>NW_028301265.1:0-1200000 GCF_061612785.1 Hesperophylax consimilis | reverse complement strand
GTATAGATTTGCATAGATTTGTATAGATTTGCATAGATTTGTATAGATTTATATAGATTTGGATAGATTTGCATAGATTTGTATAGATTTATATAGATTTGTATAGATTTGCATAGATTTGTATAGATTTATATAGATTTGCATATTTGTATAGATTTGCATAGATTTGTATAGATTTGCATAGATTTGTATAGATTTATATAGATTTGTATAGATTTGCATAGATTTGTATAGATTTATATAGATTTGCATAGATTTGTATAGATTTGCATAGATTTGTATAGATTTGCATAGATTTGTATAGATTTATATAGATTTGTATAGATTTGCATAGATTTGTATAGATTTATATAGATTTGCATAGATTTGTATAGATTTGCATAGATTTGTATAGATTTGTATAAATTTGTATAGATTGGAACTAATTGAAGCTTACCAATTCTATTTCAAATGATCTTCAATTTCTTTCTTTATTTCTTTCACAAAAATCATTAAGTAATTTCACTTATACACGGTGTCCGAAAACCAGTACTACAAGTGGAAAACTAAGAATCTATATCACCAAGAAACAAATATTTTCAATAAATAATTTTTTTTTTTTGGCAACTAAATGGTTAGTTAAAAAAAAATTGGAGCCGGTTATACACTTCTAAACGTTTAAGGCGAAGCTTAATGCCAAATCACTATTTTGATTAATCTTAATAACGAATTGGTGTACATTATGAAAACCAAAAAATATGTTGTAGATAAATTGAAGGTTTTCCTATCGTTTCGCTTGAGTAGAATACAAATAAAAAAATAAATTACTCAATAAAAAATATAAATGAAAACTACTAAAAATTTTTTTTTTCATTAGTAATGTATGGACGCATAAAGGAAACAACTTTTTAAAAATTCAATATTATAGCTAAGATTATCTGTGACAGTTTCTCTTGATTAACTTTTTTGCTTTCTGATAAAATTATTTACAAAATAAATATAAAACAGTTTTGTGCTAGAAATCGAACGTTTCTAGTCTCCGTTTGTCAAGCAATCTTAATGCCTATTACCTACAATATAAGGTGTACCAAGAATATACAAATTTTTGGCTTATAGCTTCCTCTTAATAATAAACTGATGATTACCTCGTAACGACCGTTGTTTTCTAAATTGGATCTAAAAATACCAATTTTTGACTAGATTTAACCCCTCCAGCGTTTGAGGGTCATATATGACCGGGCGTCCATTTTTATCCTTTTTTCATTGATTAATTTATTCATTCAATCAAGAAAAAAAATATAAATTCAAATAGATGTTATTTTTAAGCAATAATTATTACCCCGAAACACCTATATATACGAAAAAATCTTCAGAGAAAAAATACATGCTGCCGACTGGAATTAAATCCGCAACCTTCGATTGCCGGTCAGGCGCTCTACTAATGGAGCTTCGCCAGCTTATTCAAAACCTGACAAATTATTCAATATGAATTGGCACTTTTCATTCAATAATTTTTCACTAGGTAACAACCAACTTTATTTTAAATATCATTATTTCTGATTAAAAATAATATATTATCCTTTATGCTATACATAAAAACCTTGTCTTTTAACTATCAGTTTGTCATTAAAATAATATCATATAGATGGATTAAAAAATAAGTATTTCTTTGAGACAACCCTTATTCTATTTGGATTATAATTTACCTACACTTACAAAGGGGATTGAATTTATTTTAATTTAAAAAACGTTTCCTACTTTCTTCGTGGTTTGATTTTATAGTTCAGTTTGCATTCGGTGCTCAATCGAAATAATATTTTGAAAATGGCGTCATTGAAAAATTAATTTAAAAACAACTGATAATCAACAATTAGCATCGACTGTCAAAAAATAATAACAAATTCGAATTATCTTCCCAAACTCAAAAATCAAAAATTAAAATGTTTGTCGTGTAATAAATAAATAAAATGAAATAGTTTGAAAAAAAAACATCGACAAAGCAAAAAATAGAAAGTGGCTCTCTTGTAAAAGTGAAAATTGCGAACAGTTAAAAGTTAACATAGGACAAAATAAATATTTTGAGAAAATGGAGGTCTTCATGGATTGTTATTTCGAGGATGTTTTCAAAAAGTTAGACAGAGACAGTCTGTTTTCTCGAACCAAAAGGCGGGAATTGGTGCAATATTTTAGCACGCTCATAGCCGGGTGTGCTAAAGGTAAAAACACATATTTTAATTAATTTATTTTTAAACATTTTATTTAAAATATGATAGTGAATATTTAAGTCCTCCTCACTAGAGTTTTTGGTAAATATTCGGAATCGCTGGACAAGGATTATATGAAATATTTTTAAATAAAACCTTCTGATTTACCTTAATTACTATAAAAGGAATCTGACTTTCTTTTTCTTTTCTTTTCTGAATTTCTTTGTCCGAATGTGGTTTTCTGACCTGGAATATTTTTTATGTCATTGTGATTTGACCTTGTGTGATGAATATGCGGTATTGTAGAGGATTCAGTATTTTTAAATAGTTTCAATAGTATATTATATTGAATAGCTTCAATAGCATATATTTGTTTTACATTTGGTACATCAAAACTATTGAAAATTTCAATCGAAGTCGTTCTTATGGGCACTTTCAGGACGGTCTTTATGATTCCCTTTTGAATTGTGTTCAGGTTATGCATATACTTATATACAATAGATCCGCATCCTCTAATTCCATATTCGATACAAGAATGACATAAAGCGTAATAAATTTTGTTCATGTCTTTTTTATTTACCACATTTCTTAAATTTTTAATAAATATATAAGTTTTGTAAGTTTTCCGTGATACTTTTGATATTTAGGTCCCATTTAAAATTTTTATCAATTACTGCTCCGAGATATTTTATGCTTTGTGATTTTTCTATAATTGGGCATGACATTGAACATTATTTCTATGGCATTCGTGTGGTTTTAGTTCAAGTGATTTTACTGGTTGGCCCCTTGAGTTCATTGAAAATATTATAATTTTTAGCCGATTTTGAAGTTATTTTATTGAACTTTTTCTCAAGTCCGCATATCTACAAGGTGTAGATTACTCATTGCTAAAATATTTGTTAAAGTTTTAATTTTTCTATTGTTTTATATATTTACAGAGGTTAATAATTTATCATACAATAATTGACGTGTACCCGGCGTTACTCAGGGAATTATAAATGGTTTGAGTTAAAGTTTTGAGGTTGTGAATTCTAAAGTTCGTGACAACTGGGTGCATTATAATTAAGAGGAAGCTACAAGCCAAAAATGTGTATATTCTTAGTATATCTTATATTCTAGGTAATAGGTATTAAATTCACTTGACAAACGGAGTCTATAAACGTTCTATTTCAACCACAAAACTAATTTTTATTTATTTTGTAAAAAATTTTATAAGAAAGCAAAAAAGTAATCAAGTGAAAAATTGTTTCGTTTAAGCGTTCATACATTTCTATTGAAAGCAATTTTTTTTTAGTAGTTTACATTTATATTTTTTATTGCGTAATTTTTATTTATTTTTTATTTGTATTCTACTCAAGCAAAACGATATCAAAACCTTCAATCTATTTACAGCACATTTTTGGTATTCATAATGTACACCAATTCGTAATAAAGATTAATCAAAATAGTTATTTAGCATTAAGCTTCGCCCTAAAGTATTTGTTTCACTTGATCATGCCATTTGTTCCTTGAGCGTCTTCGACCACTTCAACCATTCACTTCCAAGTCATACATTCTCCATACACATCTTTCTGCGTTCATCACTTACGTTTCACTTTACAGGAGATAGTTATTTGCTTCATGTCTTCCTCGGGCACCCCCGATCTTTTCTACCATTCATTTCATATAGTATTTTTTTGTTTGACAAGCCCCCAAAGGGCACACAAACTCCAACGGCTCGGAGGGGTTTGAAGCAGAGAATGGACGGTTATCTCGAGAGTATTTCCTCCTGGGGTAAAAATAATCTCGTCGAATTTAATGTTTCAAAGACCCAATCCTGTCTGATTACGTCTAAAAGGGATCCAAATGATAATCTAGTCTCCTTCAACGGAAGCAATCTTCCGAACAGGCCTTCCATTGATATGCTTGGTGTAACTATAAGTGACCAGCTCAGGTACGGGGGCTCCATCGAAGCCAGAGTAAAGTTGGCCTCTCAGAAGCTGGGCGTACTGTACAGGGCCCGCAGATACTTTAATAATACACAACTGCTGACCCTGTACAAATCGCAAGTGCGCCCTACTGTCGAATTTGGCAGCCATCTCTGGTCCGGAGCCCCTAAATACCTGAAAAAAACCCTAGACTCTGTGCAAAAACGGGCGGTCCGTTTGATAGATTCCCCAATCTTAACAAACGGACTGCAATCTTTAGAGCACAGGCGTCAGGTAGGTATGCTGTCCTTGTTCTATCGGTATTACAATGGAAGATGCTCTGAGGAACTAGCGTCATTGATCCCTTCGGCGCCGGTGCGTAGTCGGGATACACGCCAAACATTTGTACACAGTTGACACTTGTCACATGAGAACGGGTCGCTTCTACGATTCGTTCTTAAGTTCAACAGCTCGGCTGTGGAACGAATTGCCGGCCTCTGTGTTTCCTCCCTCCTACAACATGGGACTCTTCAAGACCCATGTTCACTTCTTCCTCTCCACAAAAAGACCCTCCACACAGCATCCCCAAAGGGAAATTATTTCCTTCAGGGCCTCCTGTGTGGAGTAAATATATATAAAAAAAAAGTATTATGATATCCACATTACTACTGTTAGAAAAACACTACGTCCACTTTAATTCGACTCCGTATCTCATACCAGAGCAGAGATAATGCGTTAATTCTTTCTGGAGCGTCACCGAGTTTTACCATTCACACTCTCTAAACACTCTTGGCATTAATAAGAACTAAATTTGAAATTTTCATTAAAATCGGATGAAATGTGAAGGAACGCGATTAGTACAAACAAAGAAACATGTACACAGAACGCCTATACAAGTCAAGGCTTAGTTGTTAGCAGATGGAGATGATAAATATTAAAGTGGAATAACAGAAAAAAAAATAAATATATATATAATTATCTATCTAGCGAGACTGTTTACATAAAGATGTCTACATCGTAACATTTTTGTAAAGCATTGTACTGTTTAACAAATAACATGTAAATCTATTGATATTCAACCTAACGTATTTAAAATAGCTATTATTTAATAGTGATAGAGGAAGACATGACACGATCGATTGAATCAAATAGTTGAGTTTGGTCATGTCAAAATTAAGAAAAACATAATACAATATTATATGAGACGATATACTATAAATTCGGATCTAGCAAGAAGTTTGTGACAAGACAGAGTTGATTGATGGTCTATTCTCTCTGCATACCCCTACAGTTATGTGGCGTGATTTCATATTTATTTGCAATAAAAGTACTTAATAATTTCATTACGTCCGACCTCACCGTCCGCGTGTTTTTAGTTTGACACACAAATGATTTTCTTATGCTGCGTATAAACAGGACATGAAGCACCTGCCGAAACAAGAATTATGGGAAAGGGACGAAGCTATCCTGTTTATACGCACTTTAGACAAGCATACAAAAAAACGAAAATATCCTTAACTTATTTCGACAGCACGTTTAACGTTTTGTTTATGATTTGAAACGTGTGTTAGCTCACTGGTATAAATGGTAACCGTAAATATGTATCGAAAAGCGTAAATTAAAAAAAAATATATATTTATTTACGGTATAAGTAAGTTATATATCTTTGATTCTATTATCTGTCTTTGAATACAGAAAATAAATGTTTTTTTTTATAAAAATACCACTCCTCGACTTTAACAAAATCAGATTTAGATAGTATGATAATCGTTTGTTTTCGGGTATGGAAGAAACCGCGTGCCTGAGGGAGACAGCATGAATGGAAGTATAAATAGGACGTACGTTGTCCATTGTGTCTCTCTTGTCTTGGATTTCAATGGAACAATAACCTTGCATTGTACACCTTGCAGAATAAACAGACGTTTAAATCTGAGTAATTAGTCGGCCACAACTCACAATTACTACAGATAGTCATTTTCCTCGAATTTTGAGCATGAGGTATGCGAAATTTCAACAAGCAGTACCAAATATCTGCTTTGAGGGGTGCAAGAGAGGGTGGTTCTTTTAAATCTGATGTAGACATTAACCTTCCTCTTGTTTCGAAGGTCAAATATGCAAAATTTCATCTATCCCGGACTAAAACTGAACATTTTTTTAAAGCTCCACGCCGTGTAAGCAGTGTAGGGGTGGTATAAAGGAGTTTAAAACGACCAATTGAAATCTACTAATAATTTCATCAGCAAATACTTCTTTCAGGTGAAACGGAGGGCATAGATTACGAAACCTCGTGCCGCCACTTCGTGCTGGCCGCCCTGCGCTACCACGAAGCCTCCAAGAACAACAACGGCCAGGTCTGCCTTATGGGCAAGTATCACAACGTGCTCTACATCGCCGCCAAGCTGGCCTTCGACTGGAGCCTGCAGGACAACTTCACCGTCGCCAGACTGCTGGATGAGATCTATTATTGCGAAAATACGTTTGAAAGGATTTTCTTGGGTAATTTTTATTTTATTTAAAAATATATTTGCTATCACGCGATCTCTGAGGACAACTACGGCCAAGTTGGACAAGTACCACTACCAAACGGCAAACTGGCCTTTGGCTGGAACCTTCGGGATAACCATACCGTCGCTAGACTGCTGGATGAGATCTATTAATGCCAGAACATATTTGAAAGGCTTTTTTCTTAGGTAAAATTCGTATTTGAAAATTTATTTTGCTATCGTGTGAACTCCAAAAACAACTACGGCCTAGTTTACCTCATAGACAAGTACCACTACTAAACGGTAAACTGGTCTTTGTCTGGAACATTCGGGACAATTATACCGTCGCTAGACTGCTGGATGATTCATGTTAATATTACTGTGAGAACGAGTTTGAGTTAGGTAACATACGAGTATGCTTGAAAATATATTTTGCTACCATCCACCTCCAAGAATAACTACAGGCAAGTCTACCTCATGGACACGTAGGTATAACTATCATGCGGCAAACTAGCCTCCAACTCGAACTCTCGAGATAACCAAACCGTTGCCAGATTGCTGGATGAAATCTACGATTGCAATATTGTATTTTAAAATATATTTAAAAAAAGATCAATAGTTTCGTTGCTTGTGTGGCACGTAGCGCCTTCTTGTTGGAAGTAAACGTTGTCCAGATCAATACCATCCAATTCTGGCCATAAAAAATCATTAATCATCTCTCGATAGCGCAATCCATTCACCGTAACTGCTGCTCCAACCTCATTTTTGAAAAAGTAAGGTACAATGGTCCGCCGACCATAAACCGCACCAAACAGTCACACGTTGAGGATAGAGAGGCTTTTCAACAATAACTCTTGGGTTTTCCGAGCCCCAGATGCGATAATCTTGCTTGTTGACGAAGTCAACGAGGTGGAAATGGGGCTCATAACTCAAGATGATTTGCATTTGATTCACTCAAGTGAATTTTAATGCGTTGTTGAAGCTTGTATCGTTCCATTTTTATTAATGGCGTAGTTTCTACTTGTCGAATGTCAAAAATGATAAAAATGATTCAAAAGTAACATCTACCGAAATAGCGGGCTATTCAAAATAACACCTCTTATTGGAAAATCCTGTATTACGATCCTATGAAGAGTGGCTTCTTGACATAATTATGATGGGATAATTGAGCCAAGTTATATACCCATTGCGAATATTTATCCATTATAATCCTAGATTACTCGAAAGGGAAGAAATGTTACTGAGACAACGCGCGTGGTATCACTGAATTAGGTCCAGTGGACAAACTAGTGATTTATTGCGTTAAGCCCGGCCCACTGACGGGCGAGCACGTTCGCGGCGAGCAGTCTGAGTATGACGTCACGCGATTTATCCGGGGACATCCGTACAAAAATGCTTGTCGCTCGCCTGTGACAACGTGTTTGCTGCGGACATGCTCGCCTGTGCTCGCCCGTGTGTGGGCTCGCAACTGGAGTCGCGAGGAACGCATATAGACACGAGGGACGTACATAATAATATAGCTGTTTCACCCGTACACATATTTTTTGAATGGCTATCTCTTTCTAATACGTTCCGTTCCATTTAGCCATGAATGATGTTATTTGCAGCCATTTCATTCATTCACACAAATACGTTGTGGCTTTTCTTTCTTATGCGTTTCGTTGTTCGATTTCAAACTGGAAACAGGAAGATACTATATTTTTTGTTGGATTAGTATGAACATAACGACTTTTTGTATTTAGGTCAATAATTAAAATGAATATTTTTTTGACAGTATATCGAGGGGATGGTGAAATACCACCTTAGCCTATTTTGATTTTATTATTATTGATCGTATTACTGTAAAAAAAAGTAATTCGTAAATTTTGCAGTTAAAGATACTAGTTAGTAAATTATCTAATAAAAATATAAACTTAATATTGCTTATTTTTCTTTCTCAGGTGCAATATTTGGGACAACAGCGCCACACTTTATCGCAGGCTGGAAGTCCGATTTCAAAGATAAAGAAGAAAATATCCATGCATTGGTTTATTTCTTGGATCACGCCACTAATGCCGGCCTAGAATACACAGATGGCGGTAAAGTCAGTAGGTTTATCGACGTCCCACTGGAAAGTTGCGGAAAAGTGCCGCCAGTCCGAGTAGTGGTACAAATTGGCGCTAGTGAGATGCTGATGATCCTATTAAGGTTTGGGGCTCGGCTAAACTGCGACAATCTGTCAGAAAATAATGCTACAAATCCAGTTGAAACAATCTTGGATAGATTGAAAGAATCTAACAGGAAATATCCGTATGAATTAGTATCTTGTTTAAGGGTTATTTTAAGAGCAATACCAACAGTTAAACTTACAGTTGATATGAAAGAATACAGAGATTTTGCTTATCCAGTAGATTATAACTATCAGAGAAGGACTATGCTGGAAAGATATCCGTTTATAATGGAAGATCATCTTGTCCCTTCTTCGAGATGTGGCCTCAGACCTACAGAACTAAAACATCTATGCAGATGTGTTGTAAGAGATCAGTTGTGGAAATCTTTTCAGCTTCCTTTCGGTATAAGAAAATTGCCAATACCGAATGTTCTCCATCGTTATTTGGATCTTTGCGATGACTGATTTAGTTTATATTACATAGGTATTAGAATTGATTTGAATCTCATTGAATTTTTAGTTATACGTATCTGTAGTCAATTGTTGAAATTTGTAATGTGTTTTAACAATAACAAAACGTCATTCTTTTATAAAGCGACTCTTTTTAATAACCTAAATAACAGCAGACGACAATTGTCAAACATTAGAGTTGCCAACATAACATAATATATACAACACAAAATGAAGAGAATTTTAAATCCGGCGTACCCAATGGACCACCCTTCTGTTTGCAACTAATATTATGAATAAATTCCGGTATGGAGTAATCGAATTGATTGTTACATCTATAAATACACAATATATTAAACCATGGGTCCAAAATAAAATAAATACACTATTTTTATTATAATACATGTTTAAATTTGTACTAGGAATAAATATTTTATCATTATACAATCATAAAATAGAGTTTTCATTAATTTCCTTCCTTTTTGAAGTGAAACTTCTTTAGGCGCGTAATTCGGGGACGGAGTAAAACCGAGTCAGGATCGACACGAAAATGCGGGTACCCCCACCACCGCTCACCGTTCACTGTCCCTCTCTCACCATATGCGCTTGTTGAGGTGGGGGAGCCGCTCACGAACGTTCTCTCTCTTCTCTTCTTTCCTCTCTCTCAGACACCAGCGAACTGCGCCACGCCAAGCATCAGCTGCTTGGTTAGTATACTGCGTCGTGAGTGTAATACGAGTGAAATACGTAATTGATTGTGGTTCATACGGTTTAACAAAAGAAGTTTCACTTCTGTCTTGCGTAGGCTTGACACACCCACTTTTTTTCAATGTATACCTATACCGTTTCCATAAATATGTTTTTTTACAAAGTCAATGTTTTTGATGTCATATGTTATCCAAGATCGACTACAGTACCTACCTACAGGCCGTATCGCGGATTTTGAAGAGTGACGTGATTAAGTCAGTGCCATCGAGCAACGAATGTTTGCAAATAGGGACGATTGTTTTTGATACTTGTCGCTACTACTGATCTGTATGTTATTTTACCACAAGCATGTTGAATAAACGGTGATTAGACCATCAAACAGATATGTTTAATTAGCGACTTGACTGACTTTTTGGTGGTCGCATGCCCAGGTCTGTACTCTAGTCGGCTTTGACTCCGAGCAACACCTTCCGATTTTCCCATGAACAGATTGGATAAAGACAGCGTAATTGAAGTAGTCCGCTCCGGGCGCCGATTGCCAAGGCGGTGTTAATACCCAACGCCTGACAGTTCTAGCACATCGTCCTTGAGCTTATTTTAAATAAAATAAACAGCGTTACACAAAAAGAAAAATCATATAGCATGCGATGTCCTATGACGCCCGTCACCAGCTCACCAAAGGATTCAGAGGTACAAAAGATAGAGGACAGTACTCACTTGTAGGTGTCCTCCGAGACGTTGATGGTCCCCGGCAGGCCCGTGGTCTCACAGCGGCTGGTGAGGTTTACGGTGTTGCCGAACAGACAGTAGCGAGGCATGCGGTGACCTATCACGCCTGTCACCACCTCGCCAGAGTGGATCCCGATTGTGATACCCTAACAAAAATTAATACGTATATCTGAGGTCTGATCATGCCTTGCGAACAACACACCAACTGATATAGTTGAAATCGCTTTTCACAATACAAATAATTAATGTGTAAAATAGAATAAGACACTACTGTTGTCCACATCCACAATTTGAGAGACGGTTATGAGTAGCGCCACCCCTGGGACCACTCATGTGCAAATGTAATGGACATACAAAATATGAATGACCAAACGTAACTTAATGAGTAACTCCAAGTAGTTTGCTATGTTTGCAGGAGTGCCACGGTTTACTTTCTTGATCCAATCACTGCCTTGTACCGCAGGAATCGATTCACATGTTCGTCACTCCTGGACACACTGACTCCCAAATTCCCTACTTCCTTTTCTCAGAAAAACCCTCCGCAAACTTCTTCCGTTAATGTGAACAAAATTATGATATTATGAAAAGGGGTTTGTGTTGACTTACAACAGGTAGGCCATCGATGGTCACTTCCTTGGCAAGGTCCATCATGTCCAACGCTAGGCGAGCTATCCACCTGGCGTGAGCAGGGCAGGCTTCGGGCAGCCCTGAGACCGCCATGTATTTGTCACCAACTGTCTCGACCTGTACGTAATAGTTTATAGCTCTTTAATCACTGTAAAAACTTGGGTCAAAAATAATTCCCTATATGCAGAACGATGGCCAATTCGATTAATAATTGGTATGTTATATGGCGACATAAAACTTTGATTGGAAAAATGATCCGACCCATGCATGATCGACTTGTATTTATAAACACAATTTGCTCCTTCGAGGACAAGAGCGGTTTACGCGAAGCAGTCAGAAAACAAAAATAATTTTATATAGATTCCTGATACTTTCCCTTCCAACATTTGGTAGGAAAACTTTTTGTCCAAGTTGGGTATTGATAGTTATTGATATATACGAAATAATGGCTTGAACTATTGAACGGTTGTCGATTATGTCTCATCGGAATTCCAAAAACTTTGGAATCTGTTTCATTTCATGTTTATGATTATTTCACTAGGTTCAGGTTTGGCTCAGTTCAATTCATTGGTCTTAGATACAATGGTGGCAAAAATAAATCTGTGAATTTTAATGTTATTGGCAAAAGTAATACTTAAATTTTTTAATTGTTAAAATTTTGTTTTATTTGTAATGCATCAACAGAGAGGGATTAACATAAAAACATATAAAGAAATAAGGATGAATAAATCCCAATCGTCGAAAACGGTTTACAACCGATCAAAAATTATGTACAACAAGAGACTGCAAAGTTTCGGTCAAGTAAAAATAAGAGATTCGAGAAATTTAATAAACTTCTAATGGCTTAAAATTTATTTATTTCACTTTTTAAAATAATAGACTATTTTTTAAATAATAATAATTTCTTAAAATTTTGCAAATTCACTTTGTGGCACCATTTTATTAATGAAATAATTAAAAAAACTTTGTTTTTACCACGTATGTATTTAAAAAGAAAATCAACATGTTTTGAAAACGATGTTCTCTTCACCAGGACATTAAATGTACTAAAAACTAAATTATCAAGTATAGAAAGACAGGCGTGGGTAGAAATGGAAGTAATGGGTTCGGGGAGGGGGAGAGAGGTGGAAAGGGGAGGTGCTTAGAAGATCAAAGACAAAAAATTACAATGGAAATATGTTTAAGACAGGGTTATTCACAAAATTAACTTGATTATTAATAATATTTAAATTTAAATTGAAATTTTTCCTAATTTCGAATATTTCTAAAAGATCTAAGTGAAAACCACTAACGTTAGTGTGTAATTTTTTTTAACTGGCTTAAAAAAATTTTTTTTTTTTTTACTGCATCTTAAATTGTATTTAATAAATTTAATTTATAATAATAATGTTAAATCTTTTTAAAATATGAAAAATTCAGTCTAATATCGCTGGAAATTCCAAAGTTTGTTCTAATTAGTGTCAGGAGTGTTAAGAGAGTACTTTGAATGGTAAAGAAGTCGGGACGCCCGAGAAATATATCTCGGAATGATATACGGGGTATAACATTGACATTATGGTATACAATAGTGGATGGTAGAAGAAGTAGGAAACGGCCGAGAAAGACATCCACTAATATAAAAAATAAAGTGTACAGTCTATCGTTAAATATGTCAGGAATCTTGCCACTATGGTGGCACATTAGCAAAGAAGGTTGGGAGAATGTTAATTTAGTTCTTTGGAAAGGAATATGGAAAGATTCGGGTTTCTTAGAAGACGGTGTTTGATATTGATTTTGATTGTTTTCAAGGGGGAGGATTCTCCATGGTTAATTGCATTTTTTAAATAAATTTGATGTCAATTTAGTGAGGATATTAGTAGGAAGAGAAGATTTGATAACTAGATCATCCGTTGACTAGGAATTTTTTTTTTAAAAATTTATTTATTTATTTATTTAATTCAAAAAACAGTTTTTACATAAAAAGCATACTCTGCACATCTCACTAGGGCATTCCTGTATCAAGATGTGCAGCTTTACAATAATATCATTTTAAAAAATACATATATGTAAATTTAAAATAATAACAACATTAAATTAAATTTAAACAAAAAAAGAAAAGTTTATGACACGGACGTTTCGAGACCGGTAGACAAAAATAAACAAAATTTTAGTAACAAATGTATGAAAAAAATAAAAACAAAAAACAAAAAACAAAAAAGTCAACAAAAGAAGCATTATTAAGTAAGTTGGCAACAATAATATTCTTCTGTTAACTGAAGTACAAGGTACCTGTGCTGGCTTATCAGACACAAGCATAAGCATAGGGAAACCATACTGACAATTACAACATGGATAGTATGAATAATAGATTATAAGAAAAAATAAAAAATAACTAAATAAAAAAGGTTAATAATAACCGATAGGTAAGTAGATAATATTATAATAAAAAGTAAGTAAGTAAATATTTTAGCTAGACAATAATTAAAGTAAATATTAATACGATAATTAAGTAGATAATAATAATAATAAGTAACATAATAATAAATAACCAAAAGTTATTTTAGAAGTAAATAAGTGCATGCGCAGTAAGTAAATAAGGATTGTATCGAAACAGAGCTTCCACAAGGAATTATGATATAAGCGACAACATGGGTGATCCAAAATCATCATTCTCAGCTAGTACGGAGATTTTGACCATTTTCTTGAATGAATTTAACGTACCTTTAGTTTTTATATTTTCTCCAAGCATATTATATAGCAACGGAGCTTTATATGAAAAACTCCTTTGTCCGAAGGATGTTCTGGTATACACCGGCTGATACATTAAAGAAGAACCCATTCTAGTGCTGCGTACTTGTTGAGATCTTTTGGCAGTAATAGTGTTGTTGAAAAATTTACAGAGAGCCTGTATTATGTACAACTGCCTTATTGTCATAATTTTGCTTTCACTATATAATAACTTTGATGGATACATAAAATTTCTCTTATACATTATTTTTAAAATTAATTTTTGCGCAACATTCAAAGGCTCTAAGGTAGTCTTGTTACAAGAACCCCAACAGACAACATTATATGAAAGCATTGATTGAACTAGAGCATAATATACAGTTTTTAATGTAACTTTGTCCAATATGTTTCTTAGATTTTTGAAAATGTAGGCTAGCCTTCTTATTTTGTTTCTTAATGTAGTAATGTGATTTTTGTTGTTTGTTTTTGGGGTGTTATGCCGTGTTGCGCTAACTCCTTCTTTAGCCGACGTTTCGGACAGCGTTGCAGTGTCCATCATCAGGGCAGATCCGGTAGATCCGAAGATGTGTTACTACTGATCTGCCTGATCTGATCTGTGTCTACCGGATCTGCCCTGATGATGGACACTGCAACGCTGTCCGAAACGTCGGCTAAAGAAGGAGTTAGCGCAACACGGCATAACACCCCAAAAACAAACAACAAAAATCACATTACTACATTAACAAACAACAAAAATGCTTTTGGCCGTGAGAATCTAAAAACTAGTAATGTGATTGTTCCATTTTAAATTTTTATCAATAATTAAACCCAGGTATTTGATGTTGTCTACTCTTTCCAAAGATTGACAGTTACACTCCTGCACACAACAATGTATTTTTAATGAACGTTCCAAAGATGGTTGATTTACAGAGGAAATGCTAAAAGTAATATATTTAGTTTTGTTCATGTTTAAGGTTAACAAGTTTTGATCAAGCCAATTTTTGACTGCCCTTAATCCTGCCTCGCACTTAGCATACGTTTCGTTCCACGTGTCAGCAGCAAACACCAAGACAGTGTCATCTGCAAATACAATTGAAGATCCAGAAAATTTCAGTTTACAGAGGTCGTTAATATATAACAAAAATAGAATTGGACCCAGAACACTACTTTGAGGAACACCATATACAATTGATTTATTTGAGCTAATGTGATCATTAATTATTACTCTCTGTGTTCTATTTTCAAGATATGATCTGAACCAATCTAAAGATTTATTAACAATACCCATTGAACTGAGTTTTTTTAAGAGTAAACCGTGGGATACGGTATCAAATGCCTTAGACAAGTCTAAAAAGACGGCCATTGCTTTATTGCCAGTATCAAGAGCTTCTACGACTGTGGTAATCATTTTTAATGCAGCATCACTTGTTCCCATGTTCTCTCGGAAGCCAAATTGATTATCTGAGAGAATTTCATATCTTTTTACATAAGACATCAACCTAATTTTAGCTAATTTCTCTATTATTTTTGATAACGTATTTAGCAAGGAGATAGGTCGATAGTTATTTACATCTTTGTTATCTCCTCCTTTAAATAAAGGAATAACTTTGGAATTTTTGCAATGATTAGGGAACAAGCCATTCTCAAAACTAACATTTAAAATGTGTGTAATAGGTATTACTAGTTCAGAAGCATTTTGTTTGTAGACCATTGCACTTATATTGTCATTTCCACTCGAAAAACCTGATTTTAGCTCATTAATCACATTTAAAGCTTCATTACAATTCGTTGGTTTGAATTCAAAGCAGGCATTTTGCATAGATTGTGTTGGATTATAATTTTTTACTAAAGATTCTTCACTGGTGTTATTTGCACTACACAAAAGATTAGCAAAATTTTGACCTATATCACTAAAAAAATTATTCACATGGTTAGTAATGACTGTTGGATTATCATTTATGGATACAATGTTATTATTTACTTTCAGTTTATTTATGGGCACTGATTCCTTTTGCAAATCCAATGCTTGTTTTATTATTTTCCATTCTTGCTTTATGTTTCCTTTTACCTCGTGAAGCTTCCCTTTATAATATGTCTGTTTGGTCGTTTTTATAATTTTAGAACACCAATTTCTGTATCTTTTATAATGTGCAAACAGTTCGATATTATTTGGTTCTTTACGACAACTCTTGTGTAATTTGTCACGTTTAATGAGGCAGTTAACAATTCCAGAAGTTATCCATGGTTTCAAGTGCTTTTTATTACAATGGATTCTCTTAGTATATGAGCAATTTCCAATATGTAATTTTAGACGTCTTATGAAATTATCAGCTGCAGTATTGACATCACTGGTGGATAAGACTGTATCCCATGTTTCCTCTTTCAGTGTCGAATTTAGTAGGTCATTATCCACAGTTAGTCTAAGCTTTACGTCTATTTTTTTTGATTTTGTTACTCTGGATTTAGGATATTTCAATAATGTAGCAAAATGGTCTGTAATACTGGTCCTGAATACAGCACTCTGAGGATCGTCTTTTGACTTAACCATAATGTGATCAATACAACTCTCAGTACTTGATGTTACTCTAGTCGGTGAAATAATTAATGGTTTTAGACCGTGGTAAATCAAAAGTGAAAGATATTGTTCACTTTTTATGCTGTTCATATCCAGAATATTTATATTTATATCACCACATAAAATCACTTCATGGTTATGTGTTGATACAGAACGTAGTAAGTCATTTAGGTGGTCAAGAAAGGTATCAATGTGTGCTTGAGAAGGAGATCTATAAACTGCTAAAACACATACATTATAAGGTAGTTGTAATTTAAGACAGTTGGCATGTGGAATAGTTATTTCTTCAACAGAAACTATGACATCATTCCGAGTGTAAACGACAACTCCATCATTTTGTAAATAATTTTTTTTGGTGCTATGTGATGAATATCCAGTAATACTTGGGATATAGATTGAATCTTTCAACCAAGCCTCACTAAAAACGATAATGCCAAATCTATGTTGTATTGCGTCGAGAACAGCTATAGTATCATCGAAATTTTTTTTTATGCATCTTATATTCATACAATATATAGAGAGAGCAGAATGGTTAAGAAATTCATTACATACTGATGGGTCATCTATGTTGATATTGATTTCCTTGTCGTCATTTAGTTCTTCATCCAATATAGAATCCATATTAATACTTTTTTATACATGTTGCTGTTGGTGGTGTGACTCATAAAACAAAAGCAACTAATATGCGATGTAATTAATAATAATAATAAGAATAATAATGGGTGTATATTAATTTGAGCCCGTGAAAACTTGTCGAAAATGTAGGTATATCCCGTGAAGGTACAAACGAAGGAAATTATGTTTACATAATTATCAATCTTAAAGTAAATATTTATAATAAAGTGAATAATAGCAATAAAAGTGGTTATAGAGTGGTAGTAGATCTTTTGGTGGTAATAGATTGGTAAGATAAATAAGTTAGCATCAAGAACGCAACTAAAATGACAAATACATTCAATAACATTAGAAATACACAGAATGTGACTAAAATAGTGCGCAGGTATTTGCAATGATTTTATGATATTAACAAAACAACAATTATTAAATGATATTAACAAAAAAATATAGCTCAGAGCATGGAGCGTACTTAAGTTGTAAAGATGTTGCAAAGAATATGTTGACATAAAATAAATACATACAAAAACATTTGAAATACACAGCGATGTGGCCAAAATAGTGCGTAGGTATTTGCAATGAAATTTTTTTTTTCAGGTATACGCACAGTTGTTATTTGTATGTTATTACCTAATGACAAATTATATGTGATAACAACAGCTAAGGGTGGTAGGTAAATATAGAATACATCACATTGCTTATTCATTATCCTATTGAAAATTATGAAATGAGTCTTAAATGAACAAGTAATGAATTTCATAATTACCAACTTATTATTCTTAATCAGAGCACGGTGAGTACTCAATCTGTAAATATGTAGGTGCGACGGGTGTGTTGCAATAGAAAAAGAAGTTACAATTACCTGCGAACTATTCCAGAATCTGACCATAAAAGGAATATAGATATATTCATTTATTTTTTTCCCAGATTTATATAGATTTACTAGAAGTATGAGGTTGCATGAGATCTTACTGATTGTGATAAAAATAAATGAGTATATAAATATTCTATAACAATATATTACAATATGAGAACATGAAATGATATCTTCATTAACAGCCATAATGACAGAGTGAAATAGAAGTCAGATAGATTGACTTTTTAAACGTTGCAGGTCATTGGCATTATTTATTGTTATGATTTTTGAGCTGTCAATTTTCTTCAGTAAGATACGTCCTGAAGATGTCCATGCATATTTAAAATTGTTTTCTCTGGCGAATCGTTTAGTTTGTCCTAGGAGGAATTTTGCTTTTTGTGTTAAGTGATCCGATATATATATTCGTTGGGCATCTTGCGATACTCCTAGATCGTATGTATTTAATTTATTTGTGCTGGGAGTTGTGGCCTTTGTGTATGTTTTTATTTTGCATAAGAAATTATCTCGATCTAGTGTGTTATTAAAGGTCGCAATGATTGATCTGGGATTTTTTTCAGCAATTTTAGGCCCCATTCTATAGATTTTTTTTATTACCGAGTTCACATTTCCTGAAGAGTCCTCAAAGTTGATAATTTTTGTTATTTTATTGAGAATTTCTAAATAGTTATTAGAGATGGATTCTGGAATGCCTCTTATTTCAATATTACATATTTGAGACATATATTCTAGTCTGTCGATTTTGACGTCTTGTTGTGATATTGTATTAATTAAAATGTTGTTTTGGTTTTTTAATTCGATTAGATCAGCATTATCTTTAACCTGTAATTTTTCCATAGAAGTCACACGCTTTTTTAGATCTTCCTGTTGATCCGCCATGAATTGGAATGACTTTAGTAGATCATTGTTTTGTTTTAATATTTCTTCATATTTGTGATCATAGATGCTTAGTTTATTGTCTACAAAAGAAATCATTGTTGTTTTAAATTTTTCAAGTTCCTTCAAGAATATTTCCAATGTTAACGGCTGATTAGAGCCATCTGTGAATGATGAATCTAGATTTTCACTGGTTATTGTAGGTGTGGTTGTAAGCTTCGCTGTTTGTGCAATTCGTTTTTGATTTTTGGCAACAGGTGTCAGGTCTTGATTGAGTTCATTCATGTTATTATCGATAAGTTTCTGTTTAGTTGATTTTGGAATTTTAATGCACTTCTTACATTTCCATTGTTGCGATTGAGATTGATTTTTTGCACCTCGGCGAGAAGTTTCCACTATATCCGCACACAAAATGTGATATCCATCTTCACATACAGAACATGCTATAAAGTCGGCCGGAACTTCAATGTTTTTTTCGCATGCAGTACATTGAGTATTCATTCTAAATTCGCTGAGCGTGAAATTCACACTAAAAGAGCACTATTGAATAATTGTTTCCTTTAAGGATGGATAACTTTGCTACACTTGAGATCTTCACTCTTTGATATTCAAGAACTATGGCACCGATTTTTGAGTTTATGACACAAGCTCTCGAGGAAAAACAAAAAACTCTTTTTGGTGCAAAAAACACACTTTTTGTGAAAAGAAATACACTGGACAGTGCGCAATCTTCGATTTAGATGAATTGACCACTTTTTAGCTATTTTCTATTGTTGATTTTGTTAATTTTTTGATAATTTGAAGGAGATACAGAAAAACGTCAATACTAGACTTGACAGTGTTGCCATACCAATATCTTATATTACCTTAGAATTATTATTACCTTATTATTTTTTTTTTTAACTTCCGATTTAGTTGTCCGGGTTAAATCTTCCCCAAAGGAAAAACTTAACCCTTCCACTCACTTTTCCACAAATGATCATCTAGTCAATCAACATTATGTAAGTGCATTATATAAGCAAAATAAATACAAAACAATACAAGAACAACACGTCAAATCACCAGAGATCAAATGGGAAAATAATTCACCGTCTCCAGATATTTTCATATCAGAGGGTTCGGCTCGGTAGAACTTCTAACAGGGCCTATAAATCCTACTGATCCCTCAACATAAATATTTAAAAAATCTTTTGTTATCCTACATGTATTCAAAATGACCGACTTTTGCATCTTTATATATAATTTTTTTGATAGATCTAATACGCCTAAATTTTTAATTAGAGAGCTAGGTATAATGCCAGTAGCCGAAATAACGAATGGTAATATTTTTATAGTCTGAGAATGCCAAATTCTTTTTATTTCATTTCCTAAATCTGTGTATTTTCTTATTTTTTCACTAACAGATTTTTTAAGTATTTTTTTATTTAAACTTCCGATTTAGTTGTCCGGGTTAAGTCTTCCCCAAAGGAAAAACTTAACCCTTCCACTCACTTATTCACAAATGATCAGCTAGTCAATCAACACTATGTAAGTGCATTATATAAGTAAAATAAATACAAAACAATACAAGAACAACAACACGTCAAATCACCAGATATGAAATGGGAAAAAAAATTCACCGTCTCCAGATATTTTCATATCAGAGGGTTCGGCTCGGTAGAACTTCTAACAGGGCCTATAAATCCTACTGATCCCTCAACATAAATATTTAAAAAATCTTTTTTTATCCTACATGTATTCAAAATGACCGACTTTTGCATCTTTATATATAAATTTTTTGATAGATCTAATACGCCTAAATTTTCAATTAGAGAGCTAGGTATAATGCCAGTAGCCGAAATAACGAATGGTAATATTTTTATAGTCTGAGAATGCCAAATTCTTTTTATTTCATTTCCTAAATCTAATTATTTTTATTTCATTTCCTAAATCTATTAATTAATAATGACTATTACTATTATTATTACTTATTATTATTATCACCTTAGAATATTAGAATACCTTATAAACATCAGGGTTCTTCTTCGGATCCGTCAGAACATCGAACGTGGTGTACAGATCATTCAGCATCCTGACTATCTTCATGGCACCGCGGGAGTCCGTGTTCTGGGAGCAGAACCGGGCGAACTCTACGACGCCGCTGAACAGCAGAGTGACCACGTCGTAGCGCCGCGCGGCTACGGGCCGTCCGTGGCGTAGCTCTGAAGCTACACTTATTGGTAAGACGGAGTAGAGGAGCCTGCAAACAAATAACATTGGTTGCTGATTAAGGCTTACTAGTAAGCGTTCAAAATGAAGAAGAAGATGGTTTGAAAGGACGATATGTGAAAACGAATGTAATGAAATCGCGCTAAATTAAAAAAAACGAATATAATTAATAGGTGTAAGCGAAAATATTTAATGAAACAGAAGTTCTTCAAAATAGAGCTTAACTATATAGAAAAAGTCTTAGGTAGCATTTAAAGAAACACTGTGATTTTTTTCATAGCTTTAACATCTTGAATAACAGAATCAGTTGTTTAAAAATAAAGTCATTTGAATTTCGATTTTGTTTTCGTGATCCTTGTTGAATGAATGAATAAACATGAACATGAAAACATGAATGAATGTTGGATGCTGAAATTAACCCACTTTCATAGACAATTAGTCTATCTGATGGAGATAGACTAATTGTCTATGAAAATGCAAAGTGAAAACTTTGGTGGCAATCACGCGTACACACACGAATATATATATTTATATATGCATATGCATTTTTCTTAAATTGGATGACATTAAATCAGTCATGTCATGTCATGTCATGTCATGTCATGTCATGTCATGTCATGTCATGTCATGTCATGTCATGTCATGTCATGTCATGTCATGTCATGTCATGTCATGTCATGTCATGTCATGTCATGTCATGTCATGTCATGTCATGTCATGTCATGTCATGTCATGTCATGTCATGTCATGTCATGTCATGTCATGTCATGTCATGTCATGTCATGTCATGTAATGTCATGTCATGTCATGTCAAGTCATGGTATGGCATGGCTTGTCAAGGCATGTCATATTATGTTATGTTATGTAGTGCATTTTGAAATTATGTAACCTGTTCTGTTAGTGGTTGATTCAGATTGATTAGTGAATGTAAGCAGTGCAAAAGTATTACAAACCTGTCAGTTTTCTGCTTCTCCGACTCCAATTCCCTGTAGGTATGCTGTAGCTTGTCGGTCAACACTTCAAGGTTTCTCGTCAGCTTGTAATCCGCCTCGAACTGCTCGGACATCAGCACCAGGTCACGGGTTGCATCGTGCAGGGGTATATCGGAAATGTATAGGCCACGACTGTTGAAAATTAAGGTCAAATTTCGTTGATTGCATCATGCGTTAAAGGGGTAAAAACTAGACAAAAGGCTCTATTGGAAATGTAACTACTGCGGCTGTTGAAGGTGATAATTCAATCTAATAATGTGTTGATTGCATTATAATAAAATGTTTACTTATTTTTTGTATCATTAACGCCTTCTTCTTTTGTATAATATTACTTACAGTATCAGAAATAAACTATAACATGAGATATAAGAATTGCGTAAGTAGTTAAGAGCCCTTATTCGCGTGTAAAACAGCAAAGGATAGAAAAGAGAAGTTGATAATGTAATGTGTAAATAAAGAAGAAAATTGAGATCCTTTGTAAGTAATACAATACTATGTAACTAACTTAAAATAAGGATGAGGTACACAGAGAATGCTTATGGCTGGGAATAATAAGTAAAGTATATTTCAAGTAGGTGTATGTCTAAACGAAAATTGTGTAAGAGGTCATATGACTAGCTGTAGTCCCCGGCGTGGCCCAGGCTTTATACAGATTTTTCCAAAATCACATTAAGACAGCAATTTTTATCTTATTTTGAACGTCAAAATTTCATCCCGAAGTATCAACATTTTGGTTTAAGAAATAAAAAAATGGAATGGGGTGGTTTTTTTTAAATATCGTTTATACATTGATTTTTCTGTTGTTATGATGAACATGTCTGACAAATTTCATCAATCTCGGAATAAAACTATAGATTTCAAAATTAAATCAACACCGCCCGTCATAAATAATCTTCTGTATATTATCTCCCACTTTTTTATAAGCACAATATTAAAATTGTCGCATAGGATTTTAACAAATTCTTTAAAATCATTTGTTCCATAATATTTCTTAACGAGAGACAACAGGGTTACAAAACAATATTAGGGACTCACAAACGAAAATTTGGAACAGAAAAATCAAAAAAGGCTCGGTGGCTTTAAGTAATTGAACCCAAGACGTCAGCCTTTAAGAATATTATTTTTTAATGAAAAACCGCACAAGATGCTCCGAACCGTCTGGAGCCAGTGAGACTATGGCATCGTTAATTGAGGTATGTAGTGAGGATGAAGATAATGGGGAGATGAAGAAGATAGGGAAGAAGAAGGTGGTGGAGTACCTGACTGTTCATATCTGGTCACAAAACACGACTAAAGCCATTTTAAGCCAACTTTCAATTCTAAATGATGGTCTTATACCAGGGCGATACTGAGATTATCTTCCACTCTGGAGCGTGCTGCAAGTATACTGTTTATTATTTTAAATGAATAAATTGTGAAATAACACAAATTAATCAAATAAAATTTACTTGCGCACGCCGGGATTTGAACTCGTGACCTTCGGCCTGCTATTCGAGAGCCTTATCCCTCGACCACAGAGGCAGTCAAATCAAGGCAAGCCTTGCCGGGGCTTCGCTCTACCACTGATCTAATCCGACCCATATTTAACTAATAATCATACTTATTTTTTATTTACTTGGCGCTTATGTTTTTATCTATCTATCTATTATTAGAATCATGCAATCATACATAAATAAAGCTGCCAATAAAAATAAGCGTTAAGAAAATTAAGATGATATTGGTAGTTCTTAGTAGAAGTATGATATAGTTAAATATGACCGAAAGGGAAAGGGTCGGATTAGCTCAGTGGTAGAGTAAAGCCCCGACAAGGCTGAGGTCTTGGGTTCAATTCCTAGATGCCACTGAATTTTTCTGATATTTCGATTTCATATTTTCGTTTGAGAGACGCCAATACTTTCTTCAATGATGAAACATATTTTGTACAAAGTTTAATAAAGTGTTCAAAAAGGAAGAAAATAGAATAACGAATTGTAAAAATAGTAGAGAATCGTCAATAATATTTAGTTTGTGAGTAAATCGACAAATTTTGTAAGCTGTCAATGTTGTTATTCTAAGAAAATGTTTTTTTAGCGTGTGAAGCTTTCAGTAAACAAAATGTGGAGATAATTGTTGAAAACTCCGCTAAATATAATAAAGGTGCGCATTTTAATTGCTTGGGGAAATCAAGTAAAAAATACAAAGCTTGACTAATTGCTGTAATCAATTAGTTAATGTAATGAACTGCGCAGTTATAAAAAATATTCTGTTACACAAACAGTAATTTGAGTCTTCCGTGATACATGCAATAAATGATTACACATTTTATCAAGTTGTTTTTCGTGTGTTTAATGCGCTAGTTCATTTTCTAATCCCATTAAAACACTGGAAATTAATACGTAAAACTTTCAATGGTAATAATTGAAAATAGATTCAAGTCATTCACTTCAAAAGCGATTAAAGTTTCTTGAAAAAGTAAATCATACAGCAAGTCTAATAAGGATGGGTTGTTTTACAAAATGAAAAACAATTCATAAAATTTCAAAGTTAATATTAAAGTTCTATGAAATTCATATGCAAGTTCTGTTGTTATCTAATTGTGAAACCACCGGCCCATGATGAAATAATTACAGAACTTGAAGTTTAACTTTGAAATTTGAAAATTTTTTCAAATTCTCGCTAAATTATTCGATAACCATCAGCGACATTTATAAATATAACATTTGAATTATCCCCGCTAAACGCTGATATTGGTTTGTTTCAGCGTTTGATCAGAGTTAAGGATATCTTCATCAACCGTACCGGGAATAGATTGAATTCTGTAAATCTTTCAAAGCTCTACTTTGAATGACATGATATTGCAAGCCGAAAATAGTTGAAAATAAATATTTTACGAAGCCAGAGCTCACCTAGGGTTTGTTTGGTGCTTCAGATAAATGTTTTATAAGTCACAATTGAGGAATCATTGAAAACTTACCGGGTTAAGTCATCCAAGTTCATCACACTCGGGTAGCACAGAAAAACCATCAGGTCTGTTTCAGGAATGTAGAGCATCTGACCCTGAAATATTTATTTTTATAATCTTTGTTTATCAAATGCTTAATTTACAGCTATATGCCACCGATGTTAACTAAAATAAGACGTGATCATATTCAGATCCTTGAGTAACTCCCTGAATGATAGTCGTTTTAACCGCTCAGGCGTAGAAAAAAAAGAATAAATGATTTTATTTTAAAGATTTGGTGTTACTAACGAAAATGTGGAATTTAAAATGAACAAACATATCAAAAGTTTTAACAATCGCTTGCCAATGGTTTTTTTTATAAACTGAATTTATCATTTTTTAATCTAAAACAACGCTTTTAACTAGACAAACGCATTATGAAGGCTGTTGTCAGTTCATTTTTTTTTAATATAGTCAAAAATTTGGCAAGAATTGATCTGGTAATCTGTTTGGCGGTTTTCTGTTTTATAGAATATTTTCAAATTTTACGGGGGTTTCTATGGTTAACTTCTAAATGCAAAGAGAAAGGTGGTTGCTTTTTATTGTTTTTAAATTTGTGTATATTTTATGTCTAATCACAAAAGAAAAAGAGTTTTAATTAGGAAATGACATTTGGTGATAGATGTTAAACTGTGTGGCCCAAGTGGTTTTAAGATAGTTTATTCAACGATATTTATTTATATATTTAGTAGAAATGTTCTTTAAAATAATTTTAGATAAGAACTATTGTAGATTTACATTAGGTTAGTATATTTACTTTCAAACGAAGAGATGCGAATTCATCTTGAACGTCCTGAACTTTCATCTCTCCAGGTTTGGTCTTCAGAACATATACGGTGTTGATGTGAGCCAAAATATTGGCAAATGTCAAATCTAAATGTGGACGAACCTGTAACAAAAAAACAATAATCATTTAAATCGTCCCATTATATTGGAATGTTACTTGAAATCCTTATTTATTGTCGGAAACGACAGTCAAGTTTTCAGACACCACAAGAGTTTTTATTATCAACAGATACTAATCATCTTCTGCTTTACAGTTATTTTGACATTCCACCTAGAAAGATTTCCCGGTGTAGGCAGTGTGTTATATAAAGGATTTGTAACAAAGTGTGTGGATCCTTCTACATAGTTTATATCTATGGTTCGGTATGTGGAACCTCCAGTATTTGCGAATTAATCTTTGTAGATTGATAAGATTGCCAACCCTGGTTTTTTTCGGGACACGTCGGTTGCCACACCTGCGATCGAATCATAATTTAAGGCATACAAATCAAAGCAAGATTCATTTCTTGTTCAACAGTCCAGAGCAGGGGGCAGTGGTGTATAACTCCGATCGAAAATTGGAACCGAAATATTGTGACGTCACATGATTGCCTAACTATATCCACCAACGAAAAACTCGGGAAGTCTATGATATAAACTTTCAGAGTTTTTCATTGGTGTACAGTATAATAAGTAGGCTCCGAATGAGAATTTTATTGTCTATATATTGGCATATCTATGGTTTTTTTATGACCAATTAGTTTCATACAAAAAGCCCGAAGATATTGATCTGGGCATCCTTTTGGCTGGTGACTGACAGATCCATTCATGTAACTGCATTACCAATGTAGATTCCAATGCGAATACATTGATTACTTAATACTTATTCCTTATTTAAAAGGCTGTAGGCAAAATTATAATTTTAGAATAATAAAAAACAATTACCGGATCCAGCACGTGTGTGATCTTGCACTTCTTGGTGGTGACTCTGGGCAACACACGCGATACGGCGCGTCCGGATTGCACGACGCGTAGTCGCCGGTCGAACATCAAGTGGAATGGAAACACGTGGCAGAAGGTGGCAGGGCTGACCTTTGGTTCTATGGAAAATATATTACAGGATCAAAAATAAAACCGGACCCACAAAATTAGTAATATTTATTTGATACAGAGCACGAGTTTTTGCTGCACGGGCAGTAAAATTTTTATTTTTTGTTTTTGTGTTTAATTTGTAGAACTCTATTTTTTTAAAATCAAATTTAATAATATAATTACTAAGTTTTGCAAGTATTTTTTGGTTTTCGTTATTTTAAAAGTCGTCTAAACGTGGTTAAAACCGCAGTTTGAAAATTGCCTTGAAAGCCGAAACAGCTGTAACAATAACAAAAACCAAAAATACTCGCAGAACTTAATAATTATACTATAAAATTTGATTTTAATTAAAAAAGAAGAAGTTTTAAGCTTTTTAAGGAGTCATTATATCAATGGCATTGGTATTCCAGTGCATCTACAAAAATGAAACATTCTAGGAGAGCAGTTTAAAGTAGTTAACCGGTTATACACAGGAGTCATCGAATTAATATTTCATAGTATTATAGAAATTTCATTAAATAGCACAACTCCTCTTGTCATGGCCATGCTGTGCTAGATCCGTGCTTGCGCAAAGGTGCGTGTGGTATCTTGAACACGTCTTGGTGACGACTATGGTCTGATGTTTTTACGCACATTGGTAAAAGTCATAACATTCTAGGAGGAATGGACTATCGATAAAGTAAAGCACTGTATTAAAAATAAGTATTGCAAGATGTGGATCGTCTGGAAAGGAAGCTAAATGGGATGGTTCTATGTTTACGTTCTTTAACTTGAAAAAGCTCAAGTAATTTCGATTTTTAACGTTGAACTCTCTCGGACTCCACGGGAGAATTCGACCTTGATTTGGAAAATTTTCGTTATTCCTATATTACATTTTTTACCAAACAATAATTATTTCAAGTTTCATTTTATATTTTAAATAATATCATTATTCAATTTATATATAAAAACTGTTCATTAATAAAATAGTTCTGCCGTGTAATTATTACTACGCGTGACAGCTATTTCGCTTCTGAAAGTATTTTCAGACTGTAGTAAAGCCACTTACAGACAATACAATAAGTGGGCAATCAATAAGAGCACAGTTAATAAAAATACTTAATAAATAATAATAATAATTATAACTATAGAACATATTATATCGGGATGTTCTATATTAGCACCGTCCGAGTATACATTTAGGCACAATCAAGTTTTAAAAATAATTCACCAAAATTTGGTAATTAAACATAACTTGATTGACTGCCGTAATGTAGTACCATATTATGAATACGAACCAAATTCATTTTTAGAAAACGAATTTTATAAAATATATTATGATAAAACTATACTAACAGACCGAGCGATTAGTCATAATAGACCCGATATAGTTTTACATGACAAAATTAAAAAAATAACTTATATCATTGATGTCGCTATTCCAAATTCCTGTAATATTAAAAAATCTGTTAGTGAAAAAATAAGAAAACACACAGATTTAGGAAATGAAATAAAAAGAATTTGGCATTCTCAGACTATAAAAATATTACCATTCGTTATTTCGGCTACTGGCATTATACCTAGCTCTCTAATTAAAAATTTAGGCGTATTAGATCTATCAAAAAAATTATATATAAAGATGCAAAAGTCGGTCATTTTGAATACATGTAGGATAACGAAAGATTTTTTAAATATTTTTTTTGAGGGATCAGTAGGATTTAAAGGCCCTGTTAGAAGTTCTACCGAGCCGAACCCTCTGATATGAAAATATCTGGAGTTGGTGAATTATTTTCCCATTTGATCTCTGGTGAGTTGACGTGTTGTTCTTGTATTGTTTTGTATTTATTTTGCTTATATAATGCACTTACATAATGTTGATTGACTAGATCAGAGGTCGGCAAACTTATTTGCCAAAGAGCCAAATATGTACATTACAACGATTTAAAAAAAAATAAGAGCCAATTATAAAAGCACTATAATAATTAGTTAAGTATTTTAATATTAAGTATTACACCATTACGTAATTATGATGTATTACCTATTCAAATATTAAGTTGAGATATAATTATTTTATTTCAAACAAATAAACAGGCAAAATGAGAAATTTCTTACAATCAAACTGATTGATCAGTTTTGTAAGATTTAAGTAACGTAAAATATTGTACAAAGAAAAATTAAAAAAACAGATTAAAAATAATATATATAAAACCATGACAATGACAATCATAATAAGTACTTAATGCGAACCATGCCCTTGCATCTCCTTCGAAAGTTTGAGTAAGTCAGGTTTGTATGTTGTTGTTCTTAATTTTAGGCACGATTCCAGGTTGTCATCAATAAGACGACTTCTCAGTTTACTCTTGATAAAGTTCATGCTTGAAAAGATTGTTCGCATGAATATGTAGAACCGAAAAGGGATAGTACAGAAAAAGCGAGTTTTTTCAGCTGGTCATAAGAGTTGGGAATACTATTCCAAGCGTTGAATATGATCATGTCTTCCTTCTCTAGGTCTTTCAAGGTAGACCACTTGTGTTGTGAACTAAGCTCACATTTTTTCTTCTCCAGTATTTATAAATCAACACAAAGACGTTCAAATTTAGAGCTCCATATTTAGTAGTGTTTGTCAATGAAAGAATTATTTTCTTGGCGATGCTTCAGCAGACTCGGAAAGTGAAACAATGTTTCCCTTGCAAAATCTTCAGCAAAGAGGGATAATTTGTTTTCAAATGAAACGACTTCTTCTAACATCGAAAAAATTGTATTTCCTTTCCCTTGTAGTTTATGATTAAGTTTATTTAGATGAGACGTAACTTCTACCAGGAAATAAAAGTTTTGAATCCACTTATCGTCTGTTAGTTCTGGATAGTCAACACCCTTCTCAAGGAGAAATGCTTTGATTTCTGTAAACAGCAATTCGAAACGCTTTAAAACGTTCCCTCTTGATAACCAACGAACCTTGTTATGAATCAGAAGATCACCGTACTCACTCTCCATTTCAACTAAAAATTCTTTGAATTAGGCTATGATTAAGAGCTTTAGCTAAAATGGAGTTAACAATCGTAATCACCAATTCCATAACTTTACAAATTTCTTTTGGAAATGTCTGCACACAAAGCGCTTCTTGGTGAATGATGCAATGGTAAGCAAGTATCTCGTGATTATTTTTTCTTTCCAAAGAGCAACAAACCCCTTTCTGTGGCCGGTCGTACTTTTGGCCCCGTTTGTTGAAATCGACACAATTTTTTCGAGAGAAATTTGATATTTATCCAGACATCTAATTACAGCGTTTGCGATATCCTATCCACGCGTCTGACCTTTGAGTGGCAATAATCCTAAAAGTTCTTCTTTAGGACCTGTATGAGAAATAAATCTTACAAAAAGCGAAACTTGCGCTGTATCATTTATGTCACAAGACTCGTCAACTACTATTGATAAAGCCTAAACCAATTTTAGATCTTTGATTTGCTGGATGGTTATATTCGAAGACATTTTAAGTGTTCTATCTTTCACTGTTTTGACAGACAACGGAACTCTTTAATTTCTTTTTAAATTTCTGCCTTGTTCTTAAAATCCAGAAATAGTTCTTCGGATGCCTTTACAAAACAACTTGTAATGTATTCGCCGTCTGTGTACGGTTTCCCTCTCTTAGCAATCTCTCGACTAACAACAAAACTTGCCATATTAACATTACTGAAAGATTGCATCCAGTTGTTGAATACAGAAGTTAATGTCTCTCGAGTCTTCTGGAGTTCCTCAACTGCTTTCTTCCTTGCATTACCGACAGAATATTTATTGCTAAATGAAGTGTGTTTATTTTTAAATGTCTCTCCAAATTTCACTTCTTGTTATGCGCCAATTTTTCCTTACAAATAAGACATGTCGGAAGGCCATCTAAGTTTTTAATAAACGCAAAAGTCTCGGTCCACTCAACTCTAAATTCACGGTTTTCATCTTCCGTTTTTCTTTGCTTCTTTTTGGTAGCCATGTGAAATAGGGGACCTACAAAAAAATCCCAAAAATATTTTTTCCGTCACCAATACTAAATAACTATCATATTATAATATAATTTTTTTCCGACACCAACACTAAATAAATAACATTATAATTAAATAATTTTCATATACATATATCAAATAAATATTAAATTAATGATGTAAATACCTGTAGAATGTGCAGCTGGATGGAAAAAAAACCCTTGTAATACGTGCGCGACAAACGCGACTGGCGAGGTGACTGCCATGTGACTGCTATCCAACGCCAACCAGACTTATTGAAACGCGAGAAGAGTCTCCCTCGCACCGCGCACCCCACAGGCGTCACCCGCCGATACCATCGGCGCGTCTTGCGCGCCTTTCCGTGAACTTTTGCGCGGGAGCCGCACTTAAGAGGCTAAAGAGCCGCATGCGGCTCCGGAGCCGCACTTTGCCGACCTCTGGACTAGATGATCATTTGTGAAAAAGTGAGTGGGAGGGTTAAGTTTTTCCTTTGGGGAAGATTTAACCCGGACAACTAAATCGGAAGTTAAAAAATGTAAGGTCTGTAAGATTCATTAGAAAGCAAAGCAGATATAAGGCGTAATAATGCGAGTAATTTCAATGTAATAAGAAATTTTAAAAAGTAATTAGTTTTTTATTGAAAAATGATAATGATATAATGATATTTATTTATTCATGCCCATAATTGAATAATGATATTTATTTATTCATGCCTTGAAGGCTTTTACATGTACGCATTATTATAGGTACTCGTATGTTGTTCAGGAGTACAATAAGAGTTGTTTAGTACACAACATAATAAACTGAGTACGAACTATATAAGCAGGTACAATACAATTTACAATAGAAAATCGTACAAAAGAGTTCAATAACTGTATAATTGAACAACAACCTTCACGGGAACCGCACAATTTGTTAATATGTTGTCTGTAGAGTGGGAAGTTTAGCTGTTGCGGAACCTAGTCAGTGATGCCATTCCTACCGAAATTTCGGTAGATCTACCGATTTCGGAAAAAATCTATCGATCGACCGACGTTATTAGAGAATCAACCGAAATTTGTGAAAATCAACCTAAATTTGTGAAAATCAACCTAAATTTGTGAAAATCAACTGAAATTTGTGAAAATCAACCGATTTTTATCTAAAACTACCGGTGCAACTGCACACACAGCTAATTCAATGGCTGTCTAACGGGTTCCGTTTCCAGGCAGCCTTATCCCCAGATATGGCAATATTAACTGGCCTCCTCGCTCACCTGCTCTAAGCTTATGTGACTTTTTTTGTGGGGATATTTCAACTCCCGAGTATATGTCGACAGGTCAGACTGCCTTGAAGATCTCAACGTGAAAATCCAGGAAGAAATCGTTCGGATTCCACGTCAGATGTTAATTGACGCTTCTCAAAGTTTTCGTGACTGGCTACAATTATGAATAAATGTAAATGACCAACATCTGAGTTTAAAGACTTCCTAACATACACTATGTTTTGTCACAAATAAAAATATTTATAAATATAATAAATCTTCTTTGAAAACCACTCGATTTCCTTGGCAGACCCTCTATATTATAGTAAGAGCACGAAATTAGTATTTAAGTTACTACGAGAGTACTTACAGAGAAATGCGTAGTAACTGTCTATATTTATAAAAAATAAACATAAGTAGTTTGTTGTGAAGTATGTTTGTATTTAGAAAATATTTATAACGTCAGATTGGGTGTTTTAATGATCGTAACTAATTTAATATAGCGATGCAATATGAAGAATGAGTATTAAATATATAAAGATTTATTGAAAGTTGTACAAAATAGTTTGATAGGTCAATTATATTAATATAATAACGTAGTAAAAGTATGTTTGTTTACCATTTTTATAAAAATGAACATGAACAGCTGTTGTAAAGCACATTTATAATTAACAAACCGTTATTACGTCCAATTGGGTATTTTACAGAACATTGATAATTTAATATAAAGATGCACAAGAAATTATATTACATATTTGTCACAAATATTTTAATAGACCGATAATAGAAGCATGTGAATCTTTTGAATACAGGAAATAAAACTTTAAATTTAATTGAAATTCAACAAATTAAACTTGATTGCAATAAATAAATATAATTATTATTGGGTCCACAAACAAGAGGAAATGCATTTAATATTGCGGTTGAAAATGAAAGCCAGGTAATGGTCTCAAGTTGTACAATATGGTCTCAAGTTGTACAATGTGGTCTCAAGTTGTACAATATGTTATCAAAAGCTGTTCATTTAAAGTTTCAAGTACAAGTTCGTTCTGCGGCTCAAAGTAATTTAGCGGCAAAAGTTATATAATGTTCAACGTAGGAGTAAAATCGAAACAGCAACCCATATTGTATAACTCTTTTAACTTATATTACATATCGTGGGTACACTAGTAATGTCTTTTAAATTACGATTAATCTTTCATTGATTGAGATTCCTTGTAAACCGCCTACCTACGATCGGCTAGGTTCGGGCAGTCATCGGAACTGTTCGGATGCGACCAGTGCTATCTGTCGTAAAATGCTTCAACTAATTTAACGGACATATTACACTCTATAATCGCATGTTTTGAGAAAACAAGCATTAAAGTTTTGTACCGACTTACTCTCCACACAGCATCCCCAAAGATGACATGGGCCCTGAGAGAAATTATTTTCTTGGGGCCTCCTTTGTGGAGTTCATGTTAATTTGTTTTTACCTTTTTGTACCTATGGTTAAATAATAAACAGCACTTGCAAATATGAATATTCAGTTTCCTTAAATGTAAAATAAACAACGCATGGTTGTCAGTGTTGCCACTACAATTAACAAACGATAAACACGTTCACGCCCACGCAAAGACAAATCTATTTAATGTTGCCTCTCCTTCACCATTCACCCCACGCACTCCCCTCAATGCCTTGAGTTTCAGGGGAGTAGTGTCAAACCTACAAAGAGGGTAATTTATTGATGTACTCGTAAATATGAAAAAATCGCACAGGAGTTGGCTAACGAAATTGTACTAAATATTATTTTTTAATTTATAACGCCGGAAATACTTTTGCCAATGTCTTAACAATAAAAAAGCAATCATAACGTGGAAAGTGTCTTTGTTCAAGCAATAAAAACTATCGAAATTTGCTCTACTTTATTAATATATTTTTTTAGGTAAATGCAACTATTTTCAACTCTTTTAATAATTTACCCTATGAGTTATGGAGTTTTGAAAAGTCCATTATTCAAGTTTCCTTAGATCGGCCGGCTGACTTTTGAACTCTTTCTTTGTGTAATAAGTGGTAGATGCTCTCAGTTCATGGTTAAAAACAACCATTCAAAATCAATATCATTGTTGTTTGAACTGGTTTTAGTCGAGTTTGGTAGCCACATCACAGCCTGGTTCTTCCCAGACTTCCTCTACCGCACCTGTCAATTGTCAATGTGATTTTGGCTATTGACTCAATCCAATTCAATATTCTGTTATTATTTAAAAAAAACTACAAAATGATATTTAAATAACATATTATAAAGCATACATATAATTTATATAATGCAGAAGTATAAGTAAATAAACATACTTTAAATGCCGTTCATAAGCAGTCTAACTGATTCTAAATATGTCGATATACGAATCGATTCTGATCAACAGCAAGATTACTCTCTCTACCGGCATGACCGTTTGTCAAGTTAGTCATGCAAGATGGTAGATAGAATAATCTATGTTGTCGGTGATAAAGATAACCATCGGTTACATAGAAACGAATGCTCTCCATGATAGCTGAGTTTTCAAACCACCCACGAATCAGTTTGAAGAAATGTGTGGCAATGTGAACACTTCTTCTGACTCGTAAATAGTTTATTCTGAGCATACGCAAGAGAAACTCAGAAGGATAAAGCCAGAATCCCTCAGGTAGAGAATTCTCTAAAATTGTGCATTGAAGTACCATAGATGGAATTTAAATCGACCCGTCAATATTTTCACTCTAGTTTCTTTGCGGACGTCTGCGGAAACAGCTATAATGATTTGAAATTATTAAATCTGGAAAATCGCGATTTACTGCAATTATAAGCAAAAAAAAATCTCGTTCTGTGATAAAAAACGAATTTTAAAGGGTTCGAAAAAAGATAGAAGGTAAAGCAATTGAAGGAAATATTGTCGATCAGTCCGCAGTGTCTATCCAAATATTTATCATTCTCCAATATCAATGGGAAGTCGCAAAAGTCAATCGCTTCAATTTAATCGCTTCGAACTAGGAAATATTTAATGAAAAAAAACATACACTTAGTAAGACACCATTTTATTTTTGAATCAATAACGATAGCCAACCGGGTTTCGCTCGTCCCAAGCTTCATCAGGGCAAAATATCAACTAAAGCTAATTAGATACAGGCACATACATATATATTCCGCCGCTGAAACTGTTCTTTCCTTCCCCGCCCTCCCTCCTCCTCGTCCTTAATAATTTGTCTCCACCTTTTCTATTTGCATCTCTTTCTATCTGTTTTGTATCTCTTTCACTCATTGTTTTCATTTACCTATATATATATACTTTCACTCATTGTTTTCATTTACCTATATATGCTGCAAAATAAAATAGTAATGTTGTGATTTAAACGGCCTGGAGACGATCAATATCAATTTTCAATAATCAGATCAATTTACGAGTACGTCAATAAATTCGATTCGCAGTTAAATATTTCCTATTTTCGAAGGAAGCAAATACTTTGGGGTGTGACATATTGAATGAAAAAAACATACACTTAGTAAGACACCACTTTATTTTTGAATCAATAACGATAGCCAACCGGGTTTTGCTTGTCCCAAGCTTCATCAGGGAAAAATATCAACTAAAGCTAATTAGATACAGATACTCTCATAACCTGTATCTAATTAGCTTTAGTTGATATTTTTCCCTGATGAAGCTTGGGACAAGCAAAACCCGGTTGGCTATCGTTATTGATTCAAAAATAAAGTGGTGTCTTACTAAGTGTATGTTTTTTTCATTCAATATGTCACACCCCAAAGTATTTGCTTCCTTCGAAAATAGGAAATATTTAACTGCGAATCGAATTTATTGACGTACTCGTAAATTGATCTGATTATTGAAAATTGATATTGATCGTCTCCAGGCCGTTTAAATCACAACATTACTATTTTATTTTGCAGCATTTTTCAACTTCTACTTTCAAAGAACGCATTTCCATCTCTGCTTAGAAAGAGCAGACATTCAAAATCTCACAATGTAAGCCGTGTTTGCTTCTGTAAATGTAGGGAGGAGGCTGGAAGGTAATTGTCGGCAAACATTTCAAGTCAAAGTGGGCTAATGGAAAGTGCTTGTGATATCCCGGGCCATGGCTTTCCGTATGGAACAACACTCGACAGGCGCAAAGTGTGATGCGGAAACAAACATGTGAATGGGCGACAAAGTCGGATTGTTTTGGCGTTAAGAGTGATTGCAATTATACTCGCACAGCCAGTGCTTTGTATTCATTTACCTATACGTAAGTTAGTACATAACATAACGATTAAATAAATAAATAATGAATCAATTTAATGAGTATATTTATTTTTCTTAATTAAAGTAATTCATAAAATTATTTTTCAATAATTTTGATTATTTTTTTAATGTTTCTCTTCTATAGAAGCTGGCGTTTGTGTCTAGAAGGGTAGTTAGCATCAAGATGAAGAATATTTAGTGTTTGTAGTTATGATTTAAGGAAATATAAATATTTAAATAAATATGAGTAAAAAATCAAATGTAAATTTATAATTAATTAACAAGATAGTTTCACCATTTAGGTGTTTTTACATTGAACTTCTCTTTAATCGCTTTTAGTAGGTGTTTATCGTTTTGGATTGTTCTGATATTTTGGGGTAGCTGTTGAAGTATGTTTTCCCTAGATATATGTAATGATGTTGAGCAAAAGAGCATAACAATATTGTAAACGGCACGAAATTAATAAATTTAGAAAAGTTTGATATTTTATATTTAATAGGTTTATTAAAACAACTTAACCAATTATGCTCTAAAAGACGATTCTCATATTTTGAATTGTCAATGTAATATTAGAATTTTTTTTTGATACATCTTTTAAAATTTCTTTTGTGTTCGGGAGAGAATGAATGAAAAAAGGGGAGATTAACCCACTTCCTGACATCCGATCGAGCTGAAACTCGACAGATAAACTGGTGGTTGATGACAATTCTATCAACTTTTGGTGGCAATCCTGAATACTCCTCATCCAATGAAACCGTGCACACCTACTAAATCACCAAACATAGCAAACCACTTGGGGTGGCCTATGGTAGAGATGTTGATTATCCAACAAATGGTACCCAAACCCACCTTCCAAATTGTAGGTTGATGTTCCTAAACGTTTTTTTTAAATATTTCTACTGCGGATTCATGTTTTCAGAATGCGTCTGAATCTAGTTGGTCTTTTGTTTCAAATATTACTTGGTAACATGTTTTGAAAAAATCTCCCAAGTAGAAATAAATGCCGCCAACGGGAATTAAACCCGTGCCTTCTGATGTCCGGTCAGGTGCTCTGAAATCACTGAGCTATGTCGGCTTATTTCCAACCCACCAAATAATTCAATATAAACTAGTACCTCGTTGGCGGCATTTATGTTTACTCGGGAGATATTTTCAATTTGTATTGATATTTCAGACGACTAATTATTGTTTATAATTATTTGTTATTTTTATGCTATGCATAAAACCTTGTCTTATAAACATTTGTTTATGATAAAAAAAAAAAACAATTTTTATTTCGTGTTTGATTCTTATAGTTGAAGTACTCCTAGATAACGGAAACATCTGGATAGGTAATTTTATTTATTCATTCTCGGGAAATCGACAGTTTACATTTAATCAGTTTGTACATAAGTATTTTATATTAAAATAAAACCAATTATGGATTTCCTCCTTGTGACTTTAACTGAGACAGCATTATATGGAATAAGTTATTTAAATTTGTGAGAAAGGAATAGTAATTATATGAATATGAATGCATCAAAGAGCAGATTAAAAGTACAGTGCAAATATTTACACTGCGGTATGCCTACGCTTACCCGGTCATATGGGTCAAGTACACGCAATCGATATGCATGTGAACTTTGAATACAACTTTTTGACTAATGAACCGTATGATGTTTTTGTGTTTGTTTTATATACCCTAATAATAAATATTATACAAAAACAAAAAAGGAGTAAATATGTAAAACTTTTTAATACAAAAAATCCTGATGTAAAAAAACTGCTTACGGTAACCCCACGTGTCTCTAATAGTATATTTCGAAGAATCACTAGGCCATGATGTTAATAATATTGAAATCTGATCAATCAATATTTGTGAAGATACAGAAATTCTAGACAGTATGATGAAAATTTCACATCAGTGAACGGATAGCTTTATTATATATAGCACGAATTTATAAAATCATGTGTTTTTGGTTTGAAAATTTGGTCGCCTAGAAATGTTTCAGATGCTTTAATTAAATACTGCGAATAGAATACATCTTGACCTTGAAATAATCGAGTATTTTTATAAACCCAGAAAAAAATAATGTATAGGCCTATGAAAACTGCTTTAAAGTTCAAAATCTCCTACTTACGAACCCATTTTCGGTTATTATTTTATTGTGTAATGTGGTAAATTAAGTTATTTATAAAATCATCGGAAAAAAATTAAATATTTATCCCTGAACATCCACAAAATAAAATAAAGAGCATTTTTTGGCCATGTTTTTTTCTTGCATGAATCAAAACGGTGTTAAGCGGGAATTTAAACCTTATTGTCATCTACGTAAGGGTTGTTGTTGATAGCGGCTCAATTTAAAATATAACATGACGTACTGCATCGCCTTAACAGATAATTTAACAATTAAGATGTTCAGTAGGTTATTTCTAACTAGTTTTTCTTTAATATTTCAAAGTGCCTTAAAGTGCCGTAAAAAAGAAATAAAGGTTTTAGAAAAACGTTCAAGATTGCTTGAGGGGTAGACAAATGTATAGCGGAAATTACGTAATACGTGTAATTCGGGGATACCAAAAAGAGATTGTAAAGAAAGAGAAGAATTATTATTTAAATGAGATGTACAGCTTTCTGTAAACACGCAGTAGTATTATTTATCATTCAACACAACCACGAATGAGAAATATTGTCATTAGAAAAAGGTCACCTTAAGGCGAAATAAGACTCTAATAACGGGGGTTTCCTCGACGCTCACGTTTTAATTATTTCTGATGAACGTATTACTAAAATATCAAATGTTTCTAGAAGGATCTCTACGGATGTAAGTCATTTATATTAAAAATTATTTAAAACAGGATTTTAAAATTAAAATATTTTATCTAAAACCGTTGTAAATTTTATAAAACGTTTCTCAACTTTAAAATTAGCGGTAAATATCCAATTTAATTTTTCTAGATGATGAATTAGTAACATTCTGGGAGATCCCTCAACAAACATTTTAGATTCTAGTAATACGTTTATTAGAAATAATTAAAATAAACCCCACGGAAATATAGATTTTCTGGGCCTGCTAGGGTAAAGTCGACCGTAGGACCGTCCATTATGCTGGGACGCGCGCCGAATATTGTTTTTGCCGTTACGATTCCCACTTTACTTTAGAGATTTGATAGGGCAAACTAAACAGCAATACACAAGGGACGCGCGTCGCATATTTTTGTGCACGGCTGCTTCACTTACGTCGTTAAGATTCTAGATTTGTTTTAGGGTATTGTCTCGTCTTAAGGTATTTTCAGGCGTTAACAAAACACAACGTAAATGAAATGTCTGGTCGGTAAATTACCCAGATGCGGGACGTAATAATCAAATGGAATTTACATATTATTACGGAATGTAATATGGGACAAAGTATGCCATTATTTTGAGAGGTTATGACGATTTTCATTACTAGACCTTCATTATTAACAAATTCAACTAATTCGGTCTTATTGTTTAAGACAAAATTAATTGAATTCAATCTTCCTGTCTGCAAATGAGTTATATAGGTTTTCAAACTCTCATGCGAAAAATGTGAATCAGAATAAAGATTCAGTCACATCTAGGATTTGAACCCAGGTACCTTAGGCATACACGGAGAAAAATGAGTATTGCTAATTTATTAAAAACCTAATTATTGGTAATCAGGTTAAGCCGTTTCCTGATAAACTTTCAGTAAATTCTTAAAATGTCGGAACACGTGTTCATAAACTTGCATTTGCTTTGATAATATACTCTGACGAAATGCGGAAATATTATGATTTTAAGTTTACCAACAGTTTATTAGGAAACCTATCAATTCATTCGTCAAGGGCATGCAATCCTGCTTTTAACCGGATTAATAATTTTAAGTGTTTCTTAAAAAATATTCATAATTAAAAATTAGTAATTTTTTATAAAGTGTCTTTAATTTATTCGATTTTAGATGAAGTGTTTAGAATTGTAATTGGTCTATGATTACACTGGTCAACACATTTTTTGTCCCTTTAACGAAAGTAGCCAAATCTGACAGGAAATTTCACGCTGATTTCAGATATGTGATTAGTTTTTTTCTATCATGTCAGGTTTTTATGGGTTTTAAGTTTTACTAAAATGTGTATCAATTTATATTTATTCGTGATTTATAATTGATTTTTTGATTTTTTGACCATCCATTCCACTTGTTCATGCTGCAAACATGAAAGAGAACTATGAAAACATGAAGCTGCTGTTAACAAAAAATAAATTTGTAATTTGGAAAATATGTCGTGATCACAAAATAATAGGGCTCCTACTAGGACTGCAAGCGGGATACACAAAGTATTGTGGTTTTCTGTGCGAGTGGGACAGCAGAGACAGGAAAGACCAAGGACTGGTCTACTAGAAAGCACCTTAAACCTGGCACGAAGAATGTTCAACATGCTCCCTTAGTAAAATCTAAAGATATCTTACGTACACCCTTACACGTTAAATTGGGTTTGATGAAAATTTTTGTAAAAGGATGGAAATGGCATGATTTACTTAAAGCAAAACGTTCCTAAGATCAACGACGGAAAAATTAAAGAAGAAATATTCGTGGGACCACAAATAAGGGAGGTCTTGACTGATCCGAATTTTATAACTGTGTTGAGACCAGTCGAGCTAGCCGATTGGTCAGCCTTCAATCTTCAGCCTTCGAATGTTGTTGAGATATTTCTTGGAAGTCATTAAAGTGAAGACTATATCAGCATTGTGTCTGAAATGCTCATGGCCTATAAAAATATGGGATGTAACGTCACTAAAAATACACTTCCTTCACTCTCATTTGAATTTTTTCCCAGAAAATATGGAAGATGTCAGTGACGAGCACGGCGAACGATTTCACAAGGACATTGCGGCTATGGAAAAGCGATACCAAGGAAAGTGGAGTACATCTATGCTAGCAGACTATTGCTGGACCCTGCAGAGAGACTCTCAAGATACTCACAAGCGCAAATCAGGAGCAAAAAAAATTAAATTGAATTAGTTTTGAAATTTTGTTAAGTAAGTACCCGTCATACTATGGAAGAATTGTGTGAAAAAACTTTGTTAAATAATAAAAAAACCTGGCCTATTAAATTTTTTTTGTTTCATTTCGTGTTTATGGATACTAAATACATATAAAAAAATTAGCTATGCTTAAGGGACTGCACTTAAAAAAATAAATGTCGACCAGTGTTATTGATGTCTTTATGATTACCTTATTTAAAAATTGGTGTGATAGTCCCTATTTTGAATTGTGATGGAAATGTGCTTTGTTAGCAAGAGTATCGGTTCAATAAGTTAGTCTTGTAAGTATTTTAATTAGTTTCATTGTGATTCGATTTATTTATTCCACTGCCAGATGAAGATGAAGTCCATTTATTCCACTACCAGATGAAGATGTTGATTTATTCCACTACCAGATGAAGATGAAGTCCATTTATTCCACTACCAGATGAAGATGAAGTCCATTTATTCCACTACCAGATGAAGATGAAGTCCATTTATTCTACTTCCAGATGAAGATGTTGATTTGAATTTAGATAAAATTAGTGTAAGTTCATGTTTAGTGGTTGGTCTTAGTGCAAATTTCTTCCTTTTAGAATTTGAGTGTTTGTTTATGTTCAAGCCTATGTTTGTAAAAAAATTGTTTGTGTAGTTTACTAGTTGATGTATATTTTTATTGAACGAGAGTATACCTTTATCGGTGTCGATTTCATCCAATGTGTTTGTTTTGTTTTTATTAGTGTAGGTGATTTCTTTAATTTTTGCCACATAAGTTTTAATTAAGTTTAAGTAATTATTAGAGTAATTTTGAAAAAACAACCAACATTTTCTTCAGCAACATAGTTAAATATAAGTACCAAAAATTGAAGTACTTTATAAAAAAGATTCAATATTACAAATTTTCAAAGAAAATTTAATAAACAAATTTAAACTTACATCGTTAAGGCATAAGCATAACATTCAAATTCCTCTACGTTCAACACAATAAATGTACAATAATTATTTAAAAAAAAAATCATAAAATATTTCAATAGTCTTCCCGAAGAAATAAAAAAAAATAACACATTTGGTATCATTTAAACAAAGATCAAACTATATTTAAAAAAAAATTAACAACCATAACATCACCAATCACTTCATTTCATGCCATATTATAAATTTTTAACGTAACAACATCCTAGTATTTAAGATTATATTTACTGTACACTATTCTATAGTATCACTGTACACTAAAATGTAAAATTATGAAAAAAACTCCTACATCAAGCTCAAGAGCTAGCTCTCTTAATTGGCGTAGAATCCTTGTTAATGTGTTTCACTGTTTTGTTTTTGCCATATGTTATTACTGTAACAATGTTATAATTTAAAAAATAATAAAAAAAGTATAAAAGGTTGTTAATTATACTTTTAAAAATACCTGCATAGTGCCAATTCAAATTCCCCAACATTTTTTTATTAATTAATTTAAACGCCCTGATGGGCTTTTACATGATACATATTTTACATCATTTACTGCATAATACAGTGAAAACAGAAGGTTTTATTTTTAAAACATCAATTTGTACACATATGATATTTGTCAATGAGAACGGATTGTTTTACTCCCCAAATGTTTCTCAGACGATATTAATTTGTCCTGCAAAGTGATACAATCTGTACATAAAATATATAAGTGTAGTTACCCAACGAGAGAGTGCCAATCTCCTCTATTTCCGGAGCGGCCACCCTTTCCGGACCGGAAGTCTCGGTTATGAGGAACTGCACATGGTCGCACTCCTGTTTGGTCTTCAGGATCTTGATTTCCACTTCCGTATCGTGTAGTTTGCTGGCCACCGTCTACAAACAAACAGTCATATTATTATTGTTTGCATGTAAACCACTGAACATAAAATACATGGAAGGACTCTAAAAAGTCCTTCGACAAGATAAGACAACAAAGACATCGACAAAGACAAAGAAAAAGACAACAAAGACATCGCATAATGTTGATTACTACGACTTCTTTAAGCAACAGTCGCTCACGCGCTCTGGGGGAATAAAAAGGTATTATCAAACACGGCTACCATCTTGATAGGATTGAACGGATAATCAAACAATTTTACAGACAGATGAAATGCAAAGTGGTCGAGCTAATATAGGACTTAGCTACGCTCAGTAGTCAATTGAGACTAAATAGAAGGTAACAACGTGTCCTGAGTAAGCAGAAACGGGGAGCGCACGCTGTCCATATGATACATCCCCCTATCTTAACAAATAGTTAACATTATTTGGAGCACAGGCTTATGATGATGATGGTGATGGTGATGGATAGATGGTGATGCTGTTCTTATTTTACCGATATTTCAATGGAAAATGCTCCGAAGAACTAGCCTCACTATTACATCGGTGCGTAGATGGGAATCATTCGTCACATAAGAATGGGTTTTACTACCCTCTTGAGTTCAACTCTATATTACGTCCCTCAAACAACATGGATCTTTTCAAGACCAACACTCACTCTTCCTTTCCTCAAAAATACCAAACACACAGCACCCCTAAAGATGATAGGCGCTGAGGGAAATTATTTTCCTCAGGGCCTCTTGTGTGGATATAATGTTAAAAAGTGTCTTAAGTTAACCTGTCTATGACAAATAAATACATGCTTACATCATTTTAAAGAGGATTCATTTGAATTCACTATGAAAAAATCAATTATTTTATAACTTTGGAATCTTTAGAAATGTTGTGTGGAGGGTATCAAAATACTAGATAGTAAGGTAAATAGGAAATTGAAAATGTTTAATCATCAATTGATTATTATTTTTTTAATTCAATTATTTTTGATGTTCCGCCTTAGAAGAGCATTCCTGTTTATTCGGCTCTCGCATACCCAATTTCTACCGATTTATAATAATTTTCTGGTTCACTTTTTAAGTTTCAGAGTTCCAAAAAGAAAAAAAGATATTTTTGAGGATAATATCTACACATTTGTTATCCCGAAACGTTAATTATATGAAAAATTAACTCCGAAAATTATTAAAAACACATTTTTTTCTGTTATTTAATATGTTATGGGCATGAAAAAATTGATAGTGTATCTTTAAATGTAACTAATGCATTTCTCGAGAGATGTTTGCTCTGTTTCATTTTCGCTTAATTATTACCTTTTTATAATAATAGCGCGCTCCCTCTAACATTCGTATTTACATATCTCCCTTTCAAACCTACTTTGAACGGTTATTAAGGGGCCTTAAGGTAGTGGTTTCAGGAAGGGATGAATGAATGCGGGTCTTAAAGGGCTCTGGGTTTTATGAAGCAGGAAAATGGAACTCAATAACTAGTTCCACATGAAAGTTAAATTTAAAATTACGTTTCACCCTGCAAAACGAATAAGCCAATAATGAAGCCACTCAAGAAAATCTCAATACAAATATATTTAAGGGTGGGTAGGAATGCTTTTAATAACTTGCAAAAAATCCTGAATATTCGAAAAATTTTGATCAAAAGGTTGGATAAGTGGTTGGATTTATATTAATTTACTTTCCAAGAACCAATATAACTAGATTGAAATGGTGAAAAGAATATTTAGGTTGTTTTGGGTTAGTAGGTACGTAGGTCCCTATAAAATAAGATTTTATTGGTATTTTTATCGCAAAAACAGAATATACACAAGTACAGATTTTTTTTGCCTTAGTGTATTAAGAATGAAATTGTTTCATTTAGTGTTAGATTTGATGTTAGAAAGGGAAATAATAATTCTTCCAAGTTTGGCTCAAGCCATTAATAAAACCCTAAAAATAGAAAAAGGGAAACATTATATTCCGCGACGCTAAAATAACATTCAGTAAAAATGAAGTGACAGTGTTTTTTTTTTTAAATTCCCGATATGTATTTTTGGAAAATCTAGTTCGGTCAAATTTTTCTACGTTTGGAGAAAAAATATAAAACGTGGTAAGCATTTTGACAACATGTTTCATATTAAAAATTTAATATTTAGAAATAGTAGTGTTTATTTTAAATACCTACACAGGAAAGATAATTTTATATAGCTTCTAAAATAGTATTTGTTTTTCTGGAAAATTATAAAAAAAAAAATGGACGATAGCTAATTTGAAATACACAGGAAACATTACAAGCTGGGCTCAAATAAAAAAAATCCTGAAGGGTTTTAATATTAAAAAAAATGTTGTGGTTTAAACTAAGTTATAGTGTTTAATTTCATTACAATTAAATATGCCTATCGTAAAATATTACAGAAAGTAGCGTAATGGTAGAGCAGCTGACCAGCAATCAGAATGTTGCGGGTTCGATTCTTGTCGGCGGCATGTTTTTTTTTCTCGGAAGATTTTTTCAATTTGTATAGGTGTTTGAGGCTAATAATTATTGTTTATAATAAATTGTTATTGTAGAAAAGATCGTTAGTTGAGTTTACCTTTACAATTCCAATAACAATATGCTCCAATCCAGGTCTGTCGGAGTAGTAGTGCAGTATAAGGTCACCTCCGGGTATCTCCGTACAGCGGAACGATGGCGCCCTCATTCCCGGGTAAAGTGTTCCCAGGTGGTCGTGGAGAGCATCCAGGTTCTAGAACAACACTTCCTTATTACACTAGTGCCCATTTATTATACTGTAAGCAAATTCCCGGAAACTTTGTGTGATAAGTGGCAGGCCCTAGATTAGACGTGCACAGAACTTTATACCAGGCAGTAGGAAAAAAAGCAAATTAATTGATTAACAATACATTTGCTAAAAATCTCTAAGATACGTTAGCCGAAGTAAGTTATGATTAACCAGAAAATAAGGGACATAATACTAGAAGTGCCTTCAATACAAATTTTTTTTTTTTTTTTTTTTGTAATTATTTTTTATTTTTAATAATATGTTTACATGGTACTATGTTTCATTTTACATCTTGTATTTTTTTACTACTCTTCCATTGAAAGCATTTGCTTGTGTATGGAAGGGGAGTGTACAAAAATGTTGTTGTTAGTTGGTACTTAAATAATTCTTTTTACATAAATGTATGTTTGCTGTAGTATTTTTTTTGATAGTAGTGAAGGATAATATATTAATTTATTAAATTTAAAAAAGAAAGGAAGTTATGGAAAACTAAGGATATTTGTGAGATTAATTAAGTGACAGTAGTTTTTTTTTTCAGAATATTTTTAAAATGTCTCTTGACAGAGAGCAGTATTCGGGTTTTATCATTAATGCTTCTGATATGTCTAAATGTTTGATAGGTTTAGAAATATTTTAAATATGAAAATAATCGAAGAATGTGTACTATGGCCTTGTTCACTCCTTGTTTATTAACGGCATTATAGGTTGCGGAGGATCTCACAAAAACAACCTAAACTCAGTAAAAGTTTCGCAAAGAATTATCATAACAGTAATACTAAAAATTCAACGTTCTCAACAAAATCGCTACAAAAACTGTTTCCAGTACCAAGTGTCAATGACATATTTAAGCAAGCTTCTATTATCAAAATATAAAAATAAAAAAATATCAGAGAATATTGAGAATTCTAATGAAAAATGGAAATCAATTATTAAATACACATAAATTTAAAACAACACAAACGCAAAACTATTATATTTAAGGCATAACAAAAATAAAATGATCTCTTCTGAATTGCGCTGTATTATCAACTAATAAGAACAAATAAATGAAATTAAACAATGTAAATTTGGTACAAAACATATTTATAAATATATAAATATTCCCGGGTAACGAAGAATCTAACAATATTTGAAAATATTCTACTATCGCCACAGTAAGCGGAAAACTTTGCTTGTGTTGTGATGGAGGACTTAGCCAGCCGAGGAATTGAACACACTACGCCTGGGTGGGACCCAAACGCGATGCCAACTCAGCCACCGACCCGTCAAACCAAACCAAAGTAAGAAACGTGGGTCCCTTATCAGGCACTAGAGTTCCTCTTTTCTGATTAGGTATATATGACCTAGAAAGATACAAGTATGTAAAATATAATTCATTTTTCTTATAAAAAATTGAATGGAAACAAATGCTCAATTTAACCCAACCGCCCAGGGTTCCGTCTCACTTAAACCCGCCTGACATCGTAGATTTTCATCACGATTGAATTTCGAAAACACATTTTGAATGGAAATATAGGCCCGATCGGGCTTATATTTGGATCACCAGCCTATAATATTGGAACTATATGTCCGACAAAACTTAACCAATAGACAGCTTTCTCTAAGGTCAGCAGATCTAGATGTTAGTAATCGTCGAATAGAACTTTCTAGGTCAAATCGAGCCGTTTACTATGATCGTTCTTTTAGCGTATTTTTTTTCTTTTTACATTTGGATAATGGAAGCTTGCTTAAATATGTCATTGACACTTGGTACTGGAAACAGCTTTTGTACTGATTTTGTTGAGAAAGTTGAATTTTTTTAAAAGTATTACTATTATGATAATTCTTTGCGAAACTTTTACTGAGTTTAGGTTGTTTTTGTGAGATCCTCCACAACCTATAATACCTATAAAACAAGATAAACAATGAGTGAACATTGTTCAGATACCGCGAGTGCGCGCCGCTACTTCCGCGCAACTTGTATGAACATGATTCGGTGCAAGTCGGCACGGGTTATCGTGCTCCGAATAAGGTGAAAAAAAAAATCCGAGTGTTTTAGAAGCAAAGGAACAAAACTAAGACCTATGCATTAGAAAATAAAAACTTTGAAATATAAGGGACACCCTAGTGAACGAGGCCATAGTACACATTCTTCGATTATTTTCATATTTAAACAGCCCCGCTCATCTGTAATAGACTTCCCTCAGCTCTTACTAATTTCAAGTATTTGGCTGAATTTAAACGGGCATTAAAAAAAAATTACTTAAAAAATCTTACCATTCATAAATCTTAACTTCTTTTCAATATTTTATAATAAGCCATATTCTAAAAGTTTCGGTAATTGTTTTGTTTCGGTTGTCTCCTTATTGTACCTTTTTAAAATGTCTGATCAGAAGATTCTAATTTCTGAGCACAAACTGCCTCCTGTTTTATATTATATTTTAGTTTTAATATTCTTGTTTTGTCCTGTCCTGCTGTTATTGTTATTCTAAGTGTTGTCATCTCTTTGTATAAACAGTGTATTTATAGTAATTTTAAGAACCACTAATTATCATTTTAAAGTTTGTTAAATGACACTAAACTGCGCTAAATAAATGCCATGTTATTATTATTATTATTATCACGAAACACTCCCAGAAGGCATCTTGTTTATTATTTATTATTTATTATTTATTATTTATTATTTATTATTTATTATTTATTATTTATTATTTATTATTTATTATTTATTATTTATTATTTATTATTTATTATTTATTATTTATTATTTATTATTTATTATTTATTATTTATTATTTATTATTTATTATTTATTATTTATTATTTATTATTTATTATTTATTATTTATTATTTATTACTTATTATTTATTATTTATTATTTATTATTTATTATTATTTATTATTTATTATTTATTATTTATTATTTATTATTTATTATTTATTATTTATTATTTATTATATGGGATTAACCATCAAATATCCACACAACCTCTTCATTTGTGCATAATATAATATGACAAACCAATTAGTGGATATTTAATAAATTAACATTTTTTCGACCGCACAATAACGTGAAAGAAAGCCAACATATAGTTACTAATTATTGTGTATTGTTATTAATTAATAAAGGCACTAACAGTTGTCACTGATTGCTACATTTGCGATTTGTACCGAAAGGCATCGCCTTTTTCGCCACTAACACAAACGAGTCTTACCTCGAATGCCCATAGTGCACACACTTACTTTTTTGTGTAGAATACAGTCAACATTTGAATATGACCATTTGCGTCATTTTTCTTAGATTAAAAAAATAAAATAATCGTAATTAATATTCTCTTTAGGTCTTTAGTTTCTTTTGACACGTCGGCGTCGCGACGGTGGGGCGCTGGCGTCGCTGCGGTACGCAGTAGAATAATCGCGTTATTTCATATATTTTAATATTATTATTTAAATTTGTGTGTGAGTAAGGTAGAGAAGGTAGTGCTTATGTACGCCTTTTATGTCTTACACGCTTTTGAGGCAAAGCATGCAGCCTTTAGTAGAATACTGCCTTTTTATTAATAATTTAATACAGACCATTTAACTAAACTCGATTGTTGTGAATTCCTGCATTTAATATATCTACATGTATCTACAGTGTATCTACATGTAGGTTTTACACAAACAACTAGATAAACAATAATATTTTATACAGGGTTGTCCAATAAGAGGTGTTATTTTGATATTCAATCGTAAAAGATCAATGGTTTCGTTGCTTGTGTGGCACGTAGCGCCGTCTTGTTGAAAGTAAAAGTTGTCCAAATCAATACCATCCAATTTTGGCCATAAAAAATCATTAATCTTAACTGTAACCGTAACTGTTGCTCCAGCCTCATTTTCGAAAAAGTAAGGTCCAATGACTCCGCCTGACCACAAACCGCACCAAACAGTCACACGTTGAAGATAGAGAGGCTTTTCAACAATAACTCTTGGGTTTTCCGAGCCCCAGATGCGATAATTTTGCTTGTTGACGAAGCCACCGAGGTGGAAATGGGCCTCATCACTCAAGATGTTTTGCCTTTGATTCACTCAAGTGAATTTTAATAATTTCAATGCGTGGTTGAAGCGTGTATCGTTCCATTTTTATTAATGGCGTAGTTTTTACTTGTCAAATGTCAAAAAATGACAGCTTCAAAAGTAACATCTATTCAAAATAAAACCTCTTATTGGAAAACCCTGTAGATATAAATCTCATTCCAACTATGGTTTGCATTCCCCAATACAACGTTTACATGATCTTGGTAACGAATATAACGATATGGATGTATTGAACAATAATTCGAACTTAGCAAGCTTCAATCGCCGTATGCACGAACTAGTCTGACCAGTTTGTAAATTATTGTTAAGGTTAAACGCAACGCTCGTTGTATTCTACGTGTTCACAGATGGCGTTAATTAATTAATTTTGTTTAAATACGCTTGTTTTTGCTTAGCGTTGCGTTTAACCTTAACAACAATTTAGTACGTTTTTATAAAAATGATCATTGATTTGGATGATTTTAGCAAATTATCTATTTCTATGTTACTTATTCATACTTATGTTACCTACCTACATTTTGTTAACTGTTATATTCTGTTTTACTTATATTTTTGGCTTGTTGGCAAAAACTCTTTATTTTATATTATATTATACAATAATAATGAAGGACGTTCACAGTAACCACGACGGCCTTCACGGTCGAGAGGTAGAGCTCTCGACAAGCAATCCGAACGTCGCGGGTCAAATCCCGGCGAGCGCACCTAATTTATTTTTGATTGACTTGTGTTATTTCATAATTTAATCATTTAAAATAATATAAGGTATATTTGTGGGAAGTTCTAGCGCGGCTGATACTGTGGTACACCACATCGCCTTGGTGTAAGACCATCTTTCAGAAATTAAACATTGCTGGAAATGACTTTAGCCGTGTTTCGTGACCAGATCTGATAATATCATATCTGATTTGATCATACAACCTACTGTAGTTACTTATCTGTAAGCGCTTGCATACCGCTTCCTAACACTGTATGCGGGGACATTGAAGGTCTAACTTCACTTTTATATATTGTAAAGCCGTTTATTAAAAAAAATTAGATTCTTGCGAGAACTCCGAAGGGGTGACCATAAGTCACCTATACCGGGGTGGGACAGCGGTGGGTCACTTCAAAGACCAGATCTGAAAAGTCTGGTACTTCCCCACCATTCTCTTACTCTCCTTCCTCTCTCCACTACCTTCAGCCTCACAATATACCCCAATTGGGGATGCCATAGTCTCACTGGCTCTAGATGATTGGGAGCAGTTGGGACTCTGGAGGTCAACGTGTCCAAGAGTGAAGAATGAATCCCTCCCACTGAGGTGCAAGACCATGGGTCGAGAGAGTCTGAATGGAGAGGTCAAAAGGTCTCCCTCAACCAGACTATCTCGATCCCACCCACTACGCACTAGGTAAGAAAACGCATAAGGCATGGGTTTTGGTTATCTAATATATTATTCCCGGGGCGGCGGTACCCAAAACCGCCTGCCAATTTTTTTTTTCTTTTTGTCAGAACTGATTTTTAACTTCCTGTTTATTTAAATTTGTTTATCATTCAATTTTCTTATTGAAAACGTTTCTACTTTTTCAAACGTATTTCGCTATATCGTTGAGTAATCCCGCTATTCCTAAACCATAACTTATTAAATTTATAAAATAATTCTTTTATAGTTGTTTTGGAGCAAAAATGTAATGACACTACTTAAATAAAAGTATTTTTGTAAATAGCCTCGTAAAATAAATATACCCCGGAGGACTTTAATTCAATCAAACTAACTTTCTGGAACCCGAACGAAATACGAGAATTTATTACAAAATCTTTCGAAACTTTTCGACAGCTAATTTAATGCGAATGTATTTTTAACATCCCTAAACTCACCCCACTTGTAATTTTAAAAGTTTTAAATAAATTTTTCTTACTCGAAACAATGTTCAATCAATATCGCCAGTGTAATTAATCTATTTGTATTTAAGATGATAATTTTGCAAACAATGTTCACACCACAGACATAGGAATTAATAGACGAGAAAATAATGGCGAGGGGTAAAATCAACTGTTGAAGAACGAAAGGGGTAAGGCTGACTGTGATTCGTCAATAAATCAATCTGACAGTAAATAGGCATCTCGCATTATAATATCACCATTTAGTTCTTAAAAGTAAAATCTGCTTTTGAATGAATAGACATTTTTACATGGGAGCGCAAATTACTCGCCACGTTATGAACTAATTTGCGAAGTCCAAATTCGGCAAAGTAAGGCAGCTTCTATTTTCAGAGTCGTAGTTAGTTTCAGAGTATTTAGTTAAGACACTTTTACAAATGTTTCATAATTTACTTACCCCAGTAAACAACGATGAGCACACTTGAGAATCGCTACATTGTGATGTGATAGTATATGTTTCTAAAACTGATCCATATAATACGGTGTGAATAAGCTTAAAATAAAGTAAAATAATGCTTACTTATGGAATGTAATACGACAATTGGGTTTATTCTCCTTTTCACATCTATTTTTACAAGTTTTCATATCACAATTCAACATTTTGCAGTGTTATTTCGTAAAATGAACCGATGATGCCTCGACCATAGTTCGCACAAGAATGATGACGTCACGTTTTCAAATTTCACTTGAGGCCATACGCGAGCACAGCCGGCTCCAATGGAATCGGTATGGGGAGTGGGGATAATACGCTTTTAATCACTTAGGGCAGGTCTACTAATATTCACATGTCTATGGTTCACACACATTAATCAACCACTCTTTTTTTTTAATTCGTAGACGATAAATCGGCAGTAATTTTATAAATATATAATATTTTAAGTTTCATGTAATCCTCGCTAGGTGTAATGGAGAATGGAATGGAAAAAAATCACAACTAGCTGTACCAACGTTGTTGTGGCTCAGTCTGTCTGTGCAGCTAAAAAACAATAGCGCGTGTCGCTTTTCCGTTTTTACTTATCAAAGATGATCACACAAATATTCGAATGCAATGTTGAGTCAAATATTCGAATGCAATGTTGAGTCAAATATTCGAATGCAATGTTGAGTCAAATATTCGAATGCAATGTTGAGTCAAATATTCGAATGCAATTTTGAGTCAAATATTCGAATGCAATGTTGAGTCAAATAATCGAATGCAATGTTGAGTCAAATATTCGAATGCAATGTTGAGTCAAATATTCGAATGCAATGTTGAGTCAAATATTCGAATGCAATGTTGAGTCAAATATTCGAATGCAATGTTGAGTCAAAATTGCAAAGCAATCGGTGAATAACTTTCGGAGTTTTATGATTTTGAACAAACGAACATACATTTTAATTTAAATAGAAAGAAGAGAATGTTATTGATTTTACTTTTTTTTTAATATTACGATATAATGTAGTTTTTCTAAAGTAACAATGATAGAAAAGGTCGGAGACGCCCGAAGAAGACACCAATCAAATAATTATTTGAGGTAAAATGAGGCGTACGTCATGAACAAAGAAAAAGGTGTAAGAAGAATCTACGATGTAGAAGATAATGGTTGAAGTCAGGGACGCCCAAGGAAGGCATGGCAAGACTGAAACAAATACTTATTATATGTCACCTAATATTATAATAAATTCAGCATATGTAGCGTCTTTCAAAGTGTTAACGAAAAATAAATTGTTTATACAAATAAATATTTATCACTATTTAAGGGACCAACGATCGAATGAAAAGTTAACTTTTCACTGCAGCTCTCGAAAAACCTCATTTTTTAAGATTATTCCACCAGGCAATTTATTCCACAAAACGAAAGACAGAAGATTCGAAAGATAAGCGTTGAGTTGGGTGTTAAATAATAAAAACTTGATATATTACGCAGAACTTCCGTTATACATTTTTTCGCCACTTTTGCGGAGTCCCATTTAATTCTTGTTTCTGCGAGAAAAGGTTCGCACTAAATTCCACTAAGATAATGAGATTTTGATGACGGTTAAGAGAGCTGAGCGTTGAAGGCTGAACTCTAGGGGATGGGGGTTGGTGAGAAGGGTTCGTTCATTATATCAAAGCCTACTCGTCAGGAGTCAAAAATAGCACAAAGAGATAATTTTGTCAAGCGTTTGTAAATTAATACAATGGACCTGCATATCACTGTAGTCGAACGGATGAAAATCTTAAAGGGGTGAGAGTGGAATTAACGGTATTGTTTTTTTAACGTTTACATGGGCAAGCTTTTTAACACACATTAATCGATGGTCTCCTTGGTCGAAGGAGCTAGCTTTGACTAGCTATCCAAAGGTCGCGCTTTCATATTCTGGTGTGCGCAAGTAACTTTTATTTGATGCTTTTGTGTTATTTAACTATTTCCAAAGTGGAAGATACTCTTAAAACTGCTTTGGTGAAAGACAACCATTCAGAATTGAAAAGTTGCTTGAAATGGCGGTAGCCGTGTATCGTTACCAGACCTGAATAGCTAGGTATTTCCACACCTTACTCTTCCCTATCCCTTTCCCGTCCTTACTATCTTCAACCTCACAACATTGTGAATGCCATAATCTCCTACGGTTGGGAGTAACTGGGACTATAGTGCCGTACTTACAAAAAAAAACATCCGACTGCTTCGACCTGGTCACTGAGATAAGTGTTTTTTCTGGATGTGGCGTGTTTCGGTCCTTAATGCTTACGCCCATTTAAATAAATATATTTATTTTATTGTTTGAATATAAATGAAAAAACATAATGTAGCTTAATAGGTCAATTTAATAATATGTTATACCTGCAGGAAATCTCTTGGGGTAGCTCCTAAGACTTGAAGGATTTTGTCATATCCAGAATCCTGACAGAACTCGAAGAACATTTTCCCGAAAAGTTCTAAAATAGTGTCAGCAGGAATATCTGAAAAAAATAACGGTTTTATTACAAACAATTAACGGTTATTTTTTCAAGTTTAATTTTTACAACCCATTTAAATTTATAATTCATAATCAGGTCTGCATACCACTCTGAATTAATTTGAAAATAAAAGCATTCAAAACCTAACCTAACCTGTAGGTAGGTATGTTATATTTAGATTTAGATAATTTTCAATAAAAACATAACACGAAATAATAAATTGAAATAAAATGAAGTAAAACTGAGATGATATAAAAAAAAACAATAAATAAATCGGCAAATATTCTGAGTTGGCACGTTTATATATAATGATGTGTGTATATGTTTTATTATTTTGCGGTATAAATCCATCTTTTAATTTTGTGTCAGAAATGTTTGTTTCTCTCACTTTTCATATCGGATGAAAGATTAAATTTAGTCAATTAATATTGTTTAGTGCAGGATATATACATAAATTTAATATAACTTTTTAATATAAGTGTGTTTGTCGGAAGTGACTAGCCAGGTAAGTATGTTTTGGTATCTTTTCTAAATAACAAATGTAGATCCTAGGAAATAAATTGTACAGCGCCCCTGAGGTGATTTTTCACAAAAACAGCGCTCTACAAATTATCCAATTATTATTATTATTATTAAATAGATTTGGAAAATGTTTTGACTGTCCAACTAGAGGAATTCCCGTTTTGGGAAAGGCAAATTTAAATAAATTAGCATATATATATTTTCTACAACTTAAGATTTCAAAAGAAAAAAGAAAAGGATAGAAAGAATAATAAAAAACATTAAAACATAAAGTTATTCGATGTTTGGTTACCAAACATATTAATAATAAATAAATAAGCGATACATAAAGATTGGTATCTGGTGGTTGCTGTATTATAAACAAATTTAAAGAACAAACCAGAACTAAGTTAGTCCTACGTACATATTTTGTAAAAATAATAAAATATGACATCAAAACACCAAAATTTCAGTTTTGGATTTTGTTTTTTTTTTGTTATATGGTGCTAAATGCATATTTTGTATATAAAAAACAAATAGAAGAGAAAAGAAAAACATTAAATTAAATAATAGATTATAACGTAAAGTTAACTGTCGTTTGTTCAGCAAAGTTATGAAAATAATAAGTGTAGATTGTTGAATTTTTTTGCCTGGTATTATTTGTGGTTTCTTTGTCCACAGCTTGTGTTCACCGTCGTGTTATAACTCTAGTAAATGATCTGTAAAAAGCGTACAAATATACGTAATATTTACGGAAAACATTATATTGTTTGAGCTTACTGAGTAATTCCACTGCCGCATGTATGAGGTTGTATGTAATCTCATCCTCGTAAATTTGTCTCACCAGAAATTGTCCCCCAATTTGGACATCAGCCTTCTTCCTGTTGAGTGACAGATTACAATATACATATAAGTCCATTTCTTTATTAGGTTCATGATTGATGGAACTTACTCTCGATTGCTACTTCATAATGAAGTCAAGCTTTCATTAACAAAAATGGAATGGATCAATTTTTTATTAGGTACATTATTGAATAATCAATTTAGAAGGAGGGTATAGGTACCGCCTGGGAAAAATTTATTGGATAAACAACACATCTGACATATGAAATATCCATAAAAAGACCCCCCACAGCATACCTAAGTTAGGATGACATAGGCCCCGAGGGAAAATATATCAGGACCTCCTGTGAGGAGTTAATGTTAAAAAATATACACATATTTCAAATGCCTTAGAAAAAATATTTTTTGAATTTATTTACTTGACTGCTTCCCAAGTTTCTTCTCCAAACGTCTTCACCACCAGAAGTTCAAGAGCGTAGTTCACAAAGCCGTACTGAAAAAAAAGAATATCCAAATAAATATTTTAAAAGTAATTTTTTTAATGTTAAAAAAAGTTAAAAAAGAAAATAATATTCATCCTAGACTTCCAGAAAAAGTCAAAAGATGTCACACATTAAATTAAAAAAAACGGATATAATTACCCAAGACACAATATAGATTGCATTTAATTAGAGAAGAGTCTTGCGATCACACATTGCGATAGCAAACAATAAAAAAATGAAGATATTTTTTTTAGTTCATAATGGAATAATGATACCGTTAAATATGACAGATGAGATTTTGGACGGATTAGCCTAGTGGTAGAGCAGGGTCCTGGCAAGGCTAAGGCCCTGGGTCCAATTCCAAGAAGCGAGTGCATCTTTTTTGTTTTTTCTGTTTCAAATTTTCGTTTAGAGATCGCTAATATTGTCTTCAATGATTAAATAAATAATAAAACCCAATTAACATTTCAAAATAATTTTAAAGTTAAAAACTTAAATACATTCTTCTGTTCACTCCTAAATAATACAAAGAGTTCATAATTTTGGTAAATAACATGATTATAAAATTTATTGATGTTATTTCAACCATTTCAACCAATACATATCCGATTTTTTTATTAAATTCGTCTATTAAAAAGACTACGATTAAATAACTCAATATTTTACTATATCGGTTCAATGATTCTATATTTTACTAGATCAGTTCAATAATTGTATATTTTACTAGATACAATAATACTATATTTTACTAAATCCAATAATTCTATATTTTAATTTATCAGTTCGATAATTCTATATTTTACAAGATCAGTTCAATAATATTATATTTTACTAGATCAGTTCAATAATTCTATCATATATTCAGTATTCACGGCCAACTTGATACTGCATTACGTCTTAAATATTGAAATAAATGTTCCTAATTCCCATTGTTTAGGACGCCATAGCATTTTTCACCTGAATACATTAAAAAATAATATCGCCTATTTTAGCCCTCTGACCTAAATGTGTCGACTATGTAATGAGATAGAGTGTGAAGTACATTTTTGTCGTTAATTTCTATGGATTCAGAAATTTTTTTCTGTTATTGCTAAAAATATGTTGCACTGATTATATTATATATTATTTACGTATCTATTTGTGTCTCTTGTGTCTCTGTTTATATCTCTTACTTTTCTGTACAATTTGTCTTTCATATAATTTTATAATTTTGTATTTTAATTTGTTTTATATTTTAATCTTTATTTAGATCTATAAATATTTACCTAATGTCTCAGTAAATTTTTTCATATTTGTATATTAATTGAGTTTTTATAAGTGGATTGTTCTCACGTAAGAGAGATCGTCGGTAAAAACTAAGTATAAATAAATATTGTATTTTTCCTTCGCATTACATATGTTCTTTCTGATTAACTTTCTGTTTATGGCTGTTGATTTGATTATGTAAACAGCTTCTGTTTTCCGTAACTAAATAAATACGTACTATATCATCCCTATACTACATTGCAAACGTATATTTAGATATCACATGTTATGTTAAGCATAGTGTATCTGCGTTTTTAAAATATTTTTTTATAAATTTAGCTCTAAATGAAAAATATTGCCATATTAATTCAACGAAAAAGTAATAATACAAACCATATTTCCTGATTTTCAGAAACCCACTCTAGTATAAAACTGATCTGAAACGAATAAAAAATAATTATAACCGAATGAAACACAATTTGTTTATAATCAAGAAAAACACGAATTAACCTAAAAAAATATTAAAAAAATTGTAATTTTTATTTTAGACACTTGTTTGTTTATAAAATGTATGTTTATGTTGTAATTTTTATTTACGTGAAAGCAAAATAAACGTTAGGCACGTAGACACCGGATTATGGACGTGAACGTAGTACGGTTACTTCCCCTAGGGCGGCTAGGCGCAGACTGACGGTGGGGGTGCGCAGTTGGGTAGGAAAAGCGTCGTGTAGGGTAGTTAGAAAGTAACTATCACTTCGAAAATTGCATTAATTTTTTAAAGTAAATTATTTAAAGAAATGCTTTCAAATGTTTGTTATTTAAATAATAATACTTAATAATTTAGATGAATTAAAAGAAAAATTTATCAAATTTAATGACATTATTATTTAGTTCTGCATGTGTTGAAGATTTATATATTATTTTTTTTATTATATGAATCAAATCTATATTAAAATAAAATAAATTTAATTCTATGAAAAAAAATCAAAGAAAATAACATTGTCGTAAATTCACATTTTGCCATCATTTTTACTAAACAAAATTCTGTTTTCATTTTAATTTATGCAAGTATTTGTTATGGACATTATGCCATAAAAAAGATGTGATAATATTAATTTACAATAATTGTTTTTTAACAATTTTATATATTAAATATAATTATTTAACAATATTTAATAACTTAAGTACCTTCTCCGACTGTTTATTATTATTATTCTTCGACTATAATTATTTTTCTATTCTTAGCTTATGTATGTCTTGATTTCACTACATTGAATCTTGAAAAGAAATAGATATTTTTTGTTAAAGTAGTGGGGCTTAACAAAGATTATTATTTTCATTTAATAAAACGACTTTCTTAATTAAGATGACTTTATTAATTGACTTTTAAAAAATTAAGATGACTTTATTAATTTAGATTACATTATTAATTGAGATGAACTTTTTAAATTAAGATGACTTTATTAATTAAGATGACTTTATGCTTAAATAATATTAATTTAATCACACACTTCAGAACCTTTTGTGACGTAGGTACGTAGAACAAATGAAGCTAATGATTCCATTAACAACTGATTGAATCTTATTCAATGGTTTTAAAATTAGATCGGTAGAGTTAATGAGTTTGAAATATTTTAGATATACGATGAAGATGCGATGGGAAGATGCAATGAATATTTGATAAAGATTTGATAAGATGCGATGAAGATGCGATGCGAAGACGCAGTGAAGATGTGATGAAGTAGCGACAAAGATGAAATGAAGTTGCCATGGATATAATTAAGATGTGTTGAAAATACGATGTGAAGATGCAATGACGATGCGATGAAGATGCGACAAAGATGAGATGAAGATGCCATAAGATGCGATTAAAATACGACAGAAATACGATGAGAAGATATGATTAAGATGCCGCAAAGATGAGATGCGACGATGAGATGCGAAGATGAGATGCACATATGAGAAGCGTAGATGAGATGCAAAAATGAAGATGCGATGAAGAGAGGGATAAGGATCAGGGAAATATTATAACAATGTATAACTAACTAAGTAACGATCACGCCGTTTTCCACAGGGGTATGCAGAGTTAACGGACATCCATACAACTTGGTCTTGGTATACACTCTTTGCCTCATTCACATTCATACATTTTATTCTATTATTTTAACATGGCTCAACTCAAGTATCTGATTCACTTGATCGTGCCATGTCTTCAACGGGCTTCTTCTACCATTCACACGTGTGTCATATATTCTCCTTGCACTCCTTTCATTGTTTATTTTCTCTACATGCCGAAACCATCTGAGGGTCCCTTTCTTAATTTCGTTGTGTATGAGAATGGAATAAAAAGTTAGAAACGAAGCGGAAAGATTTTGTATGATGAAACTAATTGAACACTTGAGTCATTACAACAGAACAGTATATATAGACTGTTGGTTGACGCAGTATATATCTATGTGAGGATATGGTGTCAGCGCTTTATTAGCAGCAGACACATACGTGGACGGGTGACGAACCTCGTGCTAGAACTGTTGGTGGACTCTATCGCTGCAGCAGCTGGTCCAGTTTCTTCACCACCTAGGATTCTTGGTGCAGAGTCTCCATCTTCTATCTTCATGTCACCTGTTCCTGAACTTCATTTTACTTAACTTAACTTCACTTTATTTTTGTAATATTTATATTTTTTGTAATACCTACATCAACTGTAATGCGCCCCTGAGGTGATATCTCACACAAGCGGCGCTATACAAATTGTCCAATATATTATTATTATTATTATAAGGCAATGTACGAATGTGGATATATCATGGAGCATTTGGAAAGACGGTAGTTTTGTGTCTATTCTTTGTCTGTAATTATTTGACGTGATGGTCAATTTGCTCTCTTATTTTCATTATTGTTCTAATCAGCCATTATTTTGAAAGATGTTTTATGATTTCACTACAATGCTTTTATTTTAACTTTACAAAATCAGCTCACTGTGAAATAAAGTAGAAAATTGGCGAAGATGGTCAACATTATCAATGACCGCTGATGCTACTTACAATGGTAACTGTGTTTCAATTGTGTTTTATTTATTTGTGTTTAACAAAATACGTAGAGTGAAGTAATAGGTAACACATTCTACTTATTTTATTAACCTAGTTTTAGTTAGTATCTCACTTAATCTCATACTAAGAAATAAAATCAAAACAGAGTTAGAAAGAAAAAAAAATTATATTCAAATCAAAAAGTTAACTACAGAAGATTTAAAATGTGCACATCTATGAATCCGAAGGTTCTGAACGCAAATTATTTTTAATTTATTTTTTATATAAAACCACAAAAAGTGAGATGACAGTAATGTTAATAAAACATTTGTCTATTGAAGTGTGTATTTTTTTCGTTATTCGTAAATTTAGTTCAGATTTAGATGAAAAAACGTAAGATGAGCCATTTTTAAAACTTTTTATGTTTGGATTTAAAATTGTATTATTTGGAAAATTATGATTATTTAAGAAAAATTTTTTTTTTTTTTTTTTCATTTTTCGATAAAAATTTTTAGTTTTCGGATACGTTTAGAAATATATAATTTATTTGGATTTTATTACACTACGGAAATACACAATTCTCAGACCTTCTGATAGTGTCTTTAAGAAATATAACGATTAATATGCCAGAGGCCTGAGGGGTTAAATACAAATTGATAAAACACAATTGAATCACAAATTAGTTTTTCTCAGAAAAAAATAACAATCTTGGCCACATTGAAAGTGAACTTGAGGGTTTTACCGAAATAACAATTTGCAGATAATTTTCATTGAATCCTGCTGTGATTGAACATGGACGTTCATCACATTTTTAAATAACTTCGTCTGTTTGAAATCAGCCTCAAAAAGAAGCCTTACATTTGACCTACTTTCTGAATACATTTCCAAATGAGTAAGAGCGAGACCACCACCCGAACCGCATTATCAATTAGATACCTTTGAATATGAGGGAGAGGTGTATATTTCACATAGTTGCGAATTGATTACTTCTCTCATAAGCTTGTCTGGTCTACAACACCACAAGCAAGGGATGGTAGCAAATACATTCTAGTAATAAGAGGATATTCAATTTTGTTTAACTTTACTTTACGTTTCGACAAAGAAAATTTCTTTTTGATGTGGTGGAAATACTTTAATGGGGGTGCGTTTATATTTTGGTCGTGAACAGATAGATGGCAGTAATTTCACATTCTCGGCAAAATGCATTCGTGAATAATAATTATTAGTTGAACGTATTTATAGCTCAGTGGGTTTTCCTCGTCAGGTGAAATTAACCAAAGCCTTGTATGCCTGGTTTTAATTACTTATATTTGTGGGTTACGTATACAGCTAATTCAAGAATCCAAGAGTCACACCTGCTCGAAGCCAGTGGGACTAAGACATCCCCAATTAATAGAGAATGTCGTGAAGCTGAAGGAGTGGGGATGGGAGACGAGGAAGAGGAGTTGGAGATATACCTGGCTCTGAGATCTATTCACAAAACATGAATAAAGACATTTTAATCAACACTCAATGTTTCGATTCTGAATGACGGTCTTTCACCAGGGCTATACTAAGAGTAGCCAAACTGGTAGTAGGTACAACATTATTTCAAACAATACTTACTTTTATGTTTATTAAAATACAATGAACTTGAAGAAAAAAAAACTTTTTTCTTTAGAAAATCTTAGGAAAGACTTTGATCTCATCTGCATACAAAATTATTAACAGTATGATTGACTTACCTACTTTGTTGCAACTGATCTGCATACAGAAGTATTAACAGTGTGATTGACTTACCTACTTTGTTGCAACTGATCTGCATACAGAAGTATTAACAGTGTGATTGACTTACCTACTTTTTTGCAACTGATCTGCATACAGAAGTATTAACAGTGTGATTGACTTACCTACTTTGTTGCAACTGATCTGCATACAGAAGTATTAACAGTGTGATTGACTTACCTACTTTGTTGGAACTGATATGCATACAGAAGTATTAACAGTGTGATTGACTTACCTACTTTGTTGGAACTGATCTGCATACAGAAGTATTAATAGTGTGATTGACTTACCTACTTTGTTGGAACTGATCTGCATACAGAAGTATTAACAGTGTGATTGACTTACCTACTTTGTTGGAACTGATCTGCATACAGAAGTATTAACAGTGTGATTGACTTACCTACTTTGTTGGAACTGATCTGCATACAGAAGTATTAACAGTGTGATTGACTTACCTACTTTGTTGGAACTGATATGCATACAGAAGTATTAACAGTGTGATTGACTTACCTACTTTGTTGGAACTGATATGCATACAGAAGTATTAACAGTGTGATTGACTTACCTACTTTGTTGGAACTGATATGCATACAGAAGTATTAACAGTGTGATTGACTTACCTACTTTGTTGGAACTGATATGCATACAGAAGTATTAACAGTGTGATTGACTTACCTACTTTGTTGGAACTGATATGCATACAGAAGTATTAACAGTGTGATTGACTTACCTACTTTGTTGGAACTGATATGCATACAGAAGTATTAACAGTGTGATTGACTTACCTACTTTGTTGGAACTGATATGCATACAGAAGTATTAACAGTGTGATTGACTTACCTACTTTGTTGGAACTGATATGCATACAGAAGTATTAACAGTGTGATTGACTTACCTACTTTATTGGAACTGATCTGCATACAAAAGTATTAACAGTATGATTGACTTACCTACTTTGTTGGAACTAATCCTTTTCAATATCAAATAATAATGAATTGGTTTTCCTCAATCAACACTTTATAATCTGTGAGTACCATTCACCAATGTCCAGAATGGCCAGACTTGTCAACTCAAGACGGACTTTTTTGGTGCTTAAGTTAGTCTTAAGCCGAGACAATACCCTAAAATAAAGCTAAATTTTTTACGACGTAAGTTAAGCAGTCATGCACAAAAATATGCAACACGCGGGCCAGGTTTATTTGACAGACCTACGGTTGTATTTGCCCTATGAAATCTCTAAAATAAAGTAGGAATCTTAACGAAATAAGTAATTGAGTCGTGTAAAAACAATATAAAGCGCGCGGCCTAGCGCAGTGGACGCTCCTACGGTTGAAATTGCCCTAGCAGGCCTAGAAAATCGATCATTCCATGGAGATTATTTGAAATATTTCTGATGAAATTATTACACAAATCTCCGCTAATTTTATAGTATTTATGTATATTTTATAAAATTTTCAAACCGTTTTACATAAAATATTTTAATGATAAGGTCCTGTTTTTATAATTCTTAAATGTAATTAACTTAAATCCGTAGAGATACCTTTAAAATTGAGATTTTAGCAATACAGCTCCATTATTTACAATACTAACTCTAAACCTCTCTCCTTTGGAAGTCCGTCGGGAAAGAAATGACCTCATTTGCTTCTTCAAAATTATAAATGGTATTATTGATTCACCTACTCTACTGCAACTTATTTTCTTCAATATCCCCTCGCAAAGACACAGAAATAATGAACTGCTCTGCCTGAACCATCATTCGACAAATTATGGATATTATTCACCATTGTCCAGAATATGTAGACTGGTCAACTCAAGTCAAAACCTTAACTTTTTTGGGATAAGTCTAAATGATTTTTGCCAGTCGCTAAACAAGTGACGGAATATTATAAGTGTCCTGTGGTCCTGACTCACGGCGTAGTCTTGACTTGTCACTATATTTTCTGAAATTATATCTTACCATATGTCTTTGCTTTCATGTACCTTTGTCTACTTCTGTATTTTTCATTTTACTTTATTCGTGTTATTATTTTGAAATTTGGACGATATCCGTTAATAAATAAATAAATAAATAAATTATTTAGGCCCTCTCTGAACAAAACCATATCTTAGAAATAGAAAAAGTACAAAAAAGGTTTATGCGTTACCTGTATATGAGGGAATATACATACTATCCATTCCTGTATCCATGCTTGTTCTTAACAGGAATGCTCGATTTCAATACATTGGAAGGCCGCAGAAAAATATTTTTATTCAAACACTTTTTTAAGTTAATCTCTGGTACAATACACAATCCGCCTATGTTGAAAGAGGTTAACTTTTATGTCCCTAACAATTATACTCGAGGGAGATCCCATGCACTCCTATATCCTCCGAAAGCGAGGACTTCTGTCTATCAGAACGCGCCAATAAACAGAGCGACTCAACTGCTTAACGATTCTGCATTAGCCATCGACATTTTCAATGACACCTACAGACAATTCAGTAACTATCTTTTAACACATGTCACATAATAGTAAAACTGCCTCTGTAAACTTTTTAATTTGTAATCTTCTCCATGATATATTGGTGTATAACCGTTTTATGGAGAACATGAAAAAAAAAAAAATAATATGATCATTGTATGAATGTGGCAGGTCCCTGTCTTGACTTGACATTATCTTTATTGTTTTTTGTGCCCTATTTTTGTCATAGCTGTAACTAAAAAAAAATCATTTGTTGTATCATTTCTCCTTGTATTAAGTTCGTGCCTTGTATTAAAATAATTAACTTGGACCTACCCTAAATAATTCTCCTTAACGTTTTAGTGGTTTTTCCCCCCTGACCGCAATATTCCGTAGCTAACATATTATAGTTATTCATTATTAAGCTCAACATTACGTGCGGAAGGCACCGGAAGCGGAAATGGCGTGAGACGCGGAAATGGCGGAAACGGACCCCTTGACTCATGACACCCGGAAAGGACTACTAATAAAAAGCCAAGCGATTAGCTTAGAAAAATATACAGAGATTGCAATGTTAATGCGGACCACTAATCTAACTTTAAGCAATAAAAGTCTGCATTAATTTTAGAAAGTCTTTTAGAATTTTTGACCGAAGTTTGCACAAATTTTTCTTACAACTGTTAAACTAATTTTACACTAGCTGACGTATGCCCGACGTTACTGGGAGTTATCCTTAGGAGATAGACATATATCCTTACGGACTTTTCTGCAGGCCTTTTTAAGATATACTATTCCGAAGTAAATTATTTTGATGTATCTCATAAGGTTTAGCCAGAGTTAAGCGCTCGAAATTATTTTAACGAAACCTCGACATTTCTCTACTTTATATAAATATAATATGCATGTTTTAAAGTTAAGTAAACCCTCCGGAATAAAATCTATAAATGATAGAGGAAACTTTATCGAAATCCGTTGCTTAGTTTGGAGGAACTAAGCACACAAACAGACAGACACGGATAGCGAGTTTGTTTTGTACTATTTTATTAATAATAAATTTATGACTTAGCTGACGTGTACGTGGCGTTTTGTTGCGATTATCCATAGGAAATATATATATAGTATCGTGGACTTTACTGTAGACCTTTTAAATATATACTATTAAATGGTTCATTATTTTGATGTATATTATAAGGCTTTGCCAGAGTTATCAAGAGTTTTCAATGTATGCGTATTTAGAGATTAATTAAAGATTAAAAAACAGAAATTATCTCTCTCGAACAGAGAATCAATAGCTGTTTTTGTGCGATTATTTATTCTAAACTAAGCACAAAAAACAGCAACAAATTCTCTCTTCGAGAGAGAAAATTTCTGTTTTTTTAATCTTTAGTTAATCTAATTAAGTAAGTCTAATTAAAAAAACATTATGCTATTTAGAGATTAAAAAAAAACAGAAATTCTCTCTCTCGAACAGAGAATTAATAGCTGTTTTTTTTCTTAATATTAATTCTGCCTAATTTGATGACCGAGGAAACATCAAATTATTGTAAACGTAAAATTATCAATTAACAAAAGATAAAGATATTAACTGGAATACTTGGAGCAGGTGGATGAGTTTATGTATTTAGGAAGTATGTTTACGAGAGATGGGAAGGCTGACAGAGATATTGAAAGAAGGGTAAATGCAGGTAATTCCGTTAATGGAGGACTGAACGCCGTAGGCGCTAACAAAAGATTGTCCAAAGAAGCGAAGTTAGCAGTCCACAACGGAGTGCTGGTACCTACCTTGATGTATGGAAGTGAGGCATGGAACTGGCAAAGAAAGGATGAAAGTAGATTAAATGCTGTTGAAATGAGATCCCTGAGGCGTATGTGTGGTAAAACCATGTTTGATCGTGTGAGGAATGTGGAGATCCGCAAAGAGTGCAAGGCTGATGTAAGCGTAATGAGTAAGATTAAGAAAGGGACGCTTAGATGGTTTGGGCATGTAGAGCGAATGAGCGAAGATAGGAGTGTAAGAAGGATATATGATGCAAATGTGAATGGTAGCAGAAGTCGGGGACGCCCGAGGAAGACATGGCACGATCAAGTGAATCAGATACTCGAGTCGGGCCATGTCAAGAGTCAGAATAATAGAAGAGTATGTATGAGACGATGTATGAATGTGAATGAGGCAAGGAGTGTGTGCCAAGACCGAGTTGTTTGGCGGTCCGTCCTCTCTGCCTACCCCTGCGGGGAAACGGCGTGATGGTTAGTTAGTTAGTTAACAAAAGATTTAAAAAAATATTAAGGCACTTTATCGCTTTGTAACTTTTCACTTTAACTTCACTTTGAAAATGATCACTTTAGAACTTCACTCCAAAAATTTTCAGTTTATAACTTAGTATAGATGTCTAACTAATATGCATGTCTAACTTTTCACTTAACTTCACTATGTAACCGTTCACTTTAAAACTCACTTTATGAATTTTAAATTAACTTTTAAACTCTCATTTTAAATCTTCATAACTTCACACAAGTAGTTGTAATATATAAGTTCTTCTTTCTTGAGTACAAACGTCTTCTCTTTCAGGAGGGTGCATGTAATATATATTGTAAATCAATATAATTATGTGGTAGTAAAATTTAAGGAGAAATAAAAAATATCCGAGTTTAATGAACCAGAGTCAAACAGACTAATAATTAATAAAAACAACAACCACAACCGAGATTAATAATTTAAAATAAATTGACTAAACAAATACATTATAGGCATAAAAAATATATTTAATATATGGGTATACCTGCATGTTCACAATCATAAGTTTTTTGACTGAAACAATATGCTATCAGGTGATATTTTGAAATCAATCAAATTCTTAAAAGTTATACTTTTATCACAAAATAAAATTAAGTTACCTTTTTTATATAAAATCTTAATCAAATTTCCGATGTTTGAATTTAAGTCGTCTACGAATTAAACACAAAAAAAATAAATAATTGGGTTACCTTGCAAATTAGGTACTCTCACATTGATTGGCCATGTATATTTTTCGAAGTCTTTAACACTGTCACAAACGGTAAACATTCATTTTTCTTGCATACCTCTTAGGTTTATTGATTTCTAATGCATTTAGTCCAAACTCGATATTCCATTGTCATAGTAAAGCTTAATTGCCAAACGTTAGGAGCGGACACAAAACTCCATAATGGACTGCTAACTGCTACTCTTGCTTATTTTGAAAATATTTTATTATTCGTTTTCAAATACAAATTTCAGCCTGATAATTTTTTATCATTCTTTTCGGGATAATTTTTTACAACTTGCTTTAAACGTTCAAGTATAGTTTTAAACCTCTCATTATTTAACATCTTGTTATAACTATTTGATAATTAACGGCTCTAGGAGTTTTCAAAGTTGGTTCACAGCGCACAGATTCTCTCTATGTGGTTGCTCGAGTGAATATAGGTAAAGTTAAGCTCAAACAGTATGTTAATGTGTTCATAATACTTCATAATAAATTAAAATCCTCAATTTCGCAAATAATGGGATGATCGGTTTTTACCAACAAACTGTATTTACCCGCCTCTACTCTTATTAGTAAACATAGATTCTGACATTGATACCGTATCAGAATGGTATGAGTAAAAATTACCTACACTCGTTTCCAGTAGCTCATAGTTTTTGAGAACAGTATTAAAGGTCAAATATCTCTGTGTCGTCTTTGATCCTAAACTTATGTTCTCGGACCACATGATAAGGCTCACTCAAGCTTGCAACAAACTCCTGGGATTTATTATCAGAACATGGAAACAGTTTAATGACCCAGACGTAATGATCGCTGTATCGAACATGAACAATTATGTTATTGCATTTAATTTTAATTGCGGCTAAAGTTGAACACCTGCAAGTTTGATGACCCCTTTTTCCAAATCATAATATTTAACAGTTGAAAAATATATCAATCTGTTACCAAGCGGCAAAAATACTGAATCTAACATGAAACAGTTCGATAACCCCATTTTTTGAAACGAAATTAAAATATCGACAAAACCAGTCGCCGGGCGAAATATTATTCGCACTTAAAAACACTAAGTAACAAGTACAAGAACAATAAACAAGTTGTGGTGATGATATTCACGTCACAAGAACTTGTAAGAGAAATTATAAATAGCAACTAAAACACAATATTGGCTCATTCAAGTTTAAAAATCACGAGTGGACGGAACACTTCCAGTTAAAATGCGATCTGTTAATTATAATTTAAAAAATTATAAATTCCTGAGTGTCAACTGAAATCTGTAGTCGCGTCTGTTCCTCCATCACGGCATAATCATTTAAAAAATTATAACTATTTGCAACGAGCTGTTTACGGCCGGCACTCTATCAGCTGAGCCAGACGCATCTGTCATCATTACAATAATGGGCCGTCTCTTGTGCCGGCTCTTATAATCAAATGACCATGCCGCCGCTGAATTCCTGTGACTGAACTGCCCACTGCCGCTGATCACCTAGAGGCTGGCCAAACCTTGCTTTATTGATGCTGACAACCTAAAGGCTGAGAATACCTGCTATCTACCGACTGAACTGCCCACTGCTGATCACCTAGAGGCTGGCCAAACCTTGCTGCATTGATGCTGACAACCTAAAGGCTGAGAATACCTGCTGTCTACCGCCTGAACTGCCCACTGCTGGTCACCTAGAGGCTGGCCAAACCTTGCTGCATTGATGCTGACAACCTAAAGGCTGAGAATACCTGCTGTCTACCGCCTGAACTGCCCACTGCTGGTCACCTAGAGGCTGGCCAAACCTTGCTGCATTGATGCTGACAACCTAAAGGCTGAGAATACCTACTGTCTACCGCCTGAACTGCCCACTGCTGGTCACCTAGAGGCTGGCCAAACCTTGCTGCATTGATGCTGACAACCTAAAGGCTGATGAATTCCTCCTGGATACCGACTGAATTAGCTATTGATGCTGACAACCTAGAGGCCGGCCAATTCCAGCTGGCTACCAATTGAACTGGCCATTGCTCCAGTAGTCGCCTACGCAATGTTTCTGTATCGTATGGCGCAATGATGCACGATGTGCTCCAATCTAAAATTATCGCTTAAAAAATTCCGATTGTCTCAGTTTTTAATCTGTGTTTTAAATCCCAGTTGTATTGAAATACATATAACTATTTCTTGTGAATTGGGTTGGCTGTAAAAAATAGGAAGTACCTTTAAGGTACATCCCTTTGTACGTTCTGTATACCAGTACAATACTTGTAATTAAAATGTAAATTTTGATTTGAATCGTTTTTCTTTTATAATGGTTTGGATAGAACACCTCATGGTGTTTTACTTAAATCATTATCCAGGTTGAGGACTGACGTGTGCCGATGCTTATTATTTACAGCCTTTTCCTGTGCAAGCAAACACGTCCCGTACAATCGCCATGTTTGACGGCTTTACAAAAGCTAGAGTATGCTAGGGGTGTGTGAATTCCGCACTAAACGAAATATTTATTTATTTATTTATTTCACGCCTATTAAGGCTTTAAAATTTTATTTTAATTTTTTTTATTGTAAATACCTCACAAGAGTCCCAACTGCTCCCGTCTGGAGCCAGTGAGACTATGACATCCCCAATTGGGGGATGTTGTGAGGCTGAAGGTAAGTAGGGAAGGGAAAGAGGAAGGTGGGGAAGTACCTGGCTATTCAGATCTAGTCACTAAACACGGCTAAAGCCATTTGGAGCAACGTTTCAATTCTGAATGGTGGTCTTACACCAGGGCGATACTGGTAATATCTTCCACTCTACATACTGGTAGTACATACCACTCTACATACACATACATATATTTAAAAAATATTTATGAAATTGTACCCGAAAATAGTGCAGGAAACGACTATTTAAAACAATTGCACAAAAATAAATAGAAAGGCAAAATAAATAAACAGGCACAAAACATAAAAAATTCAAAATATTTATTTTTCCTTTGTCGACAAAATTATTGTATTAGTCAAATTCAATACCTTCGTTAAAATATTCCACTATCTGATGAAAAAAACTTCAATAAGGTGTGCTTATATATTGAAATTGATGTACTAAATATATCAACAACATCGTAGTATTTGTTTCCTAGCTGTTGAATATGTAAATAATCTGGAACAAATCAAGAAAAAAATTCTTAGTCGGTCTATATGCGGATGCATGGAACTTATCCGAGGTTTGTGCATCAAATAGACTTACTTGAGGCAACAAATAGATTAAGCTTAGAAACTAGACGTTATGCAAATCTTGCTATACTTAGTTTTAATATAATTCATAACTCCATTGATAGCCCATTCCTCTTGAGACGATATGGCTTATATGTGAACGAAAACTTTAGCCATGACTTGTTCAAGATACCACATGGCGGAAGAGATACTAGCACAACATAGCATGACACGAATAATGGCGCTGTTGAATGAAATTTCAAAAACAGTAGATGTATTTAATTTCTTAATAGCCTTAACAATTTTTTGTATAATTATTTTCCCAGTTGTTAAGAGTGTCAAAATGAGAAGATAGTACTGTAATTGGATTAACAATCTGTTGTACAAAAAAAAATACATATATTTTATGAAAATCTTTTGACATTCGTGTGGATTTTTAACATTAAATTTACCCAAGATGTTCAGATTTTTCTCACAAGCCTATGTCTCCTTTGGGGATGCTGTGTTGAAAATCTTTAAGGAAAGTAAGGTGCGAACCAGGTTCTTGCACAAATATTGATGTTGTATTAAGGAGGAAACATGAAAGCCGATAAGTCCGTATTTCCGTAGCTTAACTATCAAGCTCGTGAACGATTTCTGAAAAATATTGGGTTGGTTTGTGTTTGCCTTGTCTCACGGCTATGCACCTTGTAATGATCTACCCTTTCTACTTCAAACTTTTTCCTTCTCTTCTTTCTACGATAAATTTTCTTTAAGTCCCATAGGTAACTTTTCCATAAGGCTTTGGTTATGTATATATCCAGGGTAGGAAGGTCCTCCCTGCCGTCTTTCAAGCCCTTGCCTATCTCTTTATTACACACCCCTTCAAGTGTGTACATCCTAGTTTGTCTACGTGACGTACGACCTTGAACGTACTCATTTCACGTAACGGTTCAGTATAAAAAGGCTTCACCGAACGTTGTGTTGGTTTTTTGTTTCTCGGTTTAGAAACCTAGTTATATATATATGTGTGGTATCCCTTGGTTCTTTTGAGATAGAGTGAGTTGAATCCATTACCGCAGTGTTTTAAAGCCATTTTATAAACCTTATCTTCTAAGTCGCCTGCTCCCCCAACTAGCTACGCGATTCTATCTATCGTAGGGTAATGTGAATATAATAAAGTGTTAGATTTTATATATGTGATATACATACGATAAATTTATGGTGTTAGTTGTCGGCGCCATCCATGTATATATTTTGGGAGGGGAAGGAGAGGAAAGGAAATGAAATTTTTTCAAGTTAAGATTGGCTCCTCCTCTTTACCAAACAAAACCGATGGATGATAATTTGAACAAGGCGATCGATATCTGCGTGTCTGGATATCACAACCGGCCGGGTCTCCCCTTATTCCAAATCGGCAACCGTCACGCCAGAATAAAGAAAACCAGGTCTCATCACCAATTTCAGAATTGCCCCAACCTCATACACCTCCAGGAAAATCTACTTTACTGAGTGTAGAAGGGGAAAACCATGACATCCCTTGTCACGAATCTAGTCGCGAAAATGTGACACGTAAGGTCCTAAGTTACGTGCCACCTCTAGAAAACGTTGTAACTCCCTCGTCGTCGGGGATTTACATCCCTTTCTAGGTCAATAACATAGATAACACACGACGATCTTGTCGACATTTAGCCTGCTTTTTAGCGATAGGTTGTGTGCCTACCCATTCAGCCAATTATCATGTGAGATATATGTAAGGTCTACTCGAAATGCCAAATTTAGGATGAGGACTGTCTGTATTTTAATATTCGGTTCTAGTAATTATTTTATGAGGTTACTAGCATCCTCGTGTATTAGGTATGGGTAACTTCTACTGAATACCTATCCTCTCAAGTAGGTATAAACGGATAATTGGTTTGATTTTTGCATTTAATTTAAAGAGGCTGCCTACCTCTCAAAAGGTACCTGTTGAGAAAAGTTGTTCGGTTGGTAGTTTTATTTCGGAGATTACCATCTCCCTCTTTTGACTCTAGATTTGTTTTTGTGCATCCCAATTCGTAACTTAGAAAGTCAAACAATAGATGAAAAGTATTAAATTAGAAAGTCAAATAACAGAAGAAAAGTATTCATTTTGTTCTATCTGGTTGCATCCGATCGCTTTCTATTCGGGCGGTCATACGCTAGCAAAACTTCCCCTTTGACTGACTGTACACCGCGCCTCTCGGCCTCATAGTGTTCGCTGTTTCAATTGTATGCCAGTGTTGTGGTAGGTACCCTGTAGATAGGTATTTTTATACTGCAAATTTATATTGGTTGGCCTAATTTGTAATAGGTATTTTATGTTTCGTCGGCGATTCAATACCTACCGCAGGGACAACGTCATGATTTGATTCGTAATGTTTTGAAAGAATAAAAGATCGGCAGGTAGGTAAATTCTCGATATTATGACCCTCGGTCCAAGGCGTTCCCCTAAAACAAAAGTTATCGGCCTACATATGAAAAGGTCGTTGACTCGTCTCTCGCTCACAGCTGATTGACAGTTCGCCTAGCACATCCCTTTTAATGATAACATTATTTGGGCGGCAGGTGTCGTAAACTTAGTTCCTGTACCTCGGTTGTATCCGTCTTTTAAAAGGGTCCTCTGAAATTTAATAAATAATATAAAAAAAACTCACCCAGTTAGTCATCTCTCATTCTCAGCGTGAAGCTTACCTGGTTACACTATATAGCTAAATCACTTTAATTTTCGATCTCCTCCCTATCGGCTTCTTTCCTCATTTCAGCGAAATCCTTGCAACTTGTTCAAGGTTGGTCCCCTCCCTACGCCTATAAAAGGGTAATTAAATAATTCTGTAAATACAATTGTACCTCCCTAATCTCTGTTGGGATTCGAACCCGAGTTTATAATTTGTTTGATCCTCTGGTTTTCGGTCTCCGTGGATAGATCTCGCCAAATCAATTCCTCCCTAGACCGATTAAAAACTTGCTGCCTTTATATACGTTCACTCTGTTTTAAAACGCAATCATTATTATTATTATTTTCATGTTTTTAAGACAAGTAATTTAGTTTGAACTACACATTTACGAAATCACGTTTAATTTAACACATTTTATATTATAATCGCGATCGCCCAACCCTTAGCGCCCCTGGGGTGATTTTTCACAAAACGGCGCTCTACAAATTATCCAATTATTATTATTGTCATTATTATTAATTGTATTCTCACTGAGTCCAACTACTTTCACTTCACACAAACACCGGTTCAATAATATTTCACTTTAATTCAATATTCCACAGTACTTTCTAACACCATCTGAATTCACTAATTAACTGTAATTTCACACAACACTTCTGATTTGTATTGATTTCTCGGAGCTGTCGACGTACCCAAGTTCAAGACTCGACTGCCCGTATTTTATCCCTTCCTGTGGGAATGTGTTTATTTAAGGCCTGTAATCTATCCCATGTTGCTAGTCTAGACAACAAATTTTTAGAGCACGTTCGTTTATTATTTATCGTTTATTTATGTGGATATTCAAAACATCACAACCTGAGCGGAGAGAATCAATGAACGGAGAACATTGTATTGAAATATTCCTCATGACGTCCTTCAGTCTTACGATTCCAAATCCCGTGAATTCAGAGATTGTGAGTTCAAATTCAAACATGCAGAAGTAAAGTTTATTGTATCTCCTTGTTGCTAATAATATAACGTTGCTTGAAATGGTTTTAGCCATGTTCGTGAACTAGATCTGAAAAACCATATACTTTTCCACCTTCCTCCTTCCTATACATATCCCCTCTTCATCCCCGCTTCAGACGGCTGGAAGCAGATTGGACTTTAAATATTGAAATCCACCTCATTATCTGGCCAGTATAGAGTTCTTTTACGGATTTTTGGGGCTCCAGATAAGAGGTGGCTGCCAAACTCAGCAATGAGACTCATACTTATCAGCAACAACTTTCGATGTCGCCTGGTTAAACTGTACTGTACCTACGCTCTAATGTTACCCGGCCTCATGAATTTAGCTGTAAAATATTCTCTATTTCAACTTCGAGGACATCTGCTAGCAGTGCTTAGTACCCAAAATGATTCATTTGAGTATGGAGATTATAAAACCGACATATATCCTCAAAAAACGTAAGAAACCATAAACAAGCAACAAGATAATATCCCAAAAAAACACCAGGCAAATTGTACTGCAAGTCCCTGTAAGATAAAGCACTAACAAAATCTCCAACAATCTAAACATCCTGTCAACCAAACAAGTCTATTCTAGAATAATACTTTTATAATTTATAAATTGTTATGAAAATAACATACGATTATTACACTAAGTAAGAACCTGTCAAATCTGTGATTTATCTTGTCTATTGTTTATGCACTGGCAACAAGAAACATTAACAGGAAGTGACAAAAAATTCAAGATGGCTTCACTTCCCGGCCGGACAGAGTAGAGACAGGGTGTCCGGTCGGGGGTCAATTATTATTTCTGTTGGTCTGAGGATCTGATCGAAAGATATTTCATGAATTTGTGATTAATACCGAAATGTTCAGTTTGTGCTTCAAGATAAGAAGTTTAGTAATATTTCCCGCGAGTGGAATTCGCCCCGGGTGGCGTGGACAATGAAAACGTATTTCACCATGTGTGGCCATGGGGGTAATCAGAGTTTATCCAAGCGATCGGTGATTATTTCTGCCGATAGACTGTTTTCGCCGTGTGCATTTTGATTCGGAGCATTATTAAGTTCCACCTTGCCTCGTGGAAGGGCAACTTACGGATTAACCGTGAAACCGGCACTTGGCTGGACCACACTGTCGTCTACTCCTCTTGGCTGGACCACACTGTCGTCTACTCCTCTTGGCTGGACCACACTGGGCCGTTGGCCAGCCACATCCTGAAGCTGCCGTCTACTCCTCTTGGCTGGACCACACTGGGCCGTTGGCCAGCCACATCCTGAAGCTGCCGTCTACTCCTCTTGGCTGGACCACACTGGGCCATTGGCCAGCCACATCCTGAAGCTGCCGTCTACTCCTCTTGGCTGGGCCACACTGGGCCGTTGGCCAGCCACATCCTGAAGCTGCCGTCTACTCCTCTTGGCTGGACCACACTGGGCCGTTGGCCAGCCACATCTTGATGCTGTCGTCTACTTCTCTTGGCTGGGCCACACTGGGCCGTTGGCCAGCCACATCCTGATGTCGTCTACTCCTCCTGGCTGGACCACACTGGGCCGTTGGCTAGCCACCTCCTGATGCTGCCGTCCTCTAGCTACTTGGCTGATTCATCTACTCCGCCATTCGCGGCACTCAGTGTTCGTTCCTCATAACTACGTACGTTCATATTATTTTAGACAGGGTAGATATATTCTACGTTCTGGTCGATGGGGGTAAGTATTCACCTTTTTGTATTTCTCTGTGAAATTTATTAAATATAACTTGTTACGGCCAGTCCAAAGTTTAACCAAATTATTTTCATTCTGTAATCTTGCAACTTCCTTTCAAACATCATGTAGTTGGGATATATTTTCCCCGCCCTGAATGGAGAATTATGCTCTACCGGCGGATGGTCGATTTGGCGAGTTCTTTGGAACTCTGGCGCGTTTGGTATTTCTAAGACCAACAAAGTCAAACTTGGCCACCCTCCTTTCATTCAACATAACAGTCAATAATGTACTTAAAAAACCAAACACAATAACAGCCTATTAACACAACTATGGGCTAAGTAAGTATCATAACATAGTGGTGAACATGTTGAAACATAACATTGTGACGAATACTTATTCATAACAAAATACAAAACACCATATATGAGCACTAGATCTCAAGGACAAAAACATATCCAACAAGCAACAAAGAATAGCAAAACAATTTTGTTTTACTCATGGTAAGTATTAAAATCTACAACAAAATCTCACTCTTACTAAAAAATAACATAACAATAAGTTGTTATGTTGTGATTTTGGATAAAAAAGCTGTATACAAAACACAGGAAAATCTGAAATAGAAAATGGAAATATCATATCATAATAAACTCAACGAAATTAAATATATGGTATTTAATTGACATTTACAAAGCATTTTCACATTGAATCACCATATTAGGCAACTGCTTGTTTTATGGTAACCAATACGAGTACATTATACTTATTTTTTGTAAAGTGTAAACAATAAAATGAAAGATTTAGAGCATCACTAATAAACTTTTTTGAAACCCTACACAATGGTCGAATTTGCACCTTCGTGGCAGCCGAACGCGTCGTCCAACGCGTCCTTTAACCACTCTGTGTTTTTTTAGTATTTTCAAGGGAATTCTGGCAACATCCTTTTGAAATTATTTTTAAAATCAACATTTTAAATAAACACAACAACCAGTGATTAGAACTTTAAAGTGTGTTAAAAATGAATATTCCGAAAATTTGCTCAAAAATATTTGATATTTGCTCGCGATGAACGAACGTCGATCGGTAAATGCACCCCAAATATTTTCAGCGGAATTCTCGCAAACTCCGAAGGCCCTTGCAAGTGTTTTGCTACGCCCAGAGTAATTTATTATCCCGACCGTCGCTTTTTATTGCGGGCAGAATGCACCACTTCAACAATCACAAGGAACAGGATTATATGGAGATTAATGAGGACTCGCCGATCTCCATCTTCTATCCTCGTCGAATATCACTGCGGTGCTGCGAAGGTCTATTATATATGTGAGGATATTGTGTCAGCTCTTTATTAACAGCAGAAACATACCTGGATGGATGCTTCGTGCTGGCACTTTTGGTGGACACGGTAGACTCTCTCGCTGCAGCAGCTGGTCCAGTTTCTTCACCACCTAGGATTCTTGCTGCTGAGTCTCCATCTTCTATCTTCATGTCACCTGTTCCTGTACTTCATTTTACTTAATAAGTTAAGCCCTACTTACTTCACTTTATTTTTGTAATATTTAATTTTTTATACCTGTACCAACTGTAAAGCGTCCCCGAGGTGATATCTCACAAAAGCGGCGCTATACAAATTGTCCAATCAATAAATAAATAAACTGATAACCATTAATGCAGGGGACATTGTTGTTTCTCAGCTGCGCTAAATCTAAATCTACACTCCCATTAATTAGCAAGGGGGTAAAATAAACATTATGAATAGAAGCAGTTTTGAATTCATGTTTTAATTTCTTCATAAAAACGCCATTGTTCAAAACTAAGAGGGTAAAATATTATATACTAACTAAAATGAAAACATTTTTTTGTTCGTCTTTTTTCTTTGGATTACAATGTTAAAAAAAGATTATTAAATAATAATAATATTTCGATGATTTGTATAGCGCCGTGTTTGTGCAAAATTACCTGTAACATAAACATTTATAAAGACAATTGGTGAATGTGCACCTTCAAAACAAGATGAAGATTAATGTCTAAATCTACAGCTTTCGAAAAATTATGCGCATAACCCTGACAATGCCGGGGCCAGCTAGTATATTTTCTTTTTAGTATATAAAGAGAGTGTCCATGGCGTGGCTTTGTTTTTTATACAAATCTACAGTTTTTTTTCCGAAAATGATGAAATTTTGCACACTTGACTTTGAAAACACAAAGGTATAAGAAATAAAGTAAAGTCTATAAGAAATTTCGAAGAACTACGCCTTTCCTCGTTTACTAGCCCTTAAAGTAGAAATTCGATAACATTTGATGAAATTTTGCCCACTTGACGTTCAAATTAAAAGCAAAATTACTGTTTACATCTGATTTCGTAATTTTTTAACTGGTTAATTTTTTTGTGATAAATAGATAAAAACAAAAATATAAGATCTTTAGAAAACACAGCCTACACAAAACAATAGTGACAGTATGTAGCCTTACGTTCAAATCCGCCTTTAACAGTAAGAGGGCGTTCATTTTTTTTATATTTGTACTTTCAGACTCGAGACTAAAAACAACATAGTTACTTTAACCATCGACGTTCTTTGAAATATCTCTTGGAAAGATCGTCGGGTATTTCTCTAGTGCCGTCAGATCGAAGCGTAAACTACTGACATTGTTGGCACAAAGAAAGTACACAATGTGTCAAATGTCTTCGTAAAAATAACAGCTATATGGATAGGTACTATGTCTTTGTAAGATTTATCGATGGAATTTTGAATAAATTATTGCTTTATAGGAGATGATAGAGTCGAAGTCATTTGGCGTAGCGGGAGTTGAAGCCGGTAGAAGAAAATATGTTGAGTAGAATGATTAAACTAAACTTCAATTTAATTTATCGTGCTTTAAAATATTATGATCTTATAGTTTTTGGACACAACGTGTATTCTAAAGTAATGTGTAAAGGAGGATAGGTGAAGTGTTTCAAAATCTCTTATAGACAATAACCTTCGTGTTTTTAAAGTGAAGTGTGTAAAATCATTTTCGGAATAAATAACTGTAGATTTGTATAAAAAACCAAGTCACGCCATGGACACTGGACACTCTTCTTCTCGATTTAAACAGTAATCATCATATTATTTTGAAGGTTAAGTGTGCAAAATTTCATCAAACTCGGAATAAAATTGTATATTTGTATAAAAATCATATTCACCTCACCCGCCACAGATATTCTTCTTTACATTAATAAGACATATACGTACATAGATATTAAGTTTACCAAAATAATATTTTTTAAAGTTTTATATAATTGTTTACTTTATTCTCGATTTCACCCTAGTTTTGACACTCTTTTATCAAAATCGATTTAATTGTAGGAATTGAAAAAATGGGTGTGTCTTATTTTAAAGGAGTTTAGTAAATATTAAACATCTCAAAATCATGAAAATAATGTGAAAATGATTTAAAAAAAATAGTCTTTCTAGTCTTCATCGTAGTAATAAATAAAATATAAGGTCTCTTCGGATATATCTAGAGCAGTGTCTGCCAAACTGTGTGCTACGGTGTACCGAGAAGGAAGAACCCTCAAAACTGTTCACTTTAAATAATTCCTGTTCATAATATATAAGGTCTCTTCGGATATATCTAGAGAAGTGTCTACCAAACTGTGTGCTACGTTGTGCCGCGAAGGAAGAAGCCTCAACACCGTTAACTTTAAATAATTCCTGTTCACAAAATATAAGGTCTCTTCAGATACATCTAGAGCAGTATCTGCCAAACTATGTGCCACGGTGTACCGCGAAGCAAAAAGCCTCAACACTGTTCACTTTAAATAAATCCGGTTGATTTAAAATTTCTTCAATTTTAAATAAATTCAACATTTACATATTCAAATAAATGCAGGGTGGAATTAAAATTTATTAATGATCTTTTTGAGAAGTAAAGAATTTTAAATATAAGCCCGCAAGGAACGAACTAAAATATCATTACAATTACAGGTTAGTTTAAAAGTTAGAACTGTGGATAAAAAAAATTAAAACTCACAGCTTCATTGTTTCCAGTTGTAAACGCTTCCTCAAACAAATAGAAAAAATGCCAGCAGCACAGAGAACATTAGAACTCCTTTTTGCATCAAATCCAAGCATTTTCCATCACTTGTGAGTGGGTCATCAATTCTTTCAAAAGATTCGACGGCACACACCTGACACTCAGAAGCAAATTTTTTAATTTATTTAAAAAAACTACATTGTGCGCAAAGCCTCATTTTCTGAGCTAGAGTTGTCGTAATCTTGAATATCGCTTTGGGGTCAATATTCTCGATTAGGTACAACAGTATTTAAATCTTAGGATTGTCGTATCTTCATTTAGGATTTAAAGTGCCCGTGGAAACGAAATCAAAAAACCGAGAGCAGTTACGATGGTGATGAGGAGTAACGTTTTTGCCTGGCTAATTTAGAATCAATCAAATATAAAATCAATTAAATCCATTAATAAAATTATTACCATCCTACGTACATATAAATATTTTATTAAATAATAAAATATTTATAAAAAAATACTACCAACACAATGATTTCCTTTATTTCTATTATTGTATTGACGGCCTCCGTGGTCGTGGAGTAAGGCTCTCGACTATCAAGACGGAGGTCGCGGGTTTAAGTCGCGCTACCTTCAGCCTCACAACATATCCCAATTGGGTATGCCTTAGTCTCACTGGGTTAGGAGCAATTGCGATTCACCTAAAAAAAACTTGCGCGGGATCACATAAAAAAATAAAAAGCATTTAATTTTTATTTGGTGTACCAAGGAATAAATCTCATTCATAAATGCCGTGAAATAAAAAAAGTTTGGCAGACACTGATCTAGACTATAATGGATTTTGTGAAAAGTAAACATACTATCAAGAGATAGTTTTATTTTGGGTACTCGTTTTATTTGCGTATTTGCTTTACCGTTCAACTAGCTGCTTGGGTCCATAAAAAAATCATGGCCCTGTCGATCTTTATTCAGGGCGTAATTGCCTTCAAAACACGAGCTAACAAACCCATTCAACAATTTAAAGGACGTTTTCCTTAGGCGAGGAACATTTATTGACCTAAGGAAGGGCTGATCGTGAAATAATTTTTTTATTTAAATGCAAATACTTGTTAGCTAATGTTATGTGATAATTATGGTAATGTTATGTTATAATTTGGAAGGCGGGTATAGGTACCGCAGTCCCGTAACTAATCATACCATAATTAACACCTCTGCCATAGGTCACACCATGTGGTTCGCTATTTTTGGTGATTTAGCAGGGGTGCCCAGGTTCATCGAGTGAGGTGTGTTTAGGATACGCCTGCCCACCAAGTGCGTGGCGTGCCAGATCAGGAGAGGCTGGTTTGGGGAGATCCTTTGATATATTTATATGTCTGTCACTCCTGGACATACTGATCCCTAGATTCTTAGCCAACCCTTATACCTTCCTATTTGCCTCAGGACCTCCTGTGTGGGGTTAATGTAAAAAAATAAATTATTAGTGACATTATTCATTACATTAGGACGTGCTGTGTGAAGTTATAAAATATGAAATACTTAATTTTGAAGTTTTTGCATTCAGATGTGTACGCCACTACTTGAGTCGGACGGTCATTAAAGAACATACTAGAAGATTCGGCCTTTGCCAATAAGCTTTTATGGCAATATTTAACTGGAATGTTCGGGAACGTTTTTCACCTATATAAGCGACAACAAGAAAGAACTCGACAGTACAGTATCAGCAACATTGACACCGAGACCGAGTTAATTGCCTACGTTACGCGCTTGAAATTAAATCTCGAACTTTCCTTTTATAAAACGTTGACCTTGTGTTTTCTACGTTTATTTTTTGGATGCAATATAATAAGCCGCTCCAGCCAAATTGAGTCGTAATTTATTAACATTTAAGAACACGAACGATAACTACAGATGAATATTTGAAAAGTGGAACTAAAATAATTTGTGAATTATTATTCGTCGGTAGCCTTGATTTTAGTAATAAAATTTGCTGTGTTTTAAAAATTTCAACACATACGAGAACTCTTCTAGTTTTCACATGTTCTGGGATCATTTATTCTAGTACCCAAACTTCGATTTTATCTTCTTTCCACACCGTTTGAAGGTGTTTGAAGAGCACTCAACGAGGGCGGCGTATTTAATGTATTTCCTGAAAGCACAACACCTGACAATCGAAAGAGAGTACCACTTCAGAAAATATCCAAAGATTTCCCATATACGTATACTGTATAAATACACATACAAGGGGTGTGACGTTCCATACACTTCTTTCATACGCTTCTATACGAGTAACATTCTTTTTACAGAGTAGCGCTTCAATAATTTTACGAATTTTAAATAGAAAAACGAATTTTATTATTTTGAATATCTAATTACTTCGTGTTTAGTTAACTTTAATTAACTTTAGTTAACTTCAACTTTCGTTAAGTCCCTTTTTCGATGTAAAAAAAATAATAAATGTGATTTATGACAACTACACTGAATACGGCTTTTTAAAATCAAAATATTGTGAAAATGTGACTGCAAGACCATTTTCTAGTAAAATATTAGTCATTCAAAATATATATAAACACTTGTCGGAATAAATAGGCATAATGGATGAGATGAGAAAATATTATATTTTTTGAGAACACAATATATTTGTGCTTTGTGGATTCATTCGTTTTAGGCCTCCAGTCCTACTTTTAACAAGAAAACGAATAGTTTCATCAGATTTTTAATAAATTAACAATATTTTATATTGGTAATTTTTCTCAGTGTGCTACTGTCACTGAGCAATAAATGTTTATAATAATAACCGAATCATATTTCTGTACCCCTGATATTTTGTGCATGTCGGCAGGTTCACGTTTTATTACTTTACTATCATTTTGAAAATTAGGTTTCATATCTTCCTTTTTTTGTTACAATTATTCCGCTTATTTTGATATTAAAGGATAGCATTGGGTGCGGTAGGGTAGGACAATTACAGGTTTGATGTTGAGATTTTCTATCCATCAAGTCTTTGCGAATACATTCCTAGCTAATCCTATTTAACAAGAACGAACAAGAAGGAACCCAACGTATTTATCCACTCGGTTTATAACTGATTTAGGAGTACGTAATATACCAGTTATTAGCTGATAAATGTGTATGAAAGATTCCAAAAACCTTATTCCCCTATCTTTCATGTAGGTACGTATTATGCAGCACAGTGTTTTAAATATGTATTCCTGTAGAAATCGTTCACTCTGATGGCTCAATAAGAACGTCATTACTTCAGCGGGAGAAACGCCTTATTATTTGCTGGCTGAAATTCAGGAGGAAACAGATTTCACCATCTCGACATGAGTGTCCCGGCGTCCGTCGTGAGCTCGCTAAATCCACATTACGGCGCGGCGCACAGTGGGCTGAAAATCGCCTTTCATAGACAAAGAGACTTGAATTTAGGAGTTATCATTTTTTTAAGAAAAAATTGTATGGTACTGACATTAAAAATGAGGTTATCTCTGGAATCATAAGGTTGGCCATTATATCCTTACACACAAATATACTGCTATTTATTTGAATTTTTTCGACATTCTTCGTATTTTTTTTAAATCCTCAAAGTTGAAAAAAACACTTTTTAATGTTAAAGATTCATTTTAATGCTTAAATGCTTTACATATGAGAAGGCTTGCAGTGTAAATAAAATATTGTAAACTAGACAAAGCATACTCACATGTAAAGCATTTAAGTATTAAAATGAATCATCAACATATAATTTTTTTTTTCAACTTTGAGGATTTAAAAAAAAAATATAGCAAGTTGCGCCACAATACGAAGTACGTCAAAAAATACAAATAAATAGTAATAAATCTGCGTGTAAGGATAAAATGGTCAACCTTATGATTCCAGAGATAGCCTCATTTTTAATGTCAGTGCCATACAATTTTTTCTTAAAAAAATGATGACTCTTTCATTTGTACACGCAATTGCTTCATACGAAATTGTATAGCATAGTAATGATCAGCAAAATCCATTTCTAGCCAAAAAATACCCTTGAAAATTCAAGTCTCTATGTCTATGAAAGGTGATTTTCAGCCCACTGTGCGGCGTCGGCTTTGTATGGGTGCAGCAAGTGAAGAAACGGAAAATGACGCCTCCGTTGCCTCAGCTGCATGGACAGGCAATTTGATTGTATTTACTCTTTAAGGCTACGTAGTAAGCGTTCGAAAAGAAGAAAAAGATGGTTTGAAAGGGAAGTATGTAAATAAATACATAGAGGGAGCGCGAAAAATATTAATAAAAATCTCTCGACAAATGCTTAAGTTGCATTTAAAGAAATGTTTTGATTGTATTGTAAAACAGAAAAAAAGTAATTTTTTATAATTTTCGGAGCTTATGTGCGATTTTTTCCTATCAAAGGAATTTCATATAATTCGGCTCTACAATTGTATAAAAAACAAGATAAATATTTTTAGGAAATTTAAAAAATCAGGAGAAGTGTTCAAGAGAAATGTGGTATAAATCGAATTAAAAATAAGGGACTTAATTCAGTGGAATAAAGCGGCGTGCCGTCTGACTGATTTAATCTACCAAAAATACTACAGATATGGTTTATGACGGCCAAAAATTATATAGTGATAAGTTATTAGACAGATTAGTTATTTTAAATTCGTTCTAGATCAGAACCAAAGGATGTTTCTGGAAATAATTTTGCAATAATCGAAATTTAAAGATTCTTTTTTTGTGAATCTACGAGTAATTTGCGCGGCCTGTAATTAATTTTACTTTGTATAGCAGACGATTGAATCGTAATGATATCGAGGATGTTCTGGTAGGGATCGATGTTTCTTGAAATAATCGATTTCAAATTTTTTTCATTTCAAAATTAATATTTTTATTTTATTTTATTTTATAAGAAAGACTAACGTTTCGGGTTACGATTAACCTGGCAGTATTTGAAAATCTCCAACTACCACCACAGTAAACGGAATATCTTGGTTGTGTTGTTATGGAGGACTTGACCATGCCAGCTGAGGATTTGAACAGACTGCGTATTACCGATGGACAATGCAAACTCAGCCACTGACGGGTCGATCTACAGATAATTTACTAGGTCTGTGACTCATTTAATTTTGTATTGAAGACGATTGCATTGATATTACATAATGAAATCGAGGATATTCTGATAGAGTCTGATGAATCAGATATCCGAGAGTATCGGAATCAAGTTTTAAAAAAGGAGTGCATACGGTGCCAAATAGCACTGCATGTTCCAGACTTCTTAATCCTTTCACACCCGCATTATTAATACGCAATGCTTTATAATACCTCAGAAAATTAATTGAAAACTTTTGTAATATATATATTTTTAAAAATTTATTTTTCGTTAATTTGGCTTAACATTGGACGTCAGAAAGTTAAAATAGTTAAGTAGTGATAATGTGTAAGGTTTGAAACCAATAACATTTTAAATAAAATTCATTCGGAAATAAAAAAATAATCAAGAATAAATTTTTTAAAAATTCGCCATACTAGTTGAAAATATGTCCGTCACTAATGGTGTTAATTTGAATAAACATTGAAATTCATTTACGATGTTTTGGCAAATTACTGTGTACATTAAAGAACTGATGTTATTATTATAGAACACATCTATATGCGTTAAAATATTTCTAATTCGAGCGGAAAATATTGATATATACCTGTGATATATCATTTATATCACCTGTATAAATGCTGCCACATTACCGCCGGTATACGCAGTGTGCAATGTGTGCATACGAGCAACGTTTTCTATTAACTCGTTCTTATCCCTCCGTATTATCTATTATGAGAAAGACAGATGGCGTGCCATGGGCCCCGACATTAATATTAAAAATATATTCCAACCGCCCTCACCAAGACGAAAAAGCAAACGGTACATGTACATTGTACAAGACTCCGTAGTAAGCGTTCAAAAAGAAGAAGAAGAAAGTTTTAAAGGAAGATGTATAAATTCGAATATTAGAGGGAGCGCGCTAATATAAAAAAAAACGATAATAAAACGAAAATGGTAAAAATAATTAACAAAACACAACTAGTTCAAATAGAGCAGAGAAATCTCTCAAAAAATGATTAAGTTACATTTAAAGATACAAAGTGAACTTTTTCATTCCTGTTACATATTAAGTAAAAGAAAAAAAAGTGTTTTTAATAAATTTCGAAACTTTTTTTAGATAATTTTTTTTCGAGGGAATTTCATGTAATTACCTTTTCAGCTTTTCAAATGTATAGATATTATCTTAAAAAAATAAATGTATTTTTTTAATACCTTAAAAATAAAAGTGTTAAAGAGAAATATGTTATAAATCGAGAGACATTCGGAAAGCGGGGTTTAACATTTAGTTACACAACATCGTGTGTGGAATTAACCTCCCCTTTAAGTGCGTGTTACGAAACGTCACGAATAACCTTTTAAAACCACTTGTTTTAAAGAGTTGTTTAAATGGGTGACAATGTGTTATTACTGCAGTTAGATTTACTTTGAAACAAAAATGTTATTTATTTGTTTTATGTAAAAAAAGTTGATTAAAAACATGAGATTGCTATTTAAATCGTTGAACGAACTAGTTCAAGTATTACATTTTATAATGTGTGGCAGTTAACCATAACTTAATAATAATTATATATTGTTGTTCATGTGCAAAAGTAAACAAAGTTAAATTATTTAATTGATCGGGTACAAAGATTCCATTGTTGTCAAGGAATGACAGAATGTTGCAAAATGACATCCTTTGTTATCATGGAAACAAATTGAAATGTAAACAGTAGTACACAGTAGATTGATGTACAGATACAATTTAAAAGGGAATCATTATCGTTCCTTATTGTGATTAGTTTTTGGGGTATTATGACGTGCTCCTTCTTCAGCGTAGATTAGCATACAATCGTTTGATCTGAAGATAACGCTGAACGAAACGTTTTAAAAGAAGCAAGAAGAGCAACACAGTATAATACTCCCATTAATAAATAACTTTATTACTTTTGGCCCTGAAAATCTTAAATCATACATTTGTTAACTTATACGTAAAGGGTCTGTATTATGAACTGACTAATTATTCCAAATACTTTTAATAAAACCGTGCATTTAGGGTGTTATTTGTGTAGTGCAAACTATTCAAAAATACTGAATCCTCTACAATACCGTGTATTCATCAGACAAGGTCAAATCACAATGATATAAATAATATTCCAGGTCATACAACTTAATTTTGGCAAAAAAAATTATTTTTTTTTTCGACAAAACTCTACAATATCTTTCCCCCTGATATGAAGCAAATAGAAAATTTGAATGATTACAAATCAAGAATAAAAATTTGGCTGAAAGAGATTGATGAAAAAACATGATATTAGTACGCAGCATCTACCTCTAATTATTGCTGTATGGGGATTTCTCGATTTTCGAACGCATGTTTATTTATGTTTTAGGTTTTCAGGTCACACATTAAATATTCAAATGAGTTTATTTACAATGGAACAATTAACATGGTGACTTTTTAATATCTTAGCAGTTAAAAGAACGGATCGTGGTCCCCCGCTAATTCTGAAGAGAACTTCTGTGTTCCACGTAGGTACTAAAATATAAGAAATAATTCTTAAAGAAGCTTTCTATACATATAATAAATGAATTAAGCTGAAGCTATGATAAAGGCATTGACTGAAGCCAGTATTTATTACAGTAAGTAAAGAAACGTGTTATATCTTACCAATCGAGAAAACTGCTGAAACATATAATCAGAAAAATATGAAAAGGCGGCAAGGGTTCAGCAGAGATTCAAACCTAAAATCTTAAGAATTGCTAGATAGAGGGCAAAGGTAGTTATTTTTTAACCATACTTGCCTTTTTTAACAATATGAATAAAATGAAATGATTTTTTTACTACAACGTTAATTTGAAAACCGGGGATGTAATATTTTAAAGTTGCGTTCCTTTTAAAAATTTTTTAAGGGCCCGTAGTAAGCGTACAATTTGGAAACAAACAAAAAGCGTGAAATTTTGGAATCGTAAAAATATCAAAACAAAGCGAATTCTGCCGAAAAATCTCCAAAAACATGCATTTCTGAAAAAAACATTATTCTAACGGGCACTATTGCAAAACTTGGGTTCGGAGTTTAAAAGGCATTTTTTTAGGCTCTATGTTACCAAATGGGTTGAAATTTTGGAATCGTTGTAAGAGTAACAAAAAAAAATCGAAATCAGAAGAATAAATCGTCAAAAAAATGCATTTCTGAAAAAATCATCATTCTTACGGGCACTATTGCAAAACTTGGGATCGGACTTTTCGGCAGTTTTCAGGCTCTATGGTACCAAATGCGTTGAAATTCTGGAACTTTGATAGTAATCATTAATCATGGTCTTAAGCGAAATCAGACGAAAAATCTCCATAAACATGCATTTCTGAAAGAATCACCATTCTTATGGGCATCATTTAAAGACTTGGGTTCGGACTTAGAGTCGGAATTTTTTTGGACTTGATGGGAAAAAATGCATTGAATCAATGGAATCTTGATAAGAATCATGGTCTTAAGCGAAATCAGACAAAAAATCTCCATAAACATGCATTTCTGAAAAAATCACCATTCTTATGGGCAATATTTAAAGACTTAGGTTCGGACTTAGGTTCGGCCTTTTTTTTAGGCTCTATGGTACCGAATGCGTTGAAATTTTGGAATCTTGATAAGAATCACGTTCTCAAGCGAAATCAGACAAATAATCGTCAAAAAAATGAATTTCTGAAAAAATCATCATTCTTACGGGCAATATTGCAAGACTTGGGATCGGACTTTAAGAGGCAGTTTTTCAGGCTCTATGGTACCAAATACATTGAAATTTTTGGAATCTTTATCAGAATCATGGTCTCAAGCGAAATGAGTCAAAAAATCTCCAAAAACATGCATTTCAGAAAAAATCATCATTTTAATGGGCAATTTCAAGTCTTGGGTTCGGACTTAGGTTCGGCATTTTTTCAGGCTTTATGGTACCAAATACGTTGAAATTTTGGAATCTTGATAAGAATCATGGTCTTAAGCGAAATCAGATAAAAAAATCTCCATAAACATGCATTTCTGAAAAAATCACCATTCTTATGGGCAACATTTTAAGACTTGGGTTCGCACGTAGGTTCGGCATTTTTTCAGGTTCTATAGTACAAAATGCGTTTAAATTTTTAGAATCTTGATAAGAATCATGGTCTCAAGCGAAATCGGACAAAAATCGTATGGTACCAAATACGATGAAATTTTGAAATCTTGATAAGAATCATGGTCTTAAGCTAAATCAGACAAAAAATCTCAATAAACATGCATTTCTGAAAAAATCACCATTCTTATGGGCAATATTTAAAGACTTAGGTTCGCACTTAGGTTCGGCCTTTTTTTTAGGTTCTATGGTACCAAATGCGTTGAAATTCTGTTATTTTGATAATTATCATGGTCTTAACCGAAATCAGAAAAAAAATCTCCATAAACATGCATTCCTGAAAAAATCATTTTTTTATGGGTCATTTCTAGACTTGGGTTCGGACTTAGGTTCGGAATTTTTTCAGGCTCTATGGTACCAAATGCGTTGAATCATTGGAATCTTGATAAAAATCGTGGTCTTAAGCGAAATCAGTCAAAAATTCTCCATAAACATGCATTTTTAAAAAAATCATCATTTTTATGTGCAGTTTCAAAACTTGGGTTCGGACTTAGGTTCGGCATTTTTTCAGGTTCTATAGTACCAAATGCGTTGAAATTTTTAGAATCTTGATATGAATCATGGTCTTAAGCGAAATCAGAAAAAAAATTTCCATTAACATGCATTTCAGAAAAATCATCATTTTAACGGGCACTTTTGCTAGACTTGGGTTCGGACTTTAAAAGGCAATTATTCAGGATATATGGAACCATTTGCGTTGTTATTTTGGAATCTTCATAAGAATCACGTTCTCAAGCGAAATCAGACAAAAAATCGTCAAAAAAATGCATTTCTGAAAAAATGATCATTCTTACGGGCACTATTGCAAGACTTGGGATCGGACTTTAAAAGGCAGTTTTTCAGGCTCTATGGTACCATGTCATGCGTTGAAATTCTTGAATTATGATAAAATTCATAGTCTCAAGCGAAATCAGAAGAAAAATCTCCAAAAAAATGCATTTCTGAAAAAATCACCATTCTTATGGGCAACATTTAAATACTTGGGTTCGGACTTAGGTTCGGCATTTTTTTGGGTTTATGGTACCAAATGCGTGGAGTCATTAGAATCTTGCTAAAAATTATGGTTTTAAGCGAAATCAGTCAAAATATCTCCAAAAACATGCATTTCAGAAAAATCATTATTTTTATCGGCAATTTTAAGACTTGGGTTCGGACTTAGGTTCGGAATTTTTTCAGGCTCTATGGTACTCTATGCGTTGAATCATTGGAATCTTGATAAAAATCGTGGTCTTAAGCGAAATCAGTGAAAAATTCTCCATAAACATGCTCCAAAAAAATGCATTTCTGAAAAAATCACCATTCTTATGGGCAACATTAAAGACTTGGGTTCGGACTTAGGTTCGGCATTTTTTTGGGCACCATAGCCAAATGCGTTGAATCATTGGAATCTTGAAAAAAATCATGGTCTTAAGCGAAATCAGCAGAAAAATCTCCAAAAACATGCATTTCAGAAAAATCAGAATTTTAACGGGCACTTTTGCTAGACATGGGTTCGTACTTTAAAAGGCAATTATTCAGGATATATGGAACCATTTGCGTTGGTATTTTAGAATCTTGATAAGAATCATGGTCTCATGCGAAATCAGTCAAAAAAATCTCCAAAAACATGCATTTGTGATAATATCATGATGTTTATGGGCAATTTCTCAAGACTTAATGCGTTTAAATTTTTACAATCTTGATAAAGATCATGGTCTTAAGCGAAATCAGTCAATAAATCTTCAAAAACATGCATGACTGAAAAAATTATCATTTTTATGGGCCATTTCAAGACATACTTTCGGACCTAGGTTCGGCATTTTTTCAGGTTCTATAGTACCAAATGCGATGAAATTTTGAGAATCTTGATAATAATCATGGTCTTAAGCGAAATCAGTCAAAAAATCTCCAAAAACATGCATTTCTGAAAAAATAATCATTTTTATGGGCAATTTCAAGACTTGGGTTCGGACTTAGGTTCGGAATTTTTTCAGGCTCTATGGTACCGAATGCGTTGAATCATTGGAATCTTGATAAAAATCGTGGTCTTAAGCGAAAACAGTGAAAAATTCTCCATAAACATGCTCCAAAAAAATGCATTTCTGAAAAAATCACCATTCTTATGGGCAACATTTAAAGACTTGGGTTCGGACTTAGGTTCGGCATTTTTTTGGGCACCATAGCCAAATGCGTTGAATCATTGAAATCTTGAAAAAAATCATGGTCTTAAGCGAAATCAGCAGAAAAATCTCCAAAAACATGCATTTCAGAAAAATCATCATTTTAACGGGCACTTTTGCTAGACATGGGTTCGGACTTTAAAAGGCAATTATTCAGGATATATGGAACCATTTGCGTTGGTATTTTAGAATCTTGATAAGAATCATTGTCTCATGCGAAATCAGTCAAAAAATCACCAAAAAAATGCATTTGTGATAATATCATGATGTTTATGGGCAATTTCTAAGACTTAGGTTCGGCATTTTTTCAGGCTCTATGTTGCCAAATGCGTTTAAATTTTTACAATCTTGATAAAGATCATGGTCTTAAGCGAAATCAGTCAGTAAATCTTCAAAAACATGCATTACTGAAAAAATTATCATTTTTATGGGCCATTTCAAGACATACTTTCGGACCTAGGTTCGGCATTTTTCAGGTTCTATAGTACCAAATGCGATGAAATTTAGAGAATCTTGATAATAATCATGGTCTTAAGCGAAATCAGACAAAAAATCTCCAACACCTTGCATTTCGGAAAAAAATCATCATTTTTAAGGGCAATTTCAAGATTTGGGATCGGACTTCGGTTCGGCATTTTTTCAGGTTCTATGGTACCAAATGCGTTGAAATTCTGTTATTTTGATAATTATCATGGTCTTAACCGAAATCAGAAAAAAAATCTCCATAAACATGCATTCCTGAAAAAATCATTTTTTTATGGGTCATTTCTAGACTTGGGTTCGGACTTAGGTTCGGAATTTTTTCAGGCTCTATGGTACCAAATGCGTTGAATCATTGGAATCTTGATAAAAATCGTGGTCTTAAGCGAAATCAGTCAAAAATTCTCCATAAACATGCATTTTTAAAAAAATCTTCATTTTTATGTGCAATTTCAAGACGTGGGTTCGGACTTAGGTTCGGAATTTTTTCAGGTTCTATAGAACCAAAAGCGATGAAATTTTTAGAATCTTGATAAGAATCATGGTCTTAAGCGAAATCAGACAAAAAATTTCCATTAACATGCATTTCAGAAAAATCAAAATTTTAACGGGCACTTTTGCTAGACTTGGGTTCGGACTTTAAAAGGCAATTATTCAGGATATATGGAACCATTTGCGTTGGTATTTTGGAATCTTGATAAGTATCATGGTCTTGAGCGTAATTAGTAAATTAATCTCCAAAAAAATGCATTTCTGAAAAAATTATCATTTTTATGGGCCATTTCAAGACATACTTTCGGACCTAGGTTCGGCATTTTTTCAGGTTCTATAGTACCAAATGCGTTGAAATTTTGAGAATCTAGATAATAATCATGGTCTTAAGCGAAATCAGTAAAAAAATCCCCAAATACATGTATTTATGAAAAAATCATCATTTTGATGGGTAATTTCACGACTTAGGTTATGACTTGGTTCGGCATTTTTTCAGGTTCTATGGTACTAAATGCGTTGAAATTCTGTTATTTTGATAATTATCATGGTCTTAACCGAAATCAGAAAAAAAATCCCCATAAACATGCATTCCTGAAAAAATCATTTTTTTTTATGGGCCATTTCTAGACTTGGGTTCGGACTTAGGTTCGGAATTTTTTCAGGCTCTATGGTACCAAATGCGTTGAATCATTGGAATCTTGATAAAAATCGTGGTCTTAAGCGAAATCAGTCAAAAATCTCCATAAATATGCATTTCTGAAAAAATCACCATTCTTATGGGCAACATTTAAAGACTTGGATTCGAATTTAGGTTCGGAATTTTTTTAGGCTCTATGGTACCGAATGCGTTGAATCATTGGAATCTTGATAAAAATCGTGGTCTTAAGCGAAATCAGTAAAAATTCTCCATAAACATGCATTTCAAAAAAAATCTTCATTTTTATGTGCAATTTCAAGACGTGGGTTCGGACTTAGGTTCGGCATTTTTTCAGGTTCTATAGTACCAAATGCGTTAAATTTTTTAGAATCTTGATATGAATCATGGTCTTAAGCGAAATCGTTAAAATTTTGAGAATCTAGATAATAATCATGGTCTTAAGCTAAATCAGTAAAAAAATCTCCAAAAACATGTATTTCTGAAAAATCATCATTTTGATGGGCAATTTCAGGACTTGGGTTTTTACTTGGTTCGGCATTTTTTCAGGTTCTATGGTACTAAATGCGTTGAAATTCTGTTATTTTGATAATTATCATAGTCTTAACCGAAATCAGAAAAAAATCTCCATAAACATGCATTCCTGAAAAAATCATGTTTTTTATGGGCAATTTCAAGACTTGGGTTTGGACTTAGGTTCGGCATTTTTTCCGGCTCTATGTTACCAAATGCGTTGAAATTTTTAGAATCTTGATAAGAATCATGGTCTTAAGCGAAATCAATCAAAAAATCTCAAAAAACATCCATTTCTGAAAAAGTCATGATTTTTATGAGCAATTTCAAGTCTTGGGTTCGGACTTAGGTTCGGCATTTTTTTAGGCTCTATGCTACCAAATGCTTTGAAATTTTTAGAATTTTGATAAGAATCATGGTCTTAAGCGAAATCAGACAAAAAATCTCCATAAACATGCATTCCTAAAATAATCATGTTTTTTATGGGCAATTTCAAGACTTGTTTTCGGACTAAGGTTTGGCATTTTTTCATGCTCTTTGGTACCAAATGCGTTGAAATTCCGGAATTTGAAATATAATCACGGTCTTAAGCGAAATCAGACAAAAAATCTCCAAAAACATGCATTTCTGAAAAAATCACCATTCTTATGGGCAACATTTAAAGACTTGGGTTCGGACTTGGGTTCGGCATTTTTTCAGGTTCTATGGTACTAAATGCGTTGAAATTTTGGAATTTTGATAATAATCATTGTCTTAAGCGACATCAGACAAAAAATCTCCATAAACATGCATTAATGAAAAAATCATCATTTTTAAGGGCAATTTCAAGACTTGGGTTCGGACTTAGGTTCGGCATTTTTTCAGGTTCTATAGTAGGTACTAAATGCGTTGAAATTTTTGAATTTTAATAAAACATGGTCTCAAGCGAAATCAGACAAAAAATCTACATAAACATGCATTTCTGAAAAAATAATCATTTTTACGGGCAATTTCAAGGCTTGATTTCGGACTTTAAAAGACATTATTTCATGCTCTATGTTACCAAATGCGTTGAAATTTTGGAATCTTGATAAGAATCATGGTTTAAAGCGAAATAAGACAAAAAATCTTCATGAACATGCATTCCTGAAAAAATCATGTTTTTTATGGGCAATAAAAGACTTGTGTTCGGACTTAAGTTCGGCATTTTTTCCGGCTCTATGTTACCAAATGCGTTGAAATTTTTAGAATCTTGATTAGAATCATGGTCTTAAGCGAAATCAGTCAAAAAATCTCAAAAAACATGCATTTCTGAAAAAATCATCATTTTTATGAACAATTTCAAGTCTTGGGTTCGGACTTAGGTTCGGCATTTTTTCAGGCTCTATGCTACCAACTGCTTTGAAATTTTTAGAGTTTTGATAAGAATCACGGTCTTAAGCGAAATCAGACAAAAAATCTCCAAAAACATGCATTTCGGAAATAATCACCATTCTTCTGGACAACATTTAAAGACTCGGGTTCGGACTTAGGTTCGGCATGTTTTAAGGCTCAATGGCAAAAAATGCGTTGAAATTTTAAGAATCTTGATAAGAATCATGGTCTTAAGCGAAATCAGACCGAAAATCTCCATAAACATGCATTTTTGAAAAAATCATCATTCTTATGAGCACTTTCGAAACTTGGGTTCGGACTTTAAAAGGCAATTATTCAGGATATATGGAACCACTCGCGTTGGTATTTTGGAATCTTGATAAGAATCATGGTCTTAAGCGTAATTAGTGAATAAATCTCCAAAAACATGCATTTCTGAAAAAATTATCATTTTTATGGGCCATTTCAAGACATACTTTCGGACCTAGGTTCGGCATTTTTTCAGGTTCTACAGTACCAAATGCGTTGAAATTTTGAGAATCTAGATAATAATCATGGTCTTAAGCTAAATCAGTAAAAAAATCTCCAAAAACATGTATTTCTGAAAAATCCTCATTTTGATGGGCAATTTCAGGACTTGGGTTTTGACTTGGTTCGGCATTTTTTCAGGTTCTATGGTACTAAATGCGTTGAAATTCTGTTATTTTGATAATTATCACGGTCTTAACCGAAATCAGAAAAAAATCTCCATAAACATGCATTCCTGAAAAAATCATGTTTTTTATGGGCAATTTCAAGACTTGGGTTTGGACTTAGGTTCGGCATTTTTTCCGGCTCTATGTTACCAAATGCGTTGAAATTTTTAGAATATTGATAAGAATCATGGTCTTAAGCGAAATCAGTCAAAAAATCTCAAAAAACATCCATTTCTGAAAAAGTCATGATTTTTATGAGCAATTTCAAGTCTTGGGTTCGGACTTAGGTTCGGCATTTTTTTAGGCTCTATGCTACCAAATGCTTTGAAATTTTTAGAATTTTGATAAGAATCATGGTCTTAAGCGAAATGAGACTAAAAATCTCCATAAACATGCATTTTTGAAATAATCATGTTTTTATGGGCAATTTCAAGACTAGTTTTCGGACTAAGGTTTGGCATTTTTTCATGCTCTTTGGTACCAAATGCGTTGACATTCCGGAATTTGAAATATTATCACGGTCTTATGCGAAATCAGACAAAAAATCTCCAAAAACATGCATTTCGGAAATAATCACCATTCTTATGGACAACATTTAAAGACTCGGGTTCGGACTTAGGTTCGGCATGTTTTAAGGCTCAATGGCAAAAAATGCGTTGAAATTTTAAGAATCTTGATAAGAATCATGGTCTTAAGCGAAATCAGACCGAAAATCTCCATAAACATGCATTTTTGAAAAAATCATCATTCTTATGAGCACTTTCGAAACTTGGGTTCGGACTTTAAAAGGCAATTATTCAGGATATATGGAACCACTCGCGTTGGTATTTTGGAATCTTGATAAGAATCATGGTCTTAAGCGTAATTAGTGAATAAATCTCCAAAAACATGCATTTCTGAAAAAATTATCATTTTTATGGGCCATTTCAAGACATACTTTCGGACCTAGGTTCGGCATTTTTTCAGGTTCTACAGTACCAAATGCGTTGAAATTTTGAGAATCTAGATAATAATCATGGTCTTAAGCTAAATCAGTAAAAAAATCTCCAAAAACATGTATTTCTGAAAAATCCTCATTTTGATGGGCAATTTCAGGACTTGGGTTTTGACTTGGTTCGGCATTTTTTCAGGTTCTATGGTACTAAATGCGTTGAAATTCTGTTATTTTGATAATTATCACGGTCTTAACCGAAATCAGAAAAAAATCTCCATAAACATGCATTCCTGAAAAAATCATGTTTTTTATGGGCAATTTCAAGACTTGGGTTTGGACTTAGGTTCGGCATTTTTTCCGGCTCTATGTTACCAAATGCGTTGAAATTTTTAGAATATTGATAAGAATCATGGTCTTAAGCGAAATCAGACCAAAAATCTCCATAAACATGCATTCCTGAAATAATCATGTTTTTTATGGGCAATTTCAAGACTAGTTTTCGGACTAAGGTTTGGCATTTTTTCATGCTCTTTGGTACCAAATGCGTTGAAATTCCGGAATTTGAAATATTATCACGGTCTTATGCGAAATCAGACAAAAAATCTCCAAAAACATGCATTTCTGAAAAAATCACCATTCTTATGGGCTACATTTAAAGACTTGGGTTCGGACTTAGGTTCGGCATGTTTTAAGGCTCTATGGCAAAAAATGCGTTGAAATTTTTAGAATCTTGATAAGAATCATGGTCTGAAGCGAAATCAGACTGATTTCGCTTAAGACCATAGGTTCGGCATTTTTTCAGGTTCTATATTACCGAAAGCGTTGAAATTTTTAGATTCTTGATAAGTTCGGCATTTTTTCAGGTTCTATAGTACCAAATGCGTTGAAATTTTTTCAATCTTGATAAGAATCATGGTCTTTAGCGAAATCATTCAAAAAAGTTCCCAAATCATGCATTTCTGAAAAAATCATCATTTTAATGGGCAACATTTAAAGACTTGGGTTTGGGTTGAGGTTCGGAATTTTGTCAGGTTTTATGCTACCAAATGCGTTGAAATTTTGGAATTTTGATAATTATCATAGTCTTAAGCGAAATCAGTCAAAAATTCTCCATAAACATGCATTTCTAAAAAAATCTTCATTTTTATGTGCAATTTCAAGACGTGGTTCGGACTTAGGTTCGGAATTTTTTCAGGTTCTATAGAACCAAAAGCGATGAAATTTTTAGAATCTTGATAAGAATCATGGTCTTAAGCGAAATCAGACAAAAAATTTCCATTAACATGCATTTCAGAAAAATCAAAATTTTAACGGGCACTTTTGCTAGACTTGGGTTCGGATTTTAAAAGGCAATTATTCAGGATATATGGAACCATTTGCGTTGGTATTTTGGAATCTTGATAAGAATCGTAATCTAAAGCGAAATTAGTAAATAAATCTCCTAAAAAATGCATTTCTGAAAAAATTATCATTTTTATGGGCCATTTCAAGACATACTTTCGGACCTAGGTTCGGCATTTTTTCAGGTTCTATAGTACCAAATGCGTTGAAATTTTGAGAATCTTGATAATTATCATGGTCTTAAGCGAAATCAGACAAGAAATCTCCATTACCTTGCATTTCTGAAAAAATCATCATTTTTAAGGGCAATTTCAAGATTTGGGATCGGACTTCGGTTCGGCATTTTTTCAGGTTCTATGGTACCAAATGCGTTGAAATTTTGGAATTTTGATAAAAATCATGGTCTTAAGCGAAATCAGACAAATATTCTCCATAAACATACATATCTGAAAAAATCGTCATTTTTATGGGCAATTTCAAGACTTGGGTTCGGACTTAGGTTCGGCATTTTTTCAGGTTTTATGGTACCAAATGCGTTGAAATTTTGGAATATTAATAAAAATCATGGTCTTAAGCGAAATCATTCAAAAAATCTCCAAAAATTGCATTTTGAAAAAATCATCATTTTTATGGGCAATTTCAAGACTTGGGTTTTGACTAAGGTTCGGCATTTTTTCAGGCTCTATGGTACTAAATGCGTCGAAATTCTGTAATTTTGATAATAATCATGGTCTTAAGCGAAATCAGACGAAAAATTTCCATAAAAATGCATTCCTGAAAAAATCATGTTTTTTATGGGCAATTTCTTGACTTGGGTTCGGACGTAGGTTCGGAATTTTTTCTGGCTCTATGCTACCAAATGCGTTGAAGTTTTGGAATCTTGATAAGAATCATGTTCTTAAGCGAAAACAGACGAAAAATCTCCATAAACATGCATTCCTGAAAAAATCATGTTTTTTATGGGCAATTTCAAGACTTGTGTTCGGACTTAGGTTCGCATTTTTTCCGGCTCTATGTTACCAAATGCGTTGAAATTTTTAGAATCTTGATAAGAATCATGGTCTTAAGCGAAATCAGTCAAAAAATCTCAAAAAACATGCATTTCTGAAAAAATCATCATTTTTATGAACAATTTCAAGTCTTGGGTTCGGACTTAGGTTCGGCATTTTTTCAGGCTCTATGCTACCAACTGCTTTGAAATTTTTAGAATTTTGATAAGAATCACGGTCTTAAGCGAAATCAGACAAAAAATCTCCAAAAACATGCATTTCGGAAATAATCACCATTCTTATGGACAACATTTAAAGACTTGGGTTCGGACTTAGGTTCGGCATGTTTTAAGGCTCTATGGCAAAAAATGCGTTGAAATTTTTAGAATCTTGATAAGAATCATGGTCTTAAGCGAAATCAGACCGAAAATCTCCATAAACATGCATTTTTGAAAAAATCATCATTCTTATGAGCACTTTCGAAACTTGGGTTCGGACTTTAAAAGGCAATTATTCAGGATATATGGAACCATTCGCGTTGGTATTTTGGAATCTTGATAAGAATCATGGTCTTAAGCGTAATTAGTGAATAAATCTCCAAAAACATGCATTTCTGAAAAAATTATCATTTTTATGGGCCATTTCAAGACATACTTTTGGACCTAGGTTCGGCATTTTTTCAGGTTCTATAGTACCAAATGCGTTGAAATTTTGAGAATCTAGATAATAATCATGGTCTTAAGCTAAATCAGTAAAAAAATCTCCAAAAACATGTATTTCTGAAAAATCCTCATTTTGATGGGCAATTTCAGGACTTGGGTTTTGACTTGGTTCGGCATTTTTTCAGGTTCTATGGTACTAAATGCGTTGAAATTCTGTTGTTTTGATAATTATCATGGTCTTAACCGAAATCAGAAAAAAATCTCCATAAACATGCATTCCTGAAAAAATCATGTTTTTTATGGGCAATTTCAAGACTTGGGTTTGGACTTAGGTTCGGCATTTTTTCCGGCTCTATGTTACCAAATGCGTTGAAATTTTTAGAATCTTGATAAGAATCATGGTCTTAAGCGAAATCAGACCAAAAATCTCCATAAACATGCATTCCTGAAATAATCATGTTTTTTATGGGCAATTTCAAGACTTGTTTTCGGACTAAGGTTTGGCATTTTTTCATGCTCTTTGGTACCAAATGCGTTGAAATTCCGGAATTTGAAATATTATCACGGTCTTCATAATTTTTATGGGCAATTTCAAGTTTTGGGTTCGGACTTAGGTTCGGAATTTTTTCAGGCTTTATATTACCAAATACGTTGAAATTTTGAAATCTTGATAAGAATCATGGTCTTAAGCGAAATCTTCAAAAAATCTCCATAAACATGCATTTCTGAAAAAATCATAATTATGGGCAACATTTCAAGACTTGGGTTCGGACTTAGGTTCGGCATTTTTTTGGGCTCTATGGTACCAAATGCGTTGAATCATTGGAATCTTGAAAAAAATCATTGTCTTAAGCGAAATAAGCCAAAAAATCTCCAAAAACATGCATTTCAAAAAAATTATCATTTTAACGGGCACTTTTGCTAGACATGGGTTCGGACTTTAAAAGGCAATCATTCAGGATATATAGAACCATTTGCGTTAGTATTTTCGAATCTTGATCGAAATCATGGTTTTAAGCGAAATCAGTGAAAAAATCTCCAAAAACAAGCATTTCTGAAAAAATCATCATTTTTATGGGCAATTTCAAGTTTTGAGTTCGGACTTAGGTTCGGAATTTTTTCAGGCTCTATGCTACCAAATGCGTTGAAATTTTGGAATCTTGATAAGAATCATGGTCTTAAGCGAAATCAGTCTAAAATACTGCAAAAATCTGCAATTCTTAGATAATCATCATTTTTATGGGCCATTTCAAGACATGCTTTCGGACTAAGGTTCGGCATTTTTTCAGGTTCTATAGTACCAAATGCGTTGAAATTTTAAGAATCTTGATCAGAATCATGGTCTTAACCGAAATCAGTCAAAAAAATCTCCATAAACATGCATTTTTGAAAAAATCATCATTCTTATGAGCACTTTCGAAACTTGGGTTCTGACTTTAAAAGGCAATTATTCAGGATATATGGAACCACTCGCGTTGGTATTTTGGAATCTTGATAAGAATCATGGTCTTAAGCGTAATTAGTAAATAAATCTCCAAAAACATGCATTTCTGAAAAAATTATCATTTTTATGGGCCATTTCAAGACATACTTTCGGACCTAGGTTCGGCATTTTTTCAGGTTCTATAGTACCAAATGCGTTGAAATTTTGAGAATCTAGATAATAATCATGGTCTTAAGCTAAATCAGTAAAAAAATCTCCAAAAACATGTATTTCTGAAAAATCCTAATTTTATGGGCAATTTCAGGACTTGGGTTTTGACTTGGTTCGGCATTTTTTCAGGTTCTATGGTACTAAATGCGTTGAAATTCTGTTATTTTGATAATTATCATGGTCTTAACCGATATCGAAAAAAATCTCCATAAACATGCATTCCTGAAAAAATCATGTTTTTTATGGGCAATTTCAAGACTCGGGTTTGGACTTAGGTTCGGCATTTTTTCCGGCTCTATGTTACCAAATGCGTTGAAATTTTTAGAATCTTGATAAGAATCATGGTCTGAAGCGTAATCAGACTGATTTCGCTTAAGACCATAGGTTCGGCATTTTTTCAGGTTCTATATTACCAAATGCGTTGAAATTTTTAGATTCTAGATAAGTTCGGCATTTTTTCAGGTTCTATAGTACCAAATGCGTTGAAATTTTTTCAATCTTGATAAGAATCATGGTCTTTAGCGAAATATTCAAAAAAGTTCCCAAATCATGCATTTCTGAAAAAATCATCATTTTTATGGGCAACATTTAAAGACTTGGGTTCGGACCAAGGTTCGGAATTTTTTCAGGTTTTATGCTACCAAATGCGTTGAAATTTTGGAATTTTGATAATTATCATAGTCTTAAGCGAAATCAGTCAAAAATTCTCCATAAACATGCATTTCTAAAAAAATCTTCATTTTTATGTGCAATTTCAAGACGTGGTTCGGACCTAAGTCCAGTTCGGCATTTTTTCAGGTTCTATAGTACCAAATGCGTTGAAATTTTTAGAATCTTGATATGAATCATGGTCTTAATCGAAATCAGCCAAAAAATCTCCAAAAACATGCATAACAGAAAAATCATCATTTTAACGGGCACTTTTGCTAGACATGGGTTCGAACTTTAAAAGGCAATCATTCAGGATATATTGAACCATTTGCGTTAGTATTTTGGAATCTTGATCAAAATCGTGGTCTCAAGCGAAATCAGTCAAAAAATCTCCAAAAACAAGCATTTCTGAAAAAATCATAATTTTTATGGGCAATTTCAAGTTTTGAGTTCGGACTTAGGTTCGGAATTTTTTCAGCCCTATGCTACCAAATGCGTTGAAATTTTGGAATCTTGATAAGAATCATGGTCTTAAGCGAAATCAGTCTAAAATACTGCAAAAATCTGCATTTCTTAGATAATCATCATTTTTATGGGCCATTTCAAGACATGCTTTCGGACTAAGGTTCGGCATTTTTTCAGGTTCTATAGTACCAAATGCGTTGAAATTTTAATTATCTTGACCAGAATCATGGCCTAAAGCGAAATCAGTCAAAAAATCTCGAAAAACATGCATTTCTGAAAAAATCATCATTTTTATGGGCAATTTCATGGCTTGGGTTCGGACTAAGGTTCGGCATTTTTTCAGGCTGCATGCAACCAAATGCTTTGAAATTTCGGAATCTTGATAAAAATCAAGTTCCTAAGCAAAATCAGACAAAAAATGTAAATAAACATGCATTTCAGAAAAATCACCATTTAACGGGCACTTTTGCTAGACTCGGGTTCGGACTTTAAAAGGCAATTATTCAGGATATATGGAACCATTTGCAATGGTATTTTGGAATATTGATCAGAATCATGGTCTCAAGCGAAATCAGTCAAAAAATCTCCAAAAACATGTATTTCTGAAAAAATCATAATTTTTATGGGCAATTTCAAGTTTTGGGTTCGGACTTAGGTTCGGAATTTTTTCAGGCTTTATATTACCAAATACGTTGAAATTTTGAAATCTTGATAAGAATCATGGTCTTAAGCGAAATCTTCAAAAAATCTCCATAAACATGCATTTCTGAAAAAATCATAATTATGGGCAACATTTCAAGACTTGGGTTCGGACTTAGGTTCGGCATTTTTTTGGGCTAGAGCCATAGATGGTACCAAATGCGTTGAATCATTGGAATCTTGAAAAAAATCATTGTCTTAAGCGAAATCAGCCAAAAAATCTCCAAAAACATGCATTTCAGAAAAATCATCATTTTAACGGGCACTTTTGCTAGACATGGGTTCGGACTTTAAAAGGCAATCATTCAGGATAAATAGAACCATTTGCGTTAGTATTTTCGAATCTTGATCAAAATCATGGTCTCAAGCGAAATCAGTGAAAAAATCTCCAAAAACAAGCATTTCTGAAAAAATCATCATTTTTATGGGCAATTTCAAGTTTTGAGTTCGGACTTAGGTTCGGAATTTTTTCAGGCTCTATGCTACCAAATGCGTTGAAATTTTGGAATCTTGATAAGAATCATGGTCTTAAGCGAAATCAGTCTAAAATACTGCAAAAATCTGCATTTCTTTGATAATCATCATTTTATGGGCCATTTCAAGACATGCTTTCGGACTAAGGTTCGGCATTTTTTCAGGTTCTATAGTACCAAATGCGTTGAAATTCTGTTATTTTGATAATTATCATGGTCTTAAGCTAAATCAGAAAAAAATTTCCATAAACATGCATTCCTGAAAAAATCATGTTTTTTATGGGCAATTTCAAGACTTGGGTTTGGACTTAGGTTCGGCATTTTTTCAGGCTCTTTGGACCAAATGCGTTGAAATTCCGGAATTTGAAATATAATCACGGTCTTAAGCGAAATCAGACAAAAAATCTCCAAAAACATGCATTTCTGAAAAAATCACCATTTTGATGGGCAATTTCAGGACTTGGGTTTTGACTTGGTTCGGCATTTTTTCAGGTTCTATAGTACCAAATGCGTTGAAATTTTTTCAATCTTGATAAGAATCATGGTCTTTAGCGAAATATTCAAAAAAGTTCCCAAATCATGCATTTCTGAAAAAATCATCATTTTTATGGGCAACATTTAAAGACTTGGGTTCGGACCAAGGTTCGGAATTTTTTCAGGTTTTATGCTACCAAATGCGTTGAAATTTTGGAATTTTGATAATTATCATAGTCTTAAGCGAAATCAGTCAAAAATTCTCCATAAACATGCATTTCTAAAAAAATCTTCATTTTTATGTGCAATTTCAAGACGTGGTTCGGACCTAAGTCCAGTTCGGCATTTTTTCAGGTTCTATAGTACCAAATGCGTTGAAATTTTTAGAATCTTGATATGAATCATGGTCTTAATCGAAATCAGCCAAAAAATCTCCAAAAACATGCATAACAGAAAAATCATCATTTTAACGGGCACTTTTGCTAGACATGGGTTCGAACTTTAAAAGGCAATCATTCAGGATATATTGAACCATTTGCGTTAGTATTTTGGAATCTTGATCAAAATCGTGGTCTCAAGCGAAATCAGTCAAAAAATCTCCAAAAACAAGCATTTCTGAAAAAATCATAATTTTTATGGGCAATTTCAAGTTTTGAGTTCGGACTTAGGTTCGGAATTTTTTCAGGCTCTATGCTACCAAATGCGTTGAAATTTTGGAATCTTGATAAGAATCATGGTCTTAAGCGAAATCAGTCTAAAATACTGCAAAAATCTGCATTTCTTAGATAATCATCATTTTTATGGGCCATTTCAAGACATGCTTTCGGACTAAGGTTCGGCATTTTTTCAGGTTCTATAGTACCAAATGCGTTGAAATTTTAATTATCTTGACCAGAATCATGGTCTAAAGCGAAATCAGTCAAAAAATCTCGAAAAACATGCATTTCTGAAAAAATCATCATTTTTATGGGCAATTTCATGGCTTGGGTTCGGACTAAGGTTCGGCATTTTTTCAGGCTGCATGCAACCAAATGCTTTGAAATTTCGGAATCTTGATAAAAATCAAGTTCCTAAGCAAAATCAGACAAAAAATGTAAATAAACATGCATTTCAGAAAAATCACCATTTAACGGGCACTTTTGCTAGACTTGGGTTCGGACTTTAAAAGGCAATTATTCAGGATATATGGAACCATTTGCAATGGTATTTTGGAATATTGATCAGAATCATGGTCTCAAGCGAAATCAGTCAAAAAATCTCCAAAAACATGTATTTCTGAAAAAATCATAATTTTTATGGGCAATTTCAAGTTTTGGGTTCGGACTTAGGTTCGGAATTTTTTCAGGCTTTATATTACCAAATACGTTGAAATTTTGAAATCTTGATAAGAATCATGCTCTTAAGCGAAATCTTCAAAAAATCTCCATAAACATGCATTTCTGAAAAAATCATAATTATGGGCAACATTTCAAGACTTGGGTTCGGACTTAGGTTCGGCATTTTTTTGGGCTAGAGCCATAGATGGTACCAAATGCGTTGAATCATTGGAATCTTGAAAAAAATCATTGTCTTAAGCGAAATCAGCCAAAAAATCTCCAAAAACATGCATTTCAGAAAAATCATCATTTTAACGGGCACTTTTGCTAGACATGGGTTCGGACTTTAAAAGGCAATCATTCAGGATATATAGAACCATTTGCGTTAGTATTTTCGAATCTTGATCAAAATCATGGTCTCAAGCGAAATCAGTGAAAAAATCTCCAAAAACAAGCATTTCTGAAAAAATCATCATTTTTATGGGCAATTTCAAGTTTTGAGTTCGGACTTAGGTTCGGAATTTTTTCAGGCTCTATGCTACCAAATGCGTTGAAATTTTGGAATCTTGATAAGAATCATGGTCTTAAGCGAAATCAGTCTAAAATACTGCAAAAATCTGCATTTCTTTGATAATCATCATTTTATGGGCCATTTCAAGACATGCTTTCGGACTAAGGTTCGGCATTTTTTCAGGTTCTATAGTACCAAATGCGTTGAAATTCTGTTATTTTGATAATTATCATGGTCTTAAGCTAAATCAGAAAAAAATTTCCATAAACATGCATTCCTGAAAAAATCATGTTTTTTATGGGCAATTTCAAGACTTGGGTTTGGACTTAGGTTCGGCATTTTTTCAGGCTCTTTGGACCAAATGCGTTGAAATTCCGGAATTTGAAATATAATCACGGTCTTAAGCGAAATCAGACAAAAAATCTCCAAAAACATGCATTTCTGAAAAAATCACCATTTTGATGGGCAATTTCCGGACTTGGGTTTTGACTTGGTTCGGCATTTTTTCAGGTTCTATGGTACTAAATGCGTTGAAATTCTGTTATTTTGATAATTATCATGGTCTTAACCGAAATCAGAAAAAAATCTCCATAAACATGCATTCCTGAAAAAATCATGTTTTTTATGGGCAATTTCAAGACTTGGGTTTGGACTTAGGTTCGGCATTTTTTCCGGCTCTATGTTACCAAATGCGTTGAAATTTTTAGAATCTTGATAAGAATCATGGTATTAAGCGAAATCAGTCAAAAAATCTCAAAAAACATCAATTTCTGAAAAAGTCATCATTTTTATGAGCAATTTCAAGTCTTGGGTTCGGACTAAGGTTCGACATTTTTTCAGGTTCTATAGTACCAAATCCGTTGAAATTTTAAGAATCTTGATCAGAATCATGGTCTTAACCGAAATCAGTCAAATAATCTCCATAAACATGCATTTTTGAAGAAATCATCATTCTTATGAGCACTTTCGAAACTTGGGTTCGGACTTTAAAAGGCAATTATTCAGGATATATGGAACCACTCGCGTTGGTATTTTGGAATCTTGATAAGAATCATGGTCTTAAGCGTAATTAGTAAATAAATCTCCAAAAACATGCATTTCTGAAAAAATTATCATTTTTATGGGCCATTTCAAGACATACTTTCGGACCTAGGTTCAGCATTTTTTCAGGTTCTATAGTACCAAATGCGTTGAAATTTTGAGAATCTAGATAATAATCATGGTCTTAAGCGAAATCAGTAAAAAAATCTCCAAAAACATGTATTTCTGAAAAAATCATCATTTTGATGGGCAATTTCAGGACTTGGGTTTTGACTTCGTTCGGCATTTTTTCAGGTTCTATGGTACTTAATGCGTTGAAATTCTGTTATTTTGATAATTATCATGGTCTTAACCGAAATCAGAAACAAATCTCCATAAACATGAAATTCCTGAAAAAATCATGTTTTTTATGGGCAAATTCAAGACTTGGGTTTGGACTTAGGTTCGGCATTTTTTCCGGCTCTATGTTACAAAAATGTGTTGAAATTTTTAGAATCTTGATAAGAATCATGGTATTAAGCGAAATCAGTCAAAAAATCTCAAAAAAAGTGGGTGTGTCAAGCCTACGCAAGACAGAAGTGAAACTTCTAGTTTCAGCTGATGCTTGGCGTGGCGCAGTTCGCTGGTGTCTGAGAGAGAGGAAAGCAGAGAAGAGAGAGAACGTTAGTGAGCGGCTTCCCCACCTCAACAAGGTTTCACTTCAAAAATGCCACAGCCGAGAATCGAACCTCGCTTAACTGATTGAAAGCCAACCACGCTGAGCACCAACTGTAAGCAAAGCCGCATAAATTGATTATATTATGTAGGTTCTGAAAATATGAGAGCTTGTTATGTTTTATAATGTTACCTACATCACACCCAAAATATAATATATTTTTAAAAATAATGTACAATGTACAGAAATAGAATCCCACACAAGATCGCGTAGTGCGCTCTAGCGAACGGATATTTTATCAGAGGGAGATAGTTTTAATTTTTTTTTCTGTAAATTATTACATATTATCAAAATAAATAAATTAATTAAATAAATGTAATACAATTATCATAATATACGGATTAGATAATAATTTTAATCCAACACAATAACGCAAAGCGCGCTCTAGCGGAGTAATGTTTTATCACAGTGAGATAAGTGTTTTTATTATTTTGCAATATTATTTTCTTTTAAAAAATGTTCTGACCTACTAAAAAAAAAGATATTGAATGAAAAAGGCGTTAAAAACAAAAAAAAAAGGGGGTGTGTCAAGCCTACGCAAGACAGAAGTGAAACTTCTAGTTTCAGCTGATGCTTGGCGTGGCGCAGTTCGCTGGTGTCTGAGAGAGAGGAAAGAAGAGAAGAGAGAGAACGTTCGTGAGCGGCTCCCCCACCTCAACAAGGTTTCACTTCAAAAATGCCACAGCCGAGAATCGAACCTCGCTTAACTGATTGAAAGCCAACCACGCTGAGCACCAACTGTAAGCAAAGCCGCATAAATTGATTATATTATGTAGGTTCTGAAAATATGAGAGCTTGTTATGTTTTATAATGTTACCTACATCACACCCAAAATATAATATATTTTTAAAAATAATGTACAATGTACAGAAATAGAATCCCACACAAGATCGCGTAGTGCGCTCTAGCGAACGGATATTTTATCAGAGGGAGATAGTTTTAATTTTTTTTTCTGTAAATTATTACATATTATCAAAATAAATAAATTAATTAAATAAATGTAATACAATTATCATAATATACGGATTAGATAATAATTTTAATCCAACACAATAACGCAAAGCGCGCTCTAGCGGAGTAATGTTTTATCGCAGTGAGATAAGTGTTTTTATTATTTTGCAATATTATTTTCTTTTAAAAAATGTTCTGACCTACTAAAAAATAAGATATTGAATGAAAAAGGCGTTAAAAACAAAAAAATAATGTGCGATGGCTGAGAATCGAACTCGGATCAACTGCTTGGAAGGCAACTATGCTGACCATTACACCACCAACGCCAGTTGTCGGGATGAGCTAAGAAGCATTTATATGTTACTTCAAAACTTTGACTAGATCAAATGAACTTTAATCGGTGGTGGGGGTACCCGCATTTTCGTTTCGGTCATGAGTCGGTTTTACTCCGGTCCTCGAAATTGCATGACGCGCGTAAAGAAGTTTCACTTCAATAATGTGCGATGGCCGAGAATCGAACTCGGATCAACTGCTTGGAAGGCAACTATGCTGACCACTACACCACCAACGCCAGTTGTCGGGATGAGCTAAGAAGCATTTATATGTTACTTCAAAACTTTGACTAGATCAAATGAACTTTAATCGGTGGTGGGGGTACCCGCATTTTCGTTTCGGTCATGAGTCGGTTTTACTCCGGTCCTCGAAATTGCATGACGCGCGTAAAGAAGTTTCACTTCATAAACATCCATTTCTGAAAAAGTCATCATTGTTATGAGCAATTCCAAGTCTTGGGTTCGGACTTAGGTTCGGCATATTTTTAGGCTCTATGCTACCAAATGCTTTGAAATTTTTAGAATTTTGATAAGAATCATGGTCTTAAGCGAAATCAGACAAAAAAATCTCCATAAACATGCATTCCTGAAATAATCATGTTTTTTATGGGCAATTTCAAGACTTGTTTTCGGACTAAGGTTTGGCATTTTTTCAGGCTCTTTGGTACCAAATGCGTTGAAATTCCGGAATTTTAATTATAATTACGGTCTTAAGCGAAATCAGACAAAAAATCTCAAAAAACATCCATTTCTGAAAAAGTCATCATTTTTATGAGCAATTTCAAGTCTTGGGTTCGGACTTAGGTTCGGCACTTTTTTAGGCTCTATGCTACCAAATGCTTTGAAATTTTTAGAATTTTGATAAGAATCATGGTCTTAAGCGAAATCAGTCAAAAATTCTCCATAAACATGCATTTCTAAAAAAATCTTCATTTTTATGTGCAATTTCAAGACGTGGTTCGGACTTAGGTTCGGAATTTTTTCAGGTTCTATAGTACCAAATGCGTTGAAATTTTTAGAATCTTGATATGAATCATGCTCTTAAGCGAAATCAGACAAACAATTTCCATTAACATGCATTTCAGATAAAATCATCATTTTAACGGGCACTTTTACAAGACTTTAAAAGGCAATATTCAGGATATATTGAACCATTTGCGTTAGTATTTTGGAATCTTGATCAAAATCACGGTCTCAAGCGAAATCAGTCAAAAAATCTCCAAAAACAAGCATTTCTGAAAAAATCATCATTTTTATGGGCAATTTCAAGTTTTGAGTTCGGACTTAGGTTCGGAATTTTTTCAGGCTCTATGCTACCAAATGCGTTGAAATTTTGGAATCTTGATAAGAATCATGGTCTTAAGCGAAATCAGTCTAAAATACTGCAAAAATCTGCATTTCTTTGATAATCATCATTTTATGGGCCATTTCAAGACATGCTTTCGGACTAAGGTTCGGCGTTTTTTCAGGTTCTATAGTACCAAATGCGTTGAAATTTTAAGAATCTTGATCAGAATCGTGGTCTAAAGCGAAATCAGTCAAAAAATCTCTAAAAACATGCATTTCTGAAAAAATCATCATTTTTGTGGGCAATCTCAAGACTTGGGTTTGGACTAAGGTTTGGCATTTTGTCAGGCTGAATGCAACCAAATGCTTTGAAATTTCGGAATCTTGATAAAAATCACGTTCCTAAGCAAAATCACACAAAAAATCTCCATAAGCATGCATTCCTGAAAAAATCATCATTTTTATGGGCATTTTCAAGACATGCTTTCGGACATAGGTTCGGCATTTTTTCAGGTTTTATAGTACCAAAATGCGTCGAAATTTTTAGAATGTTGATAAGAATAATGGTCTTAAGCGAAATCAGTCAAAAAATCTTCAAAAATATGCATTTCTGAAAAAATCATCATTTTTATGGGCAATTTCAAGACTTGGGTTCGGTCTTAGGTTCGGCATTTTTTCAGGCTCTATGGTAATGGCCAAATGGGTTGAAATTCCGGAATTTTGATAATAATCATGGTCTTAAGCGAAATCAGACAAAAAATTTCCATCAACATGCATTTCTGAAAAAATCATAATTTTTAAGGGCAATTTCAAGGCTAGCCATAGGGTTCGGACTTTAAAAGATATTATTTCATGCTCTATGTAACCAAATGCTGAAATTTTGGAATCTTGATAAGAATCATGGTTTTTAAACCATGCGAAATCAGACGAAAAATCTCCATGAACATGCATTCCTGAAAAAATCATCATTCTTATGGGCAATTTCAAGACTTGGGTTCGGACTTAGGTTCGGCATTTTTTCAGGTTCTATAGTACCAAATGCGTTGAAATTTTTAGAATCTAGATAAGTTCGGCATTTTTTCAGGTTCTATAGTACCAAATGCGTTGAAATTTTTTCAATCTTGATAAGAATCATGGTCTTAAGCGAAATCAGTCTCAAAATCGAACCCAAGTCATTTTCAAGACATGCTTTCGGCATTTTTTCAGGTTTTATAGTACCAAATGCGTTGAAATTTTTAGAATCTTGATAAGAATAATGGTCTTAAGCGAATTCAGTCAAAAAGTCTTCAAAAATATGCATTTCTGAAAAAAACATCATTTTTATGGGCAATTTCAAGACTTGGGTTCGGTCTGAGGTTCGGCATTTTGTCAGGCTCTATGGTACCAAATGGGTTGAAATTCTGAAATTTTGATAATAATCATGGTCTTAAGCGAAATCAGTCAAAAAATTTAAATCAACATGCATTTCTGAAAAAATCATAATTTTTAAGGGCAATTTCAAGGCTAGCCATAGGATTCGGACTTTAAAAGATATTATTTCATGCTCTATGTTACCAAATGCTGAAATTTTGGAATCTTGATGAAAATCATGGTCTTAAGCGAAATCAGACAAAAAATCTCCATAAACATGCATTCCTGAAAAAATCATGATTTTTATGGGCGATTTCAAGACTTGGGTTCGGCATTTTTTCAGGCTCTATGTTACCAAATGCGTTGAAATTTTTGGAATCTTGATAAGAATCATGGTCTTAAGCGAAATCAGTCTAAAATACTGCAAAAATCTGCATTTCTTAGATAATCATCATTTTATGGGCCATTTCAAGACATGCTTTCGGACTAAGGTTCGGAGTTTTTTCAGGTTCTATGGTACTAAATGCGTTGAAATTTTGAAATTTTGATAATAATCATTGTCTTAAGCGAAATCAGACAAAAAATCTCCATAAACATGCATTTCTGAAAAAATCATCATTTTTATGGGCAATTTCAAGACTTGGGTTCGGACTTAGGTTCGGCATTTTTTTAGGTTCTATAGTAGATACTAAATGCGTTGAAATTTTTGAATTTTAATAAAACATGGTCTTAAGCGAAATCAGACAAAAAATCTACATAAACATGCATATCTGAAAAAATCATCATTTTTACGGGCAATTTCAAGGCTTGGGGTCGGACTTTAAAAGACATTATTTCATGCTCTATGTTACCGAATGCGTTGAAATTTTGGAATCTTGATCAGAATCATGGTCTCAAGCGAAATCAGTCAAAAAATCTCGAAAAACATGCATTTCTGAAATTTCATCATTTTTATGGGCAATTTCAAGACTTGGGTTCGGACTAAGGTTCGGCATTTTTTCAGGCTGTATGCAACAAAATGCTTTGAAATTTCGGAATCTTGATAAAAATAACGTTCCTAAGCGAAATCAGACAAAAAATCTCCATAAACATGCATTCCTGAAAAAATCATCATTTTTATGGGCAATTTCAAGACATGCTTCCGGACATAGATTCGGCATTTTTTCAGGTTTTATAGTACCAAATGCGTTGAAATTTTTAGAATCTTGATAAGAATAATGGTCTTAAGCGAAATCAGTCAAAAAATCTTCAAAAATATGCATATCTGAAAAAATCATAATTTTTATGGGCAATTTCAAGACTTGGGTTCGGACTTAGGTTCGACATTTTTTCAGGCTCTATGATGCCAAATGCGTTGAAATTTTTTGAATCTTGATAAGAATCATGGTCTTAAGCGAAATCAGTCACAAAATCTTCAAAAACATGCATTTCTGGAAAAATCATTATTTTTATGGGCAATTTCAAGACTTGGGTTCGGACTTAGGTTCGACATTTTTTCAGGCTCTATGATGCCAAATGCGTTGAAATTTTTTGAATCTTGATAAGAATCATGGTCTTAAGCGAAATCAGTCACAAAATCTTCAAAAACATGCATTTCTGGAAAAATCATTATTTTTATGGGCCATTTCAAGACATACTTTCGGACTTGGGTTCGGCATTTTTCAGGTTCTACAATACCAAATGCGTTGAAATTCTAAGAATCTTGATAAGAATAATGGTCTTAAGCGAATTCAGTCAAAAAATCTTCAAAAATATGCATTTCTGAAAAAAACATCATTTTTATGGGCAATTTCAAGACTTGGGTTCGGTCTGAGGTTCGGCATTTTGTCAGGCTCTATGGTACCAAATGGGTTGAAATTCTGGAATTTTGATAATAATCATGGTCTTAAGCGAAATCAGACAAAAAATTTATATCAACATGCATTTCTGAAAAAATCATAATTTTTAAGGGCAATTTCAAGGCTAGCCATAGGGTTCGGACTTTAAAAGATATTATTTCATGCTCTATGTAACCAAATGCTGAAATTTTGGAATCTTGATGAAAATCATGGTCTTAAGCGAAATCAGACAAAAAATCTCCATAAACATGCATTCCTGAAAAAATCATGATTTTTATGGGCAATTTCAAGACTTGGGTTCGGCATTTTTTCAGGCTCTATGTTACCAAATGCGTTGAAATTTTTTGAATCTTGATAAGAATCATGGTCTGAAGCGAAATCAGTCACAAAATCTTCAAAAACATGCATTTCTGAAAAAATCTTCATTTTTATGGGCCATTTCAAGACACACTTTCGGATTTGGGTTCGGCTTTTTTTCAGGTTCTATGGTACTAAATGCGTTGAAATTTTGGAATTTTGATAAAAGTCATTGTCTTAAGCGAAATCAGACAAAAAATCTCCATAAACATGCATTTCTGAAAAAATAATCATTTTTATTGGCAATTTCAAGACTTGGGTTCGGACTTAGGTTCGACATTTTTTCAGGTTCTATAGTAGGTACTAAATGCGTTGAAATTTTTGAATTTTTATAAAACATGGTCTTAAGCGAAATCAGACAAAAAATCTTCAAAAACATGCATTTCTGAAAAAATCATTATTTTTATGGGCCATTTCAAGACATACTTTCGGACTTGGGTTCGGCATTTTTTCAGGTTCTACAATACCAAATGCTTTGAAATTTTAAGAATCTTGATAAAAATCATGGTCTTAAGCGAAATCAGTCAAAAAATCTCGAAAAACATGCATTTCTGAAATTTCATCATTTTTATGGGCAATTTCAAGACTTGGGTTCGGACTAAGGTTCGGCATTTTTTCGGGCTGTATGCAACAAAATGCTTTGAAATTTCGGAATCTTGATAAAAATCACGTTCCTAAGCGAAATCAGACAAAAAATCTCCATAAACATGCATTCCTGAAAAAATCATCATTTTTATGGGCAATTTCAAGACATGTATGGCAGCGAGGGGTCGCCAGTATGATAGCGATGTGTGGAGTGTAATTTACGGTGGCTGCCGGTACCGTTAATCTGTGTTCAAGGAATTCGGATGATTGAAAGATAAAGGTCTGCGATCTTTGTTGAATTTATTTGCGAGAATGATTTTACAAGTTACCTGAACGCCGAGACGGTGGTAACGGAGAGTTGTGGTCTGGTCGAAAGTTGAAACTAGAATGACGGAGAGTCGTCTTCCCGTCCGCGCCTAGCTCCTCCGGGGCTTCAGGCGGCGGAGTAATTTTTTTAGTGTTATCATATGTGGGATGAGTTAAAGTAGTCCCACACATGCTTTCGGACATAGGTTCGGCATTTTTTCAGGTTTTATAGAGTACTAAATGCGTTGAAATTTTTAGAATCTTGATAAGAATAATGGTCTTTAGCGAAATCAGTCAAAAAATCTCCAAAAATATGCATTTCTGAAAAAATCATCATTTTTATGGGCAATTTCAAGACTTGGGTTCGGTCTGAGGTTCGGCATTTTTTCAGGCTCTATGGTACCAAATGGGTTGAAATTCTGGAATTTTGATAATAATCATGGTCTTAAGCGAAATCAGACAAAAAATTTCCATTATCATGCATTTCTGAAAAAATCATAATTTTTAAGGGCAATTTCAAGGCTAGCCATAGGGTTCGGACTTTAAAAGATATTATTTCATGCTCTATGTAACCAAATGCTGAAATTTTGGAATCTTGATGAAAATCATGGTCTTAAGCGAAATCAGACAAAAAATCTCCATAAACATGCATTCCTGAAAAAATCATGATTTTTATGGGATACAGGAATTTCAAGACTTGGGTTCGGACTTAGGTACGGAATTTTTTCTGGCTTTATTCTACCACATGCGTTGAAATTTTGGAATCTCGATAAAAATCATGTTCTTAAGCGAAATCAGACAAAAAATCTCCATAAACATGCATTGCTTAAAAAATCATCAATTTTATGGGCAATTTCAAGACTTGGGTTCGGACTGAGGTTCGGAATTTTTTCAGGTTCTATGCTAATAAATGCGTTGAAATTTTGAAATCTTGATAAGAATCATGGTCTTAAGCGAAATCAGTCAAAAAATCAGTCAAAGACTTGGGTTCGGACTTAGGTTCGGCATATTTTTGGGCTCTATCCTAAAAAATGCGTTGAATCATTGGAATCTTGATAAGAATCATGGTCTTAAGCGAAATCAGTCAAAAAATCAGTCAAAGACTTGGGTTCGGACTTAGGTTCGGCATATTTTTGGGCTCTATCCTAAAAAATGCGTTGAATCATTGGAATCTTGATAAGAATCATGGTTTTAAGCGAAACCAGACGAAAAATCTACATAATTATGCATTCCTGAAAAAATCATATTTTTTATCGGCAATTTCAAGACTTGGGTTCGGACTTAGGTTCGGAATTTTTTCTGGCTCTATTCTACCACATGCGTTGAAATTTCGGAATCTCGATATGAATCATGTTCTTAAGCGAAATCAGACAAAAAATCTCCATAAACATTCATTCCTGAAAAAATCATCAGTTTTATGGGCAATTTCAAGACTTGGGTTCGGACTTAGGTTCGGAATTTTTTCAGGTTCTATGCTACTAAATGCGTTGAAATTTTGAAATCTTGATAAAAATCCTGGTCTTAAGCGAAATCAGTCAAAAAATCTCCAAAAACATGCATTTCTTAAAAAATCATCATTTTTATGGGCAATTTCAAGACTTGGGTTCGGTCTGAGGTTCGGCATTTTTTTAGGCTCTATGGTACCAAATGGGTTGAAATTATGAAATATTGATAAGAATTTCTTAAAACAAGTTCTTAAGCGAAATCAGAAAAAATATCCCCATAAACATGCATTCCTGAAAAAATAATCATTTTTATTGGCAATTTCAAGACTTTGGTTCGGACTTAGGTTCGGAATTTTTTCAGGCTCTATGGTAACAAATGCGTTGAATCATTGGAATCTTGATAAAAATCATGGTCTTTAGCGAATTCCGTCAAAAAATCTCCAAAAACACGCATTTCTGAAAAAATCATCATTTTTATGAGCAATTTCAAGACTTGGGTTCGGACTTAGGTTCGGCATTTTTTCAGGCTCTATGCAACCAAATGCTTTGGAATTTTGGAATCTGGATAAGAATCACGTTCTTAAGTGAAATCCGACAAAAAATCTCCAAAAACATGCATTTCTGAAAAAATCATCATTTTTATGGGCAACATTAAAAGACTTGGGTTCGGAGTTAGGTTGGGCATTTTTTCAGGCTCTATCTTAACAAATGCGTTGAATCATTGGAATCTTGATAAAAATCATGGTCTTAAGCGAAATCAGTCAAAAAGTCTCCAAAAACATGCATTCCTGAAAATATCATGTTTTTTATGGGCAATTTCAAGACTTGGGTTCGGACTTAGGTTCGGAATTTTTTCTGGCTCTATTCTACCACATGCGTTGAAATTTTGGAATCTCGATAAGAATCATGTTCTTAAGCGAAATCAGACAAAAAATCTCCATAAACATGCATTCCTGAAAATATCATGTTTTTTATGTGCAATTTCAAGACTTGGGTTCGGACTTAGGTTCGGAATTTTTTCTGGCTCTATTCTACCACATGCGTTGAAATTTTGGAATCTCGATAAGAATCATGTTCTTAAGCGAAATCAGACAAAAAATCTCCATAAAAATGCATTCCTGAAAAAATAATCAATTTTTTTGGCAATTTCAAGACTTGGGTTCGAACTTTGGTTCGGAATTTTTTCCGGTTCTATGCTACTAAATGCGTTGAAATTTTGAAATCTTGATAAGAATCATGGTCTTTAGCGAAATCAGTGAAAAAATCTCCAAAAACATGCATTTTGGAAAAATCAACATTTTAACGGACACTTTTGCTAGACTTGGGTCCGGACTTTAAAAAGCTATTATTCAGGATATACTGAACCATTTGCGTTGTTATTTTTGAATCTTGATCAGAATCATGGTCTTAAGCGAAATCAGTCAAAAAATCTCCATAAACATTCATTCCTGAAAAAATCATCAATTTTATGGGCAATTTCAAGACTTGGGTTCGGACTTAGGTTCGAAATTTTTTAAGGTTCTATGCTACTTAATGCGTTGAAATTTTGAAATCTTGATAAGAATCATGGTCTTAAGCGAAATCAGTCAAAAAATCTCCGAAAACATGCATTTCTGAAAAAATCATCATTTTTATGGGCAATTTCAAAACTTGGGTTCGGACTTAGGTTCGGCATTTTTTCAGGCTCTATGGTGCCAAATGCGTCGAAATTTTTATAATCCTGATAAGAATCATGGTCTTAATCGAAATCAGTCAAAAAATCTCCGAAAACATGCATTTCTGAAAAAATCATCATTTTTATGGGCAATTTCAAAACTTGGGTTCGGACTTAGGTTCGGCATTTTTTCAGGCTCTATGCAACCAAATGCTTTGGAATTTTGGAATCTGGATAAGAATCACGTTCTTAAGTGAAATCCGACAAAAAATCTCCAAAAACATGCATTTCTGAAAAAATCATCATTTTTATGGGCAACATTAAAAGACTTGGGTTCGGAGTTAGGTTGGGCATTTTTTCAGGCTCTATCTTAACAAATGCGTTGAATCATTGGAATCTTGATAAAAATCATGGTCTTAAGCGAAATCAGTCAAAAAGTCTCCAAAAACATGCATTCCTGAAAATATCATGTTTTTTATGGGCAATTTCAAGACTTGGGTTCGGACTTAGGTTCGGAATTTTTTCTGGCTCTATTCTACCACATGCGTTGAAATTTTGGAATCTCGATAAGAATCATGTTCTTAAGCGAAATCAGACAAAAAATCTCCATAAACATGCATTCCTGAAAATATCCTGTTTTTTATGTGCAATTTCAAGACTTGGGTTCGGACTTAGGTTCGGAATTTTTTCTGGCTCTATTCTACCACATGCGTTGAAATTTTGGAATCTCGATAAGAATCATGTTCTTAAGCGAAATCAGACAAAAAATCTCCATAAAAATGCATTCCTGAAAAAATAATCAATTTTTTTGGCAATTTCAAGACTTGGGTTCGAACTTTGGTTCGGAATTTTTTCCGGTTCTATGCTACTAAATGCGTTGAAATTTTGAAATCTTGATAAGAATCATGGTCTTTAGCGAAATCAGTGAAAAAATCTCCAAAAACATGCATTTTGGAAAAATCAACATTTTAACGGACACTTTTGCTAGACTTGGGTCCGGACTTTAAAAAGCTATTATTCAGGATATACTGAACCATTTGCGTTGTTATTTTTGAATCTTGATCAGAATCATGGTCTTAAGCGAAATCAGTCAAAAAATCTCCATAAACATTCATTCCTGAAAAAATCATCAATTTTATGGGCAATTTCAAGACTTGGGTTCGGACTTAGGTTCGAAATTTTTTAAGGTTCTATGCTACTTAATGCGTTGAAATTTTGAAATCTTGATAAGAATCATGGTCTTAAGCGAAATCAGTCAAAAAATCTCCGAAAACATGCATTTCTGAAAAAATCATCATTTTTATGGGCAATTTCAAAACTTGGGTTCGGACTTAGGTTCGGCATTTTTTCAGGCTCTATGGTGCCAAATGCGTCGAAATTTTTATAATCCTGATAAGAATCATGGTCTTAATCGAAATCAGTAAAAAAATCTCCAAATACATGCATTTCTGAAAAAATCATCATTTTTATGGGCAATTTCAATACTTGGGTTCGGACTAAGATTCGGAATTTTTTTTGGCTCTATGCTTTCAAATGCGTTGAAATTTTGGAATCTTGATAAGAATCATGTTCTTAAGCGAAATCAGACAAAAAATCTCCATCAACATGCATTCCTGAAGAAACAAAATTCTTATGGGCAACATTTAAAGACTTGGGTCCGGACTTAGGTTCGGCAGTTTTTGAGGCTGTATGGTATCAAATGCGTTGAAATTCTAGAATTTTGATATTATTCATGGTCTTAAGCGAATTCAGAAAAAAAATCTCCATAAACATGCATTTCTGAAAAAATCACCATTCTTATGGGCAACATTTAAAGACTTGGGTTCGGACTTAGGTTCGGCATTTTTCAGGTTTTACAGTACCAAATGCGTTGAAATTTTAAAAATCTTGATAAAAATCCTGGTTTTAAGCGAAATCAGTCAAAAAATCTCAAAAAACATCCATTTCTGAAAAAGTCATCATTGTTATGAGCAATTCCAAGTCTTGGGTTCGGACTTAGGTTCGGCATTTTTTTAGGCTCTATGCTACCAAATGCTTTGAAATTTTTAGAATTTTGATAAGAATCATGGTCTTAAGCGAAATCAGACAAAAAAATCTCCCTAAACATGCATTCCTGAAATAATCATGTTTTTTATGGGCAATTTCAAGACTTGTTTTCGGACTAAGGTTTGGCATTTTTTCAGGCTCTTTGGTACCAAATGCGTTGAAATTCCGGAATTTTAATTATAATTACGGTCTTAAGCGAAATCAGACAAAAAATCTCAAAAAACATCCATTTCTGAAAAAGTCATCATTTTTATGAGCAATTTTAAGTCTTGGGTTCGGACTTAGGTTCGGCACTTTTTTAGGCTCTATGCTACCAAATGCTTTGAAATTTTTAGAATTTTGATAAGAATCATGGTCTTAAGCGAAATCAGTCAAAAATTCTCCATAAACATGCATTTCTAAAAAAATCTTCATTTTTATGTGCAATTTCAAGACGTGGTTCGGACTTAGGTTCGGAATTTTTTCAGGTTCTATACTACCAAATGCGTTGAAATTTTTAGAATCTTGATATGAATCATGGTCTTAAGCGAAATCAGACAAAAAATTTCCATTAACATGCATTTCAGATAAAATCATCATTTTAACGGGCACTTTTACTAGACATGGGTTCGGACTTTAAAAGGCAATATTCAGGATATATTGAACCATTTGCGTTAGTATTTTGGAATCTTGATCAAAATCACGGTCTCAAGCGAAATCAGTCAAAAAATCTCCAAAAACAAGCATTTCTGAAAAAATCATCATTTTTATGGGCAATTTCAAGTTTTGAGTTCGGACTTAGGTTCGGAATTTTTTCAGGCTCTATGCTACCAAATGCGTTGAAATTTTGGAATCTTGATAAGAATCATGGTCTTAAGCGAAATCAGTCTAAAATACTGCAAAAATCTGCATTTCTTTGATAATCATCATTTTATGGGCCATTTCAAGACATGCTTTCGGACTAAGGTTCGGCGTTTTTTCAGGTTCTATAGTACCAAATGCGTTGAAATTTTAAGAATCTTGATCAGAATCGTGGTCTAAAGCGAAATCAGTCAAAAAATCTCTAAAAACATGCATTTCTGAAAAAATCATCATTTTTGTGGGCAATCTCAAGACTTGGGTTTGGACTAAGGTTTGGCATTTTGTCAGGCTGAATGCAACCAAATGCTTTGAAATTTCGGAATCTTGATAAAAATCACGTTCCTAAGCAAAATCACACAAAAAATCTCCATAAACATGCCATTCCTGAAAAAATCATCATTTTTATGGGCATTTTCAAGACATGCTTTCGGACATAGGTTCGGCATTTTTTCAGGTTTTATAGTACCAAAATGCGTCGAAATTTTTAGAATGTTGATAAGAATAATGGTCTTAAGCGAAATCAGTCAAAAAATCTTCAAAAATATGCATTTCTGAAAAAATCATCATTTTTATGGGCAATTTCAAGACTTGGGTTCGGTCTTAGGTTCGGCATTTTTTCAGGCTCTATGGTACCAAATGGGTTGAAATTCCGGAATTTTGATAATAATCATGGTCTTAAGCGAAATCAGACAAAAAATTTCCATCAACATGCATTTCTGAAAAAATCATAATTTTTAAGGGCAATTTCAAGGCTAGCCATAGGGTTCGGACTTTAAAAGATATTATTTCATGCTCTATGTAACCAAATGCTGAAATTTTGGAATCTTGATAAGAATCATGGTTTAAAGCGAAATCAGACGAAAAATCTCCATGAACATGCATTCCTGAAAAAATCATCATTCTTATGGGCAATTTCAAGACTTGGGTTCGGACTTAGGTTCGGCATTTTTTCAGGTTCTATAGTACCAAATGCGTTGAAATTTTTAGAATCTAGATAAGTTCGGCATTTTTTCAGGTTCTATAGTACCAAATGCGTTGAAATTTTTTCAATCTTGATAAGAATCATGGTCTTAAGCGAAATCAGTCTCAAAATCGAACCCAAGTCATTTTCAAGACATGCTTTCGGCATTTTTTCAGGTTTTATAGTACCAAATGCGTTGAAATTTTTAGAATCTTGATAAGAATAATGGTCTTAAGCGAATTCAGTCAAAAAGTCTTCAAAAATATGCATTTCTGAAAAAAACATCATTTTTATGGGCAATTTCAAGACTTGGGTTCGGTCTGAGGTTCGGCATTTTGTCAGGCTCTATGGTACCAAATGGGTTGAAATTCTGGAATTTTGATAATAATCATGGTCTTAAGCGAAATCAGTCAAAAAATTTAAATCAACATGCATTTCTGAAAAAATCATAATTTTTAAGGGCAATTTCAAGGCTAGCCATAGGATTCGGACTTCAAAAGATATTATTTCATGCTCTATGTTACCAAATGCTGAAATTTTGGAATCTTGATGAAAATCATGGTCTTAAGCGAAATCAGCCAAAAAATCTCCATAAACATGCATTCCTGAAAAAATCATGATTTTTATGGGCGATTTCAAGACTTGGGTTCGGCATTTTTTCAGGCTCTATGTTACCAAATGCGTTGAAATTTTTTGAATCTTGAGAAGAACATGGTCTGAAGCGAAATCAGTCACAAAATCTTCAAAAACATGCATTTCTGAAAAAATCTTCATTTTTATGGGCCATTTCAAGACACACTTTCGGACTTGGGTTCGGCATTTTTTCAGGTTCTATGGTACTAAATGCGTTGAAATTTTAGAATTTTGATAATAATCATTGTCTTAAGCGAAATCAGACAAAAAATCTCCATAAACATGCATTTCTGAAAAAATCATCATTTTTATGGGCAATTTTAAGACTTGGGTTCGGACTTAGGTTCGGCATTTTTTCAGGTTCTATAGTAGGTACTTAATGCGTTGAAATTTTTGAATTTTAATAAAACATGGTCTTAAGCGAAATCAGACAAAAAATCTACATAAACATGCATTTCTGAAAAAATCATCATTTTTACGGGCAATTTCAAGGCTTGGGTTCGGACTTTAAAAGACATTATTTCATGCTATGTTACCGAATGCTTTGAAATTTTGGAATCTTGATAAGAATCATGGTTTAAAGCGAAATGAGACGAAAAATCTCCATGAAAAATTCCTGAAAAAATCATGTTTTTTTTGGGCAATTTCAAGACTTGGGTTCGGACTTGGGATCAGCATTTTTTCAGGCTCTATGTTACCAAATGCGTTGAAATTTTTTGAATCTTGATAAGAATCATGGTCTGAAGCGAAATCAGTCACAAAATCTTCAAAAACATGCATTTCTGAAAAAATCTTCATTTTTATGGGCCATTTCAAGACACACTTTCGGATTTGGGTTCGGCTTTTTTTCAGGTTCTATGGTACTAAATGCGTTGAAATTTTGGAATTTTGATAAAAGTCATTGTCTTAAGCGAAATCAGACAAAAAATCTCCATAAACATGCATTTCTGAAAAAATAATCATTTTTATTGGCAATTTCAAGACTTGGGTTCGGACTTAGGTTCGACATTTTTTCAGGTTCTATAGTAGGTACTAAATGCGTTGAAATTTTTGAATTTTTATAAAACATGGTCTTTAGCGAAATCAGACAAAAAATCTTCAAAAACATGCATTTCTGAAAAAATCATTATTTTTATGGGCCATTTCAAGACATACTTTCGGACTTGGGTTCGGCATTTTTTCAGGTTCTACAATACCAAATGCTTTGAAATTTTAAGAATCTTGATAAAAATCATGGTCTTAAGCGAAATCAGTCAAAAAATCTCGAAAAACATGCATTTCTGAAATTTCATCATTTTTATGGGCAATTTCAAGACTTGGGTTCGGACTAAGGTTCGGCATTTTTTCGGGCTGTATGCAACAAAAAGCTTTGAAATTTCGGAATCTTGATAAAAATCACGTTCCTAAGCGAAATCAGTCAAAAAATCTCCAAAAATATGCATTTCTGAAAAAATCATCATTTTTATGGGCAATTTCAAGACTTGGGTTCGGTCTGAGGTTCGGCATTTTTTCAGGCTCTATGGTACCAAATGGGTTGAAATTCTGGAATTTTGATAATAATCATGGTCTTAAGCGAAATCAGACAAAAAATTTCCATTTTCATGCATTTCTGAAAAAATCATAATTTTTAAGGGCAATTTCAAGGCTAGCCATAGGGTTCGGACTTTAAAAGATATTATTTCATGCTCTAAGTAACCAAATGCTGAAATTTTGGAATCTTGATGAAAATCATGGTCTTAAGCGAAATCAGACAAAAAATCTCCATAAACATGCATTCCTGAAAAAATCATGATTTTTATGGGCAATTTCAAGACTTGGGTTCGGACTTAGGTACGGAATTTTTTCTGGCTTTATTCTACCACATGCGTTGAAATTTTGGAATCTCGATAAAAATCATGGTCTTAAGCGAAATCAGACAAAAAATTTCCATTATCATGCATTTCTGAAAAATCATAATTTTTAAGGGCAATTTCAAGGCTAGCCATAGGGTTCGGACTTTAAAAGATATTATTTCATGCTCTATGTAACCAAATGCTGAAATTTTGGAATCTTGATGAAAATCATGGTCTTAAGCGAAATCAGACAAAAAATCTCCATAAACATGCATTCCTGAAAAAATCATGATTTTTATGGGCAATTTCAAGACTTGGGTTCGGACTTAGGTACGGAATTTTTTCTGGCTTTATTCTACCACATGCGTTGAAATTTTGGAATCTCGATAAAAATCATGTTCTTAAGCGAAATCAGACAAAAAATCTCCATAAACATGCATTGCTTAAAAAATCATCAATTTTATGGGCAATTTCAAGACTTGGGTTCGGACTGAGGTTCGGAATTTTTTCAGGTTCTATGCTAATAAATGCGTTGAAATTTTGAAATCTTGATAAGAATCATGGTCTTAAGCGAAATCAGTCAAAAAATCAGTCAAAGACTTGGGTTCGGACTTAGGTTCGGCATATTTTTGGGCTCTATCCTAAAAAATGCGTTGAATCATTGGAATCTTGATAAGAATCATGGTTTTAAGCGAAACCAGACGAAAAATCTACATAATTATGCATTCCTGAAAAAATCATATTTTTTATCGGCAATTTCAAGACTTGGGTTCGGACTTAGGTTCGGAATTTTTTCTGGCTCTATTCTACCACATGCGTTGAAATTTCGGAATCTCGATATGAATCATGTTCTTAAGCGAAATCAGACAAAAAATCTCCATAAACATTCATTCCTGAAAAAATCATCAGTTTTATGGGCAATTTCAAGACTTGGGTTCGGACTTAGGTTCGGAATTTTTTCAGGTTCTATGCTACTAAATGCGTTGAAATTTTGAAATCTTGATAAAAATCCTGGTCTTAAGCGAAATCAGTCAAAAAATCTCCAAAAACATGCATTTCTTAAAAAATCATCATTTTTATGGGCAATTTCAAGACTTGGGTTCGGTCTGAGGTTCGGCATTTTTTTAGGCTCTATGGTACCAAATGGGTTGAAATTATGGAATATTGATAAGAATTTCTTAAAACAAGTTCTTAAGCGAAATCAGAAAAAATATCCCCATAAACATGCATTCCTGAAAAAATAATCATTTTTATTGGCAATTTCAAGACTTTGGTTCGGACTTAGGTTCGGAATTTTTTCAGGCTCTATGGTAACAAATGCGTTGAATCATTGGAATCTTGATAAAAATCATGGTCTTTAGCGAATTCCGTCAAAAAATCTCCAAAAACACGCATTTCTGAAAAAATCATCATTTTTATGAGCAATTTCAAGATTTGGGTTCGGACTTAGGTTCGGCATTTTTTCAGGCTCTATTCAACCAAATGCTTTGGAATTTTGGAATCTTGATAAGAATCACGTTCTTAAGTGAAATCCGACAAAAAATCTCCAAAAACATGCATTTCTGAAAAAATCATCATTTTTATGGGCAACATTTAAAGACTTGGGTTCGGACTTAGGTTGGGCATTTTTTCAGGCTCTATCTTAACAAATGCGTTGAATCATTGGAATCTTGATAAAAATCATGGTCTTAAGCGAAATCAGTCAAAAAATCTCCATAAACATGCATTCCTGAAAATATCATGTTTTTTATGGGCAATTTCAAGACTTGGGTTCGGACTTTAAAAGACATTATTTCATGCTCTATATTACCAAATGCGTCGAAATTTTGGAATCTTGATAAGAATCATGTTTTTTAGCAAAATCAGACGAAAAATCTCCATTAACATGCATTTCGGAAAAATCATCATTTTAACGGGCACTTTTGCTAGACTTGGGTTCGTAATTAAAAAGGCAATTATTCAGGATATACTGAACCATTTGCGTTGTTATTTTGGAATCTTGATCAGGATGATGGTCTTAAGCGAAATCAGTCAAAAAATCTCCATAAATATGCATTCCTGAAAATATCATGTTTTTTATGGGCAATTTCAAGACTTGGGTTCGGACTTAGGTTCGGAATTTTTTTCGGCTCTATGGTACCAAATACGTTGATTCATTGGAATCTTGATAAAAATCATGGTCTTAAGCGAAATCAGTCAAAAAATCTCCAAAAGCATGCATTTTGGAAAAATTATTTAAACGGGCACTTTTGCTAGACTTGGGTTCGGACTTTAAAAGGCAATTATTCAGGATATACGGAAACATTTGCAATGTTATTTTGGAATCTTGATCAGGATGATGGTCTTAAGCGAAATCAGTCAAAAAATCTCCATTACCTTCCATTTCTGAAAAAATCATCATTTTTAAGGGTAATTTCAAGACTTGTGTTCGGACTTAGGTTCGGAATGTTTTCAGGCTCTATGCTACCAAATGCGTTGAAATTTTGGAATCTTGATAAGAATCATGTTCTTAAGCGAAATCAGACAAAAAATCTCCATCAACATGCATTCCTGAAAAAATCACCATTCTTATGGGCAACATTTAAAGACTTGGGTTAGGACTTAGGTTCGGCATTTTTTCAGGCTGTATGGTATCAAATGCGTTGAAATTCTAGAATTTTGATAAAACTCATGGTCTTAAGCGAATTCAGAAAAATAATCTCCAAAAACATGTATTTCTGAAAAAATCATGTTTTTTATGGGCAATTTCAGGACTTGGGTTCGGACTTAGATTCGGAATTTTTTCTGGCTCAATTCTACCACATGCGTTGAATCATAGGAATCTTGATAAAAATCATGGTCTTTAGCGAAATCAGTCAAAAAATCTCCAAAACCATGCATTTCAGAAAAATCATCATTTTAACGGGCACTTTTGCTAGACCTGGGTTCGGACTTTAAAAGGCAATTATTCAGGATATACGGAACCATTTTCGTTGTTATTTTGGAATCTTGATCAGGATGATGGTCTTAAGCGAAATCAGTCAAAAAATCTCCATTAACATGCATTCCTGAAAAAATCATGTTTTTTATGGGCAATTTCAAGATTTGGGTTCGGACTTAGGTTCGTAATTTTTTCAGGCTCTATTCTTCCACATGCGTTGAAATTTTGGAATCTCGATAAGAATCATGTTCTTAAGCGAAATCAGTCTAAAAATCTCCTTAAACATGCATTCCTGAAAATATCATGTTTTTTATGGGCAATGTCAAGACTTGGGTTCGGACTTAGGTTCGGAATTTTTTCAGGTTCTATGCTACTTAATGCGTTGAAATTTTGAAATCTTGATAAGAATCATGGTCTTAAGCAAAATCAGACGAAAAATCTCCGAAAACATGCATTTCTGAAAAAATCATCATTTTTATGGGCAATTTCAAAACTTGGGTTCGGACTTAGGTTCGGCATTTTTCAGGCTCTATGGTGCCAAATGCGTTGAAATTTTTATAATCTTGATAAGAATCATGGTCTTAAGCGAAATCAGTCAAAAAATCTCCGAAAACATGCATTTCTGAAAAAATCATCATTTTTATGGGCAATTTCAAAACTTGGGTTCGGACTTACGTTCGGCATTTTTTAAGGCTCTATGGTGCCAAATGCGTTGAAATTTTTATAATCTTGATAAGAATCATGTTATTAAGCGAAATCAGACAAAAAATCTCCATCAACATGCATTCCTGAAAAAATCACCATTCTTATGGGCAACATTTAAAGTCTTGGGTTCGGACTTAGGTTCTGCATTTTTTCAGGTTTTACAGTACCAAATGCGTTGAAATTTTAAGAATCTTGATAAAAATCCTGTTTTTAAGCGAAATCAGTCATGAAATCTCAAAAAACATGCATTTCTGAAAAAATCATCATTTTTAAGGGCAATTTCAAGACTTGGGTTCGGACTTAGGTTCGGAATTTTTTCAGGCTCTATGCTACCAAAGCGAAATCAGTCAAAAAATCTCCAAAAACATGCATTTCAGAAAAATCATCATTTTAACGGGCACTTTTGCTAGACTTGGGTTTATACTTTAAAAGGCAATTATTCAGGATATACGGAACCATTTGCGTTGGTATTTTGGAATCTCGATAAGAATCATGTTCTTAAGCGAAATCAGACAAAAAATCTCTATAAACATGCATTCCTGAAAAAATCATCATTTTTATGCGCAATTTCAAGATTTGGGTTCGGACTTAGGTTCGGAATTTTTTCAGGCTCTTTGCTACCAAATGCGTTGAAATTTTAGAATCTTGATATGAATCATGGTCTTAAGCGAAATCAGTCAAAAAATCTCCAAAAACATGCATTTCTGAAAAAATCATCATCCTTATGGGCAATATTTCAAGACTTGGGTTCGGACTTCAAAAGGGATACGTACCAAATGGGCTGGAATTTTTTAATTGTTGTTCGAATTCAAATTCAAAACAAAGCAAAAATTGTCAAAGAATCAAAAAAATGCATTTCTCAAAAAATCATCAGTCTTATGGGCACTATTGCAATACTTATTTACAATTATAACAATCTTATTATATATTTCAGACATTTTGCCTACTGATTAGCTTTTTTCTTAATACAATAGTAGTTTTTAAACCCAAAAATTATTGAAAAATATCATTCTAGTTGAAAAATATTTGAAAAATATCCTACTTAGATTCGAACTTTTAGAGACATTTTTTCAGGCTCTATGGTACCAAATGGGCTGAAATTTTAGAATCGTTGTACGAATATCAAAAAAGGTAAAAACAGTTTCAAAATCTTTAATAAGTTGCCTTTATGATAAAATCATCATTTTTATGGGCACTATTGCTAGACTTGTGTTCAGACTTTAAAATTAATTTTTTAGGCTCTATGGTACGGAATTGGCCAAAATTTTGGAATCGTTCGATCATCTTCAGAAAAGTTCCCACAAATAACTCAACACATAAACACGCTACAAAGTTAACAGAAATCTTTTTAATCCCAAAAGGTAACAAAACTATATTTCAAAACGGACCACATTACATGGCCATCAAAGTATATATCAACCTTCCACCTTGCATCAATCAATTAACAAACATACTGAAATTTAAATCATCATTTAAAACATTTATTTTTAACAAATGTCACTACACCTTAACTAAATACCTTACATAAATTAAATATCTCGGTTTTTTATTTTTTATTTACATGAATTGTCGGGGATCTGGTGAGGAGGCACGAAATGAAAGATGATGTGAACGTCACAGTGTTTTATTTGAGTCAGGGCAACCTGTGAGATGACTTTAGGACCTATGATGAAGACTTCGGATGCAGGCGGTGAAGTGATAATCAAGCGCGGATCAGTGAGTTAACGCTGATGCTGTTGACCGGACTCGTTGACTGTCAGGAATTGGTGAAGATCGTGTGTCTTTCGGGTGCTCCAGTGCTGAACAGGGTAGCCGAAAGGTGCGGTGGACCTCGTCGGCGGTTGTGCGGGAGATGACGTAGACCGGTGAGGATGCCGCGTGTTCTAGGTTCGTGTATGTAGCGCTGGTCAGATGTGCTGGAACCAGGGCGCTGTGATCCGGTGTAGCGCTGGCCAGGGACGATGGCCGGGGCTAGGGAGCTGTGTTAATAAATCCTAATGGAGTTTATGATTGAAAAACCGGGTGTTATCGCCACGCGCGCAGGAGAGGGCGCGGGTTATCACTTGCGAGGTATTATAAATTGTTTAACGACTGATGGCTGACTGACTGTCAAGTTCCTTCTCGCTGTCGCTTTTATAAAGTGAAGAAGCTTCTCGAACATTTTAGTTGCTATATTGATATTGCCAAACTAAAATAAAAAAATAAAAGTGGGTATGTCAAGCCTACGCAAGACAGAAGTGAAACTTCTAGTATTCCTCTCTCTCTATTTTCATTTCATCATCTCTATTTTCTCTCTTAGGTTAGTTTGAAAATTAGAGGTTAAATAATTCAACGACGAAGCATGGATTTGCTTTTTCTAATATTTTCTTATAGATGAATGACGTTCGATTAATGTATAGTTCCAAAAATTTTCAATTTATTCACAAGTATACAATATTACATAAATAACAATATTACAATTAAAAATTACAAAGAAATTACAATGACAATGATGTGTTCATCACCTCTATCTCGTCACTACTCATTTTTAACACTGAAATTCTGTACCAAACCGTATGAACCACAATCAATTACGTATTTCACTCGTATTACACTCACGACGCAGTATACTAACCAAGCAGCTGATGCTTGGCGTGGCGCAGTTCGCTGGTGTCTGAGAGAGAGGAAAGAAGAGAAGAGAGAGAACGTTCGTGAGCGGCTCCCCCACCTCAACAAGCGCATATGGTGAGAGAGGGACAGTGAACGGTGAGCGGTGGTGGGGGTACCCGCATTTTCGTGTCGATCCTGACTCGGTTTTACTCCGTCCCCGAAAATCCATTACGCGCCTAAAGAAGTTTCACTTCAAAAGAACATCCAAGAAGCTTGTTTGGAAAAAGCCGAAACTTCTAGAATGCCGTTCAAATCAAGTAGTGGCATCACACTACACATTTGTTAACATCTAAATGTTGGGTTACGAAATATAAAATGTGAATTTGTTGGGTTAGCTGTAAGAAATAAGGTGTAACTTATAAGCTTTACCCTTTGTACTCTGTATTTTTGTTCAATAATTTTTTTTTTTGAATTTGAATTTAAATGACAATGCATCCGTCTTAAAATATCTTTTAATACTAAAAACTATTTTCTTTTGTTTGATTCAGTATTGAACAGAAATTATGTTAAACCTTACGCTCTTAACGCCTACCGCGTGATGGCGTTTGGCCTTCTCATATATTGCAGTGCTTCCAACATGCTAACGGAAGGACGAGTTCCTCGTTTTTCCAGGCCTCATAAGAACCTAAGTCGCAAAATTATGGGAATAGGAAACACAACTCCTCAAACACAGAACAGGAAATATCCTCATTAAGAGTCCAAATTCCAGCATTTTAAGTACAAAGGAAATCTTGGATTTAATTATTTCTCTCAAACCAAATTGCGCTGTGGGCCCAGATAACCTCTCCAATCATATACTGATTAGTCTCCAAGAACATATACTTATACCACTTCAACATATTTTCAACCAAAGTTTCAGCCTCGGCATTGTCCCCGATCACCTAAAAATAGGTTGTATTACTCCAATACATAAATCGGGAGACAAAACGCTGATCTTAAATAACAGACCAATCACTCTGCTAAATTCGCTATCGAAACTACTAGAAAACACTGTGAAAAAAAGACTTTTATTTTATTTTTATAGTGAATACCTCACAAGAGTCCCAACTGCTCCCGTCTGGAGCCAGTGAGACTATGGCATCCCCAATTGGGGGATGTTGTGAGGCTGAAAGTAAGTGGGGAAGGGAAAGAGGAAGGTGGGGAAGTACCTGGCTATTCAGATCTAGTCATTAAACACGGCTGAAGCCATTTGGAGCAACGTTTCAATTCTGAATGGTGGTCTTACACCAGGGCGATACTGGTAGTATCTTCCACTCTGGAAACGACTGCTCGCATACCTTGATAAACACAAACTGATCTCCACCCGTCAATTCGGGTTTCGAGCGAAAATGGGAACAGAAGACGCCTTATCGGAACTAACCACCTACATAGTGAAAAACCTAGATGGCGGTTCAAAGGTGTTAGGAGTGTTCTTAGACCTAGCAAAAGCTTTCGACACCATCTCACACAAATTACTCCAACAAAAACTCAAAAACATTGGCATAACAGGTCCACCACTAAAATGGTTCATTAGCTACATTGAAAATAGACAACAAATTGTAAAAATAAATAATCAAGAAAGTGACAAAGTAGGCAACAGGTATAGAGTACCCCAAGGCAGCGTCTTGGGTCCCATACTGTTTCTCATCTACATTAAGAGTCTAACTGAGATAAGCCTAGGGAACATAGAGTACAAAGTAATCAGTTATGCAAATGACACTGTAATTTTATTCAAAGCCCAATCATGGGAAAACGTCTTCAAACACACGGAAGCAGGGATGACTGAAGTAAATAGATGGCTAATAAATAATCTACTGACACTAAATATTTCTAAAACTAAATACTTAACTTTCAGTAAAACATTAGCTGGTCAGCCAGATAGTCGCCCACAACTTCATCTTTACCCCTGCACAGTTACCTCATTAACTAACTCACGCTGTGTTTGTGACAAAATTGATTATGCGCAAAATATTAAATATCTCGGTTTAACTGTTGACAATAACTTAAAATGGGATCTCCAAATCAACCTAATTACAAAAAAATACGGAAACTCTCTTACATCTTCAAAACAATTCGAAACATTATGTCACTACCTCAGCTAAAAAATATATATTTTGCACTCTGTCAAAGTATTCTTATGTATGGTATTTCAGTATGGGGAGCAGCAGCAGAGACTCATCTCAAATCACTTAAAATTAATCATAAAACAATAATCAGAATTATGTTTAGAAAGCCTTATCAACATCCGACAGAACAGCTAATGATCAACAATAACCTATTAGACATAAATAAACTATTTATAAAGAAGATCATCTACAAAAACTGCATAAAAATATCACCACACTTCATAACTCGCTCGCAAAACACAAGAGCAAACACACACAATCAATTACAAGTACCATATATCAAATCAAATTTTGCAAAAAAACATGAATCTTACTTGGCACCACATATATTCAATAAGTTTGTAGCCCAAACAAAGACCTACGTCGCATCTAATAATTTGAATTGGGTATTCAAAAGATTTTTAAACTGGTTGAATGTCAAAGAAAGAAGAGAGATAAGTAATATTCTTTATATCTAAAATTATATATTTTCTTTTTTCTACTCTGTTTTTAAATTCTGATTTTCCTCTTATTTTATTATTATTATTTTTACTATAATATATATATTTCTTTTTTTTTTTTCCACTTATTTGTTTTTATGTAATTAGAAATTGTTAGTTACCAGCCTCAGAACAGACTTTGTCTAGTGAGGAGGGTAAGGAGAAAAATCATTTATGTACATAACTAATAATAAATAAACGCCCGGGTTGCCGGCACTGAAATTGAAATTGAAGCATCGAAGAACACTAGAGAAAATTTTTGGACCCATCAATCTCGAATAATGCTACGGAAACATTAAAGTCTTTATTCTCCGGTATACGTATACATGTTTTATAGTCTTTTTATAAAATATTTTTCTGTGAATTCTCACATTTACATATATACGTTATGGAAAGTGTGGGATCGGGCTAAAATTTCCACATTTTGGAATGTTTTTTTTTTCTTTAGAAGTTCGTAAGAAATTGGTCATTATAAATATGTTTTATTTCATATAAAAATATATTATTATAATAATGTTATCATAACTCCATTGATAGTCCTGATCTTACGCCTATCATTCCATATTACAAATCGCAGACAATCGCTTACTTTTCATCTCCCTATTTGCAAGATCAATTCTTCACCAAACTCCTTCATCTATAGATCCACAAATTTATTTTGCTTAAAATGATTATATATTTTTTTAGAGTAGCCTCACATAGGAGGCCCTGATGAAAATAATTTGTCTCAGGGCCTAAGCCATCTTTGGGGATGCTGTGTGAAGAGTATTTTCAAGGAAAGAAAGGAGAGTAAGTGAAGGACTTATCCATCCATCCCTCCCACTACGGTGCAAGGAAATAATCCAAGAGACTCTGTCTGAAGAGGTTTAAATGTCATCTTCAGCCAGTCTCGCCCTATCCGGCCCGCAACGCAGTAAGTGGGCAGACGCATTTGCCCATAAATCCGAGAACCCCTGCTAAGTCACCAAACGTAGTGAACCACTTGGGGCGACCTACGGCAGAAGTATTAGTTATCCAATAAATATATATATTTAACAATATATAATAATATATATAATATAATATATTTCTCTCCCCTCAAATTAAAAAAAATATTACCTAATTTTTAACTCTTCACTTCGACTTTACCGTATATAAAATGAAAAATCACTACACTACAGGATTGAAACTCGATCACTCAATATACCGTGCATCTACCCCCGTTCTTTGTCCCTTCTATCCTAATCTTATATTCCCTCATCCTCCCAACCCCCCCCGCATATAACTAAAATAAAATCACTTATATTGTCACACTTCTATCATTGTAATTAGCAATGGAAAGTTTATAATCAGCAGTTATCTTAATGTTTTATTACACGTGTGTTTATTGTAAGATTTGTCGTCAAATTTAAAAGAAAAATTAAAATGTATATTTTTAAAATCCAAAGTGGTCTAAAAAAACTCGTCATTATTTTTTTGCGCTTTTTTGCCGTTTAGCAATCGTCGTACAAAATAAATATCCATTGTACAATTTTGCACGGAAGCTTTAGAAACCGGAAATCGAGCATCCGTCAAAAACGGCGAAACTGACATCGGACGCCGAAGTCGATCGGCGCAAATCATTAAATATTCTGCCCCGAAAATTCCTTTATGATTTTAGATTAGTTTTGCAGAGATGTTTAAATATAAACCTTATACATTTAACAATATTTTTACCGTTTTATTTTATAATATTATTTTGACGACTTTCAGGGCAGAGTAATATTTTGTATCTTAGAATTCAAAAGGCAAATTTCAAGGTTAGTAGCTGAGTTAACAAATGCGCCGGGTGCCCAGTAAGACATCGTGTGTTAATTTTCTCTATAAGCTATGTTCTTATTTATTGATATATTATTGATTTATAGAAAGATAGATGCATAAATAATCTTTTCTACATAGGTAACAATAGAGGTAACATAGGTAACAAAAGAAACACTTATTGTGGTGATCCTACGTTTGCGGGTATGAAAGAGACCGCGTGCCTGAGTGAGGCAGATGAATGGGGGTATAAATATTACGTAAGTTGTCCATTATCTCTCTATTGTCTCAGAATCGGAACATCAACCTTACATTATACACCTCATGGAATTAAATAACGTAAAAGAACCTACGTGCCTTATTTATCACAAATAATAGAAATCTGAGTAATTCATAGGTCACGACACATAATTACTACACTTATTATTGCTTGAATCATGTATTTCACCACAAAAATATACAGAAATCTTAAAATTACTGATGTAAATATATGTATTTTGTCATTCATTACTTTATTCAAATGTAGTAAATTTCTAGTTGGGTTCCTACTAAGTTTCGCATTAATTTTGTACTGTTTTTCATTTCGTAAATATGCTTTGTTTTGTGATATTACTGGATAAAAGTCAGTAAAATAATATAATAAAAATATTTATTTTTCGGAATAACTTTATTGAGTAAGCCCTCAAATTGTAATATTAAATTATTGAAGACAATATTAGCGATTTCTAAACGAGAATCTGAAACAGAAAAGTCAGAAAAGGATACGATCACATCTAGGACACGAACCTGAACGCGAACACGAACCACGTGTCCCGGAAAGACAAGGGTGCTGGGTCCTAGATGTGACCGTATCCTTTTCTGATTTTACTCTTTCAGATTTTCGTTTAGAAATCGCTAATATTGTCTTCAATAATTTAATAAAAATATAATGTAATCTAATAAATAAATAAAATTATAAAAACATTTTTATACATACATTAGTATATTTTATTTAGTTATTAAATTTCACATTTTATATCTAGTGTTCATCTATTCTAAAACAAATATAACAATATTCCACTACCTACGTACTAATATTTGGACTTCACAACATTGAGAAATAACCCACGAAAAATTGAAAGACTTTTGGCTTCCTTAACATTTAAAGGGAGTTCATTGAACATTTTGAAACCTTTGTTTTGTGTTGCCAATAAATTTGTCTTAGGAAGCCTTAAATCGTTGCAGCTTCTCGTAGGATAACCATGGAATTTAATATTAATACTAACACTTTTTAACATATAATCTTGTAACATTTTATTACTTAACTTGTATATAAATACAAGGGCATTATAAACCAAACGTTGCCACACACTTAGAATATTGAGTTATCGTTGCATTGTTTTTATCCTAGTATATCTGCTACCTAGTATATTTGTTCCAATGTTAGACGATTGACATACCATGGATATTAAAATAAAAATAAAACCTATGACATATATTATGTTTCATTATATTAAATTTTGTTAGCATAGGTACATAACTGGATGACGTGTACAGTGTTTAAGTAAGTATTGCTTTGAATCGATTTTTACTCGACGAATCGATTGTAAGTTTTAACAAGAAAATAAGATTAAACAATCGTGTTTATCACAAGAAAAAATAGGCGTAGGAAAGGAGGCCTTGTCCGATTGAATAATCTTGCTTCCTTTGGAATTTCCGATATTGGTCTTGAATAGTCTGTGGACACTATAGTTTGTAGATATACATCTAGTATTGTTTCAAAATTTGAACGGTTTTTTTTATCACAAATATTTATTGTTTCACAACATGAACGGTTTTTTGATCACTCTCGAAAATATGCAATATTGATTTAATAGGATGGTAACTGGGGCTTATAAATTATACTGTTTTCCGATATTTTTTACGAGGGGGCGACAAATCTGCAACTATATGCGAAAACGACGAAAATAACAAATGACACTTGCATTTGGCTTCTATTTTTCAAATCTTCTTGCTTGCTTTTTTCAAATGTAAGACCTTTAGAAGATGGAATGAAAACAAGGGAGAGGGCTGTTGTTACGGACGTACTGCTCCGGGCTCGGCCACGGTCGCCAATCTATAATCTACGCCAATCTGTCTAATCCTAAATTGTATAAAATGAAAGAAATGTATAAAATGTATGTCTGAACCCCTATGTAAAAATGAATATGTAAACAATAAATGAAACGTCGGAGCTTGGCTAGGAGACACGGGCAGAGAAGTATACCGAGAGAGCTGGTGGATTAATAGCATTTAATTAGCATAGCATTTAATTCGGGCACGGTTATGAAAATCGTGCTTATACGAGAGGGAACGTTCGGCCGCGACCCAAAGCAAAGGGCCGTGCGCCGTCATAGCGTGCGAGGTGGTTTGCCGCACGAACGTTCCACAAGCGCGATTCTGAGGACCGTGCCTGAACAAAGAGAGGCCGTGGTCACGTTCGGCCACGGGCCCAAAAATTACCGGCCGAGAGGCGGTAACCAGACCGGCGGCGGGGCCGCGAGCGCGTCACAAACACGGGCTTCGATTCCCAGAATCAAAGAGAAAGTTGGCCCGTATGAGCGTTGCTCGGCCAGCGCCTGCCGCCGGTGGCCTATAAAACGGGCAACAGTCCCTTGAAAAGACAGATCTCCAGAAACCACCACCAGCTCTACACCTCTCTCTCTGCTCTGCCCTCTACCTCGCTCCGACTTCTGACTCTGCTCGCCTTCTTTCACTCTGACCCCCGCCTCACCCTGGACCACGGACTTGCCTACCCCTTCGGACCAGACCCGGAATCAGTATCAAGAACAAGCGACAAGCGAACGGACCAGCTCTACAGCGGCTTCAGAGACGGCCCTGTTCTACCCCTCCACGCCACTGAAGGAAGACATCTCACGCCTCCACAGATTGGGATCACCGGCCCCATTTACAGTCTTATGTGTCACACGATTACGTCTGATACAGCTGTAAAAACCTGATTGTTGGGATAACCATAAAAAGTATTTCAATATTAAATATAAGGCTTTCTGGGGTTAAACTGCACTAACTTCGGGGAGTAATTTTACAAGATTTTAGAAGTAGAAAAGATACATAACTTTTTTCGAAATTACAACGTCTTAAGGTAAAAAAAGTTGAACCGTTTGGATGAGAATATAAATATTCTTCCATGGAAAAATGTTTAATTACGGAAAAAAATAATATTTTTCTTTTTTATTTCTACCACCTCCCGAAGTTAGTGCACTTTCCCTCCGGACACCCTGTATATATATTATTTATATTTCTCTTGCTTGCCTTCATCTATAAAGAATAAAGTTTTTTAAATTTTTGAGTACCAGTTTGTAACACCAGAATATTATTTAGATGACAGAATTTAAAATTTTGTTTTTACCCGATAACAATGGGCAGCTGAAGTCTTTATTCGAAAAAATCTCGACTTAAAATATCATAATTATACTGACTCGGCAAGTAAATTTAAGTCAGAACACCAAACGTGTCCACAGAAAAAAAAGTCTCTCTTCTGGTAAACACAGGCAGACTTTCGTCTGTAATTCCACTTTAAAAGCTCTTTGTTGCGACCCTTTAGTCGACCAAAGTAGTATTCAAACCTTAAAAATAGAGGTTTCCAGGTAGAGCTATAGCATTCTATACAGGGTGTTAAGGGACGTACTTGACTTACTTTGACCATCGATTCCTGATAAGAAAAAATGTAAATCTAATTTGGAAAGATTTTGAGAATACATATTTGGAACTTAAAATACCCTCTGTTACATTAATATACATATATAAAAAAAAAAAAATAATTTTTTTTTTTTTTTTTTTTAAACTGTGCTGTATATATAATGAATGACGCTGTAATATATTCTCCACATTATCATTTTTAGAAACGGTTTTGGGTATCGCCACCCCGGGAATCACGAACCATTTATTGGATAACCAACACCCCTTGCATAGGTCACCCCAAGTAGTTAGCTGCGTTTGGTGACTCAATATTGACCCGTTCTCATGTGACAAATGTCAACCATATAAATATGTTGGGCGCGCGTTTGGCGTGTATTCCGAGTATGCACCGGTGCCGAAGGGATCAAAGACGCTAGTTCCTCGCAGAATCTTCCATTGTAATACCGGTAGAACATTTTGGATTTGTACAGAGTCAACAGTGTTTAAGTAAGTATCTGCGGGCACTGTACGGTACGATCAGCTTCTAAGAGGGTACCTTGATATAGGTATCAATAAAGTATTAATAAAAGATTGATAAAACAATATTAGTGATTATCATACGAACATTCTAGGAAATGAACCCAGGACCTCAGCCTTGCTGGGGATGTGCTTTACCACTGAGCTGATCTGACCCTATCTTCTTCGGCTATATTAAACTGTATCATACTTCGACTAAGAACCATCAACTTAATCTTAATTTTCTAAACGCAATTATTCATTGGCTGCTGCGATGTCATTTGTATGATTGCTAAATGAAAATTAGCATTAAGAAAATGAAGTGAATTTGCTAATTTGCATAAAAAATAGAACTAAAGGTAATATTATTCAAAACACTTAACCTCACACCCAAACAAAATAGAATGAAAGAGAAAGTTACGAAGCAAAGTGAATCCTTTCCGGATTAAATTGGCACTTACCCCCCGACCAGTTCATACAACTTTTTCTAATGACCACAGAACCCAGAACTTCTTACTTTGCATTGAGCACAACAAAACTAAAAGAGACTTTGAGCATTTTCAACTGAAACTCCTGAAACCTAACCATGGTGCAAAAATCGTCGGGAAAGCAGGTTTAAAAGCAAATTCATGTAAGCAATACCCCATTTTGGGTCAAAGGTCACGGGAAAACTACTTTAGTTTTTTAACACACAGTTTATTTGACTAAGTTCAAGTAAAGTTTATTTTATTTGAAATGAACAAAACTTCTTAAATTTGTGCTTACTGCTTAGGGCGGTACAACCAACGTTATTGTAAAAGTTAAGGTTCACAAAGTTTGAGATATATATTATTTGAAAGCATTTTCTTGTGTGTCTTAAGTGTGTGCCTACGTGCATATTTACTTGTAATCTTCCCTCAAAGCTATTACTTTCTGTATCTCCATCTCCATAATAAAATTAGCCGCAGAAACGACTCGTTCGCATGATACCTACATCAACTGTGAAGGAGTGTCCTGCTCTGACACGCCGAGTTAAATATTGTATTTGTATCATCGGAACTATGGAAATAACAAATCGGAGCAACGTTCCGACAACTGTTAACCTTTTACAAAATCTGTATATTCAGGACTATGAAGTAACAAATCGGAGCATCGTTCCGGCAACTCTTCACCTTTTACAAAATCTGCATCATCAGTATGGAAGTAACAAATCGTAGCATCGTTCACCTTTTTCAAAATCTGTATCATCAGGATTATGGAAGTAGCAAATCGGAGCATCGTTCCTGCAACTGTTCACCTTTTACAAAATCTGTATCATCAGGACTATTGAAGCAACTAATCGGAGCATCGTTCCGGCAACTTTCCACCTTTTACAAAAAAATTAATAATTTAAACAATCATAATCATACAATTTTTTAATGCAATAACTTTATTTCCAGACATTATTTGATAATGTGAGCCTCACTGGGTGCTTACGCAAAATAAAGAAAACCTTTAAATAACTTGATTGGCATTTAGAATCAGTTAAGCATCATTAAAAGTTAACTAACAAAACGAGCTAAATTAACAATCACGTGCATGAAAAATTCTGCTTAGGTATGTCTTAACTAGACTCTGGTTGACCTATTTCCTAATTATTTTATATCGCATGCGATGATATTGCAGATAAAATCTAGTAGCAACGGGTAATGTGATATCAATGGACCAAAATAACGTTATCTTCCTACTACAGCCTCGGTTAGATACACTGAAAAGAGATTATCCTAGAAATGTGACCTATAATACCTGTGCAGTAGAGTGATATTAGTCAATTTTCAACAAACTATTCATTGGTTCAAACCACACGACGCCAGTACAAACTAGCAGACAAGAACTAGCAAGTAAGTTTATTACAAGTATTTCGCATAGCGAGCAAAACAGATGATGACAAAAATGCTCCATTAAAGAGCTACATTTTGCATAACGAGTTACGCAGAAAGGGCAAGTCCAGAGAGAGTTGTCGAATGTCTTTTTGAGGATTTTGAAATAGTACCTGTGGCGTCTAAGTCAACAAGATTGTGTCTTTTGCCAATACCATGGGACTAAAGATGGATAGCAACGATATTGATGAGCTTGTGGAAGAACACAGTTAAGAGTTGACCACCGAAGAGCTTATAGAGTTGCATTGTGTTTCACAAAAAGAAGTTATGGAGAGTTTGTTAGTGGAGGAGGAGGAAGAAGTAGAGCAACAATCTTCTGGCGCAATAACAGAAATGTTGAAAGCATGGGAAACTGTTGCATGGTACATTGAGAAGCATTAACCTAATAAAGAGGTGGCTATGCGTTCTAAAAATTTATTCAATGATAATGCTGTGTCACATTTTCACCGAATTTTGAAGCGTCGGCAAAAAAAATGCCTCTTTCTAGTAAAAAGAATGAATTATTTGTCATAAATAATAAATTTGTATATATTTTTTTGTTATTTGCAAATCACATTTCAGGTTGTTACGCTCCTTAACAATTTGCAATTATTTAATTTTGTTTAAATAAACGTTTAAATTTTTGGCATGGAAAAATTATTTCGCTTAACGGCTCTTTTACATAACAAGTAAGATTCTGGAACGAATTAAACTCGTCATGAGTGGTCCACTGTATATATATTAGACTTGAATATGAGATTAGTAAGAAATGAAATAAAAAATGTACATCGGAAGTGTTTTCTATGGATTGTTTTCTTGCGCAATCTATCACACTATGAAATACCAACATTTCAAGGCAGTCCTAAGAGTATAGAACGGAACCGGTAGCATTTTTACTTATTTTCTATCATACTGAACAATAATCACAATCTGTTGAAATGATCGATATCAAATGAAACGTCAACACAATATAGTCATGAAAGGGATGAAACAAAAGGTTTTTGTTTACATCGCAAATCAAGACATTATATCGCTTTTTAAAGAGGCGTTGAATTCATTGATGTATTATATATTATTTAGATAAGACATTAAGCGAAAAAATAGGTTCCGCTTTTTACCTCCAACTCTCGAATCGCTCTATCTAAAACTACCGAATCCCGTTTAAGAGGAAGCTACCTGCCAAAAATGTGTACATTCTTGGTATACCTTTTATTGTAGGTAATAGGCACTAAAATCGCTTGAAAAATGAAGTCTAGAAACGTTCGATTTCAAGCAAGGTTTTTATTTATTTTGTAAACAATTTTATAAGAAAGCAAAAAAGTTAATCAAGTGAAACTGTCACAGATAATCTTACATATAATACTGCATTTTTTAAAAGTTGTTTTCTTTACGCGTTCATACATTTCTATTGAAAAAATATTTCAGGTATAAGTAGTTTACATTTATATTTTTTATTGAGTAATTTATTTTTTAATTGTAATTTACTCAAGCGAAACGATAGGAAAACCTTAAATTTATCTAATGCATATTTTTGGTATTTATAATGTACACCAATTCGTTATAAAGATTAATCAAAATAGTGATTTAGTATTAGGCTTTGCCTTAAGCACACCGCTTATTTATTTATTTTTATTTATTTATTTATTTATTAGATACAAATAATTACATACATATTAAGGAAGCTTTGGCTGTCCAACTAGGAAATTTTCCCGTTTTAGGACAGCCAAATAGCCTGGTTTAGTTAACATTTGTACACGCTGCTGTTATGAATTATATTTCCATACTTTACATTAATAGTTACGCTAGTAATATAGTCTATATACATATATATTTATCAAAGTAATCAAAATAAAAACTTTTTCAGACATATTTGTACACCCGAATATTAGTTTTTTTTATGAAAACACCTGATAAATTTTATCAAGGTACATGTAATAATATGCAATTAAGGAACACTGTATCAGGGTACATGATAACATATTGGATTAATTCAATTTATAGTTACAATATAAGAAAAATATTAGGTGGGTTTCTTAATTTGATCGCTGTTACTGTGCTGTGTATTAATTTACATAATCAAGGTACATATAATATAATATACATAATCAAGAAACATATAAACAAGGTACATGAAAACATATTGTATAAACATTATCAATCACAAAAATTATCAATCGCATTGTATAAATCAGATGCATGGTAGGAATTTTTTTATTTAACTGCCAATAACAATGAATAAATGTGAGTACAGAACATTTTTGTTTATCTGTTGGTCATCATAAGTTCGCTTTCGACTCTTCCCAAGTCTAGAAGCCAATAATAAATAAGCCAATTATAATAGTGTAGTTGTAGTTAAGCTCAGTTGTAGCTCTATATTTGAATTGGCATTATGTTGAGATATTGTGGAACCCTCCAATTTACACGAGACAGGTCAATGAAATGGTTTATTTGTTCAAGAAAGAATTTATTACCTATTTGAAAATGTATGATGATTTTTTTCAGAAGAAAGACACGCCCACAACATACTTCTATCCGTTTATGTCTTCAGTGGTTGGATTCAACGATCAAACCGTATCATCAAAGTTAATCCGCGTGGAGCAAATTCAATGAAATGATTCGCGTTCTGATGGTTACAGCTGAATTAATGCTAAAGGGTAATATACGGAGCTTAATTCAGATCGAATCTATGTGCCATTATCCATAATACAGTATACAATATGGATTTAGTAAATATTCGCCTACCATAAAGTTTTACTAGTTATTTTTTTATTGTTTTATTTTAACTTAACATTTCACTTTCTTAACTTAAAAGTACACATTAAAAATCTAAATATTATTATTTTTCAGATAACATACATTAGTATATTTTAATTTTGTTCGCTGATCTTAAGAGCAAACAGTTTTTTTAAAATATATTCATTTTATTTACTGTTGTCAAGATATTGGGAAGGAGATTGTATATATGTACACCCTCGTGGCTTATGTTTCTTCGGTTCCATGATAACTCGATACAGTGACAATTCAACACTCTTTTAAAAAGTGATATAAAGTCATTGGAAAAGATTAAAAAAAAATTTAAACCTAACCTAACCAAACCTACTTAACCCAGTTAATAAAGTTTTTGTCCCGAAGAACAGTGTCAGATCTGCTTATGTGTGAAAATCGTTTTCTTGGATTATTTTAATTTACTTTTAATGATATTTAATACTCTATTTTCGGAATTTTACTAATCAATATTTTTTAAGTTTTTGAAACGAACAAAGTCGGGAGTTGTCATACGTCCCATGTTTATAAAAGCCTGTATGGGCGTGTAATATAATTATATTCATTTTGCTGACTAAACAAACACTTATAAATCATTATATGGATATTAAGTTAGCAAATTCTTAAGTTTTGAATTTTTAATGTTTATATATAAATCAATACAAAAATGCAAAGGAAATAGAAATAATAAGTGTTGAACAAATAAAATTCTATAACTGTTTAATTTTGATCTGAAAAGTTTAAAAAATTAACTTCTTACTTACTTTAGAGACAAACTAAATTAAAATAAAGACTTCCAAAAACACCGTCCAAGATACTTAGATTAATTGAAGAGAAAAATAGGTTGCACTGAACTGGATCCAGCGGACAAAGTGGTGAGTTACTGCGTTTAGTATCCTGACAAACACGTCGCTCAGGGCTCCTTTTTGTTAATAAATGCCTTCCTATGCTTTTGAGATGTGCACAAATCATTCTCGAGCAAAATCGAAATCTAATGGAGTTTCTTTCCATTTGCGTGTACTAAAAAATCACTTGTTATTTCCATAAATAAAATTATTGACAGTGCTTTTCGAATAAATTAAAGTGAGACAGCGAACATAAAAATACACGAGAGTATGAAGGACAATCTAGTGATAGGACGTCGTATTCTACTGCTCTGCTAGCTCGTTTGTTGATCAAAATTGAGGGTAAAAGTGACCCACTGATGGGCGAGCATGAGCGCGGCAAGCAGTCTGAGAATGGCGTCGATACACAGACATAGGAATTAATAGACGAGAAGATAATGGCGAGGGGTAAAATCAACTGTTGAAGAACGAAGGGAGTAAGGCTGACTGTGATTCGTCAGTAAATCAATCTGACAGTAAATAGGCATCTCGCATTATAATATCACCATTTACTTCTTAAAAGTAAAACCTGCTTTTGAATGAATAGACATTTTTACATGGGAGCGCAAATTACTCGCCACGTTATGAACAAATTTGCGAAGTCCAAATTCTGCAAAAAAAATTCGGTTCTATTTTCAGAGTCGAATATTTCGTTTAAGTATTTAGTTAAGACACTTTTATAAATGTTCATAATTTACTTCCCAGCAACCAACCAGCTTTGTGTTTCGCGTCCAGACGTTTCTCGATGTGATAGTATATGTTTCTACAACTGATCTATATTATACGACGTGAATATGCTTAAAATAAAGTAAAATAATGCTTATATATGGAATGTAATACGACAATTGGGTTTATTCTCTTTTTCACATCTATTTTTACAAGTTTTCATAGTACAAGTCAACATTTTGCCGTGTTATTTCGTAAAATGAACCGATGATGCCTCGACCATAGTTCGCACAAGAATGATGACGTCACGTTTTCAAATTTCACTTGAGGCCATACGCGAGCACAGCCGGCTCCAATGGAACCGGTATGGGGAGTGGGGATAATACGCTTTTAATCACTTAGGGCAGGTCTACTAATATTCATATGTCTATGCGTCGATACAAAAATGCTTGTCGCTCGCCTGTGACGTCATGCTTGCCGTGGACAAGCTCGCCCGTCAGTGGGCCGCTTTAACCTTGCAACTGGTGTTGCGAGGAGAAAAGAGTAACGAGGGGCGTTCATAATAATATAACCGTTTCACCCGTAAAAATATTCTTTGAATGGCTCTTTCTAATGCGTTATGTACATTTAGCTATGAATGATGTTATTTGTAGTCATTTCATTCATAGTCAAATTCGTTGTGGCTGTTATTTTCTCGTGCGTTTTGTTATTCGATTTAAATCTAGAAATAGGAACGTGCCATATTTTTTGTTTGATTAGTGTGAACATAACGCGTCTTTGTATTTATGTCAAAGCCAAGACAGAAAGAAAAATAGACTTTGAAGATAGAAAAATCAAAAATATAAAATTATTTACTTACAAAGGTTCATTCATTCGATAATCAACACCTCTGCCATAGGTTATCCTAAGTGATTTGTTACATTTGGTGACTTAGCAGGGGTGACCGGATTCATGAGGTGAGGTTTGTCTAGGTCTTGGCGGGCGGATGAGGGATTGATAGTGGAGAAGGGAGACCTTTTGACTTCTCCAGCAGGACTCTTTTGACCTGACGCCTTGCACTGCAGTGGGAGAAATGGATTCATACGTCTGTCACTCCTAGACACAACCCAAATTCCTACCTGCACCTTATGGTCTGATGGTCTCTGTGGTCGAGGGATAAGGCTCTCGGTTAGCAAGCTGGAGGTCGCAAGTTCAAATCCCGGCGTGCGCTAGTAAATTTTGTTTTATCTCGCAATTAGTATATATATATAGTGTCCAACGTGAATAATCATCATGCAACTCGACAAAACCTGTTGCTAATCATTTGCTGCCCTACACGACCCTAATTCACATCTGCAGTTTCGGGACCCTTTTTCCAGAACAAAATCATAATATTGACCATGTTGAAAATATCGACAATACTGAAATTATTTGTTTTAATGCGCATAATACATATTTTATTCACCTGTAAACAACCAAATTATTTTTTATAGGAAAGGCTTGTTAGTGCTGAATTTCCCACTAGATGGCGTCGGGATATATAACAAATGTAGATATGGTATATACAGTTGTTTAGCTTGGGTTGGGAATAAGCCGACGTAGCTCAGTGGTCCAGTGCACCTGAATGGGCATCAGAAGGTGAGGGCTCAATTCCCGTCGGCGGCATTTATTTTTACTCAATAGATATTTTCAATTTGTATGGATATTTCAGGCGACTAGTTAACGTTTATAATAATTTGTTGACATTTGTGCTATGCATAAAAACCTTATCTTATAAACATTAGTTTATCATTAAAAAATATAAATAGTTATCTTTTAAAAACTTTTAAAGGGCACAATCAAAGATAATTTATTACACAAGTAGTGGCAGATTTGATTCGATTTCAAGCACAAAACTTGTTTTTATTTATTTTGTAAATAATTTTATAAGAAAGCAAAAAAGTTAACCCTTAAATGCATACTGTTGCAAAACTGCAACATACCGTTCAAACCACCTTAAACTTTTTGGTGTATACTTAATGCATGCCGTTTTCGAATTATCAAGTTCACGGTAATATATTTTATAGAGTGGCATCACCTTTTTTTTCAAAATTTTTTGTCAAATGTCACTTTTTCTCAAAGTGAAGATTCTCGAAAATTGGTTGGAGGTTAGAATTACAGTTTTGTTTTGCTGTTATTATTTTGATTTTCTTAGGTAAGTAGATACAATAATACAATACTAACTTATATGTAATAACTCGTATTTTTCCGGTACACTTATTAGTTTTGAGACATTTTTTTAGGTTTTTTTTTATTTTTTTTTCATACGTAAATTGTTCTTCTATTTCCTTGCATATGCATGTAAATATCTTTATATTTCCTTGCATATGCATGTAAATATCAGAAAAATATATTTTTTTCCAGAAAAATTAATAAATCATGCATTTAAGGGTTTCAAGTGAAACTGTCACAGATAATCTTAGCTATATTACTGTAAGTTGTTTCCTTTACGCGTTCATACATTTGTATTGAAAAAAAAAGTTTTTTTTTTTTAGTAGTTTACATAAATATTTTTTATTAAGTAATTTATTTTGGTTATTTGTATTTTATTCAAGCGAAACGATAGAAAAACCTTCAATTAATCTAAAACATATTTTTTGGTATTCATAATGTACACCAATTCGTTATAAAGATTAATCAAAATAGTGATTTAGTATTAAGCTTCGCCTTAACCACACGTAGCCATTTATTGTCGGTTTCTGACCAACGTATCCATTTACACTTGTAACAGAAAATTTCCAGAAGCAAATCCATCAAACATGTTCGGTTTTTGCCGTTCTCATACAATTGCGAATTACTTCGAAAGAGTAAACCCGGAAAGGGCTGATCCCGTAGGCTCGGAGGCTTAGCTGAATCTACGGAGGATTTGTCCAGGATAAAAGAATGTGTCGGTTTCCGAGATTGTACATAATATATCCGCACATATTGTAACATGGGGCGAACGGGATAATCCCCTAAAGTGACATCACATTTGTTACATTTACGTAACTAACTAACGATGGCCATTGGAAGGACAAGAGAAAACACAAATAAAACGTTTCATGGAAAGTTTTGTGAGTTTCAAACTATCTGGTTTATGGAACATTTATCTTAATATTTATCAAAGGTTGTGAAATGGTAGAACTAGACTTTTTTACCGTAGATATAAATAGTTCTTATTAATAAATGAAACAATGTTACTTTTTTTGAACTACTATATTTATTTTGAATTCCAGAGTGGAAGATACTACCAGTATCGCCCTGGTGTAAGACCACCATTCAGAATTGAAACGTTGCTCCAAATGGCTTTAGCCGTGTTTAGTGACTAGATCTGAATAGCCAGGTACTTCCCCACCTTCCTCTTTCCCTTCCCCACTTACCTTCAGCCTCACAACATCCCCCAATTGGGGATGCCATAGTCTCACTGGCTCCAGACGGGAGCAGTTGGGACTCTTGTGAGGTATTCACTATAAAAAAAAAAAAACTTTTTATATACGCCGACCGGTTTCGGAACAACAGTTCCCTCCTCAGAGAAAAATATACTAACTTGACATTACAAAACTTTATCGTAAAACTCTACTAATCTGTTGAAGTGAGATTTATAGACATCAATTTACATTCCTTATAAAGTAGGTTGGATGGATAACAGATTTTTTTTATACATAACTTTAAGGATCAATTTTTGAGTAATATTTAGTGGTTATACTTAGGACTTTAAACATGATCCCCAGCATACTATGTTATAAGAAAGTCGAGATTGGACTAAGGCAAAAGACAGTTTTTAATTTATCTTTGTCCAATATGTCTAGAACTTCTATATAAATGTAAGTCTCTTGATATTCTTACATTAATGTAAAAATGTATATTTACATTGTTCTCTCAATATATTTATAATCTACGTGTTATTTTTATTATTTTGTAAAATTATTAACATCAACACATGCCTGTCCTAAGGACGTTAAAAACACTTACATAAAAAAATACAATGTAAATAATCGAAAAACAAAAACGATAATAATAACAATAAACAATAAACAACAAACAATAAACAATAAACAACAAACAATAAAAAATAAACAATAAACAACAAACAATAAACAATAAACGATTCCTATTTCCAGAAATGTAGTATGATTTGAAGATTGAAAATATTGTTCAGAAAAATAGCTTTTTATATATTTTAAAATATACAAATTACATATATATGTTTAACGGTCTTAAATGTATTTAGCAAAAAACCTTGCATAATGAATTATTGTTAATTGCAATTGAAATCGTTTTCCAAGTTAATATACCAAATACTGGCAGCAGTACATCGTTTGGGTTGAATAATTAATAATTAAGTCTCTTTAGTGTAATCCAATAATGTACCAATCACAATTTAAATTATTCAACAATAAAGGTAATGCTGATTTTGATAGTCTACAGTCGTACAAAAACTTATAACATTAACAACTAATCGTGAATCAATTCACATTATTATCTGCGAAAAAATTCATATAATGGTGAAAGATTTAACTTTTATTTAACAGCTTGACACGAAAAGACCAACACATGAATTAAATGAATTAAAAAAGTAGTTCTACAGTAGTTTGTAGAACTTTCAAACATACACATAATGCTGCTTCTGAAATTGGATACGAATTATTCTGCTTCCGATGAACTTTAAAATGGACTGCAAATAATTCAGACGAAATGAAATGGTGTTTAATGGAATTTTGTGACTACAGGGTCTTTATTAGCTAGTACGGCCGAGTGGGGGGTGGTCTTGGTTTGTCTGTTATAGTGGGGAGTTTAGTTGTCGCGATGTCATGAAACCTAGAGCAAAGTGATGCCATTACCACCGAAAATCTACCGATATTCGTAGAAAATCTACCACAATTTATGAAAATAAACCAATTTCTTTTGAAAAACTACATGTGCACCTGCACACGCTGCTTATTTTATTTTATTTTATTTTTTATATTTACTCCACACAGGAGGCCCTGAAGAAAATAATTTCCCCCAGGGCCTATGTCATCTTTGGGGATGTTGTGTGGAGGGTCTTTTTGTGAAGAGGAAGGAGTGAACATGGGTCTTGAAGAGTCCCATGTTGTAGGAGGGAGGAAACTCAGAGGCCGGCAGTTCGTTCCACAGCCGAGCTGTTGAACTTAAGAACGAATCGTAGAAGCGACCCGTTCTCATGTGACAAGTGTCAACTGTGTACAAATGTTGGGCGCGCGTTTGGCGTGTATCCCGACTACGCACCGGTGCCGAAGGGATCAATGACGCTAGTTCCTCAGAGCATCTTCCATTGTAATACCGATAGAACAAGGACAGCATACCTACCTGACGCCTGTGCTCTAAAGATTGCAGTCCGTTTGTTAAGATTGGGGAATCTATCAAACGGACCGCCCGTTTCTGCACAGAGTCAAGGGTTTTTTTCAGGTATTTTGGGGCTCCAGACCAGAGATGGCTGCCAAATTCGACAGTAGGGCGCACTTGCGATTTGTACAGGGTGAGCAGTTGTGTACTATTAAAGTAACTGCGGGCCCTGTACAGTACGCCCAGCTTCTGAGAGGCCAGCTTTACTCTGGCTTCGATGGAGCCCCCATACTTGAGCTGGTCATTTATAGTTACACCAAGCATATCAATGGAAGGCCTGTTCGGAAGATTGCTTCCGTTGAAGGAGACTAGATTATCATTTGGATCCCTTTTAGACGTAATCAGACAGGATTGGGTCTTTGAAACATTAAATTCGACGAGATTATTTTTACCCCAGGAGGAAATACTCTCGAGATAACCGTCCATTCTCTGCTTCAAAGCCCTCCGAGCCGTTGGAGTTTGTGTGCCCTTTGGGGGCTTGTCAAACAAAAAGCTATCATGAACTGTACTGTCATCCGCGTAACAATGAATCGGTGCACATGTCAAAAGGTGCTTATAATTCAATTGCTGTCTTACGGGAACAGTTTCTCGAGCAATATTTGCTGGTCTCCTCGCTCTCATGAGATAAGCTTATGTGACTTCATTTTGTGGAGATATCTCAAGTCCCGAGTACATGTTAACCAGAATATCTGAAGATCTCAAGACGAAAATCCAGGTAAAAATCCACTTAAGATATTATTTGATGCTACACCCGGACCGGCTACAATCATACATAAATATACTCGGTAATAGCCAACATCTGAGCGACAGCGACGTGTTCTTCAAAATATAAACTGCCAACAAAACATTACCAACTTACACTGTGTTTTGCAATAAACAAAACTCTTTTCGAAACAAAACTGATCTTATGTGAAAACCATGCGATTCCCGTGACGGACCCTGTATATGTAGGATACCTAGGCACATTGAAGGTTACACCCGCCCTGTCCCACCCCGGTATAGGTGACTTATGGTCACCCCTTCGGAGCTCTCGCATGAATCTAATTTTTGAATAAACGGCTCTACAAAGTATATAAATGAAGCTAGACCTTCAATGTCCCCGCATACGGTGTTAGAAAGCGGTATGCGAGCGCTTACAGGTATTAATCCAAAGACAACATAGAACGATAAGCATCAAATAATCAAGTAACAAGTTTCAGGCAAATAGTTGGTGGAGGGAACCCACACTCCAGTACCTGTAAGCACAAAAAGAACAAAGTGAAATAATAGAGTGACGGGGGAGTTTCGCCGAGCCACGTCTGGCAGTCCTGTTGAGAGATTGGTGGTGGTTGGGGTGACTGGTGCAGGTCAGGACTTCCACACCCCTTAGCCGACCACCCGGTGGTGCCCTGAAGATAAGTATGGGAAAAAGAGGGATAAACCCTAAAGAACCTAGGGGAAAGAAGCGTCAAGAGGTCGGAGGCAGGGTGGAGGTTACCCCAATCCGCACAGTCACCCCTCTGACCACCAACGCTCCTCAGGGGTGGCGCAGGTGATTGGCGGAGTCCCCCGGTAAAAACAAGAAATTAAAAGAAGCTCCAGCAGTGCATGCGGGGACGAGGCCCGTTGTCCAACCCCTATTGGGGAAAAGTAAACAATACAAAACAAACAACGAAGTTCAGTTCTAGCCTGTAAACTCGTTGCCGTTACTGAAAAAAAATAAGAAAACCAAAAAAAAAAATACATATAAAAAAGACGAGAAAAGAAAAGAAAAAAAGAAAAACAATAAACAATCCAAAAGTGCCACTTAAGAACATCGGTAGAATAAGTAAAACAAAAGTAGAAAGCATAAAAATAACATTTGCATGGTCTGTAAAGAGGACAGTATGTGAAGTATAAGATAAAAGACAAAGTAAAAGAGATAATTAGCTAAGCAAAGATATATAAAGAGTGTCTGCAATGTCTGTAAAAAGGACAGTGTGTCTACCTTAGACACAAAACATAAGAAAAGAAAACTGAAAATTAGAAGAAAATAGGATACAAGTTGTTTAAAAGAAATGTAAACGAAAGAAAATCATCTGAAGCAGCTGGTACAGTAAGGAAAGAAAAATAATAAAAATAAGAAGAACAGAATGCATAAACAATAATCGGAGAATTGTAAAAGAATTAGTCATGGAGCAGGAGCAATACACCAGGGGTTCTCAGTTATCACACTAGTCAGCGACTCTAAGCACAGACCATCTCTCAACCCAGATCCTAGTAAACTTCCTCAGACATTCGAAATTAACTCTGTTAGAAACAAGATCGGTGTTCCACACCGGTCTAATGGGGACATTCAGACCGTCTATCATTTCGTCTCTGGCATCCTTCAAGATCTCACAGTGCCACAGAATGTGCTCGGCCGACTGGTAAGTATTGCCACAAGCGCAATTGGGATGGGTAGACAGGGCAAGGCTGTGAAGCCTCCCCCTGAATTCCCCATGTCCTGAGAGGAGCTGCGTCATGTGATGGTCCAGTTTGAGGAAGGCCCCTTCCATTCTGAGTTTAACTGATGGGAAGAAGGAAAAGGTCCATCTTCCCATGCTCGACCTATCCCAACGGACCTGCCACTCTTTGAGCGAAAGGTCTTTCATCGTCCGAAGCAGTCCAGGGAGAGTTCCCGGTCCACCTGGTGTCAGAACGACACCAAGATGGGTTGCCGGGGATCCTCTGGAAAGTCTCTGCTTGGTTAAGACTTCCCTAATCTCCAGATCGATTGGCAAAATGCCGGCCAAAACTGGCAAAGCGTCCGAAGCAACAGTACGGTATGCGCCAGATAGTGCCAGCAAAGAAGTTCGCTGGCCCCTAGTAAGAGCGAGGAGTATAAGGCAGTTATCCAGGCGGTGCTCCCAAACAGAGGCAGCATACGAAACTTGCGCAACGTATACGCCCCTGTACAGAGCACGTAGTGCCGGATTGCGTAGTCCCCATTCAGCGGTGGAGAGTCTCCTCAGCTTTAGGAACAGCGCCTGAGCCTTGCTTGAAACATCTTTAACATGAGCCAGAAATGAGGACGATCGATCGAGTGTTACACCTAGATACTTGACCGTGTCTGCAAATTTGATGTTGGTGTCTCCCATCCGGATGGTAGGGTTTCTTTTTCTACTGAGAGAGCCCTTCATCAGGAGACCCTTTGTCTTGTGGGGAGCGAAGGTCATCTTATTCCTCTCCCCCCATTTAAGGAGGGTGTTCAAACCATCACCAGCCTTTTCTTCAATTTCCTTTCTGCTGTTCCCCGAGACAAGATACATCTTATCATCCGCGTAGTCGATCATGATACATCCTTCAGGCAAGGGTAACCTAGAGGAGTCGTCAAAGTCAATATTCCAAAATTCAGGTCCCAGAACGGAGCCCTGGGGACAACCCATATTTACTTCGCGTTCTATAGTAAAATCACCATGGGATATCGAGACAGTTCGTCCCGATAGGTAGTTGTCAACCGATTTAAACAGGCGTTTTGGAAAATTCCTACTTTTAACCTTTGTGCGTATCATGTCCCACCACGCGAAGTCGAAGGCACCAGTTATATCTAAGAAGATTGCTACAACGTACCTCTTTGTGCAGACCTTCACCCAGTTAAGCGCAAACGAAATGGCGTGCACGGTGGATTTACCCGGGACGAAACCAAATTGTAGTTCACTGGACGGTGAAAGTGTACTGCGAAGTCGCTGCCGAATTAGTATTTCCAGGATCTTGCCGAGGATTGGGAGCAAGGTTATCGGGCGATAAGCCTTTACGTCGGTGAGTGGTTTGCCGTTCCCTTTAGGTATAATCCTGAGCACGCCCCTCTTCCATTCAGAAGGGAAAATTCCTCTTCTCAGGCACGATTCCATCACTTGAAAGAGCTCCTCTTTAGCGTGGACCCAGACATGCTTCACTATCTCGCCATTAAGTCTGTCATGCCCTGGTGCCTTCTTTGGACCCAAACCCTTAATTATAGCACCAATTTCAGCTCTAGTGACAGGAGTGATTCTATCCTCTTGGGCGAGGTCTCTGGGTGGAAGCCGTGCCAGATTTCTAATCTGTTTTTGGTGGTCACTTTCCCCAATTACTGACTCTACAGGGACTAACTTGCCCAAAAGTGTGTTGAGAGTAGAGGCCACGTCCACAGTCTCAGCGTCCCTCCCATCAATCTTCCCAATTAGACTAGACAAAAACCGATCCGAACCCTTGACGGATTTTTCAATTGCGCTGTGGATTTCCCACGGGTTGGCGTTGCCCACATCTTTAACCCAATTATGCCAGGCAGCTCGTTTCGCAAGGAGAACCGCATGTTTGAAAGTTGCCCTGGATCTCCTGAGAGCGGCCTGGAGGGTAGCTGTCTCCTCCTCCGTACAGCATCCCCTCCTGGACAGTCCCAAGGCCCTATAGGCTCCTTTATAGGCCCCCTTTAGCGAAGTCAGCTCAGGTGACCACCACGGCGTTCTAATTTTCGTCTTTGGGTTTGATCTGCCCAGAGAAGAATTAGCCGCAGATACAACGGCTGAATTGAAAAAGTTCCCCAAATTGTCCGGATCATTAGCTGCTACGTGATGAAAATCCCTTAATGTATCTCGTAGCGCCTCCCCAAAGTTATCCCAATTCGCCCTTGAGGTGTTGAAATTCCAGGAGGATCTCGGAGTTTCAGTTTTCTTAACACCTATTGTAAATGTGATTAATCTATGATCCGAAACTATTGCGCATTCATGGACCCTCCATTTAGATATCCTGGCCGCAACTGATCCAGAGCAAAGAGTTAGATCAATGTTGCTCTCTCCTAGTGTGTTTGAAAAGGTAAAGAACGAACTCTGTTCGTTAATGATACAAAGGCCTTGCGCAGCAATCAGGTCTTCGACGGCGTCAGTCCGTGATCGTACTGAATGGGTTTTAGTATTGTCAAACCAAAGAGGAGAGCGAGCGTTAAAGTCCCCTCCGATAACTACGTTACGACCTTTAAGCGCGTTTAGGGCGCGCGTCAGACTCAGGATATGTGGTTCTACCGGGTTCCCCCATTTAAAATAGACTGAGATCAGATAGATCTTAGTATCAGCAAATTTAATACATACACAGGTTTGGTACTCATTAGACAGCCCAGCCAGAAGGAGGGGGCTGATCAATGATGTATTGACCAGAACACCCGCCCCTGGAGATGAGCCGACTTCGAGTACCGCTCCCGGAAATTCAATTGGAGTCTTACCTTCCCAGGTGTACTGCTCCTGAATAAGCAAAATGTCAATGTTGAGGTCAGACATGACCCGCTGCGTGTCCAGGGTGGCCAACCGGGATCGCTGCAAGTTAATCTGACCTAGGGAGAGTAAATTATGAGGAGCCATAATCGGTCATGCGGACTTGAGCATTAATGGCAGCCAGGTGAGCAGGACAATCCCTGTCCCCCGTAGGATGATTGGCAGGCTTCCTAAAGCGAGTGCAGGTAGCACAGACAGCGGGAAGTGCCTTCTTGGGGCAATCCTCATGAGTGTGCCCCACAGCGGCGCAGTGGCGACAAGTTTCATTTTCCTGAGAGCATGACTTGGAAATATGGCCATATTGCTGACATTTGAAACATCTAGTGGCACCAGTGTAGTCCCGAGTCCGACAGGCATTCCACCCAAGGAAGCACATTCCGCTGTCTAGTAAGACCTTACGGGCAGCTGGATGACATGTCACAACCATGTTCATGGTAGGAGTGTCGCGCTTGCCAAAAAGCGATACTCGCCGCATAGTCCGAAGGTGATCTTCCAAAGACAATGTGGTCTGGCCGGATAGATTATTGGAGAAGATCTCATTAAATAAATCCTGATCCGCGGATTGTTCGCCTTTTGGCACATTGTAAATAACTATTTTAGGAAGACGGCCCAAGGGATTGATCATCTTCAGGCCGTTTGCAGTAAGTTTCGCTTCAGCTTTTTTTATGTTCTCAAGATCCTTAGAGTCCTTGGCTTGAAAGGCCATTCCCGCTCCTTTAATTTTCCTAGATCGGACAATTTGGAACTCGTCCTTCTTGGGGTTAAGGATCTTCTCCAGGACTTTCTGAGTTTGTTCCGAGGTTTTGCCTTCTGGAGCCTCTGGATACACCAAGAAAGTAAGTGGCTTTTTTGGAATCGGTCGCTCGAAACCGTTGATGACTATTTTTTTTGACGCTGGCATGCCTGCCGCGGCATTTGCATAAGACAATGTCTCCTTGGCAATGGGATGCGTCGAATAGGCTGGGCGAGTTTTAATAGCCAGGTCCAATTTAGACGATAGAGCCGATTGCGCACTGAGCATTTCCTCTATGGTGGTGCTTCTCGTTGCAAGTGTATTAAGCTCGAGCATCAATCTTGTGATGTCTGACATCAAGTCGTCAAGGGTGGTGTTGAGCAGACTTTTGTCAGTTTTATTTAGCTTATTAGGGCCGTCCATGAGAATCAATCTGATTTTCTGGCACTTCTCCAGGGCTGGAATAGCCTTGAACTCCTGATTCCCCGGAGAGTCGCTGTAGCGTACACGCTTCTTATTCTCAGCGTTGGGTGTAGTTGCTGGAGCGATGGAGGGCATTTCCTGAGAGGGGGGCACGGCAGTGGTGCAACGAGTTGTTTCCAGCTCCGAGACGGCCTCACTTTCCGAATCCACTGTATGAAGCTCCTTCTGTGGCGTGGTTTTGGTCCGCTTTATAGTCTTGAAGGGCCTAGCTGTGGGAGAGCCTGTGCTCAGAATCTGCTCTATCTGTTTTAGAATGTTTTCTCGGTCGTCGGAGCGTCTGACCGGATTTCCGGTGGAATCATCGGACTCGCCAGGCGAAACTGGACCGGAATCCATTTTTTCCGAAAAGTGGGGTAAATCAGAAATTTACCCCAATTTTCAAAATTTTCCCCAAAAATGGGGAAAAAAAAGTCGGGAAAATTTTTGTTCAAAGTGCCCTTAAAAGTGAAAAAATATTAATTTTAGGGGTACAAAATATTTTTAAAAGTAAAAATTTAGTAGCCCTCTCCGAAGGTGAAAATGAAATTTATTATTAATGTCCAAATGTCCGCTCTTTACTAATCCTCCACACCAAAATGATTATGGAAAATTTAAAAAAAAAGAAATGTCACTGTCACTTTTAAATAATTGCTCTTAACGATATAAAAAGAAAAAATATTGTCCAAAATTGGCAATGTTGTGAAGCAAGAGATGCGTCCTCTGAGAAGTTCTTTCATCACTTGCCAGGCACAATTCGTAGAATTTTTGAACACGTGGTGAACACTAAAACACGTATAATTTTTAAAGTATTTGGCACAGGAAAAAAACTGAACTGTCACTCGACGCGGAAAAAAATTCCGCGTCTGATGCAGTAGGTGACGTTAACGTTCACAAATAGATGCACTTAAACTAGTAGGGATTAAACTGCGACTTGAGGAACACCGCGAGCAAAAAACATTAAAATCACAGTGGATCGCACAAAAAGGTGTCAAATGCACTAAAATTTTCAGCAAAGATGCCGGATCAAACTTTGCACCCTGTATCGGCTATGAATACAGGGGGAAATAGTTGAGACCGCCTCGATGGCGATTTAAAAAAAAAAAACAAAACACTTAATCACTATAAAAGTATAAAAAATTCACTAGCACAGAAAAAATATTGATACGGGCGGAAAGCTCGTAAAAAACTGCGCCTGGTGGCGCTTAAAAGGTTGTAGGATTATGGGATTTAACAGAAATATGGAAAGATAATTGCGGAGCAAAATTTGTGTGAGTTGTTACCTTGGAGGCAAGAACTGAACTGGCACAGGAAGGAAAAGGTTGACCATGACCAATCACTTACTATTTGATTGTGCCATCAATGATTGTAACGGACGTACTGCTCCAATATCAGCCGACGTCGCCCCATATTAAAATCTGCTATTTAACTTAACTTTGCCTGTCCTTAAATTGAATAAACTGCCCTCTATGTATGTGAAATTGTTATGTATAATGAAGATGTAATGTAAAACAATAAACGAAACGTCGGAGCTTGGCTAGGGGACACGGGCAGAGAAGTATACTGAGAGAGCTGGTGGATATCATAGCATCTAATTCGGGCACGGTTATGAGAATCGCGCTTATACGAGAGGGAACGTTCGGCCGCGACCCGAAGCAAAGGGCCGTGCGCCGTTATAGCGTGCGAGGTGGTTTGCCGTCAGAACGTTCCACAAGCGCGATTCTGAGGATCGTGCCTGAACAAAGAGAGGCCGTGGTCACGTTCGGCCACGGGCCCAAAATTACCGGCCGAGAGGCGGTAACCAGACCAGTGGCGGGGCCGCGAGCGCGTCACAAACACGGGCTTCGATTCCCGGAATCAAAAAGAAAGTTGGCCCGTGTGAGCGTCGTTCGGCCAGCGCCTGCCGCCGGTGGCCTATAAAACGTGCAACATGCCCTCAAAACGTCAGATATCCAGCAACCACCACCAGCTCTACACCTCTCTCTCTGCTCTGCCCTCTACCTCGCTCCGACTTCTGACTCTGCTCGCCTTCTTTCACTCTGACCCCCGCCTCACCCTGGACCACGGACTGCCTACCCCTTCGGACCAGACTCGGAATCAGCTCAAGAACAAGCGACAAGCAATCGGACCAGCTCTACAGCGGCTTCAGAGACGGCCCCGTTCTACCCCTCCACGCCACTGAAGGACGACATCTCACGCCTCCACAGATTGGGATCACCGGCCCCTTACAGTCTTGTGTGTCACACGATTACGTCTGATACAATGATAATTAGCATATACCTAACTGTTGTGTTCCCGCAAACAGTTCTCCAACTCGTTGTGGAAGGAGATTTAAAAAAATAAGTTCTTTCTGTTAAATCAGGGATTTATTCAATACTTCGCGCATTACAATAGTGACTCGATAGTCTACCTAACTAGGAGCTGGCTAAATGTGATCTGCAAATATAAAGTTTGTCTGCAAGCTGCCTAACTGGACCTAGCGACTTCTGGCTACTAGGTGCCATCTTGTGGACTTTCAAGTAAGCTCTTTGCATTGCCCTCTATAAGTGCATCTGTGAAGCTCTTAGCTAACTCACTTCCCAACACTAACATAATGACTTCGAGATATTATAGTATTCCAAACCAGCGAAAAGCAAAAATGATATATGTACACAAAAAAAAACTGGCAACCTGCTTCCATAAAACTCTTTATTGGATTATGTTTCATAAAATTTTCTAGCAGCTTAGTTTTTTTTATGGAAAGGTAGGAACTGTATAATCGACATCCAGGTAGGAACCAACCATATTCTCATTTCAAGACCAAAAACAAAAATTATCATTTATGTACTTGTACACGGAGAAAACTTACTGATACGAAATATTGTTAATTTATTACAAATCTGATCAAATTATTAGTATCCCCGTTAAAAATGGGACTGCCTGTAACGAACGATTTGAAAGAGTTCCTCACAAAGTATCAGTCAAAATCGATTTTTTTATTAGGAACACGTGTTGTAAACATATTGATATTGACACACTGATATTATCTCATTCCGTCATGATGTATATTAGGAAAAGAACACGTGCTCTCGATATATTCTGAATGATTTAAATTTTATCAGGAAGTTGGCATGCTGTCACTTTTTTAATACGATAATTTTTCTCCGTGTACATAACCTGTTACTGTACTTTGCTTGCTTTTAATATAATTACCCTAGCAGCCTTAATTGGAGATTTTCTGAGGAGAAAAGCAATATAAAGGAATGGAAAATGGGAAGCAGAATAATAGAAAGCACCTGGTTATTTAAACCCATACTTGAATCAAGGTTAGCTAAAGTAATTTCAAGAATCATTTATATTCCATTTTATTGTTTCTAGCTAAAACAATGCTAAGTTAATTTCACTTTCTCTCTTCACAAAGTGAAGTACTTACGAACTAAATTATATTAATTTCATGGAAACAAAAAAAAAGTATAAAAAATATATTTTCATACTGAGCAGAAACTTTGTGATGTGACGTTATTTTAATATAAATATAAGTAAAAAAAGTATAAGGTATAAAGTATATAGAATAATGTTTATACCATAGTATAAAGTGTAAGAATTATGTTATTAGTACAGACTATGCAATAATTACAATAGCGTATTAATCCAAGGTTGATATTTTCAGTATGTTTACATCACGTCGGATATATTGTTTTACCTAAAAATATGTTTACATCACGTTGAGTATTGAACCTGTCATTTGGGTGGCACAAGGCCAAATCTCATTTTGCTTCTCAAAGCACGGAATTCTCAATTCATGGAATTTATCACGGAATGTCAAAAAATATTATGATATTTTTTGGCAATATCTGTCAAACCAGAATAAATAACAAAAATAAAAGCGAATTTTGGAGCTAATTTAAAATTTTGCCGCAGTAACAGTTGGCGGTTAAAAATAAGCCGACGTAGCACAGTGGTTCCGTGCATCTGACCGGAAATCAGAGGGTGCATGTTCAGTTCCCGTCGGCGGCATTTATTTTTTCTCGGAATATTTTTTATACTTGTGTTTGAGGCTAATAATTATTGCTTATAATAGTTTGTTATCCTTTGTGCTTTGCATAAAACCATGTTTTGTAAACATATATTTACAATTTATAAATATTAAAAAAGCTAAGCTTCATTGACAGAAGAAGGAAGTTGCATCTATATTGTAGAAAATTCACCAGAAAATAATAAAAAGAAAATAATGTATTTTTTTGTCAATCACAGAAAATGGTTTTTCGTCGGATTAGAATCATTAATACTGATTTTGATGTTCGTAGTTACACTGGCTTTCAGAACTAATAACAACTTACCAAGTGCCTACACATTGATTGGAGTCCTGCCAACATTGCTTTACAGCCTCTATTTCTTAGGGAGATGCTGTTTACATAAATCAATATTATTATCGTTTCCCTGATCACACATAATATAGTACCGAAGCACCGTAAAAAAGTAACGCATATTAAAAGGTTCTCCCCGTTGGGTTGGAAAAAGTTTATATTATATGTAAATTTACAAATTTTGTCATAGCAACACCGCAGTTGCAAAAAACATCAATGTCTACAAAAATAAAAAAATAAATCGAAACCAAATTTAAACATCATTAAGTAATTTGATTGATCTGTAGTATTTTTATCAGATTATAGTAAAATGATCTGCTGGACCCAATGCTTTTGATTTCAATCAATTCAATATATCTGACCAGAAGCTCTCATTAAATATAGAAGCTGCTGGTCCTATTAACTAATTTATAAAATATTCAGTCGAAAATACCTCTGCAGCTTTTCGATGTCGGTATTTAAGGTTAGATAAAAAGAGCCTTCAAAATCGAATAAAAACCAAAGCCTTAATGATCTTAGAATTCTGATTTCAAATTTCCTGCCTTCTCCGTATAATTTAACTGGAAATGGATCACACGGATGTTGAAAGATTGGAGTACGTGCAATGTCGGGAAACGATATTCTCAGATTTTTCGAAATGATTTTTAATGAATATTGATTTATAAAGTGAAATGTAAATGAAGGTTTTAATTAATTTTTCAATTAATTCTTTATACAGTGGCAGAAATGAAAAATTATCCAAAATTTTCAAATTAAATCAAGCCATATTTAGTATTAAATTTTAACACATGAAGACCTAATAATGATGGTGATGATCTAAGAAAAATATGCGTGGATTAAGGTGTTTTAAAATCAATCTCATTTAGTCACCATGCAAACATATCCTTTAAGATAAAAATTTAAATAACCTTAAATTAAAAAATTACCTTAAATTATTATTTTAAGTCCAAAATACGTTCACTACTTCCACCTAGAAGTAATATTGTTTAAATCTGGTATTGTTTCTTAATAATTTATTTACCTGTACATAATTGAACTAGAATTCCCTCACCAAACACAAGAGCATTGTCTCTTTATGGCGAGGAAAGGCTACTTTAATTTATATTGTTTTATATCTTGTTTATATCCTGTATACTTATCTATGTACATAAATAAAATAAATTTTGTCATGTATCACATTTAGCCATTCACATGTAATTTTGTAATTGTTAACACACCTACTAGTTTATCTCTCTTTTATTGCAATGAATTAACTCTACCTTAACTTATCTACTCACCTACCTACCTTTCATATTATGTTTACTTTTATTTTTATTTTTATAGTCTACCTTTTTCCATTTAAAAATGTTTCTTTATGTTATGTTATGTAAAAGCTTGTTATGTAAAAAACTTGTTATGTAAAAGCCCACCAGGGCGTTGAAATTAATAAATTAAAATTAAATTAATAAATTGAATTAATTAATAAATTAAAATTAATTAATAAATGTAAAAAAATATATTTTTCAAATATTAAATAATAAAAAAATTAAAAAAATATGTTTTACATTTGAGCGATGACACCGAATCTCGTCCCGTTTCAGCTTTAGATTAAGTTGTAGTCAGCTGTCAAGTATAACGGACATAATGACCCCTCACGATAGTTTTGATAAAATTTTCAAATCATCGGAAAATCTTATAAACTACAAAAATGTTTTTTTTATTGGACTGTAAAATGAGGTAACTGGATAAATCATCAAAATGATAATTCATCACATATTTAAAAAGTTATATAAAGTCATGGAAAGTGATGAAACAAAAACATTATTAACTGGGTTATGTAGGTTAGGTTAGGTTAGGTTAAAAAAAAATTTCATCGTTTCTAATGACTTTATATCACTTTTTAAAAGTTTGTTGAATTGTCACTGTGTTGAGTTATCATGGAACCGTAAAATGAATCACTGAATGTTCATCCAAATTTTGAACATCGCACAATAAGAATCTGAAGCTATGGCATTCCTAAAAAGGTTATGTTTCAAGATTGAAGGTAGTGGGGAGGAGAAGGTAATGAGGAAGGGGGAAGTTGAGGAAGTATTCAGATTTGGTCAACATACATGGATAAAGTCATTTCAAGCAACGTTTCGATTGTTATTGGTGGTCTTTCGCAAGGGCTGAATGTATCGCCCACTCTGAAACGTGCTACAAAAACATAGAAATAGGAAGGATATCAGAACACTTTTGAGTACGTAAACTCGGCCATCCTGACAAATCAGCAAGTGAAAATCACAAACATCCCATTAATGGACGGAGTTAAGTTTAATTGTTCTTGCTATCCGGCAAATGACGGCTACACTAAAACTAAACGCAAAAACCACTTTAATTTATACTGTAATACCAGTAGGATTGGAGCTGGGAACACGGCATCGCATCTTAATACATAAGCACAAACTCCACCACAATCTTCGATTTCACATCTGCCCAGGTGATAAGCACTGTAATTCTGTCACCTGCTGTATAATACTTAAAAAGGAGATAGCCCAACACGGCATAATACCCCAAAATAAATTTTATTAGTTTATTTACAAACCAATATTTCGAAGTAATATCGCTGAAAAACTGCCTACGGTGATTACTGACTACTTACATGAAAATTTCGCGCGTCGAATAGATTAATGAGTTGACTTTATTACGGATTGTAAATTAGCTTAACATAATGAATATTCGATATGTCTTTCATGTCTGCCATTAGCGTCTCTACCCACGATATCAATCCTACGCACATACTTTTTATAGGTTTTAAAATGTCACCAAATATTGCTTATACGCACAACTCAGTGTTTTTATCGTCGATCAACATAATCTAAAGCATTCTATTTTTATATTGATTAAACAACATACATTGCAAAATAAAACATAGAATTTTTTTTATATTGATTTACTTTTCTTGAATCTATCGCTGTCAGAATATATATCGCGATGCTCCGCTGTTGCTACTGTATACCAAAATGTTACTATTTTTTTAATGATAAACTAATGTTTATAAGACAAGGTTTTATGCAAAGCTTAAAGGATAACAAATAATTATAAGCAACAATTAGTCGCCTCCAATATCAATATAAATTGAAAATATCTCCCGAGTAAAAATAAATGCCGCTGACGGGAATTGAACCGCACCTTCTGATGTCCGGTCAGACGCTCTGGACCACTGAGAGACGTAGGCTTATTTCCAACACGCCAAATAATTCAATATGTACTAGTACTTCAATCAACAATTACTGCTTATTATATTTTAACAAGAATTTATACAACCTCTTGAAGTAATTTTTAAAACGCACGTTACGAAAGTTGGAACAGAAATAAATAAATAAAAGGGCATGGAAGGGAGTGTGCACCTTGGGAATTCTCTGCATTCTCTCATCATACTTATTATGGAAAATCCCGATAAATATGATTCAACGCTTACTAATTTTTTCGTCATGAGTTACTAAATGTTTTGTTTCAGTCTATAAAACATAACATTATCTTACATATAATAAGTTGGAATTAATAAAACATATATTTCGAAAATAAACCCCGTTTTGCGCCTTAAGATAGGCAATCCCACAGTGTTTTGCGTTTTGCGAAAAAACCTTACGTGTTTTTTTTGATAATTATTCGAATTCAGCAACCAAAAATACATGGGAATTACCTCTTATTTTAAAGAGAAAAAAAGTCGGTAAGTTTTTAGATTTTCACGGCCAAAAGCATTTTTGTTGTTTGTTTTTGGGGTGTTATGCCGTGTTGATCCGAAGATGTATTTACCACATCTTCGGATCTACCGGATCTGCCCTGATGATGGACACTGCAACGCTGTCCGAAACGTCAGCTAAAGAAGGAGTTAGCGCAACACGGCATAACACCCAAAAAAAAAACAATAAAAATGTGTTATTGATTATAATAATTTATTATCCAAAATGTAACTGTTAAAAAACTACATTACCGTGACTTTAATTCGACTTCGCATCTCATTCTAGTGCAAAGATATTGAATTAAGTATCCTTCAGGTATTCCCGACTTTTTCTCCCATTCAAACTACTCCCTCATAAGCCTGGCACTAATAAGAACAAATTTTGAAATATTCAGCGATATTGGATAACTGCCTTTCATGTATTGCGAGATTAAACACACGCAGGCTTAATTTTTATATGTAAAGGTTAACGAAGAAAGAAAACACTTTGTGGCTTGAAATTATAAAAGTGAAAACTGTTCTTGGATTAAAACCATCTTATTTGATTAACACTAATAACAGCTTCATAGTCTTGTAGATCACAGTTACATAACAATACTAAGATCAGAACATAGGATGACAGTAACAAAAATGAACACATCGTTTGGACAACGTTTCCGTGTATTCCTGGCTCCTAAGGTGTATAATGGGTTCAAGCAGCAATGCAGTAAGGTTAAAACAGGCCTTCTTCAAAAGAAAATTACCGTATGACTCATAGAAAGTGGCAGAATGAAATCGGAAAGCTTTCTGAAAGAAATTATTGTCTGACTGAAGAAAGACCTATAAGTGAATTCATTCCGACTTGATCCATATTTTCGTAGATATATTTATTATTTTTTTTGTTTTCCCATTTGTATAACGATATATGTAGGTAAAACATTGTATAATTGTTTTTATATATTATTTAATGTTTTTATATTTTCTAATGTTTTCTTTTTATATTTTCTTATTTATGTTACCACCATAATACGGGCATTTGCCTAGTTTGTGGTATTAATAATATTTTTTTTATATTATAACGGGTCGACATGTATAACTCAAATAAAATGGTTTTAAAAGAACTCTCTTCATTTGTTAATTATATTTATTCCACTTGCCTCATTTTTAGGTCATGTTCCATGCTCAATGCTCATGGTATCAAGTTTGGACGGGTTTAAATTTCAATATTTTTTTTCAAGTGTTTATTAATTTATTTTTTATAATATTCATTACATTTTATACAAGGAAGCTTTTGACTGTCCAACTAGGAAGGTTTCCCGCTTTAGGACAGTCAAATTCACAGGTTCAAAATTATCCTAGAGTAATACAGGATTTAAGAATAGAGAAAATGAGTAAAAGTGGAGATACATAAAAGGCGTTCGTGATAAATAATTATCAGATTACATTATTTAGTAATATTTGGGAATCAATTCTGCCTAGATCTTATAACCATTATGTTATTTTCGGAGCGAAGGATGACAATTCACACAGTTTCAGCTGTGAGGGAATTTTGTTATATATTTTAGGACCGAGATATGAGAATAGTTTTTGATAAGCCGCTCTGTTGCTTGTTGGAACAGAAAGATCATTTCGTACCTTACTTTTGGTTTGATATTTGTGTTCGGCTGTTTTCATTTTGTTTTTATTTTTATAAACATGGATTAATATTTTATATAACGCTCGAATATCTGAAAGGTGTATAAGTTTATTTTATTTATTTATTTAAGGAACATGAATAGTCTTATTATTTTACTTATGTATTTGTGAAAAACAATGATTCCATCAACATTAAAACATCTACAATTACGTACACTAATTTATTACATACATTAAATATATCGGTAGAAATGCAGCCTCGTGTTAAAAAAACACTTGAACTTATCTTGAATTCACTGAGATTTGCCTGAAAAATGTCTACTCAGAAGAAAGGTGGTTAAATATCTTAGTCATTCTTCCCAGAGGCACGAACATTGCTAGGTTGGTCCTGATTAATCTACAAAAGATAGAGAAAAATCAATAAGTCTGTGGCGTTTACGAAAGCACTCCAAAAGTTTTTTTTTCCAGAGAATTACCATTGTCAGCTTGCAGAGAGATGTCTACAAGTTAAAGAAAAAGTTAAAAAAAACTCTTATTGTCCGCAAGATCCACCACCAACGTGGGGTTTTTCACGTGAGAGGGTACACTAAAAGTTTTCAGTTATTTGATTTGTTAATCACTCGAATGAGTTATGTAATTAATCTCGGCAAACTATCTTGTCTAGACTAGACTAACAAGCAATTGAAGGGATTCTTACAGTAAACTTCGAAAGGACTTTCTATCGAAGGACGGGTGGCTCTAGGAAGTTCCTAAAGTTTTAAGTTAAGCGTAGTTCTGCGGAATAAAATGAAAAATTAGTACAAACTTGTTGTACTAAAATATATCCACTTGTAAAGATATTTAGTTAATTTTTTCAAAGAAATATAATAATTTTAGAGTTACCCTGGCAATTTTTGTCACGGCTGTTTGGACCCAGTCAGACTATGGAATTCCCATTTGGGGTATACTGTGATGGTGAAGAAAGTAGGGAGGGGAAGGAGTTGGGGTAGAGAAATGTGTGGTTCCTGGCTATTCAGATCTGGTCACCAAATACGGCTAAAGTTATGGTGGGTTTTTTTCCCGAGTTATACCTACATCTACTGAAAGTATATATCGCTATGAAACGTGTCGCAAATATACCAAATATTAATAAATTGTGAAATAACACAAATTAATCAATTAAAGTTTACTTGTGGGATTGCTCTTCAAATTATTGGTACTCCGGTCAAAAAAGGGATTGTAGGCCATTTCCTAATAAAATTTTAGTATATTCGTTATAATATCGGACCGCGTGTTCATGCACCTGCGTTTGTTTTCATAACATATATTGACACGTGTTGCGACATCGTGACAATACATTGGTATTTTACTAAAAGTTTATCAAGAAACAATATCATTGGTTAAGGGCCTGCAGTCCCGTTTTTGACAGGACAACGAATAATTTGTAGAGATTATTAATAAATTAGCAATAACTGTTATCAGTAAACTTTTCTCCGTGTAACCACTCAACCACGGAGGCTGTCACTAATTATTGTAAAAAGCGGTAATTAATGCAAATGCAATTATGGAAGATTTAGCTTGCAGAGGATTGAACCCGCGACGCATGGATGAAGAACTAAAAAGCCTTAAACCACTTTGCATCATACTGCTCATAGGTATGTGGATGTATTTTGTTTATAATAATCATTATTCAATCGAGCGCATGTCCGACTAGGGCTACATTTCAGCACGAAATTACTGAAAATTTACCAAGCCTAATACAATTTAAGGTTCTCTATTGAGTCCACTCTGAGAGCGAGCAAATTAAATTTGCCTTGTATAATGTCAGTTATACAGGGTACCTACATTGGCATCATCCATGAGTATGTAAAAACGTTGAGGATTATTTCTATTGCACTTCCTGGTGATAACGTATGCAAGAGGATATTCGGCCGTGTAAAAAAATCTAAATTCCTACTTATAATGCTGACCGCTCTCCATAATGTTGCAGTCTGCTAATAATTTTTTTGAAAATTTGCCAATTCAGAGGCAACACAGACATGGTAATACGTATAATTAAACCGATGTTTATATCCACGATTTGCCAAAATTTTGTCTAATATAATATTTGTGACAGATCTATCAACTGTTTTACTATAAAATATCTAATACACCAATCTGTGGTGATAAAGGTTTGCTAAATACAAACATGCTTTACAACAAAGTGTTCACGTGTGTTTTTATTAAATATCACCAAATTTACTACATATTGTTCTGTAACAACTTTCATAGTACCAAGTACTTATTTTGTACTCTTGTTATTATGTACAATAATTAAAATCCTTTGTACTACAAAACTCTCTATGATAACTTGTATTGTACCTGCTAATATTGTTCATATTCAACTTATTATGTTATGAACTATAAACTTATTATTGTACTTCTGAATAACTTACCAATAACAATTTTTACATGTCTGGAGGCGTCGTGAATGGACTTTCAGTTGGATAGGAATTTAGGGATCAGTGTGTCCAGAAGTAACGGACATATGAATATATCACTCTCACTGCGGCGCAAGGAGATGGGTTGAGACCAGTTGGAGAGGTCAAAGGGTCTCTTCAAACCTGCCTCATCCAATGAACCTGGACACCTCTGCTAAATCACCGAACGTAGCCAACCACTTGTGGTGACCTATAGTAGAGGTGTTGGTTATCCAATAAATGTTTCCCAGAGCGGCGGTACACAAACCCACCACCCAAATTGAAAATGATGGTTTCCCACTGGTGCTGACTGTCACCAGACCAACTTCGCCCCTGAAAAAGTAAATGAATATTAAGTGAAATGTAAATTTTTAAATGAGCACTACAAACCAACCAATTACGATTTATATTACAATGCCAATCTTATGGTCGGTTAGTTATCATTAGACTTATATAATCAATTTTCATTTGGTGCTGTGACCAGGAACATTTCGTAAGATAATCTAATTTTCTTCAGAATTATTAGATCGGTAATCTTGTTTTACTTGTCAGTCCTTTGAATTCAAAAATTCCAAAACTGGAAAAATTTATATTTAATTTAAATGGTCAGTTAAACCGGTCAAAATTGTAAAAGTTGACCTTGTTCTGCTTTTCTATGTAACAATCCTCTTGACAATCTCAATATGGCTCGGAAATGATTTGGTATTTGTGAAAAGCAGCTTTGAAAAGGGTTCATTGAGATGTCCAAATAAGACTTTCCATATTTATGGAAGGTTGTCACAAAATCGATTGGTCAGAAGTCAAACCCCAATCCTTCACGTATTCACAATAGCTAGGAAAGTTCCCCGAATATTTTGTATTCGAAAGCTTTTTTAACCTTCGGCATACCAAGAGTCAAAATAAAAGTAAGGTGTCATAAGGGGTGACTCGGTTACCCCAGGTATTTAATTAATTATTTACGGGATATATGTTACAGTGTACTAAGCGAGTGAGATGGCGCACATCATCCAGGAGCAAGTCGCTGTACGAGTGGAATGGAGAAAGCAGCTGTGGTTGGTTCCACAGCTATATAAAAAATATATTATTTGTTGCAGGAAAAGATACCTACATAATAAGAACATTTTATTTCTTGTTTTAATCAATAATTTAGTTTATTTGGGATTATGTGTAGGTAAGTAGTTTTTAGCAGTGCAAAAAATATTAAAACTTTTAGGTCTCTATTTAAAGACAAAATAAAAGTAATTTCAGTGCTTTTGGGTACCTCTATTGGCAACGGGAAGGTTAGAATAAAATGTTTCTTTTTATATAGTTACCATGTTTTATGTATTTTTCAAATACACGAATCAAGATATTTACAATATGTACATTTATATTATATTTCAAAAAACACAAGGCCTTTGCGGGGCAGGTCTTAAATGGATTTTGAAGTTTTCTCATTATTTATAAGACTAGCTTTTGTTTCGTTCCAGAAGATATTTTTGAATGTTATTTTGAATTATAATTTATTTTTATTTTTAAAAATAGTTCTCTTATAAAATAGTCAATACCATTCTGGATGAGCCACCAACATTATATTTATTTTTTAAACGCATATTTTTATAGTCTGCTATCTTTATGTATGATTGCAAGATTCTGTCCGAACTAAATGAATTCTGGATAGTGTCTTGGATAAATAAATATTTTTTTAAAATTTATTTTAATGTGCAACATGTAGGTATTGACTTTTTTACAAGTTTAGGATGAATATTTTATTTTTGGAATAACTAAATGAGTAAAACATCGAACTGTTATATTTAATCATCGAAGACAATATAAACGACTCTCAAATGTTAAATATGAAACAGAAAAAAATTAACAGAAATTAATTCAAGTTCCTGTGTTCAATTCCTAAGAGCGACTGAATGTTTTTCTGTGTATTCTGTTTCATTTTTTGTTTGTGAATCGTTAATATTGTCGTACATAAATATTACAATTTGAGGTTTTACTCATTAAGCTATTCCAAAAATAAAAAAAAGTAGTATTTTCGTTTTGTTTTTTTTTACAGATGCGCATGTAATTGGTTGGTGCATGGAATAATTTTTATTATTGTCTTAGCTGGTGTATTTCAAAAGAAAATAATTAGAACTAGCAAAAAAATATAAACAACGAAAACTTTAATAGTTCTATTTGAATATTGTAGATGGCAGCACTTCTGTTTGCATCGTATGTGGAGTGAGTGTAAACTACAGACGTTAGCGTATTAATAATAAAGATAGTATCATTATTGGAACCTGAGTGATGGGGTCGAAAAAGCTAATCCTTTGATGGTAAGGCCCGAATACACTATTATAGTCACAATAATTGATATTATTCACTTTATTTCGCCTTTTGACTGCTGAATTATTTATTTGCTATTTAGGAATGACTCGATTGTTGTGCAGCTTAGTCTGGATGTGGCCCATGAATTTTACTAGTTTTTTTATTTATTTATTAATTGAAAACAACAGTACAACATCAATAAAAAAGATTTAAAAATTTAAGCATAAGCTATAATATGACAAATTATCATAAGCAATAATTGAAAAATATAAAGAGGAAGAATAAATACAGCCAACGGAAATTGAACCATCATTGTAGCCATTTGATTGCCGGTTAGCTACACTAACCGTACGCTACGTCGCGCGTCGGTTTATTCCAAACTCGCCAAGTAATTCAATATTTTCCACCTGAAAACAACCTTATTTTTGTAGGAAATGCTTTGTTAGTGCTGAATCTCTCACTAGTTGGCGTCGAGATAATAAACACAATCGTCGTTTAATAAATACAATATTATACTTGTTGAGTTATTATCACACTAAATAACAAATACAAAAATAAATGAAAAATATGTCGTTACTAAGAATTCTTAATATTTTTACACATTCATCCAGAAGTAAGCATTGCATAAATTATGGTTACTCGTTATTTTAAGTAACTTAAAAGTGCTTAACTATTTTGGCTTTGAATGTGTCAAAATTTAAATCTAAAAAATAAGTGACATCTAATTAGTTCATTGCCCAGCCTATGTATTCTCTCCATAACAGAATTGAACACGAAGTTGTTGTTGTGAAATGTTATATTCCATCTTCGGAGGTATATGTAAAGACAGCAAATGTATAGCGTCAGGGTAGTCCAATCTTGAATCAAGAATTCTATTTACCTAATAAAAGTATATCGAATATTTTTCGCCTGTTTAAAAAACAATATCAGTAGATACATAGGTAACGTGTATTATTGACAAAATTTTAAATAACTTCATTTAGTTACAATCCTTTTCTTAGTCAGAAAAAAAGAAGTATTTGAAGTATTGGAAGAATTTTGTCGGCCAACGTAAATTGGTTGGCTAAGAAATTTATTTATAAATTCTCTCCCCTCGGAGAAGTTTGGACGGTCGTATCGGGTTACATCTCCGCGGGGTAGAAAACTGTGATTTCTTCTTTGCTTTCAAAATGTAAACGTTAAGCTTACAGAAATTCATAAAATTTTGTTGAAATTATGTGAACCATTCTAGCTATAGAGTTTTAAAAAAAAATTGGATTCATTTAAGCATAACATTTTTTTTTGTAATTTAAGGATTTGTCAAAATTTAATCTCGTATGTGTATTTTTAACATGTAATAAAAAAGAGATGTGTTACATAAATCATAAAAATGGTTTATTTAGTCATAAAAATGTACCGAAAAACAAAAGAACAATAATTCAATGTCAAATCATTTCATCATTGATAATGTGCCGTCAAGCCTCACACGCTTCAAAGGTCGACATAGATCCAAAACATCGGATCTTCTTGCACACTTAAATGCATTGGTAGCAGGCAGAACAGATTTGGAATCCTCGATTCTGGTAAACCGCCTAAAACTCCTAGGACCTGAATTCCTAGAAGAACTCAGTCTGCGCAGTCTGGTTCTTAGAACCCTGTCACAAGTAGTGACTTTCTTCCAAGATTCGTTCACACTGGAAGCTGCCGACAAGGAACTATCGTCCAACAGTCGAAAAATTTTAGCTGCCATCTTTAAGGGCAATTTACCAATCAGGTCCAAATTTACAGAAGCCACGCGAGCAGCTTCCACCTGGCTGAGTAATGAATTGAAAAAATCCATGGCAATTATTAGGTACTTCTAATAGTTGACTCGAGAAGAGGTTTGTATAAAATTTAGAGATTTTTCGGAAGCCCATATTAATTTAATAATACCATGCCGCCGGCTACAAGTGCGTCAGTACAAAATTACTAACAAAAATGATGACTCATTTAAATCTCTTAATGAGGAAGTCATGATCGATAGTGTCAAACGCTGCACTCATATCTAAGAGTGAGATATGTGCTAACTTAATTATTCTACAGATATGGAGAGTTATGAACCCAACGGTTGTTTGAAATGCAACAGAACTTGTCAGCCACGCTCATTATAAAGATTATGCCTACACAGTATAAACATAAACTCCTCACCTACTGTGGTTAAAATCCATAAATCCACATATATTTTGCAATTTGTCTCATATTCTTAAGTTCTACATTTCTTTCAAATCGTTAAATTTATTAAGGCGAAATAGGTAGACTTGACCTAAAATTTGGCATTTTTGAGGCCACTTTCAGACGTATAGACACTTTTCTAGAAAAAAACCCAAATTGATTTCGAAAGATCATTATTTTATCTAGTAAAGTAAGAAGTTAAATTTAAAAAAATAATATTATTTTCATATCATACTAAAGTGTTACCGTTGGACGATGCCCAGATTTGTTGCATTTTCAAAGGTGAATTTGTATTATACAACACATATTTCAAATCATATAATAGTACAGTATAAAAAATCAATAAATTATCTATCATAAGTATGTATAAGAATTTTGTTTTTATTTCAAATAAAATTACTAATAAATAAATCCGAGCACGCGTTTTGTGACGAAAATCCCTCAATTGGACTATTCATTTATGGTCTTAAAAATTGGTATAGTTCAGATTTTTTTACAAAAATAATTTGCCAAGACATTATTGAAACATTAAAAATAATTTATGACCAAAAAATATATTCTTAAAGTATATAATAGTAATTTATTTCGATTCGCGTTTGTTGTTTGTTTGTTGTTTGAGATTACCACGGCGCAAGCCGAAATTTTATCACTCCCCACTGCAACAGGGCGGCGAGCGGACGTCTATTCCACGCCAATCTACTTGATAACATTTAAAAAAAATTCCTCGCTTAAAAATGAGGAGGAAAATACCCCGGAAAAAAGTTTTATTAGATAGCACAAATTACGACATCAAAAACGTACGTTGGAGATATATTTTCAGAAAAAAACAAAGGTTAGTGATATTTAATTATCCGTGTACATTGTACGTACTTATATGCTACAGAGTCGTTCGAAAGAATCAGTCAGAATTAGCACATATTTTTTATAACATTTGGCGATAATTTTGTGTTGTTTAATTTTCAGGGAAAAGAATCAACTATGGACAGGAGTTTATGTCTGTCATCGTTTTTTCATGTATAAATGTTAAAACTTATGCCAAAGTACGTGAAACTGTTTGTGATTGGTAGTTAAAAAGTGCCACGAACCAAATGAATTTCGATTCGTGATGTGCGATTCAAATCATTTTTTGTTCACAATTTCTATTTTATTGTCCAATTCACTATTACATTAATATAATTCAACATATTTAATATTTTTTGTGTTACTTTTTGTCAGTTTCATAATGTCATATTGTGAATTGAGCTTCTTGTTTTAGGAAAAAAGACAAGGTTATTTTTGACATAGGTACTAACCTATGATTTTTAAATCAAAATTTACTCATTTTTTATTTATTGTTATTAAGTTTAATTTGTAGAACTCCATTTTATTTTTTTATATATACAATAATATTATTATTGGGTTTATAAAAACAGTTTATTTTTAAACAAGTTCTGCTGTGTAATTATTATTACGCGTGACAGCTGTTTCGCTCTCTAAAGGCATTATCAAACTGTGGGTAGCCCACTTACAGACGATACATTTATATTATTTCTAGGTAGGTATTTTAATTTCAATTACTGATTTCTTAATTGATTTCTGTGTAAAAATGTTAGAAATTATTGATGGTTATAACCCTAGTAAAGTTTCCCCAATTAGTGTAATGTTTAAATTTGACTGAATGTCTTAATGTTAGTTATTCCCAAACGATGACTCATAGGGTTATTTTAATAGTATAATTAAGTACTTCAATGTGCACTCGTATTTGCACTAGGTTTGCACTATTTGCACTATGCACGTTTGCATACATTTGCACTATGGTATTTGCACTAGGCAAACCTAGTGCAAATACGAGTGCACATTGAAGTACTTAATTATACTATTAAAATAACCCTATGAGTCATCGTTTGGGAATAACTAACATTAAGACATTCAGTCAAATTTAAACATTACACTAATTGGGGAAACTTTACTAGGGTAATAACCATCAATAATTTCTAACATTTTTACACAGAAATCAATTAAGAAATCAGTAATTGAAATTAAAATACCTACCTAGAAATAACATAAATGTATCGTCTGTAAGTGGGCTACCCACAGTTTGATAATGCCTTTAGAGGGCGAAACAGCTGTCACGCGTAATAATAATTATACAGCAGAACTTGTTTAAAAATAAACTGTTTTTATAAACCCAATAATAATATTATTGTATATAAAAAAAAAAATAAAAAAAAATTTACTCGATCATGAAAACAAATACATGAAAGCGATACAATATTATACAATCGCATAACTACATATGTAGGTAGGTACCATAGAAAATAGTTGGAAATAAAACCTAGTTTTAATATATATACTACTTCAGTTGTGAGGAATAAACCCTCTTTTCAATGTCATAAATATCAAATCGAGTAATACTTTAACATTTAAATTTTTATTTTTAATACTTTTATAAGTATTAGAAATAAAACTTACCGGTAATACCTTTTGGACAAACGAATAAATAAGTAAAACAAAAGATTTTTACTCACCTTTCGAAAACTCATGTAAAATATTTAAAAAAAACAAATTAAACAAATATTTGATTTTTTTTAAAATGTATATTCATATACCTACATATTTTATATCTACCATGTCAACAAACTGCATTTGTATTTATTTATGTTTACGCACTCCGACGTATAATTTACAAATATGTATGTAAATGGAAGAAAGCTACAACCAAGAATTTAACAACAATAATTGTTATTTCATCGGAACCATGCTGTAGTTTTCGTCAGCCGCGCGAGTGTACGGCTCGCAGTGGAATGAATTCGGTATTTCTGTCTCGGTCTAAAAAAACGTCCGATCGCGAGACTGTCTTTTAACAAAATTTGAATTCTCGTCCGCTGATTAAACCGCCTTAACACGTGAATTTTGTATATAGGCTACCGATATCTTCTAACCTTGTAGTCACTTATTTGGGACAGTATTAATCATTAATACTGCATTAAAAAAACACTGTTTTATTTAAATTTAACAAAAAATATTATACATATATTACATCACCTTTTATATTTTGGGTTATTTTTTTTTTGTGTTTGTTTATTCATAAGAATTTAAATGATTACAGTTTTTTGTTTTCTACAGCCACCATACTAGGCTCATGCCCGTATTATTTTCTTCCGTATTCTTTTATATATTCAATAATTTTATTATTCAACTTACAAAAATATGTTCCTTTTATAAATAAGTTCTACTGTGTAATTACTATGATGCGTGACAGCTATTTCAAACAGGAAGGAAAATAAATTAGAGTTCTACAAATTAATGTTTTTTGTTTGTACCCTATAGACTCCAAAACAACTGGGTTTATTTGCTGAAAATTTCAGAATTTGTTGTTATTAGTGCCAAGAATGTTTACAAAGTAGTTTGAATGGTAGAACAAGTTGGAGACGGAAAAGAGAGACGGAGTAGAATTAAATCCGATATAATGTGGTTTTACAATATAGTTTTTTTAAGTAAAAATGTTGTATACAGTAGTAAATGGTGGAAGATGTCGGGGACACCCGGGAAAGAAGCGATACATTACCCGATGAAGAAGAAAAACCAAAGGACACAGAAAATTTAAAATTAACAGAACAGCGCAACGTTACAACATTTATACTATAGACATTACAACATTTTTATTATAGACATCACAACATTTATATTATATACATCAAAACATTTATATTATAGATATTACAACATTCATATTATAGACATAACAACATTTATATTATAGACATTACAACATTTATACTATAGACATGACAAAATTTATATTATAGACATCACAACACTTATATTATAGACATTACAACATTTACATTATAGACATCACAACATTTATATTATAGACATCACAACATTTGTAAAATAGACATTACAACATTTATATAATGTTTTAGAAGCACTCAGTTCTAAGAAGTCCAATATAAGATTTAAAGTAATAAATGTTTTTCATTTCATGAAAAAAATAAGATTTATAAAGTAACTTAAAAGAAAAAAGTTGTTACTGAATATTCATTTAAACTTTTAAACAAAGTCAACAGGTGTCCTATATAAATAAAAATCGGATACTTGAAACACTATCTATGTAGGTAATAAACCAATTTCATTACAAACTTTGTAATCATTTAAAAAGGTAGATGCCAAAAATATAGAAAATATAATTTGCAAAATGATATTTTTAATTCTGAATTTGAAATATTGTATCGAAAAATATGACGTTTAATAAATAGGTCAAGTGGTTTAAGACGCCTGTCATAAGACAAGAGATTCTGAGTTCGATTCCTAGTCGTGAACGTTATCTTTTTTTCTTTTCTTTATGTCTTGTTCTATTTTGTCTTTCGCTTAGATTTATTAATCTTATCTTCTTGTTCAGAGATATGTTTTAAAACAAATTCAATAGTTACGAGAAGACACATAGTTATTTTGATTCAAAGGTTTTACTAACGAATAAGTGTCAGGAAATAGTTATCCCTGAATTTATCCTGAGATAATAAAATTAACCATGTATCCAAAAAAGACATTTTTTTAATAAAACAGAATAGTGGTAAGAAAAATGCATCAAATTTTTAAAAGTGTATATTTTATCGAGATGTTTTTATGGTGGTAAAAAAATCTCTCCGATGAAAGATGACCCCTACCATGGGTATTTAATTGACCGACCATCTATCATCCGATATACAAGTTTTGACAGATACGCCGCCATTAACGGATAATAGAGTCGTAAATCAATAGAAAGTGGCAATACTGGCAACCCCAAACAATAATGCGTTATATGGCTAAAGGTTTTATATGGCAACCCCGTGGATATGCGTGATTAAAAAAGGGGACGATAAAACATGGGTGCGAAATTCCTTCAGCACAATTTGAATTTAATCTTTACCACCAAGCAAACAAATTATAAAAAATTATGTCTGTAATTTATAGGTTCACAATTTTTAAACAGCAACGTATTAAGTAAAGAGTTATTGTTTCATTTGTTGGAATAATTTATTTATTTATTTATTATTGGATAATTTGTATAGCGCCGCTTTTGTGAGATATCACCTCAGGGGCGCTTTACAGTTGATGCAGGTATTACAGAAAATATAAATATTACAAAAATAGAGTGAAGTTAAGTTAAGTAAAATAAAGTATAGGAACAGATGACACAAAGATAGAAGATGGAGACTCTGCAGCCAGAATCCTAGGTGGTGAAGAAACTGGGCCAGATGCTGCTGCGAAAGAGTCCACCGCGTCCACCAACAGTGCCAGCACGAGGTTTGTCATTGTTTGTCATCCAGGTATGTGTCTGCTGCTAATAAAGCGCTGACACACTATCCTCTCACAGATACCAGACTTTGGCAGCACCGCTGTGACGTTCTACGAAGATATAAGATAGAGACTCTGCAGCAAGAATCCTAAGTGGTGAAGGAACTGGACCAGCTGCTGCAGTAAGAGAGTCCACCGCGTCCAACAACAGCGTCCAGGTATGTATCTGCTGCTAATAAAGCGCTGACACCTCACATAGATAAGAGACCCTGGCAGCACCGCCGTGACGTTCGGCAAGTCCATCATTTATCTCCATGTAATCCTGTTCCTGGTAATTGTTGAAGTGGTGCATTCTGTCCGCAATAAAAAGCGACGGTTGGGTAATAAATTACCCTAGGCTTAATAAAAAACTTGCAGGGTCCAAGCTTGCCCAGTTTACGAGAATTTTGTTGAAAACATCTGGAGTGCATTTACCGATCGCCGTTCGTTTCGAATGTCCAATATTTTTGAGCAAATTTCAGAATATTTACTTTTAAAACACTGCACTCAAGTCACATATTATAAAGTTCTAATAATTATTAAGGACGGGTTGTTTCGGAGAATTTGAACAATTCATCAAATTTCAACGTTCATTTACGGGTTCTGTGAAAGTCCTATTCAAATTCTGTTATTATATCATTATAGGCTAGTTGCTTGACAGAACTGAAATAAAAACAGAACTTAAAAATATATTTCACAGAACTTGAAAATTAACTTTGAAATTTGAAGAATTGTTCAAGTTCTCCGAAACAACCCGTCCTAAGTTTATTTTTATTTAAGTTCAAATGTTGATTGATTGATTTTAAAAATAATTTCAAAGGGATGTTGCCTCATTTCCCTTGAAAATACTAAAAAAAAACACAAAGCGGTTGGAGGAAGCGTTAGGACGCGTCCTGCTGCCACGAAAGGCGCTATACAAGAATAACTTCTCAAGGATTCAATTTCACCACTAATTTGAAATTAAATCATTGAAGAAGATAATATTACATACCTACAAACGAAACATGAAACAGAAAAGATAGTGACAGTAAATAGAACTCAGGATCTTTGTCTTACCGGGACAACGCCTCAAACAACTAGGACATTGAGGCCTAATTATTATAAAATACAGAATTAACATCATTATCTTCAACTATTTTTTCATATATTTTTGGCTGCTATCTTTTTGAATGATAACTAAGTCCTAGCGAATTTATTATTATTTATATAGGACACCTATGAAATTTTTCTAAAAGTCTAAATAAATATAGAATTTTATCAGGATAACTTCGTAAATAACTTTTGAGTGTTATACCCAGTACCTACATTCAATGATATATTACATTGATGGGTACCGGGCGCTTGTCGGGAAATTACCATCATATGGGATCCATACAACCCTGCATAGTTCGCCTACTTTATTGCAACTCATCCCTTTCAATATTCCTTCTCGTTGACTCAGAAATAATGATTTGCTTTTTTCAATCAAGTTTCTACAAATTATGGATACCATTCACCAATATCCAGAAGGGCCAGACTTTTCAACTCAAGACCTTGAATTTTTTGGCGTAGCTTTAATGATTTTTGTCAGTCATTACGCAAGTAATATTTTATATTGATGTGGCAGAAGTCGTGAACTTCATCAAAACCTTGTTCTTGTCTTGACTTGACATTATGTTTATTTTTTATGTGCCCTATTTTTGTCATAAAACTATTTTTTTAATTATCCTTTATTGCAAAATTTCTCCTTGTATTAACTTCGTGTAATATGTAATGTGTTGTAATTGGAAATTGTTTGTTAGTAAATAAATACATAAAAAATAGTTGGATTGAAGACTTTCTCAAGGAAAGAACAATAATTATTGTCGGTATTTGATTTTTTTTAAAATCAGTGTGAAGCCCGGTATTTTTATAAAAACCCTTTGACCTCTTCAAGCGGACTCTCTCAAACCATCACCATGCACCGCAGTGGTAGGGATGATTCATACGTTCTCCTAGACAAACTGGACATACATACTCCTGGACACACTGACACCCAGTTTCCTACACACCCCTCTTACCCTTTTGCTTACCAGAACTTCCCCTTCTTTATTTTCTTAATTAAACCCCACACAGTATCTTCAAAGAAGATTAGATTAATCCTGAGGTAAAGTATAAAATAGTGTAGGGGTAAAAAAAACTCAAAGTTGGTCTAAAAATTAATATTTATTTGTTTTTCTCCTATAGACTCAAAAACAACTGGACAGATTTCGCTGAGATTTTCAAAATTTATTCTTATTCATATTAGGAGTGCTTAGAGAGTAGTTTGGATGGAAGAAAAAGTCGGGGACGCTCAGGAAAGACATAACGCATTATCTCTGCACTGTAATGAGATAAGGAATCGAATCAAAACCGAATTAATGTAGTTTTCTTAAAAGTACTAATGAGGTATACAGCAGTGAATTTTGGAAGTCGGGCACGCCCGGGGAAGACGTAGCACGATCAAGTGAAATAAAAAATATAGAAAGTAAACTTTTAAATTCTTTAGAAAAAATTTATTTCTTCCTTAAAAAGAAATTTAGTTTTCAGGTACACTAGAATTTGCCACCTCAAAACTTTACTTCAAGCCATTCATAACCCCGAGCAATGTTCGGTACACGCAAAACCTCCTAAACCACAAGGCCGGGACACTAATTAAAAGCAGCCTCCTAACTTGTATAGAATTTAACAAAAAACAAAAAAAATTGTTATTATATTTTTTTCAATTTATTCCTATTTATGAAAACAAAATAAAATGTTTTGGTTATTTAAAAAAAAAAAAAAAAAAATTTTGGAGGTTCTCATACAAGTTAGGAGGCTGATTTAATTCAGTGTCCCGGCCTTGTAATCTAAGATGTTTTGGTACACGTCAGCTTGTTATATTATAATTAAGATTCACGTCATAATACTAATAAACCACCAACTTGAACAGAAATGTTTCCTAGCATTTTAAAGCATAACGCCACCACTTCGAACATTCTTCAATATTGTATTTTAATTTTCCAACAAAATTTTCTTGGCCTGCTGTGGTAAAATTTATAAGAAATTGAATTAATTTAAGATCATCTCGGTTAAGGTAAAGGTTTTCAATTTGCATACCTCGAGTAGAAGAAGCCAAGAAACCGCTTAAGTAAATATGTTCTAACTCTGTATTACTTTCAGAAAGAATATAACTTTATTATATGGACCATTTTGCGATATAGTGAGGGAAATACTTAAAACGTAAGCCACGGAAAGCGGAGAAAATATTGTGAGGGCTCTATTTTCTAAAAGACTACCTTACTCGTTAACTTTAACGAACTTCACAGAATTGAATTCTTCATCACATTTTACACGTTGTTTTTCTGAAGGAGGTAATATTCAGGAACAACTTAAGGAAGAAAGGTTAAATCCATCAATGTAATATCTAATTGAAGATAAAGATAATACTAATGAATCTAAACAAAACATGAAACAGAACAAGACACAACAAAATAAAAATATAACGGCTATAACTAGAAATCGAACTCAGGATCTCTTGCAAGTGTCTTATACCATTAAACCATTGGAACTGTTTTATTAAGCGTCATATTTGTAGATCTTGTATTTTAAATTTAGAACTAACGATATTGTAAAGGACGTGTTTGCCTGTACAAGAAAATACTGTAAATAATAAGCACTGGCACACATCAGCCCTCAATCTGGGTAATGATTTAAGTAAAACACCGTGAGTTGTTCTATCCAAACCATCATAAAACAAAGACGATTCAAATCAAAATTCACATTTTAATTACATGTATTGTACTGGTGTACAGAACGTATAAAGGGTTTATCTTATAGGTACTTCCTATTTCTTACAGCCAACCCAATTCACAAGAAATATTATATGTATTTCAATACAACTTGGTTTTAATTCACAGATAGAAACTGAGACAATCGAAATGCTTTCAGTGATGATTTCAGATCGGAGCACATTGTGTATCAGCGCGCCATACGATGCAGCAGTGGCCAGTTCAGTCAGTGGCCAGCAGGAATTGGCCAGCCTTTAGGTTGTCAGCATGGGTGACCAGCAATCAGCAGCAGCCGGAATTGGACAGCTTTTAGGTGATCAACAGCGATAGCCAGTAGCAGGAATTGGCCAGCCTTTAGGTGATCAGCAGCAGTGGACAGCAGCAGGAATTGGCGACATGGTCATTTAATTATAAGGGTCGGCACACGGAGACGTCCCACTATTGTAATGATGAGAGATGCGTCTCGCTTAGCTGATAAAGTTCCTGCAGTAAACAGCTCGTTGCAAATAGTTGTAATCTTTAAAATGATTGTGCCGCGATGGAGGAACAGAAGCGAATACAGACTGAGGAATTGTAATTTCAAGTTAAAACAGATCGCGTTATCCCCGGAGGTGTTGCGTCTACTGGTTGTAATTGTTGAATGTTCATATTTTGTTGATGGTGTATTTTTAAATTCTTCTACAATGTTTTTAGGTGTAAGTGTGACTCAGCGTCAGCTTGCGAAACATGTTTTTCAGTTTTAATGCAGTCATTACGCGAATAATATTTCGCTCAGTAACAACTTTTCGTGTTTGTCAATATTACAATTTAGTTTTAGAAAATAGGGTCATCAAACTAACAGGTGTTCATTTAGAGCTGCAAATATAATATATTTGATACTTCGAATAATGCTATTTATTAAAACAACAACATCATGATTCATGTTTGATATGGATATCATCTCCTAATAATTTTTACCATGTTTTTGGCAGCTCTCTTTATAAACGGCCACAAAATTTCTAATGAAATTGTTTTATAACCTAGAAAGTGTCATGGATAAACATATCCGATTTTTTTTAAAAAACATAAATTTACACAATAGTTATCTCGCTACCACGATAGCAGAGAGAATAATAGGCTTAGAGTCTAATATGATAAAGGAACATTCCGTTTTACGGAAATATTTGCAGCGTCTCGTTTGTATACCTCCGCCTGCCATAAGAGTCATTCAAATTCCGTAGACTTTAAAAGACATTTTATGAATACGAATCACTTTGATATCGCAGTCAAGTAAAAACCCCTTCAGCATATGCATATGGGTCGTAATATGTTACATCAAAAGCTCTGTGTGAATCGCGTAAATGAATCAATGGGAAATGATAGAGAAATAAAAACCTTTTGCACGTTGAGCTAGAGAGAAAGAATAACGTTTAAGAATCATACATATTTGTGCACGGATCCCGCATTCCGAATATCTACCGAAATATTTATAATACACTTCCTTTGAAAACTTTAAGCTCTTAAAAGTATATATTGAGTTGAAAAAAATATTTATACGTATATGAAATTCCCTCGATGGAAAAAAAACTTTAAAAATTATAAAAAAACACATCTGACTGTGTTATCTAAGAATTTACAAGTATGAAAAAATGTGTTTCTTAAAATGCTACTTTACTCAGATGTGGAGAGATTTTTGCATTTTTTTAAAGCAAGTCATGTTTCATTACATGTTTTCACGAGAGTCGTTTATACAATCTAATTGTAATCGTTTTTTAAACTATCGCACTATCATTCGTATTTATATATGTCCATTTCAAAGCATATTTTTTTAATTACTCCTACCGCAATAATTATAAGCGAAATATATTGATTGTATGATGATGAAGGACACACTAGTACTCGCTTCAAATCAAATCAAATCAAATAAAAAATTATTTATTGTAAAATAAAAATTACAAAAGGTGTAGCTTATTAGAACCCATTTTTTCCAGCTAACCACATTTATTTAATTACAATGTTTATACAGATAAAATAACAATATACCAATGAAAAAATAAAAAAAATACAAATATATATACCAATAAAAATAGGCGTTTCATTTACGTGAGGTATTCACTCAACGTGTAGTGACATTTATTAACAAGGAAAGTGTTTAGTAACGATTTGAATTTGTGTGTATCTTGTTTTTGTTTAATGTTATGTGGAAGGTTGTTATATACTTTAATGACCATGTAGTATGGTCCTTTTTGGAATATTGTTTTGTTTGCTTTTGGTATTAGTAAGTTTTCTGTGAGCCTTGTAGCGTATTTATGTGTTGAGTTTTTTAGTGGGAACTTGTCTGTAGATGATCGCACTAACATGCATAACTCCATTATATATATGTCTGTGACTGTCAGAATTTTAAACATAGGTCTACATGAATCTAAACGATCAGAGTTTGTAATTTTTCTTATGCATCTCTTTTGTATGATGAAAACATTTTTAGCGTTTACCGAGTTTCCCCAAAAAATAATACCGTATTTTATTATTGAATATACATAACCATAGTATGCGGCTATTACTGATTCGGTGTTTAATATTTTTCTCAAAGTACCCAGAACATAAGAAAAACTACTGATTTTTGCTACAATTTTTGAGACATGTTCTTTCCAGTTTATGTTTATATCTAATTCTATTCCCAGTAGTGAACAGGTTTGGGAAGGTTCGATAATATGTTTTAATGTTTACATTTATATTTATAGGTGTAGCTTGCACTGGACAAAATTTTAAAATTTGGGTTTTGTTTGTGTTGAGTGATAGATTTTACGATAACAGCCAGTTTGCTATTAATTGGCAAGTCTCGTTAACTTGTTTGTTAAATTCGTCAACGTCTCCATTACATTCAAACAACAAAGCGGTGTCATCAGCAAACATTGAACATTCTGTGCCAGCAATTATTGGAAGTTCGTTTATATAGATAAGGAAGAAGAGACGCCCAAGAATGCTTCCTTGTGGCACACCCTTGTTTATTGTTCTCCATTTGGATTCTACCATGTACTGGACCATTTTTTCATTGATATTTGAAATTTGAATTTTCTGCTGACGATTTTTTAAGTACGATTCAAACCATTTTAATGCTAAACCTCTAATACCCACATGTTCAAGTTTAATTAGAAGAAGCTCATGATCAACATTGTCGAATGCCTTTGAGAGGTCGTGAAAGATACCTACAGTTTTTTTGCTAATATTAATATTTTCTAGAATTTTGTTCAAAAAATTGAATACTGCCTGTGTTGTTGAACGGCTTTTACGGTATCCAAATTGTTGTGGACATATTATCTCAAAGTTTTCGAGAAAGTTATAATACTTCGTAATTAATTAATTTAAATAATTATATTTATAAAATTTCGGTCCTAATTCAAAGTATCCAAAGTAAAATTTATAATTTTTTTTATTATTATGTTTTATAGTAACTATTTTATGTTTAATAGTAATTATTTTATGTTTTATAGTAACTATTTTATGTTTTATAGTAACTATTTTATGTTTTATAGTAACTATTTTAAGAAATTCACCGTAAAGTGTTCACAGTCCTCCTCACTTGGTTGTTGAATGGCTGCTATTTCTTCACTTATCTACTTCATAATATTAATAATAATAATAATAAAATGGTTTTATTATTATTATTTTGATAATTTTAAATGGTCTAATACAGATTTAGATAACTTAGAAAGATTAATTAGAAGATTAAACAAAGTTTAATTGCCATCATCCAAATTCAGCTATAGAACGAATTAATTTACCTATAAATTTAGAAGATAGAGGTATAGTCAAAATAACTTCTTTGAAACATAATCAGGTAGATATGCTAAGAACTTTTTTCCATAGGAAAGCTCAGAAATGCACAAAATAATTTGCAAGGCAGATTGAAATATTACACCTTTAAATTTATACGATGAGAATGCCAACATTTTTATAAATCCCAACCAGGAATTTTTAGATTCCTGGTCAAACGAATTTGATAAAATATATTATGATAAAACTATACTAACAAACTGAACGATTAGTCATAATAGACCCGATATAGTTTTACATGACAAAATTAAAAAAATAACTTTTATCATTGATGTCGCTATTCCAAATTCCTGTAATATTCAAAAATCTGATAATGAAAAAATAAGAAAATACACAGATTTAGGAAATGAAATAAAAACAATTTGGCATTCTCAGACTATAAAAATATTACCATTCGTTATTTTGGCTACTGGCATTATACCTAGCTCTCGCATTAAAAATTAAGGCGTATTAGATCTATCAAAAAATTTATAAGCGTTGCATGTGTTAGGGTGAACGGTGGTTTTACGGGGTGGTTTGATATCACAAAAGGTGTTAAACAAGGCCTCGTAATGTCACCGTGGTTATTCAATCTATACATGGATAATTGTATGCAAGAATTGAAAGAGGTGGGATTGGGCGCGAATTTGAGTAATCTGAAAGTATGTTGCCTGTTGTATGCTGATGATGCGGTGCTGATTGCTAATAGTATAGATGATCTGCAGTCTCTCGTGTCTAGGATGAACGAAGTATGCGTGAAGAATGAGTTAATGATGAATGTAAGTAAGTCTAAAGTAATGGTGTTTGAAAGAGAAAGTACGAAAACAGAGTGCAATATAGCTGTGAATGAGGAATACTTAGAGCAGGTGGATGAATTTGTGTAATTAGGAAGCATGTTTACGAGAGATGGAAAGGCTGACAGAGATATTGAAAGAAGAGTAAATGCAGGTAACTCCATTAATGGAGAACTGAACGCAGTTGGCGCTAACAAAAAATTGTCCAAAGAAGCGAAGTTAGCAGTCCACCATGGAGTGCTGGTACCTACCCTGATGTATGGAAGTGAGGCATGGAACTGCCAAAGAAAGGATGAAAGTAGATTGAATGCTGTTGAAATGAGATCCCTGAGGCGTATGTGTGGTAAAACCATGTATGATTGTGTGAGGAATGTGGATATCCGCAAAGAGTGCAAGGCTGATGTAAGCGTAATGAGTAAGATCAAGAAAGGGACGCTTAGATGGTTTGGGCATGTAGAGCGAATGAGCGAAGAAAGGAGTGTAAGGAGAATATACGATGCAAATGTGAATGGTAACAGAAGTCGGGGTCGCCCGAGGAAGACATGGCACGACCAAGTGAATCAGATACTTGAGTCGGGCTATGTCAAGAGTCAGAACAATAGAAGAGTATGTATGAGACGATGTATGAATGTGAATGAGGCAAGGAGTGTGTGCCAAGACCGAGTTGTTTGGCGGTCCGTCCTCTCTGCCTACCCCTGCATGGTTAGTTAGTTAAAAAATTTATATATAAAGATGCAAAAGTCGGTCATTCTGAATACATGTAGGATAACGAAAGATTTTTTAAATATTTATGTTGAAGGATCAATAGGATTTATAGGCCCTATTAGAAGTTCTACCAAGCTGTATCCACTGATATGAAAATATCTGGATATTTTCGTCTTGTGGTGTAGACGTGTTGGTCAGTAGTGTAGGTGTGTTAGTCCAAAACCTTCTAGATCATAAGGCCAGGGCACTCATTCATAGCAGTCTCCGAATTTGTCTGGGATTTTACCAAAAAAATCGTATGAATTTTTTTTTCATATTATTTTTATTTATTTAAACATCTTAAAATGCTTTAGTTAATTTGAAAAATAAATTAAAACATATTTATTTTATCAGCAATAATTATTAGCCTGAAACACTCATCCACATTGAAAAATCTCCCGATAAAAGATACATGACGCCAGCGGGACTTGAGCCCTAAAGTTGTGAGATCATTGACTCTCTCTTTTTTTGATTGGCGTGTCATTGTAATAAGTTTATAAATTGTATGTAAAAGTCACCCCTCTCCGAATGGTGACTTTGACCACTATTTTTTGACCCCCCACCAAATTGTGTACATCTATATCTCGATGGTTTGAACATGTGCAGTAAATTCTTCATAAACAAATGAATTTAGAAAAAAAAAGTTATTTAGTTTCAAAGTGTTAAATTTGGATATGCAGTCGATCGAATTCGAACGAAATCAAATCGATTTTTATTTATATTACACGCCCATAGTGGCTTTTACAAACATGAGATATAATTATAATAATTTAGCACTAATATAACAAAAGCTAACATTAATATTAATTTATGAGGTATGTTATTATAGCCTTCTTGTAACTACATTCCGTGCAATTGAACACATCAACTAAATCTGAGAAAACCTTGCCAACTGCATGTAATCTAGGTACAAGCGAGTATTTAAATGACTCAGTCCTGATTATTTTGTTGCAATTAAAAAGAATTTTAGATCGACTGGCTGTTGAAAGTATATGAAAGGTAATTAGACTCAATAAATCAGGGCTGTCTATAATACCATTAACAATTTTATAAATAAAGAGAAAGAGAAAAGTTGGGTTCAGTTGAAAAAAAATGGGATATAAGTGAGGTTTAGTTGAAATAATGGAGGGGCAGGTAGGTTAGGTTAGGTTAGGTTAGGTTAGGTTAGGTTAGGTTAGGTTAAGTAAGGTTAGGTTAGGTTGGGTTAGGTTAGGTTAGGGTCGGCTCGGTGGGGTTTTTTTTATTTTTATTTTTTTAAATTTTTTTTTTTTTTTTAAATTCAATCTAATTTTCAAAAATATAGTTAATAATTTTAAGGAAGAAAATAGGAAAAGACTGAAATTTTTTTTACATTCAATTCAATCTAATTTTCAAAAATATAGTTAATAATTTTAAGGAAGAAAATAGGAAAAGACTGAATTTTTTTTTACATTTATTTTAAAAATTTAATATTCCAAGGTGATTCGGACAGTCGAAGCATGCACGTTGAGGCCTAAATTTGAACAGCGCCTTATGGCAAAAAAAAACAAAAGTAACTTGATGGCCGTACATCAGAGGTGCCGCCGGGAGTAAATCCCGTGACGCTTCGTCACGGTGATGGGCGGAGCAGCCTGTTCATCTGGGAAGGAGCACCTCAGACACATGTTAGTGCCTCCTTCCAGTTCTGCAAACATTATCGTGACGCAAGTATAAGGAAATGCCATCAGGTCGTCCAACAAGCCACGAAAGTCATTATAGTCGTACAGATAATCATAACGAAGAAGAGGTCTGATGAAGTGCGGAGAAGGCATTTGCTCCAAGGGTACTTGGGGCGGCGGAGTAGAATGAGGTGAGTTGAGGCTAAGAATTTCGGACTCGTGCACTATTCTTCTTGGCGTCATATAAGGTCTAACGATTGAAACTGGACGATCACTCTCCACAAAGGGCTCCAAGAATGCGTTTCTGGTCGGGATATCAAGTGCGGAAGAGACGTCCGACACGATGAGAATTCTAATGTGTTGTGAAGATTAAATATGAATGCATTTATTAATTAAATACATTGCAATATTCAAACTTTCCCACGAAATTGCACATGTGGTGTCTAGACGTAATTAATAACACTGCCACATGTGGTACATCCCATAGGAATAAGAAAATATTCGCATTAAATAAACGACTAATAACATCGTTGTAAAGGCGAATGATGACATATTCAAACAGGATAAAAAACACACACATGGGCGCCAGATGTTGCGAATCGTGGGAATTTCGTCAGAGTGGGGGGTATATAAAGGATGGGCCTGAGATGGAACAATCAGTTGACATGTAAACACGGAGAGTGTACAAGTTTCACATTGTGACTAGTAATCGCGTAAGTCGAAAATTTTCTACATACGGTTGGAACATACCCGGAATATGTCAAAGAGCAACAAACAAACGAGACCGACGGAGGAAGAACAGAGGAACGGCTTGCCGACGAAGAAGATGAAGAGAGACGACTCGAAAGAGATCAAATTATCGAAAGAGCTAATCGAATTATCGAAGGAAAGACAGGAAGCAGCGAAAATGGAACAAGCGGAAAGCCAACTGTTGTCGCACTTCGAGATGGAGGCAAAGTCGTCATGGAATACCGAAACAAAGAACGACGTGAATTCTTTCCTGGAGGAGGTAGCACTGAAAGATTGGGAACAAATCGTGATTGCAAAATTTCTACAACACTTGGAATTGGAGTCTATGGAAGCGGGGGAGAAAAAGGTTTTACGAGGATTTATAACGGGCCTTGGAAACTCGTCGCTTCGAATTCAGGAACGGAAAGAAAACACTGGCATTTCATCTATATATCTAGTTCTAACCAGTGGGGTCCTTCCTCAAGGCTTGGAAGAACTATTCGCAGAGAACAATACAAATGTGAAAGCATTGCATGCATCGCTTGCCTTCGCCAGTACCTTTATAGCGGCAATGGTCGTCATATATAATCGGATATTCTCGAAGAAAACGATTTCGATGCCATCGTCTGCGCCGCTCATAAGTTTGGAGTGGACAGCAGGAACAGATCAGGAGGCGAGGAGTACGATCATACATGTGCCCCGTGGGGAAATTCAACATTTTTGGCGGAAAGCGGAACACCAAGTGTGGGGGATGAAAGAGTGGATGGGGACGTTGGCGGGTTCGATTCAATTCTATCTACAAGGGACGGACAGAACGTTGTGGAGCATGAATCGCGACCGTCATCATCTGGAGAAGAACAGACGCTTGGACAGAGAGGGCAACAACATAACAAAATACGCGGAGAAGATAACCTTGGCAACGCAGAGCTCATTTTGCTACTATGCAAAGAACGTGCTTTTAACGAAGGAGACGCAGCGCGCGTACTATCAAAGAGCATTAAAGGGCTTAACTTTATGTTCAAACCACGCGCCGGCGACCGGCTGCGCATTGCCGTACAAGTCGGAAGGCTTTTGGTATTTCAGGAAACGATAAAACAAAGATTTCTGCGAGCAAAGGCTTTCGACAAAACGCTAAACGACTCGGCGGACGATAGCGACACGTCGATTTTAAATTTTATCAAATTGGAGTCTTTTCTCAAAGCCAACGGAATAGATCCGAAATAATTAAAAGTATGGAATATCAGTTTGGGGAGGAGCAGCAGATACTTACCTCAATTCTCTTAAAATAAATCACAAAACAATAATTAGAATTATGTTTAAAAAACCTTACCAACATCCGACGGAACAGCTAATGATCAAAAACAAATTACTAGACGTAAATAAACTATTCATAAGGAAGATCATTTACAAAAACTGTATCAAAACTTCACATCTCCACATACCTCACTCGCAAAACACAAGAGCAAAAATTAATAAGCACTTTCAAGTTCCCCATATCAAATCAACTTTTGCAAAAAAACACGAATCTTACCTAGCACCACACATTTTCAATACCTTCCTAACACAAACAAAAACTTACGTCTCCCCAAATAATTTGAATTGGCTGTTCAAAAGATTTGTATTATGGCTGAATGAAAAGGAAAGAACAGATATTCAAAATATTCTAAATAAATAACATTTCATACAATTTCTCACGAAATTATATAATATTCAAATAAAACAAATGCGAAAAACTGCAATTTTGCAATACTAATTATCATGTAACCGCTATATCTATATTCAATTGTCACAAAATTTAATTTACTTTTATCTATGTTACATAGGCAATCTTCTCATGGAATGTAACAAATAAAAAAAAATAATTAAATAAAAAAAAAAAATAAAAAAAGTATGTATGTAAATATTTGATATACCACCACATAATTGTATCTTTTGGTCTTTTTACATACATATATATATATATTTTTTTAAATACATACATTTCTTTTGGAACAAATATAATATGTGATTTACCCGCCTCGGAACAGACTTTGTCTAGTGAGGCGGGTAAAAGAAAATAAAACAATGTAAACAACCATGAAATTAAATAAACGCCCGGGTTGCCGGCACTGAAACTGAAAAACTGAAAATTTTACAAAACAAAATTTTTACATTTCACCGGGCGAACAGGAAAAAAAACCTATTCTTTGAAGGCGGTCCGTCGACTGGAAAAACGATGATTATGGACATACTGGTAGCGTCACACTTCGATTTCAGCAAATTGACAGAATTGACACCGGGTTCATCATTCAACTTTGGATGCATCATCCACACAAATGCATGTTTTATGGACGAGTGTAAGCTGACAAACAATCAATTCGAACAATTAGACCTTATTGGACCAATATTACCAATTGGACCTTAGACAAACCTATAGTTTTCAATGTCTTAAATTTATCTACAAGCACCCAAACAATTTTATTAAAAACTCTAATCGTTCTAGTCGAAGATGTGGCGCCTGTGAGTATGTTGTACCCCACTGTAAAACTAGACAGGCCCAGAGACACATTAGTTTTATTGCTCCAAAAATCTATAATTCAGTATGTTCAACCCTTAAAGAGACCACTCGTCAAAATCTTCATTCATATAAAAAAATATATCAAAACTTGGCTCAAAACAGCCAAAATAGATATTTTTTTCTTATAAGTTATTAACAAAGCCATTAATTATACTTACAATTAATTAGCTTTAAGAGTAGATATATAATAAAGTCTGCTATGTGTTTGTTGTATCAATTAATACTTGTTGTACCAATTAATATTCATTGAGCACTTAAATATTTTTGGAATTTTAGTAAAAAGTAACTGAAATTACGGTAAAATCAATCACCATGTACAATATTTTATTTTTATTTAAACCACTGTTTTAAATATCCACATACAAATAATAATGCCCACGCACAGGCCTCGCCTTTGTGGGATTTTTTTGTTACTCTCTTTTATTTTTTGTTATTATGTATGTACCTGTATATATATCTATCAAAAAAATTTTCAATAAAAAAAAAAAAAAAAAATTCTTCTATCTGAGAGTTTTAATAAGTTTAGTTCTTTCATCAAGTGATGATAGTTTATTGTTTCAATTGGAAGACCAAGTTTATAGTTAATGAATGTTAGGAATTTATACCGAATTTTTTCAATGGAGTCAGAGTGGATTTCGAAGTGAGGGGACCAGATAGAAGAATTATATTCGACTTGACTACAAACTAAAGAAGAATACAAGATTTTTAATGTAGAAATTTTACGAAAGTCTCTGCCATTTCGTAGAATGAAACCAAGCATTTTAATCCTTTGTTGGTAATTGAATTTATATTATATTATAATTTATATTTATATGTGAAAAGAAGTTAAATTTTGAATCGAAAATAACGTCAAGATCTTTAATTTCACTGACAGAGGTGAGAGGAACGTTACTTAGTTTACATTGGTAGTGAAAGGGTTGAGTGATTCTGGAAAATCTTATAGTGTGGCATTTATTAATGTTCAGATGAAGTTTATTAAGTTGGCACCAATCTTGTAATTTGTATAAGTTAATTTGAATGTTGGTACAGTCAGATAGTGTTTTTATAATTTTAAATAGTTTTAAGTCATCGGCAAAAAGCAACACTTCAACATTGTTATCAAAAACAGTGACAATATCGTTTATAAAAAGTAAGAAAAGTATTGGGCCTAAATGCGACCCTTGTGGTACACCGCTAGTAGCCATGAATTTATGTGAAAAGAGATGAGTTGTTTTTAACTTGTAGAATTCTATTAGTTAAATAGCTCTTTAACCATTCCAATAGTTTATCCTCTATTCCAATTTTGCTAAGTTTATTGAGGAAAATTTTGTGGTTAACTTTGTCAAAAGCTTTTACGAAGTCTGTATATATTGAGTCGACTTGGGTTTTATTTTCAAGCGAATTACCACCTATAAATTGTTAATACAAAGAGAGATTTGGTAGAGTGGATCTGCCCGGCATAAAGCCATGTTGATTTGGTACAATAATTTTATTGATATGTACGGAGATTTTATCAAGGATAAGTTTTTCAAATAATTTGGGAATAGTTGATAACATGCAAATTGGAATATCTCCCTTTTTGAATACAGGTGTTAGATAAAATTCTTTCCATAGATCAGGGAAGCAGCCTGAGTTTAGTGATTGGTTAAATAGTTGACATAGTGGCTTGGCAAGTATTGATACACAATTTATTAGAAAAGCTGGATTGATTTTGTCAGGACCCGCCTTTTTCATTAAATCGAGTGATTTTATTTTGTGTATAACATCAGGAATATTTATATGTAAAGCTGGAATGTGGATCGATTCATTTGGATGAAAGGGTGGAATTTGATCGTTTGGGATGTTTATATCGTATACATTTTTGAATAAATCGGCAAAGAAACTAACAATGTCATTAGTATCACTACTACTTTTCCCCTCGAAATATATGTAAGTGGGTAGGCTGGGTTTATTTTTTCTTAGTGAGTTAATGTGTCTAAAAAAGTTTTTGGTATCTGATGGAATAGACTTTTCTGTATAATGTATGTGTGTTTGATATAATTTATTGGAGAATAATTTACAGTCAGTTCTGTATTTATGAAATATTTTGTAGTCCGAGATAGATTTGCTTTCTTTGAAATTTTTAAATAAATACTATATCCCATTGATGACTTTCACCGATTTCATTACTTTATTTAATGTTTCTAAATTGTGTTATAGTAGAGTAGTGGCATGATTGCAACAATTTTTTACTTTGTATATTATGTATGTTTCTAAAATAATAGACGAGCTTTTTGAGTTTCTTTGTAATGCTATTTATGTGATTAATGCTATATCCCTTCGATGAATACAAACTTATTTAATATGTCTAAAGTGCGTGAAATTTTTACATTGAATATTGTGTATGTTTCTAAAATAGTACAAGAGATTTGTGAGTTACTTTGTAATGCTATTTTTGTGATTAATTCTATATCCTATTTCACCGATTTTATTGCCAACTTATTTAATGCTTCTAAAGTGTGTTATAGTGGAGCAGTGTTACGATTGCGTCAAATTTTTACTTTGTATATTGTGTGTGTTTTTAAAATAGTACATGAGCTTTGTGATCTTCTTTATAATACTATATATGTGGGAGTCCCATAGATGATTTTCACTATTATCATTGCAAAGATATTTAAAGCTTCTAAAGTGTGTCACAGGACATGATTGAGTCAATTTTTTCCCTTGACACTCATGTAATTAAATTTAGTTATATATATACTTTAAAATAATTTCTCATTTCACTTAAATTCAGTTAAGAGACTTCGCGCCTGAAGTTGTTAATGCATGCATCAGAAATTGGCAGATCATAATTTTTTTCGTAGAAGCCAGAAAGCGTACTTCGTATAACAGCATGAATTATTCAAATATTTCCTAGGAGTATTTTCTCTAGAGGCGCCGACCTAGTTATTATAACTTTGCCGATCTGGCAAGTTTGTCTGTCAGACGAAAAGTACTTTTTTACAACCGCAGTTTATTTCCCAAAGGAGCAAGATGTGATTTTGACATGTTTCGTGGTAAAATTTTGCGTTTTTGATCTATTGCCTATCTTCACATGTTAAATTTTACCTAGGTATGAAACTGACCAGTTTTTAATGTGAAATTTCAGACAAAAGTTTAAGTTCCTGGAGTGGATTTTATCAGTATAACACTCATGAAATGCCAACATTCAGAGAAGAAGAAATGCTTCTAAAGCCATGGCTTTAGCCGTGTTGGGTGACCATATCTGATATGCTCCACTAAAACTCCCTTCAGCACTAAAATGAACCCCAAATACTAGGAACAGACTCCCAACCGTCTTAACTCTTGACAGGCCAAGATGCCAAACAATACGTCTGTAACCAAGTGGGTCTTCTGACGACCCCATGCATTTTTCTTTCTTATGGGCTTTTAAACTGCAGAAATCCCAATCCCCATTCAGTCAATTACTAATGGTAACTTATGTATTTGGATAGGAATACGTAAAATACTTAAATAATTTGCAAAGTATTTCAGCAAATATAAGGAGGATGGTAATTTTGAGTACTACCTACTCCCCCACTTGACTGCGAGATAGTTATGCCAGAGAGACTATGTCATCTCCAATTGCGGTATTATGTGAGACTGAAAGTGGTGGGGAGGGGAAGAAGATGGGTTAATGGATGATGGGGGAGTATTGTATGTTATGAGGCTGAAAGTACTGGGGAGGAGAAGAAGATGGAGAAGAAAAATGTGGGAGATTATTCAGATCTGGTCACCAAATACGGCTCAAGCCATTTCAAGCAACGTTTCCATTCTGATTGATGAGTCTTTTATCATGGCGATACTCAAAGTATCTACCACTCTTGAACGTGCCGCACATAAAGGAACTGTATGTTATGTTAAATTAATTCATTTTGAAATAACGCAAATTAGTCAAAATATATTTACTTGTGGCACGCCGGGATTTAAACCCATAAACTCCGGATTCGTAACCATAGGTCGTAATCATTCAATCACGAAAGACGTCAAAGGATGCCTGGCAACTAGCTCTGGTCAGGTTGGAGCAGTTATTACTTTTTAGTGGTACTTACATAAAAAAACCAAAGTTCCCCTGGATTTTCAACAGGATAACTTCTTTCGTATTATCGTGTCTCATAACAATGACAGATATTGAAGATTTATTTGTTTGAGCATATTGTTATTCTACCGATTTTATAAAGTTAACACAGATCTCCCGCACACCAAAAAAACAAATCGTCTTTTTGATTTATCATCTCTTGTATTAAGTATTATTTGCTGTCTTTTTGGGTGACCTACTTGTCCAAATTTTCCCTTATATACATCAGCCCCTAAAACCCTTATTCTGATTCCTGATTTGAAGTATTGAATTTTCATGTAGGATGTTATTTTTTCGCCTTCACCACCTTTTGCCTCGTCCTTGTTTTTGATTCTAGTATAAAATCCCTACGAAGGACGAATTTCTTTTGGAACAAACATCGTTAAATCCCTCAAACACGGTCAAGTATTTGGGGTACCCTTTTGGAGTTTTACTTATGTGATATTTACTATAATTATGTATCAAATTGAGTGTTTTATTGAAGAAAAAACAAAAGCATATTATCAGAAAAATGTTAGCTATATTAGCTTTGTAATATAAAACATAAACAGGTTTCAAAACCGAAGGTTTATTAATCGATAAACAAAGAAGGTATACTGAGAATTAAGACATTAGAAGACAAATAAGTACCCACAGACAAAAATTCAAAAATTATCGCTGTGCGATAATCGCGTAGACTATCGAAACATGGGTTATATTATAATGGTTATAATCTAGGCAGTTATTAACGCTATGTGAATTAACGCTCCGTTTGCTAAACCAAAAAGATAGGTATTCGCAAATGTGAATTACGGAAGAATTGGTTATGATGTTCGGTAATATGGTTCTTTTTGTAGCGCTCGTATGGTGAAAAAATTCACAGGCACTCGTATAAAATTGAACTTATTATAACTCCGGCTAAAAATCAGTAAAAATTGAATCCTAGCTTTCTTATTGTATGGAGCGAAAAAAGCTTTAAAACAATTCAGCGTCACGAAACAATCGCAATTTGACTATTCGTATCTGGTCCCCAAACACGGTTGAAGCCACGCAAGGAGATGATGAACTGTTATACAACTCTGATACGTAGTAGCTTCATTCGCAGTTATTGATCGCTTCATGCAAGCTCTTGTAGTAATCTGAAGCAAGTATACAAAATCTATAAGCAAATTGAAATTTAGAAAAATACTTGTGTTTCATATATTGTCATATCAACAATCAATACGTCTTTCACTTAACATAATTACTATAAAATTAATCTCCCTTCAGAATATGGTAAGTCCGTAGCGAAATGACTTTATTCGTTATGGTCGACAAGCACAAACCAAGCTTGGACCAAGCCAAACTTATCTTTTGATTGAAACTTGGTCCATAGTTTCAGCTTTGAAACTTCAAAATCTGACAGAGGCTTATCTAGACCGAAGTTTATCTCTCTTACTTGACAATATGTGTTTATACCGAGATTAATATCCGGCAATTCATTTAATTATTTGACTGTATGCATATTACGGATCTACGGACGATATCAGTATAATGATATAGACTGACTGATACAGACCAAATATTCAACAGCTGTGACGTACTAGATATACGCCAATTATAAGTTAAAACACTACTAAACTACATTTTTGACAAAAAAAAATAAATTTCAACATACACAAAATAACACTAACAGACCAGTTAGACAAGCGTACAAAGAAAACATAAAAACTCCGACAATAAATTCAAGCTTTGGACAAAGACACTACCAATACCATGCTATAAAAGCTTTCAACAGTCTAAAAATTAAAATTAAAATTGAGGAAAATAAAAATATATTCACATACAAAATTACAAAATGGATTAAAGAACAAAAAAGACAATATTACCAAAATGTCATAGCATAAAATAAAAATAAAACCTACATGTACACACAAAACTAATATAAACACACATCACTCACAAACACACAAGATTATATATTAAATGTATTATTTTATCTTATATTGTAGATTGTATTAAGATTATATTTTCATATTATAAAATGAAGGCCTCAGCACGGGCAAGCCAATCAGTGAGGCCAACATTACTGGAAAACTTTGAAATGTAAAAAAATATTGTACCAAATAAAAAAAATAAAAAAATGACAACACATGACGCGTAAATTAATGGTAGAAGTCAAAGACACCCAAGGAAAATATGAAGTGACCAGGTCATTCAAATACTTGAGTAAGGACATGTCAAGGGGCAGAAATTACAAAAGTATGTATGAGACACAAGACGATATATGGAACGTCAATGAAGCAAGCAGTGTGTGCACAGACAGTATTGTGTGGCAATCTATCTTCTCTGCTAAATTATAAATATTAGTCGTTTTACTCATAATTGTGGTATAAATATTGTTCGGGCGTATAAGGCGTATAAACTTTAAAATTATCAATATTTTTAAAGTAGAATAATTTTTTTTTTTTTTTTTTTTTTTCTTAGTAAAAAAAAAGATACATGATTTACATTACACAATATTGAATATAGTACAGTTATTAATTACATAATATATGTATTTGATGTACCCCCATAAATAAGCAGGGCTTGTGTGTATGGGGGTGTTGTTATATTGGTTTATATTTGATATTATTCAGTTCAACTGTTCGGAATACTTTTTAAGGTGGCTTTTGAATTCGTTTATATTTGTATTCATGTTTCTAATTTTTTCTGGTAATGAGTTAAAAAATTTAACTCCTAAGATATTCATGGTTGAACTGTCCTATTGTTTTTTTACATTTAGGAGTAAGAAGTATGGACGTTTGTCTAAGATTTCTGTTATTTTTAAAGGGTGCAATTTTATTTTGAATATTGTTTTTATAAATTTGTAATGTTGCATGGTAGAAGTATAATGCACTTAATTTTCTGACCTTAAATTGTTTGAATAAAAGTTCGGACGAATATGAATAGGGTTTTTTTAACCCTTAAATGCATACTGTTGTAAAACTGCAACATACCGTTCAAACCACCTTTAACTCTTTGGTGTATACTTAATGCATGCCGTTTTAGAATTATCAACTTCACGGTAATATATTTTATCGAGTGGCATCACTTTTTTTTTCTTTCGCGAATGTCAAATATCACTTTTTCTTCAACAAAGTGAAGATTCTCGAAAATTGGTTGGAGGTTAGAATTACAGTTTGGTTTTGCTGTTATTATTTTGATTTTCTTAGGTAAGTAGATACAATAATACAATACTTATATGTAATAACTCGTATTTTTCCGGTACACTTATTAGTTTTGAGAATTTTTTTTAGGTTTTTTTATTTTTTTTTTCATATGTAAATTGTTCATATTATTTTTTATTAAATACATGGTGTTGTAAATTTGCAACAATTTTTTTTTTAATCAAATATCATTAAAAAATTACGAATAAAATAAATTCTTTATATTTCCTTGCATATGCATGTAAATATCTACAAAATATATTTTTTTCCAGAAAATTTAATAAATCATGCATTTAAGGGTTTATGGTTTTTATTATTAGTTTTTGTGATACGTAAATTGTTTGTGTTTGATTTTTATATGTACCGCCCCAGTCTATAATGCCGTATTGTATAATTGATTGACAGAAAGCGAAATATGTGGTTCTAAGTAATTTTTCGTTTAAAATATCTCTTGAACATCTAAATATATATGAATATATAACTTATTGAGTAAAACATTGAAATTGTAATATTTAACCACAGAAGACAATATTAACGACTCTCAAACGAAAAATGTGAGACAGTAAATACAGAAAAAGATTCAGTTAATAATAATAATAATAATAATATTTGGCTAATTTATATAGCGCCGTTTTCTCGAGAAATCACCTCAAGGGCGCTGTACAAATATATTTCTTAAATAGTTAATACTAGAACTACTGACTTATCTCTAAGACTTATATCTAGTGACTTACGACTAAGGCCTACATCTAGGAATCTAGGAATCATCAGGATCAGGAATTAAATTCAGGACCTCTTCCTTGCCGGGGAAGTGCTCTGAGCACTGAGCTAATTTCTGGGTTCAATTCCTAGACTGACGGCCTCCGTGGTCGAGGGGTAAGGCTCTCGACTAGAAAGCTGAAGGTCACGGGTTCAAATCCCGGCATGCACAAGTAAACTTTATTTGATAAATTTGATTCATTTCACAATAATTGTGTCATTATAAATTATAAATACAATAATAAATTATTTATTCATTAAAAAAAAATATATAGTATATTGGCGGCACGGTACAGAGCGGAAGATACTCCCAGTATCGCCCTGATGTGAAACATTGCTTGAAATGGCTTCAGCCATTTTTGGTGACCAGATCTAAATAGCCAGGTACTCATCCAACTTCCTCTTTCCCATATCCTTCCCCTCCCCAGTACCTTCAGCCTCATACAAGGTACTCATACCCATTTTCTTCCTCTCAGTTAACCCTTAGTCAATACCCCAGTTGGGAATTTTTTTTTTTTTATTAATTTCAACGCCCTGGTGGGCTTTTACATAACATAACATACAGAAACATTTTTAAATGGAAAAAGATAGACTATAAAAATAAGAATAAAAGTAAACATAATAGGAAAGGTAGGTAGGTGAATAGATAAGTTAAGGTAGATTTAATTCATTGCAATAAAAGGGAAATAAACTAGTAGGTATGTTAACAATTACAAAATTACATGCGAATGGCTAAATGTGATACATGACAAAATTTATTTATTTGTTTGTTCACGCCTTGACGGCTTTTACATGCGAGGTAAATCATACATGAGCATTATAACAAGTATATAGCATCATTAGAAGTATAACATAGTAAATAAAATAATAAGCTGAGCATGAAAGACATAAGTAGGCACAACACAGGTAGGTATTAGTATACGATAAGTAAATTGTATATTGTATAAAGGAGTTCAACCAGCAAATACTTATTTGGGCTCAGGCTACAGTACATTCAGCAATTATAATTGTCACAATATTACACCAAACATAATTACAAACATACTCGAAACATACCGGTTGGCAGTGGTGTAAAACATTTTCTAGCGATTTATAAAAGTAGGTAATATTCTTGTAATTTAAAATATATAATTTGTTTTTTTGCTATTATAAATGAACGTAAGTATGTTATTATTATGACAAAAATAAAAGGTACACAACGATTACGTACAAAAAGAAGTAGGTATTATGAAAATAGTTAAAGAGTATTAAGTGTGTTATTGTTAACAATTAACAGGATTTTTGCTTAATATCTGCATACATATACGCTTTCTAAAGGAAGCGATGTTTTTATTAAAAAATATGAATAGGAATGCCATAGTCTCACTGGATCCAGGGTGTTGGGAGCAGTTACGACTCTTGTGTGGTATTTAAATAAAAAATTATACCACTGAATCTCCATTCCTTAAAAAAACAAATCACGAAATGGATCCTTACACACGGAATACATTACAATTACAATACTCATTCATTCTTCACTCTATAAATTTATTCACCTGTCAGACAAAACATAGTTTATCCTTATTTCCTAACTTAGCAGTATAGATGTATATAATTAATCAGTGAGATCTATTTACAAATAATTTCTCAAATTTTTAATCTTTTTATAATTCTCTAACTTCTCCATCCTCTTCTTGCAACCCAAACTTGCCATACATCATTTTTCTTATTTTATTGTTTATATTATAGTAATGTATAGATTCTTTGTCCGCAAACTGTAAAATTCACCCGTTATAATACAGGGTCATTGTTAGCATGGAGGGTGAAATATCAAAAAAACCAAATGTACTCTCTTAATCTGTATCAATAAAATAAAAAATAAAAAAAATCTTTTTCTGTTTCAAATTTTCTTTGGCATAATTTTGCCTTCAATGATTTCAACTTCAATAATGTATCTTAATATTTTGATGGTACCATAATGGGAGACACTCTCCTTATCGTCTTGATAAGACACCATATTTAAGAATCAAATCTTTTCACAACACGGATTTTGCTTTATTTTTTTACGAAATTTAAACCGCCAGTTAAGTCTCAAACTTCCTCTTCACATTTCCCAAATAATCTGGTTAATGTTAAAGAAGCCATTATACAGACCTTGGACGGTTGGAACTAATGTGTACTTAGAATATTATACAAATAATATACAGCAAAGAATCATCTAAAGGCAAATACACGGCGAATTGCACGTAACCCGGAATTGAACTAGCAACCTGTGATTAGTAGCGCAGTAGAAAAGGTACTGTTTGGTTCTTCCAGTCTCCTGGTGACAAGAATAATGGGACGGCTATGAAGGGTGGGTAGGGAGTAAACTATTAAAGATAACAATCGGCTATATGACCGAATACATCGTTTCTCTGATTTATGGCGAACATAAGTTACGAAACAGACTCTACCGAGGATAACCCAAATAAATAAAAAAAAATACCATCTAGCCCAATCTAACTTACCTAACCTAACCTAACCTTACTCGCACCATTCCAAAGATATTTACATATTTCATACCATTAATATAATTTCCTAGGGTTTCAAAACGTTAACGTGGTTCATCTCGAAGTAATGAGTATGGAGGGACAATATCCTGACTTTAAGCCACATATATATTATACATTTAAATGTATAAGTTTGTGACCAGTTTTAATACTTAAGTCACTCGGCCACTTCCTAATGCAAATGTCACTTCCTCGTAAAACTCATTCTGTATCCTTTTATTGCTATGGGCAGACAAATAATAAAAAACTGATTTAGAAAGAGAGTACACATAACTTTCTCTTTACATATAAATATTGACAATGGACGCTCACATATAATTTGAAATAATTCTTTAAAACAGTTTACCCGGTCAAAGAGTGCCAATTTGTTTACATCGATTATTTTTATATAAAAGGTAAAAAAGTATAAGTGAAAAACTATTATACCTTTGCTAAATAACCTATATTTCATTTTTAGCTTCATGTTAAGTAGTTAATACAGTTTACAAAAAAAAATCATCTGTGCGTGATTTTAAGAACTTATTATTTTTTTTAAATGCTTTTATTTCAATTTGTAAAATCGAATTGTAAAAGATTATTTTTTCTCCCTCCAAAAACAGTGATTAATTTTGAGATAAATTCAAAAAAGCAAATCTAGTTGAAAATTGAAATTTTCACAATGCGGTTTTAATTTGTCTTGTCCTGAGAGGATATAAAATGAATTTGTGTTTTTCATAATTTATTAGTTTAAAATAGTATACAGTATACTTGCGGAACATTTCAGAGGTGAATATACTCTTACTACCGCCTTGGTGTAAAACCACCATTCAGATTTGAAACATTGCTTTGGCTTTAGCCGTGTTTAGTGACTAGATCTGAATAGCCAGGTACTCCCCTACCTGCATATTCTTCATCTCCTTTCCCCCGCAATACCTTCAAATACCCCTATTGGGGATGCCATAGCCTCACTGCTTCCAGACGGGTGGGAGCAGTTGAGACTCACATAAAAAAAACATAATCCAGTGTAATTAAGCACAATGTGGCAGCGATAACCTACCCACCCACGTCGCGTAGTGGATTTCCGGCATTTCATCTGACACGTGCAATTCCCACATAGAATGAAGAGAATGAAAAGTTGTAAAGTTGCATTGTCGTCCGGACCGGGATGCTGGGGAGAGTTTTTCATTTGGGATTGTAAACTGGAGTCCATTCAAAGTGTCCATTGTGCGATGATTTTCATCGGAGGGTTGATTTTTCAATAAGAACTCTGTAAATAGTTTGAGATTCTTTATACTAGTCATAACATCAATTGTTTGCATTAGTATGTTGAGTTGTGATATTTTAAATTATGTGTGCTAATAATAACTCATTTATTTATTTTATTGATACATGATTTACAGAGTACATGTGGTTTTTTGTGATATTTCACCCTCCATGTTAGGAATGACCCTGTGTTATGGCGGGTGAATTTTACAGTTTGCGGACATAGAATCTATACATTACTATAATATAAAATATAGAAATAAGAAAAATGATGTATAGCTGGTTTTGGTTGCAAGAAGAGGATGGAGAAGTTAAAGAATTATAAGAAGATGAAAAATTTGAGAAATTATTAGTAAATAGAACACACTAATTAATTATGTACTTGTATATACTATACCGCTAAGTTAGGGAATAAGGATATATTATGTTTTGTCTGAAAGGTGATTAAATTGATAGAGTCTAGAATGAATGAATATTGTAGTTGTAATGTATTCCGTGTGTAAGGATCCATTTCGTAATTTGTTCTTTAAAGGAATGGGGTTGACTCACGGTTTTTAGGTTTTCAGGGATAAGGTTAAAGATTTTAGGAGCTAGGAAGAAAAATTGTCTTTGAGCTGACGTGGTATGTAGTGAAAGTACTTTGTAGTGACCGTTGGTTATTGTTCTGGTGGTGTGATTCAGTTGGCTGGATGATTGTATGGTTCTCCAATCCGCAGAACCCAAGGTTGCGTGGTTACTCTCGGTGTGTAAATTCAGATTTCGGATATTTAAAATTTAGTTTTATTTTAACAAACTAACGTTACAATAATTTTATGAACAAAAGCAGAGCGCGTACGTTAGAGGGGATTTAGGGCTGAACCGGCGGCTGAAACCTCTGGAGAGAGAATGAATTACCCGGCATTTTGATGACGTATACATTTAAAATCTGTGGAATAATTATTATTATGATTTGGATCTTTACTCTCATATTTTGATTCACAATTTGCATTCCGAAACAGTTCCAACTGGTTACAACTTTATTATGACGCAGAAAACGCAAATGGCTGGCTGGCTGCTTTGAGCCCTTGCACCAACGTTGCCCGGCGTGAAGTCAAAGTCGCCATATTCCCGAATCAAAACGAACATCTGACACAAATCGAAAATGGCCTAAATTTTGTTAATAAACTTGATTTTCGTAATTTTTTCGTTAATAAAAAAACTCATGAAAATTGGGGATTACTTAGTTTTACGGGCTCCAAACGTTTGGGAGTAGTTGGAACTCTTGTGCAGTGTTCAAATAAAAATGTTAAAAAAGATAGGAAGTCATAACATTGTTAATTTTACATTTTTCAAATATGTTAAACCAGGGTTGAGCCGGGAAGCAACTGTTATATTATTAAATAGGTATATTCATTTAAAAAAAAATCATTGTTGCAGAATTGCCACACGACAATGCCTGTTAGTCAATCATTAAAATAGTGAGCCGATATCAATTAATACTTAACAAGAGTCCCATTTTCTGAATTAATAGAAAACAAGGTTGGTCAGAACAGTACCTGGCTTTTTGGATCCGGTCAAAAAACACGACTGAAATCGTTTCAAACGACGTTTCGATTATGAATTCCGATCTTTCACCAGGGACAAACTGGGAGTAGGCGTCTAAAATGCTAGTCATGTACAAAATTATATGTTTCTTGGAAATAAAATTAACTCGGTTTTCAACGGAGTCCAGAATCAGCCGGACTAAAAAATTCTCTTGGAAGCATTTTGATCAAATAGAGACTATTAACCCAAAGTGACGCTGGGGGTCCATGGGAACCACATTTAAACTCCCCCCTCTGCCTTTCTCATCCTATTCGCAAACGAGCCCAGCGCGTCTCAGGACCTTCCTATATTATGAGTGAGATTTGACAGAAGGATAGACGAGAGTCAAACGAGTCAATGGTCAATCACTGCATCGCTTGCGTAATATTTTTTTCTACTTTATTTCTAAAGATGGTGAGTCAAAACCCCCGACCGAGTATTTTTAATACCATATTATCTCAAAGATAGACACTATCGATAGACTTTTAAAACGAAGAATAAATAAAAACAAAGATTCAATTCAATTTGCAAAAATACGTATGTATAACTGTACCCATCAGTTGTCATTTTTTTTCAAAGTTATTATTGTTTTGTGTACAAAAGCCATAAAAGTTTTTCAATTATTATACGAAAAATTATAATAACGAAGATCGAGTCGTATTTTTGTGGATTTTAATTACTTTTTATGGATATATCTTCTTAGAAGGAATTTTTCCGTCTAAAGTTTGACAGTAAAAATACAAATTTTGCGTTATAAGTTTGATTTGTTGAAATAGATTTATGATGAATAATTGAAAATTTAAAAAAAATACACAAATCTTACTTTTATGATTAAGCGGTTTTGAAAATGTGCGGTCACGGGACCCACCACGTAAGTTTTGTTCACCACGTCAATTCAAGGTTAACTATCCCGCAGCCAAGTGGGGGAGTAGGTAGTACCCAAAATTACTATCCTCCTTATATTAGCTTAAATACTTGACGTATAATTTTAGTATTTTACGTATTCGTGCGCAAATCCAAAGTAACCATTGATAATTGACTGAATAATTGGGATTTCTATATTTTAAAATCCGATAAGACAGAAAAATCATGGGGTCGTCGGAAGACCCACTTGGTTATAGATGTTTTGTTTGGCATCTTGGCCTGTCAAGAGTAAACAACAATTTAATGGTAGCTCAAATTTATTCAGAAACATAATATTTACATTTATAGTTATATATTCCCTCGAAAGTATTCAATTATACAATTCATGGGAGTAGGTATTAAAAAATTATTTCAGAAACCAGATCCTTATTTAATAGGTAAGTACTTGTATACTTGAGTAAATTCACGGAGGTAAAATGTCCTGTTAAAAAAGTGTAGCATGCCAATTTCCCTGTAAAATATTAGTCATTCAGAATATATCGATAACACGTGTTCTTTTCCTAATAAATATCATGACGGAATGCGACAAAATCAGTATGTTAATATCAATATCAGTATTTGCCACACGTATTCCGCTGTCCTCACAAAACATACGCTTTTAACCGATAAGGAACTCTCCCAATTCATTCGTCGAAGGTATGAAGTCCCGTTTTTAATAGGCAGATAAATAAATACTTAACTAAACATTATTTTATATAAGTAAGTTTTCTTCGTATACTAAGAATAATATTGTTTTTAAGGTTTGCTAAAATTTGACCATCTTATTTATAAAATTCGAGGGCCAAATTCCAGAAAAAGGCTCTATCGAAATTCTTTTTAAATCAAATTTTTGTATATTATACGTTCTTATTGAAATATCCCCCTCCTAAAACTTGAAGTTAAAAGTTTTATTCCAAGGTCTTCGGAAATATGAATACGAACCAAAAACTTATATTATTAGATCGGTTCGATATCATTTTTAAGGTAACTAGAAAAAGAAGTTTGTGTAAAGTTATCAGGAGTGATATTTGAGATGAAGCACTCCAGTTTTCTTAAATTTGAAATATTTTCTAAATAACAAGCCAGGGAAGCAAAATAACTGACTGCAACAAACTTATTGTGAACAGGGAAAACGTGTTATGGTTTACCTGCTTTGAACTTTACTTAAATGCTGAAACACGGATAGAGTTATACAACAATGTATCCGAGAAACTTTATGCATTTCCGATTAAATTAATAGATTTAAATAAAAATTTTGTTGTGTGTGAATACAGTACACGAGTGCGGAACCAGCGGGACTACGGCATTCACTATCGGGGAATGTTGTTAGTTGTTACGCTGATGGAGTGGGGAGAGGAAAGATATTGGGAAGAAAATGTTAAGGCTGTAGGTACCTGACTTTTACACAGACATGGGTGAAACCATTTCTGGTGGTGTATCATCAGGACGACAAATGTCTCTGAGAGAATCTACAGCTCTGGAACAATGATACTACTATTTATACTAAATATTTAAAAATAAGAAAATAATATCGTTTACGGTTCTGACAAGCTTTAAAAAGCCGTAAAATAGATCGCGGCGAAGTTTATAAAAAAAACGCCATTTCCTATTATAAAAATACAAAAAAAAATCGGAGCTATTTTATTAGTCACTACCAAAAAACTTACACTGGCGCAAAATATCACCAATTTTCCCCAAAATTTCATTTATTCACAAAAAAAATAAAGTGAATTTCTTAAAAAATAACGATAATTTCACTATGGCAATATATGGCAACAATACTAAGTGTCACAGTCAACACGTAAATTTTTGCTCCACACAAATTAATAATTATATTAAAATTAAGAGCTTAAAGTAGTGTTTTTCACCCACGAGTACTTTACCATAATCAAAAATTAACATTGTGTACCAACAGTTGCAGCTGCCTAACCGGTAATTCTTTATTATTAATTAAAATTTCAACTGTCACTGGATTCCATTAGACACACACATACAAAGCCGATTAGAAGGAAGAATACTAATACAATCAAAGTTTCGAAGAGTACAAGTGAAACGCCCACCCACTTCTCGTCATAGACAACGCATGAACAGGGTTGTCACTGCATCTTATATAAATTATTAATATACAAAATCCAATTGCAAGATGAGTACCACTGATGCACTATCATATATCAACAAGGCTAAGGAGGAAATTAGTGCTTTATATAGTAATATTACTGATCCGGCACTTAAACTAACTAAAGATCAGATGACTAAATTACTAAACAAACTTTCCAACCTCTCTGGCACCATGCTGGATGTTGGTGTCAAAGTTGGAATCCTCGAGGGACAGGTTAAGTCATATGAACACATGGTCTCCTCAAAATTGATAGAATCAACCTCACAACATGAATCTTCATATTTACCAAATTTAACAATGTGCGAAGCTGTGACGAGCTCGAGGAGAGGAAAAAACGTTCGAAAAACATTATTATTTTCAACTTTCCTGAAAGCTTGGCCTGCTCTCAAATTGACAAAATTACAGATGACACGACAAAAATATCAAATACACTAACGGCCATAAACTCAACCATCACCAAGGCCAACATCACAACCTTTCGTCTGGGGATAAAAAAAACGGACAAACCCAGACCTCTAAAAGTGATGCTTGACAATCCCACCCAAGCCATTGATATTTTGCGAAAAAAAAATAGCATAACAGAGTACCCTGGCATTAAAATTTATTCCGACCAAACTCCAGCCCAAAGAAATTATCTCGCCAATTTACGATTAACCCTAGACCAAAGAACCCGAGACGGTGAAATAGGTCTCACAATAAAATATAAGAACAATAAACCTGTTATTGTAAATACAAAAAACTCCCCACGAAACTAACATTTTACTACCAAAGTTGTAGAGGTTTGCGTACCAAGCTCAACACCCTAAGGTGTAATATTCCAACGATAAATAACGATGTGTACTGCCTAACAGAAACCTGGCTTCATGAAAATATATCTTCCCCTGAATTAGGCTTCACCAACTACGATGTTTACCGGCTGGATCGTGAAAATATTATTGGCGGCGGGGTTTTAATATCGATCAGAAAGATGTTCCATTCAAAACTATTAAAACTAAAAAATAAAAACATTGAACAAATAGCTATATTAGTGAAACTCAAAGCAACAAAAATAATAATTGTGTGTGTGTATATCCCCCCCCAAGTTAGTGCTGATGTGTATTGTAAACATTGTGATGAAATTGAATCTTTGAAATTGAAATATCCTGATCCAAAATTAATAATTTTTGGGGATTTTAATCTCCCAAATGTAAACTGGGTACAACCCACCGAGTCTTCAAATCCCATTTCTGCTAAAGCCCAATTAATCATTGATATCATCAACTTTCTCAACCTTAAACAATTAAATCATGTTAAAAATATAAATGACAGAATTCTTGACCTTGTCATATCAAACATAAATAATAGTAATGTCAGCGAATCGCGTGAATCAATAGTATCCATTGACTCTCATCATCCCCCTTTACAAGCGACCATTTATTTGGCACCCATTGAACTCCTTAGTCCCCAACCTCCCGTTCACGAACTAAACTACAAGAAAGCCGATTATAATCAAGTGCGGTTATATCTTTCTTCGCTCAATTGGTCCCGCATTTTTATGTCTACAAACGTAGAAGAAGCAACAAATGTGTTCAACTCAAACCTTTATGATACTATTGAAAATTGCATACCAACTTCTATTGTAAAACGTAACGACTGTTACCCAAAATGGGTTAGTACTGAACTAAAAAAACTCATTCAATGTAAAAAAATTGCCCACATTAACTTTAAATCCGATAACTCCACTGACTGCTATAAAATTTTTTCTGTTTTACGAAATAAATGTAAAAGTCTATCTAAAAAATGCTATTCAGATTATATTACAGATGTAGAGCAGACTATCAAGTCAAATCCAAAACATTTTTGGAATTATGTGAATTCTCTTAAAGACAACAACGGCTGTCCTCGATCAATGTATTCAGGGCGAAAACATGCTGACAGTGATCAAGAAATAGTTGACCTCTTTGCTGATCATTTCTCAAGTGTTTATGAACAGAAAAATGATAATGTAACTATACCTGAATTTAAATACACCAATGTAACTGACATATCAACATGCCACATTTCTCTGGATGATGTTAATACAAAGATCAGATCTCTAGATTGTAAGAAGGGGTCAGGTTCTGACAAAATTCCACCGGTATTCATAAAGGAATGCGCTCAGTTTATAGCAGCTCCACTTCAACACATATTCAATCTGTCACTTCAAACTGGAATATATCCTGATCCTTGGAAACTTAATCACTTGACACCTGTATTTAAATCAGGTGATAAAAATTGTGTTTTAAATTATAGACCAATTTGCATACTGTCTACCACCCCGAAAATGTTTGAAAGTATTGTCTTAGATAAAATTGCTGTTAAGTTTAGGCATATTATTACTCCAGAACAGCATGGTTTTGTGACCGGTCGGTCTACCACAACCAATCTTCTATTGTATGAACACTATATCTGTGAAGCTTTCACGTCTCGTGCACAAGTAGATTCAATATATACTGACTTTTCAAAAGCCTTTGATAAGTTAAATATTAATATCCTTCTCGCGAAACTGCAAGCCCTTGGTATACATGGATCATTCCTAAAATGGTTGAATAGTTACCTCTGTAACCGCGAACTGATGGTAAAATTAAATAATAAAGTCTCATATAAATTTAAAGTAACATCTGGAGTTCCTCAAGGCTCTCATCTGGGCCCACTTCTCTTCGTATTGTTTATAAATGATTTATCTTTATGTTTCGAAAATGTCAAATTCATTCTATTTGCAGATGACCTAAAGCTTTTTAAGATTATAAAATGTTTAAATGATGCACTTATCCTTCAGCATAATATAGATAGACTTGCTAGCTGGTGTGAAATAAACAAATTATTCCTAAACGTAAAAAAGTGTTTCCACATGTGTTTTTACCGTTCACGGACTCCAATAACCATATCGTATTCAATTAACAATAATGAAATTGCATTAGTACCATTTATCAAAGACCTTGGTGTTATTTTTGACAGAAAACTTACCTTTGATCGTCACTGTGAAACAATTTCCAATAAGGCCATGCAAATTCTAGGTTTTGTAATGCGTAACACAAGGACTTTTCAAAACATTGAGTCAATTAAATTACTCTACTGCTCTCTTGTGAGATCGCACCTAGAATATGCATCTCCTGTATGGTCTCCGATTTATACCTGTAACTTACACCGCTTGGAGAAAGTACAAAGAAAATTTCTTCGATACGTTCAATTCAAATTGAGACAGCCTGTAATTGATATCTGCTATAATACATTAATGTCTGGTCTAAATCTACCACTTCTTTCTACCCGGCGAACTATTAATGACATTCTTATACTTTTTAAATTACTGAACAATCTCATAGACTGCCCTCAAATGTTAAGTGTTATAAATTTTCGTGTCCCTGTTAAATCAACTCGACTCCACCATCTTTTCCACAGTGACAATCATAGCACTAACTATTTGTATCATTCACCGTTGGCGCGTTTTCACCGCACTGCCAACACGTATACAGACCTTTTTGATATTTTCAAAACCTCACCGTCTTGCATCAAGGCAAAAATACTTGGTTATGAATGTAATTGATATGTTTGTGAAATGTTAAATGTCTGTTTGTACTGCATCATACTGACTGTTGTGTTCTTCTTTATGTGTAACATATATATGGTGTTCTATACATATACATTCCACATATATACATATATGTGAAATGTATATGTATAGCATCAATAAAAACTGCTTGTGGATGTATTATTTTAATCAAAAATGCTATTTCTAATTGTCAAGTCTCTGACAGCCCTGAACTGTGTACTTATAATCCCATGTTTCACATTACTGTAAAAGCCTTTTATGGCGTTTAATAAATAAATAAATAAATAAATATGGCAAATAACACATTTGCCCTGATTATGGACACTGCAATGTTGTCCGAAACGTTGGCTAAAGAAGGAGTTAGCGCAACACGGCATAACACCCCAAAAACAAATAACAAAAAGATAATTTCACTATAAAATAACGCAAAATTTCACAAATAATAACACATCGTCCGTCATAAAAAATGTATACGTTTAACATGTCAGATGAAAAATAGTCGGGATACAAAATAAATAAATAATAAGTTTATTGTTGAATAACGATATTATATATTTTTTTGTTTTGTATAGGCCGGGATTTTAACTGATAATTCACTAATCCGAGTAACCATTATACCAGACTAAAAATATTGAGGACGGGTAGTTTCGCAGAATTTGAAAAATTCATCAATATTCAACGTTAATTTTCAAGTTCTGTGAAAGTCCAACTCTAGTTCTGTTATTATATCATTATTGGACAGATGTTTCACAAAACTGTTTTGAACTCATTCGACTGTTGTGAACTCCTGCAACTTATAAACATACATACACCCACAGTAACAACACGACAAAATATAATATTCTACAGCATCACACATAGGCGTAACTACATTGCCCACTCTCCGATACAACGACTTCACACCATGGGAAATCATTACTTGGGTGATGTTGACATATTCAATACCAACTTGGCAAGTTTTGTGGATCATTTAAAACATTTATTTCAACAATACTCCTAAACACATCATGTAAACCTACAAATAGCTGTAATTTTCTGTTTTTGTTTCTTGTGTTTGTATGACTTGTTGCGTAGCTTTTATCAAATGTAATTTTATTCTTATTTTTAATGTTTCAAAGTATCTATCAAATTAAAATTATACTACCAACCATGTAAAAGCCCTCTGGGCTTAAATAAATAAATAAACAAAACTGAAATAATAAGAGAGTTTGAATAGAACCTTTACAGAACTTGAAAATCAACTCTGAAATTTGACGAATTGTTCAAATTCTCTGAAACAACCCATCCTTAATGTTGATTCAATGATCTCAAAAAATTTAAATATTCTTATTTGGTACTTTACAAAACCACCATTTGTACCTATCAATTATTCCTAAAACTGAAAATTCGTTGTCCGAATTTCTGATGACATTACAGAATTTTGAATGCCAGACCGGATTTCGGAATAAAGTTTTATTTGGCTTAAAGCCTTAACACTTTATTCGTTAAAAGGTTTAGTCGACTGTCGCTTTAAACTAACTCACTCATTGAACCGTGAATATTTAAATCCATCGTCCAATCAACTGGATTTTGATTGGAGGCTTATTATGGTAAAACCATTTTTTAAACTTTACGGTTTACAATAATTTTAAACGTTTGGTCAGATAACGAAATAAGCATTTATGTAGTTTACTGCTGGTAATAAAGATTGTTAGAAGTTTTTGTTCATAAATTAAAGCACCAACCATAGATTATATTTACAAAGGGACGTATTATGGCAATGATGCATGCCGACTATTGCTGATCTACGACCAAACAGCATTCACATAGAGAAAAATGAGTATTACTAATTTAATAAAATAAAATTATTTTTGTTTTAAAACCACAAGTTTTCATAATTTTTAGAACCGACCGATTTCGCTTTACTCAAACATCTTCATGGTACAAATTATTACTAGACAAGAAGTACAAAGTGTGAGCTTATATATAAAAAAAAATGAGGGAGACAACAAGATATAAATATAACAAACACAGAGGAATCATACAATAAATTTACACAAGTACAAAAGACATGGGAAAAACCGAAAGATAGACTAATACTATTATGTAGACTAATTGATTATAATAATATATATGGGGAAACAAAGCATCAACTGAAATGGTGATAAGGAGAACTTGGACATATTTAATGGTTTATTGGAAACAAACTTAATATTGGACTACTTGATATATCTAATTGATTTTTAAGAATAAGACTTTCGGTTTTTACAGCTTCTAGGTTATTGAGTCTGTTACTATGCCCGTTTGTATGTAAAATATTAGCGCCTGTGTTATGACAGAAGGTTTATATATAAGCTCACACTTTGTACTTCTTGTCTAGTAATAATTTGTACCCTGAAGATGCTTGAGTAAAGCGAAACCGGTCGATTCTAAAATTTATTAAAAACTCGTGGTTTTAAAACAAAAAGTATTTTATTTTATTTTATTAAATATATCAAACCACAAAGTGATTGCTTTCTACAATAATGTTACTAATTTATTAAAAATCTCTTGAAATGATTACGAATCCGGCTAAAATCGGAAATGCAGACATAAATTAAAAGGTTTCCTGATAAACGAATATATAATCACAATGTAAGAACACTTTTTCATAAAAATCGTAATATTTTCGCATTTTGTGATTATATAATATCATGGTGCAAGAAAACAAGCTCATATGTATTTTTAATTAACAAAAAGTTTATGTGGAAACTGCCTGCAATCCCTTTTTTAACCGAATTAAAAATAATTTGAAGAGATTCATAGTAAATTAGCGATACTCATTTTTCTCCGTGTACTATCAAAGCGGCTATGTAGTGAAAGTTAAGCGTTTGGCATGTAGATAAATGCCAAGGCAAGTCGCAGCTATTCGTACATACGATATTGGGTAAAAGATGTTGGTGACAATTTTGTGAGCGTAGTTTTATACTGATTAACTTTGGGTTATGGGCTTCATTATCCATGGCCCCCACGAAATACCGCCATCTTCAATAGGAACGCTGTGGTAAATTGTTTAATATTCGAACAAACTCGAATTGCTTTAAATTATTTAAGGTGTACCCTGCTTATTAAGCCGGGTTTCCGGCAGCCAAATGTTTTCGAAACATTGGGATAGGGCCACAACGTTTTCCATCGGCCACGGAAAACAAAATAAAATGTGACCTTGCCACAATGTTGGTTAAATATTGTCGCTGAAGACGCGGCTTACTCAAAAAAACTCGTTCAACTTTAAATTTATTGTTAAATATTAGAATAACGGTTCCATGATAACTCACCACAGTGACAATTCAACACACTTTTAAAAAGTGATATAAAGTCATTAGAAACGATGAATTTTTTTTTTAACCTAACCCAACCTAACCTAATCTAACCTAACCTGACCTAATCTAACCTAACCTACATAACCCAGAACCCTTAAATGCATGATTTATTTATTTTTATGGAAAAAAATGTATTTTGTAGATATTTACATGCATATGCAAGGAAATATAAAGAATTTTATTTTTTTGTAATTTTTTAATGATATTTGATTAAAAAAAAAATTGTTGCAGGTTTACAACACCATGTATTTAATAATAATTAATATGAACAATTTACGTATGAAAAAAAAAATAAAAAACCTAAAAAAAATTCTCAAAACTAATAAGTGTACCGAAAAAATACGAGTTATTACATATAAGTATTGTATTATTGTATCTACTTACTTAAGAAAATCAAAATAATAACAGCAAAACAAAACTGTAATTCTAACCTCCAATCAATTTTCGAGAATCTTCACTTTGTTAAAGAAAAAGTGACATTTGACATTCGCGAAAGGAAAAAAAGGTGATGCCACTCGATAAAATATATTACCGTGAACTTGATTATTCTAAAACGGCATGCATTAAATATACACCAAAGAGTTAAAGGTGGTTTGAACGGTATGTTGCCGTTTTGCAACAGTTTGCATTTAAGGGTTAATAAAGTTTTTGTTTCACCACTTTCCATGACTTTATATAACTTTTAAAGATGTGATGAATTATCATTGTGACGATTTATCCGGTTACCATAGTTAATACTTATACACAGCTATCATATATAGTTAATACTTATACATAGTTAATAATTTAATCATCACCTTGTACTGCAGTGCGAAAGATGCATTCATACGTCTGTCATTTCTGGACATAATGTTCCCCAGATCCCTACCCATCTCTCATACTCTTTCCCTTCCCAGAATTTCCTGTCTTTCCTTACTTAAAAAGACTCTCCGTAAAGCATTGCAAATGATGTCTTTGATAGACTTTGGGAAAACATATTTTCCTCAGGGTCTTTTGTGTGGAGCTAATGTAAAAAAATACATAACTAAACTGCTTCATTAACAACAGTTTGTATTTATTTAGTGACACTGCCTCAATATAATTATTTCATCCATTACTGGGCAGAGAGTACTTATAAAATGATTAAGAAGTAGGAAAAATTTTAATATTGTCACAAGGTTGATCGGTTTCGGGAATGTTTGTCTTTTATCTACGAGAGGAAATAAAGCTATCCTTTCAGCGTGAGTGTGTCAAATGCATGCAGTCCAAATAAAAATAGATAAAAAAAACATATTTTTTCTTTTGCTCCTACTAAGCAGATACTTTGTGATGGACTATATTATAATTTAATATAAAACAATAACTTAGTAAACACCACTTTTATTCTTTATACTTAATACTGCTGACCTGTTTCGATACATCCGTAGTTTTACGACGGCTGTATAATACTGAATTATACAGTTATTGTTTTATTTTAAATTTAAATTATAATCAATTGCTATTCCACAGTTTATAATTTGAAAAATTCCAACAAACCTGTCATATAATTTACATGATTGCACGCATTATTTTCTTGATTTGCTATAAGAACCTGACGAGAATTATGATGAAAATGACCAGCATTTCTTTGCAGTTTGTTGTCATGGTAAAACAAAATATAAACTATAACAAAAGTCCCGAGTGATCACACGGGGCTTTTGTTAACTCGTGACTTCAACTGTCTTCCGAGTATTTGCGTAACTTCAGTGTCTTATATCTCCGTTTGTTGAGAAACTGAGTCAAAACCAAAATATATTTCCCACAATAAATTCTTAAAGTAGAAAGATACACTGGATCCATTTTTACCCAGTGGATACTGTAGATACTGACAGACTTATTCGCCATCACTATCAGATAATAGACGAACCTGTTTACGCACATTTGAGACGACGCACGTCAAGGAATGTAGCACGGTGCTACTCGTATTTCGAAAACGTGTAAAAAAGGAGTTCAGTGTATTTTCATAATTTATTATTTAACCCTTAATTGACGTCTTTGGTCTATGGGACCCGTATCGAAACTCCCCCTTCTTTGTTATTGTTTGTTTTTACTTTATGTAATGCTTCTTTTATCTAAACTAAATTTAGAATATTTAACTTAATTTCATGTGTTAATCTTACCATAATGCACAGGCTTGTTGGGTTTTTGCTACACACTGTAATTACTTCCCGAAGTTTTTAAGAATGTGGGTCCCCAGGACCCACGACGTTACTTATGGAAATTTTTTCATCACGTCGCTTAAGGGTTAGAATACATTTATCATTTTGATACGTTCAATTCTATACGATCTCTTTGTGTTCTTTACTTCGCTTAACCCAACATTCCATGTTTACTTAATGTACTTGTTATACACCAAGGTGAAAGTTGAATGTGCCCAAACACGAAAATTCCAAATAAAACAACAAATTTGTCATTGTCACAGTGCTTTCGTATTTCCCATACTCTGCGTGGTGGCACACATTTAGGGGTTGGGATATAAGGGTTGAACCAATAGGGGGAACGAATGTCCCTAAGGAATATGACAAGAACAAATGAGTAAACGTAGAATAAAAGAACAAGCTCTAAGAAAAAGGTTGCACGTCCCTGATGGGTTTTAACCTATTGAACATTACACCTTAAACATCGAGAACCTATTGAATTTTCAGTTCGTGGTATTTAAGCTATTTTTGGATTTGATACGGTCTATAAGATTGTTTAAAAAAATGGTTAAAGGTTTGTGATATTGATTGATTTGAAGTAACAACAATGCACGCTTAGCAAGTATTATATTGGACAAACGTAAATGTCATGCATTTTAATATTTAGAAGCTAGTTTTTGTCTCTTAAAAACACATTTATATAAATATAGCACTACAGCCATTGAGTTATATATAAATAGAGTCTACATTCCTTGCAATATCACTGCGAAATATTAAGCCCGTGCGGGAAGTAGGAAGGGGGTGTGGCGGCTGTCGATGTCACCCGAATCCTTCCTACTGCAAACGAATTCAACGAACGTGTCGAAGGTTTGAAGTCGAAAAGCTCCAAGAGTTTATAACATTGATTTTTTAACAAACGGATTGCAATCTTTAGAGTGCAGGCATCAGGCAGGAATGATGTCCATGTTCTACCAGCATTTCGATGGACGATGCTCCGATGCACTCACGTCATTGTTCCCTTTGGTACCGTTGCATAGTACATAGTTGAGAAATAAGTTGACATAATTTCTTTTAAATGAGAACGGGTCGTTTCTACCTCTAGTTCTCACTGAGTTCAACAGCTCAAACGATTTGACGCCCACTGTATTTCTCCCTCCTACAACACGGGTCTCTTCAAGACCATTGACACATGTTCATTCCTTCCTATCCACAAAACGACCTTCTGATATATTATTATATACGAGTATATGATATATTTTGAGTGTTATTTCAACGGCCATGCTAGAGATGTAAGGATGCGTCTGTATTATGGCCGGTCAAGATTTCCACAATATACATAAAAGTTAGTTGATTATAAAATAAATAAGTAAATTATAAAATACATTAACAGGATGTCCGGGGGTAAAAAATATAAATCACTTTTCCCATACAAAAATATTTTTCGATAGTATATTTATTTCCAGTACAAATAATTAATTTTTTTTACCTAAAAACTATCTTAAAACGTTGGAATTTGGAAAAAAAATTATGATTTTTTTTTAATTCATGTAGAAGTTAGCGCACTTTACCACCAGATATTTTTATTTATTTTTTACTAATCCAACTGCCTGAAGCCAGTGTGAATATAGGATTCCCACTCGGGTATGTGGAGGTTGAAGATTGAAGGAGAAAGGTTGAGGAGTACCTGGTATTCCGATTCTGATTTGTGTCTTTTACCCGGGTGATATTGAGAGAGTCTTCCGCTGAATGAATGAATGAATAATGAAATTACACAGATTAAAAAAAAATTGCTTACGCACTCCGGGATTTAAACCTGCGACCACCGGTAGCAAAGGATTGCAGCCATTTGACTACGGAGACAGACAAACGTAACAAAATGAACACAGTTCCTTCTTATATAACGTAGAAACAGAAAAAAATCAACCTATCGCGAAGGGTCTGGTTTGAATGTGTATGGTCCTCATTGCTTCTGTAGGCAAAAAAATGTTTGCATTGAATTTAAAAAAAAAGATTCTTCTTTGTAAGCAGCTTTTTGCCTCTTATAATAATTTATGTGCTCTGAATTTTTTCGATACGTTGAAAAACAGTCTTTCAGACTTTATATCAAATTAGTTTTTCTTCGAATCACGAATGTCGAAATGGAAAATGTTACAAAATAAAACCATTTTATTTCCTGAGAGACTATTTTTTAAATCCTTGTAAGTGAAGAATCAAATTGACAAGGGTATGATCGCCTTTTTATTTTTTATGTGAGCTCCACACAATAGTCCCAAATGCTCCCAATCACCTCAAGCCGGTGAGATTATAATAATTTTTTTTTATTTCAGGATGTGCGGAAGTTAGTGCACTCCCACATATCCCACATTGATTGTACAATATATATGAGAATATAACTTTAATTTTTTATGAAAATACAAGTAAGTCTTAAAATTCAACGACTATGTCATCCCTAATTGGGTTTTGTTGTGAAGCTGAAAATAGTGGGGAGTGGTACGAGATGGGCTCAGATCTGGTCACCAAACAAGACTAAAGCCATTTCAAACAAAATTTAGTTTCGTTATGTCATATTCGGTGGTTTTTCAACTAAAATGGAATTTCAACTTGGCGATACTGAAAGTATCTAACACTCTGGAACGTCTCGCAAATATAAGTAGGTACAATATAGATATTATTTAAAATTATAAATTGTGAAATAACACAAATTAATTTACGCTTGTGACTTCCGGATTCATAGCTGTAACCAGTCAGCCAGGGATTACGTCAAATTGATGTGAAATCAAATTCTGTTTTACTAGAAACTTTAAGAATTTTATTGACAGCCCGTAGCTCATGGAATGCTATAAATTGTTTGTACCGAACAACTACCACCAGGGTCGACATCGCGACTTGCTCTGCATTCCACATGGCAGAACGGACGTTCTGGCCTAGCATAGCATGACATGACTTCTAAATTAAATAGGCCTATGTCTCTTGACATTTTCAACAGCGGCCTTGAAGTTTTCAAGGCATTTTAGGCAAAAGGTTTTTATTTTAGTTAAATTCTTCATTTGGTAAGTTTTTAGATTTTCACGGCCAAAAGCATTTTTGTTGTTTGTTTTTGGGGTATTCTTCGGATCTACCGGATCTGCCCTGATGATGGACACTGCAACGCTGTCCGAAACGTCGGCTAAAGAAGGAGTTAGCGCAACACGGCATAACACCCCAAAAACAAACAAAAAAAATTCTTCATTTATTTATTTAAAATTATGTAAATTACGTCATGCGTATTCTAATAGGATTAAATAAATCTCTAATACAAATTATTAAAACAAAATCTAGTTTGAAATCAGAAGATTTCAACTCTCTTTTTTGTGCGTCGTGAAAATTTGAATACTCAACCGAGAATTACTTCGAAGATGCATTAACAAATATGTTGACCATTGAAAGGGTTAAACGTAACCGATTAGTGGCCGAGTAGACAGATGCACTAGGTGCTGGCAAAGACCGCCATCATTGCCCAGCAACATTGTAGTGATATAAGTAGCTGCAAAAATTCGAATATTGTCAGGTTATTCGTAACGTGTCCATTAAAGCTTTGTTAATTAAATTATTTTATTACACAAATAAATATTTATATTTTTTAATTATTTCATTTGCTTTACAGTATAAGATTTCTTATTTTAACTTTCTGATCTTTTGGGAAGAGTTTTGAGGTTATTTGAAGAAGAGATTTGGTTGAGTAGTTAAATATGTTTAGGGTTTTAGAAATTTTATTCAATAACAACATTCCTGTTTTCATGCTAGGCTGTGCTAGAACATCTGTTCTGCCTTGTGGTATCTTGAACAAGTTGTAGCGACGACTACAGCTGAAACTTTTAGGTACATATAAGCAATAGCATTCCAAAGAGGAATGGGATATCATTAGAGTTTTACATAATTGCACAGCAATTTAATTTTACCGAATAATTTTTTAAGCAATTTTAATAGCATTTAGATCCTTAGAACGGGCAATCTGCTTAGCTAGGAACTAATATCGATCTACAATCCACAATAACACTCGTACTTATTTTTAATAAACTTATAAAGTTATTGCAATATTATTATCTTGTCATTTTTGCTATATACATGTATCCAATGTAATGTAGGTAATAAATAAATAAATAAAAATATGAATTAATTATTTATATTGAGGGATCAGTAGGATTTATAGGCTCTGTTAGAAGTTCTACCGAGCCGAACCCTCTGATATGAAAATATCTGGAATCGGTGAATTATTTTCCCATTTGAACTATGGTGATTTGACGTGTTTTTTTTGTATTTATTATGCTTATATAATGCACTTGCATAATGTGGATTGACTATATGATCATTTGTGTAAAAGTGTGTGGAAGGGCTTAGTTTTTCCCGTGGGGAAGATTTAACCCGGACATAAAGTCGAAAACGATAATAATATTGAAACTAAGTATTGCCAAATTTTCCGTAAAGTTTGTTTTCTAGGCTACGCATTTTCCTTGCTTTAAGTAATTCAATATTTTTTATAGTTCATGAACCTCGGATAATGTTTCATGGGTCCGCATATACAAATTTTTGGAAGATTTTATTTATTTATTATAAACTATATTAAGGAAATAAGAGGAACATATGGCAATATCAAGTGAATCAGATACTCGAGTCGGGCCATATCAAGAGTCAGAATAATAGAAGAGTATGTATGAGACGATGTATGAATGTTAATGAGGCAAGAAGTGTCTGCCAAGACCGAGTTGTTTTTCGGTCCGTCTTCTCTGCCTACCCCTGCAAGGAAACGGCGTGATGGTTAGTTAGTTACATTAAAATTACATTTTTCGTGGTAGATGTATTGTTTAGTAGCATTAGCAGATTAGACAGTTGATTAAACTATTTTTAAATGGCTTAATCCATATCAAATTAAAATGATTAGTATTTAACGGATGTAAAACAATATTGTAGAAATAATCCCAAGGGTAATGGTTGATTACTTAATTAAAGTAATCATACTTAATTCAACAATTATTGCTTTTAGGTAATCATTATCTAAACTTGGGATGTGTACTTATACATTTTAATTTCCCTAATAAATGTGTCTATGGAAGTCAAAGTTCATGAAAAAAATAACAATTATTTTTAATTTAAACTGTTTGGGCAATTTTTTATAGTGCTTTTTTGTGAAAAGGCGCCTTGGGACACTTTGCAGTTAATAAAATGAAAAACTTATTGATTTTTAAGAATCTAGAATGAAAGTAAATTATTAATATTCACGCAGATAAATATTTCCTTATAACAAGAAATATTAGGTAGTTACTACATATTGCAAACTATTTTATTTGCATGAAAAAATCTAAATAGGCAGATTACTTGACAGACTGCTACATGAAATGGGATGTACACATTACTAATGTTTGTAAACGTTTACGGGCTATAGTAAGTACGATTTATAAAAATTAAATACTTGCCTTTAAGTACTTAAAAATTAATTTACTCATCTCTGGCCAAATCCACTATCCAATATTGAATAACGTCTTGGGGATATTTATGTTAAACAAATATAAGCTATATACAGGTTTTCCAATAAGAGGTGTTATTTTGATATTCAATCGTAAAAGATCAATGGTTTCGTTGCTTGTGTGGCACGTAGAGCCGTCTTGTTGAAAGTAAACATTGTCCAAATCAATACCATCCAATTCCGGCCATAAAAAATCATTAATCATCTCTCGATAGCGCAATCCATTCACAGTAACTGTTGCTCCAGCCTCATTTTCGAAAAAGTAAGGTCCAATGACTCCGCCGTACCATCAACCAAACAGTCACACGTTGAAAATAGAGAGGCTTTTCAACAATAACTCTTGGGTTTTCCGAGCCCCAGATGCGACAATTTTGCTTGTTGACGAAGCCACCGAGGTGGAAATGTGCCTCATCAATCAAGATGATTTGCATTTGATTCACTCAAGTGAATTTTAATAATTTCAATGCGTTGTTGAAGTGTGTATTGTTCCATTTTTATTGATGGCGTAGTTTCTACTTGTCAAATGTCAAAAAATGATAGCTTCAAAAGTAACATCTACCGAAATAGCGGGCTATTCAAAATAACACCTCTGTAGCGGACGTAGTTGGCCAATTTATTTTATTTCATAAAAATGTGCCTACCCCACGCCACTGGCAAAATCACCACTCCCCGCCACTGGTCATTTTGTTCCAATTTCGGCCCAGGCGGCTTGAAAACTTTGACCCCGAACGGCATCGATACCGCACCGCCCGCTCACCTGCCGCGTGGATCGATGTCCAACATTTTTTCTATGTAAAATTTACTAGGAAAAATCAATTCTTAAATATTGCAAATGTTTATATTTTACTTGTTCATCCCCTGGGCGGTAGTCAAATAAACACTATTTTTTATATACTACCGCTGAGGAGATATTAAAAAAGATGTTTTTCACATATATGTATACCCATTTTTGAACAATATTTTTTACCTTTTTTGCGTGTACAAAAATCCAGGAACCTCGTAGCATAGTGAATCTTATCTCTTTCTGAGCGCTATGTTACGGGGGACCTGGGAAAAATGCTAACTTAACAATATTTTACAAATTTGATCGCTTTAAGATCATTTTTACACATTTATTTACAAACATTTCTTATTTTTTATCGTATCTTGACAAACAAAAAATCTAGTTGTCAAGATACACATTCTTATAACTACTATGCATTTAAACTATGTAATTGTTATTCATGTAAGCGTTCAAAATCTTTTCTAACTCGTAAATTCAAGCGACTACCTTCGACTATGCTGCCGGCAAAATGAATATGCGACATTTTGCCGGGGAATATAAACACTTTATTGGCGCGGGTACAATTATTATGTTTGTTTAAAGTTAAAGACACGTCGGACAAACTTTTCTAATGAATAGAGCGCCAAAGCATGATATTTCTATCATGCTATGTCTGTCCGACGCGTCGCCAGCTCCTTTCGGATCATGAAAGACTTACCTCTCGGGCGGTGGGCACTGCTGTCATGCTATTATGTCACAGGGTGATGTGATGATTAAATAAAACAGTTTAATTGTTTAAATTGCACACTGATTATATATTTAACTGTCTGATCATATCAATATTTAAATTAAGACACTCACCCGAGATCGACCGTGTTATGAGCTACTCTGACTATCTAAACTTGGCTAGGTATTCTTGATGATGGGAAATCCATGACGGTGAGGAATGCATCGGTACGATCCGAGGCAAGTCGGATGCCTCTCATCCCTCCTCCGGAATATTCTGCTGCTGCGCGCTGGCCCTCTCGTGTGTTAGGCACCAATCGACATCCGCCCACAGATTTGCTCGGCGAGATTAATTAAGGCTCGGCCCAGAATATTAATAACTTGCCTGCACAAGGCCCAGGATGATGAATTTATATCCGCGACCACGGTCAACCCAGAGATGGCTCCGATTAATTGTCGATTACAATCTACCGACATGCTGATCAAAATGTCGCCGTTATGGTTTTAAAATGTGAATCACGCACTTTCTCGATAACTCCAATATCATGTTGGATATTTAAAATAACAAACCCATCAGGGTAAAAATTTATCGATTCACGATTGACTGTGTTACATTCCGTAATCCGGTTTTTAAATTAATAATCTCTGCGACTGTCGTTACCGAACCGGGGTCCCGCCGGCTCTCTAACAAGAGTGAGGAAACGGCCCCCCCCTTTCTCCTGACCGCTCATCTCTGTGTTGCCTGTCAAGAATCATAATTAATTTATTACCCTTTCGAAATTAGCCTACCTGAGCCTACTTGAGTTTATGAAATAATATTTCATAACACAATCCCCCGCCACTTTTGGACTCAAAGCCCAATGTCGGGTGCGAGTCATGCTAATTGAATATAAGCAGCCACATAATTAAAAATAAATCAGTTCATCTTTACCACCGAAACCAAGCCTTTTATTTATCTACAAGTGACTTCTGCCCAACATCTGCCTCACCTCGCCAAGTCTTCTGCTCCAAGATCTTCTGGTGTTACCTCCTCAAGACAAGCCGGCCCTCCTCTGGAAAACCGCCAACGCCAGAAGCGAGCAGAGACGACAGCACACCCAGTGCCCAACATTCACCAAGCCTGGGTGCGGGAGGTAGATTTCATCAAATATGTCTACTATTATCATCATCGGCCGTAAAGGAGCATTCTCATCGGTTGAAGACACGGTTTGGACCCGGCACCTAAATCTACAGTCTTGTGCGGACTCCCGTCCAGTACAACCTCTTATTGGAAAACCCTGTCCAAAAGTTACAAAACTCCATTATTAAATTATTAATCCATAAATACACAAATACACACAGAAGTAACATCAAAATAATGTACCTACAAGTCTTTGAAGTTTTATCTGTTAAAGGATTATTGTTGTATAATATCATAAGCAAACAAATTATATCGTCGGTGTCCTTGTATAAAGAAAGAGTCTACCATAAACATAACACAAGATTCACTCGAAATAATGGATAAGTGGTTCCAAAATGTACCAATTAATACGGAGAAAGAACTCTAAACTACATTGTGCCCACTATATCTAATAATCTAACAATGTCGATCAAAAATAATACCTTATGTACCACTAAAGTCAAATATAATCTAATGAAATGGCTATTGGACACAGATGAAATGTATTGATGCCCTACTAAGGCTCTTGTATAGCTAATTGGAATTCACAATGGAACTTAAAAATATATAGTAAATTGTACCTACCTATGTATGCTAAATATGGATATTCTTTCGATGTGACTGTTTCAATTGTACTGATATATAACGCTTATACTGCAACTGTATTTTTATTTTTTCTATTCTGTTATATTAACTTAACCGTGTCATTGTATGAAGTGTTGTCTGTATGTACCTGCTGACAAACTGCAAAAGCAGTTAAGCAGGTTTAAATTGTAAAATAAAAAAATTAAAAAAAAAAAAAAAAAAAAAAACATAACTATCTAGAAAAAATGGTTGTTACATATGGTAAAAAAGCTCTTAAGTCCCTATGATATGTTTCCTTGTAATGTCCTTTATGTGGTATGTATATTTAATAACTAGTGTGCAGTGTATAAGTGTGTATATTTATATGGGCAGTGATTCCGAAAAAATATCAATGTTAGAGTTTAAAAAAATATTATTGGACGTTTGACGAGCACCGTTAATTGTAAAATTAGATGTTGATTTATTTTAAAATTAAGTATGTGGAAATGCGCTGTATGTCATGCACGTCTGAAAGGTATGTTAAAATTAATTAGGGACAGATGTTCGGTACAGTCGATGGTAATGTTTAAAATTACATGTAAAAATGTTAAATAAGATATATTTTATTTTATTTATTTTATTTTAATATTACATTTAGTTACAATAGTGACGTATTTCCCATCTCACTAGGTGTGGAACGCCTGTGTTGAGATGGCAATTTACATAGTGGTTGTTAACTAGGTTTTAGCTAATACAATATTGTGAATATGCCAGATAAAATCAGTATTTTTTGTTTTTTTTTTTAAATCATACAATTCAAGAATGAATGTAGAAGGTGAAGGTGAAGCAATAATAATTTTAAGTAATTCATTAATAAAGTTTCAGTTTGACCAAAAGGCGTATTATACATATATATACACAGTAGGCACAATTTTTAGTATGTTATGAAATAGTTCAATGTATATTTTTATTGGAGGTAATCAATGATTTTATTTTCAAATAATATCATCTTGAACTTTTCTGTAGGACTTTTTAAGATATACATTTCCGTAGTAAATTATTTTGAGGTATCTCATAAGGTTTAGCCAGGGTTAAAAATTTAGTGTCTGAAAAAATATTTTTACGACTTGATTATAAAATGTCGAATTTTCTCTACTTACTATAAATATAATAAGCATGTATTATATCGCTATATATACCACCCGCTGACATGATGCAATCTATTAGACTATGTATGTCGCACATTTATGCAGATGATAGACAACTATATTTATCGTTTAAAGCAGTGCTCCGCAACCTTTTCTCACCTACGACACACCAAATTTCTTCCTAGAATTACGCGGCACACCAAAAGCTAAAATATATACATATAAAATTGATACACAAATTTTACAATAATTTTTTTTTTTATTTGAAAACTATATATACATACATATAACTATAACACATTTATTTTTACGCAATTTTAATATTTATTATAAAATAATAATAAATTAATGAGCGATTAATTGTTAAATTAACCTGCGCTTGTTTCAATGAACACAAAAGTTTTATATTCGGCTCGATTTTTGACAGCGCAACCCGAAATTCTTGGTCAAGACCTTTTAAGCATGACCGCTTATCATTTTTAATTAATACAAGCGTTGAAAAACTTTGCTCACATAAATATTGTCGTTGAAAATGGAAGTAGTGTTAAGAATGCTTTGATGGAAATGTGAGGATATTCTTTTTTGACGTAAATCCGGAAAACATCTAATTGATCTTCGGAGAAGTGAAGTTTTAATGTCATGTCATTATTTAAATCTGTAAATTCCACTCGAATTTGCAGAAGCATTGCTTCCGTAGAATTTATTGCATTGGTTGCAAAAAGATTTCGAATCCAATCGTATTGTTCCGTATTAATGGAATAAAAATATCGACCAAATTTCTGCTGAAGCATACTTAAATGTTGTTGAGCCAGATCCACAGTTAATTGTTTGTTTTTAATTGTACTATGGTTGATCCTTTGGTACATTTCCAAACATCCTTTTTGCAACACTTTTTGCCGAAGTTCGTTATTAAGTTTATTCAAATGCTCGAATATATCAGCCATGTATGCAAGTTTGGCTATCCAGTAATTATCATCGAGGTACTGATATAGTTTGGGCATATTTTGATTTAATAGAAACTCACACACCTCATAACGAAGCTCATCGTGTTCAAAAGTTCCTCCGGTAAATTTTTGACCATCAATACTTCTCGATGTATGCAGCAGTGTGTAAATTGTAACGCTGGATTTTTTTGTTTTACATAAAAGACAAAACCCTTTTTACTACCCGTCATTGCCCCAGCGCCATCCGTGCAAACGGCAATGGAATTGCTCCATTTAATATTATATATTTTGAAGAAATCATCGGTTACTTGAAAAAATTCTTCACCGGTAGTTCGCTCTGGAACCTCCTTACAAAATAAATAATGTTCTTTAATAAAGTCCTCGTCAACGAAAAGTACAATAGCTATCAATTGTGCTTTATTTTTAATATCGGTTGTTTCGTTGATCTGAAGCGCAAATTTTTCAGCCAATAGCAGTTTTCTAACCAGTGTTTCTAATATATTGTGAATACGTCTTTTAACAGTATCTGCAGAGAATGAAAAATAGACAATATTATGAAAAATATTTTGTCATTGTGTATTAAATACATAATGAAATATTGTAAAATGTCAAATACATTGAATTTGACCGCGGCACACCTGTGACCGGCTCACGGCACACCAGTGTGCCACGGCACACCGGTTGCGGAGCACTGGTTTAAAGTATGTAACGTTCATCTAGCGGTGGAAATGATAAATAGTGACCTACGTGGAGTTTGCGCTTGGGCTAAGACCATGCACTACTTCTCAATTCCCAAAAAACCGTTTGCTCTGTTAATGGGAACTCAACAAAAATATCATGTATAAGGAATAGAGGACATGATGTAAAAATATGTGAAACCACTATTCCCTTTGTTGAATCTGCGCGCAACCTTGGAATAATGGTGGACCGTAAATTGATATATGAGGAACATATCAAAAACAAGTCACATTGGTGCTATTCGAGACTTCGTCTGCTGTATAATATAAGAGATCATATATCAATGAAATTACAAAAGATTATTAATGATAGTCTTGTTCTCTCAATATTGGACTATGGAGACACAGTATATGGTCCCTCTTTACTGAAAAAAACCCACAAAAAAGTACAACGAGTCCAAAATGCATGTGTCCGATATTGTTATAATGTCCCGAGATGCAATCATATCTCGCCGTACCTCTATCGGTATCAGATGCTAAATATGTCGAACAGAAGGAAATTACACCAATTGTGTCAAATGTTCAATTTGATGAAATCAAAGGTTCCTGCCTATCTATTTGACAGACTGCAGTGGTCCCGTGACTCTCATACACATAGTACGCGTCAAAGAAACTACTTACTCGTTCTCTCCAAACATAAAACTACTGTGTTTGAGGGTAGTTATAGCTATTTTTCGTCAAAGCTTTGGAACGAAGTACCACTGTCCATTCGAATATCGACATCGTTGCATTGCTTCAAAAAGCTTTGCTGCGAATGGTTGCTATCGTTACAAAGAAGGGAATCTTAGCTGTGGTTGCGATTTTGTGTATTGTTTATTTAACTATATTATGAATTTGCACTGATTTGTATACCTAATATTTCTATTTTTATTTTTATTTGTTTGTGTTGATTTGAATTTCTTTTTAAAAATTTTTATTGTTAATATTATTTCATTGTTCATTATAATACCTAAATATGTATATATTATTATTATTATTATATTGGAGGCACTGCTGAAAACCAGTTGCATTCCCGGAGAGATCCGGAATGCATAGCTGAGTAGTGATCTTTTTGTCAAGAGAATTTATGTTAAAAAATTTGTTAAATTTATCTATTGGCAAATAAATGTTTTATTATTATTATTATTATATATTTGAACCTTCCAAAAAAAAATCTCTAAATGATAGCGAAAACCTTATCAAAATCCGTTGCTAGTTTAGAAGAACTTAGCGTACAAACAGACAGACGTGGACCGCCACGTTATTTTATACTATTTAGAGATTTGGTGGTAAAATATTTAGTAAATTTGTTTCGAACACGTTCTATGCTTTGCTCGTATCGATGTTCAGTTTATATTGTGGATTTCAAATTGGCGAAGCGTATTCCAGTGTAATTCTGACTAATGCCACTAACTAACACGACGATATACTTGGTAAACACAACTGTATAGTCACGGGCTAAGTCTCCAACCCTTATTTAACTTCCTCAGCATCCAGTACTCGTCATTGGCGTGACTGCCGTTTATTATCCGTATCACGGTGGGATTTCACCTTTTACAGTCGCGGCCGACTTAACACGGGTCAATTTTACGGCCGGGACTGTACTGGGAAATAAAGTTTTAAGTAGCGAAGAGAATTTACGAGTCTTGAGTCAAGCAGCGCCAATTGGGAATACCATTCTTCTTCTGGAAACGTAGTTTCTTTTCGAATTGTGTTTATTTGTTTTTCGATTTATTTTCGTCAGGCGACACTGGCCATGGTTAACGAGATACTTTTTGGTAGCACTGTTGTATTTTTGTAAACATATTTCTACTGGAAAAAAAAGAATTAGTGGTGTGTTTGTAAATTTTATAAAAATATATTTGGATGTGGGAGGGAAATGCGATTCTGAATTTCCAAATGATTTGTGTTATTGAATATAAAAATATAAAACAATTATTCTTTTCGATTCGAATGAACCTGTTATTTATTGATATTTCAAATTTTTGCTTGTGCTAAAGCTTAATTAGAAAGTAAATTATCATTAGCTAAAAACAATTTCGTTGTCCCAATGGTCAAGTCAATTCTCATTACGATGTTAAGTCTGAAAGCTATTGTAATTTTTTTAACATACCCGAGGGTCTAGCACGGTGAAATATAATTTACAATATAAGATCGATAGACGTATCTACCGATGGTTTTATGCCAATTTTCCGAGCACGGTTGCGCTGTTGATAGCCAGACCGATATTGATAATGTAAAAAAAATCATTGATATTCCGATAAATCAAACGTCAACAGCTACGTATAAATGTGAAATAAATCGACAATTTTGAAATGAAATACTTTCCTAAATATGCATTGCAGTCCGAGGTTACTTTTCGACAGTAAAAAGGGATTTGATTAGTTAACGAGGTATTTATTCCCGACTTTTTATATGAACAACTTCAGTTTCTCCAATCCCGAACCATTTGCCCGGAGTGATTCAACATACTGCATACTGTGGTGATTCTTTAAATTCTAAAAGCTTCGTTAGTTCAACTCCATTCGTTAATAATCGTAAAATACTAAGGACGGGTTGTTTCGGAGAATTTGAACAATTCATCAAATTTCAACGTTCATTTTCGGGTTCTGTGAACAATTTATTCAAGTTCTGTTATTATATCATTGTAGGCTAGTTACTTGACAAAACTGAAATAAAAACAGAACTTGAAAAAATCTTTCACAGAACATGAAAATGAACGTTGAAATTTGATGAATTGTTCAAATTCTCCGAAACAACCCGTCCTAACTTTGCATGACGAATGATATTATTTAAAAAGTTAAAGCCTTATATCACTACTATCGAAGCTTATACGATACTATGAAGCCGCGCTAAAATTTGTCTTTCTGCGGTCGGAACATGTCTTATCACTCGCAAATATCGCTAAACGACCATAGACAACTAACACATTACAATAAAGGTTGTTGCCATCAAAATCAAGATAGGTACCGCAACTAAAGGTTATTGCTATGAGGAAAGTTATGTAAAACAAAACCTTTTGAAGTTTTAAGCACATAGCGACATATATCTGGATTAGGTGTGTTTTTATAACGAACATAATATTTCTGGGATAATGTCAACGAGCATTGGTACCAAAAGAAGCAGAATAGAATTAATTTAATTTAATTTTGACCGGTCAGTGGCCGAGTTGACATCGCGTTTGGGTCCCACCCAGGCGTAGTGTGTTCAATTCCTCGGCTGGCTAAGTCCTCCATCACAACACAAGCAACATTTTCAGCTTATTGTGGTGGTAGTAGGAGATTTTCAAATATTGTCAGGTTATTAACCCGGGAATGTTTGTCTTTCTCTTTTTTTTTTTTTTTTTTTAAAATTAAAATAAAAATTGTTTTAAGGATTTTCCCAATTTCCAATTACAGATTATTATATAAATATAATATAATATAAACAAAGAAACTGAAAAAATCAAATTCATAATATAAAAGAGGAACAGAAATTTGGATGAAGCTAGTTTCAATAAATTGTTTTTTAAACTCTTTCTTTACTACAAATTTCAAAGTTTTTTACTATCGAAAAATGAACAATATTTATTTATTTAATATTCACTGTAAAAATATATAATTGCGTGATACAGTATACTAAATTACAGACTATAACATACAAGTGTAAGTTGACTTAATATGGGTTTAATAAATATTGATTAAATAAATTTGATAGTAATTAGAATAAAATAACTTTTTTTTAATACAACTTTATTGTATATATTTTCAATAGAGGCAAGCAAGAGGATTTGGAAAAATAGAAGTCCGAAAGCAAGTGTCATTTGTTTTTTATGTTATTTTAGTCGTTGTTGCATATAGCTGCATATTTTTCGCTCCCACTCAATAATCATCGGAAAACAGTATAAATTATCAGCCCAAATCATCACACGTCAAATAAATATAGAATATTTTCGAGAGTGATCAAAAAATCGTTCATGTTGTGAAACAATAAGTTTTTGTGATACAAAAACCGTTCGTGTTGTGAAATAATACTAGATGTTCATCTACAAACTAAAGGGCCCGCAGAAAATTCAAGACTAACATCAGAAATTTCAAATGAAGCAAAATCTTTCAGAAGGTAAAGACCTTCTTTCCCACTCCTATTTTTCCTTGTGATTAACACGATTTTTTAATCTTATTTTCTTGTTAAAGATTACAGTCCATTCGTCGAGTACCAATCGATTCGGTACGCAACAGGTATATCTATATGCGGACGCACGGAACTTACCCGAGATGCGTGCAAAATGCGGACTTACTTGCAACGAATGGATTTAGCAAAGACACCACACGTTCATAACACTGTTGATTCCTCTTGTCTTATACGTGCCTAAAAATTTCAGCTCGTAGTCGCCATTCTTTGTTCAAGATACCACACTGCAAAATATATTCTAGCACATCATAGCATGAAAAGAAGAATGGTGCTATTGAATGAAATATCTTTAGATGGCGTTAGATGTCGAGAATAATAGGATAATAAATTAGGTGAGAACTATAAGGTCGAGGTCTATATTATTCCAACCGCCTTCTAATTAAGATAGTGGTTTGTTGAAGCCGTAGTTTTATAGTTTGTGAGAGAAACATCAGTAAATATTACATGCTAAAAATTATCCACCCTGCTTTCGGCCATCCGTAATTTATTAATAATAACAATATCCCAGGATTTGCAAGTTAATTGGATTTATTACCAGTCGCTTGTGGGATTATTACAGATGCGGGTTCCGAGGTAGTAAGAGCGGATATCTACGGCCTCAAACTTATTCTATTATTATTATTATTGTATGAAAGACATCGCTCTCTGAGCTTCACGACAAGGATACAAATTCAATCTGTCTGCGAGAATTTATCGAGAAATAATACTAGCCCAGGTTTACGAAATCTCATTTTTGATGCTGCTCAATGATTTCAGGTTTTATTTCATGTATTGTTACAACTCATGACGGGTATAATGTAGTGAAATTGTTCTTAAAGTTTTGCAGGGGAATGACAAGTCTGCACTTGCTGCAGTATTTGAACTTACTGCACGTCTCAGACAATCAATATTGACAACCTTGTTTTGAAAAAAAAAATCGGTGAATATTATGATACATGATACACGATGCATGACACGTGAGACACATGATTCATGACACATGGCACATGATACGTGACACACATGACACATGATACATGACACATGATACATGACACATGATACATGACACATGATACTTGACACATGATACATGACACATGATACATGACAAATGACACATTATACATGACACATGACACATGATACATGACACATGATACATGACACATGATACATGGCACATGCCACATGATACATGACACATGATACATGACACATGACACATGCTATATGTCACATGATACATGATGCATGACACATGACACATGATACATGACACTTGATACGTGATACGTGACACATGATACATGCTAGATGATACATGATACATTACACACGAGACATGACATATGACATATGACACATGACACATGAAACATGACACATGATACACGACACATGACATACGACACATGACACGCGACACACGACACATGACACATGACTCATGACACATGACTCATGACACATGACACATGACACATGACACATGACACATATCACATGACACATGACACATGACACATGACACATGACACATGACACATGACACATGACACATGACACATGATACATGACACATGACACATGACACATGACACATGACACACGACACACGACACCTAACACACGACAAACTTCATATGACATACGACATGTGACACGCGTCACGCGACACGCGACACATGTCACATGACACATGACACATTAAACATGGCACCTGACACATTGTATAAATAATATAATCATATAATTTGACGCAGAAAGTGTCATAGCTCTAACGTTCAATCCCATTGGAAACATGAAACACAATCCAATCAGGCTTTGCATACCCCTTGACAAGTAGAAGGAAAATCAGATATTTATTCGAATACGTAATATAAAAACCTTTTCATAAATACACGTTCTTTCTTTTAAATGTCTGAATAAGAGCACGCCCCCGCAAAGCATGTGCACTTATATGAAGTATACACGTCTCAATCTTGCCCCGTGGGGAAATGGTTACATATTTTTTCAATGGTTCACCAAGAGCGTATTGTTAGAAGACGAGTACGTAGGAACGGTATATTACTGTACAGCGCCAGATGTCCTGCGTAAATAATCCAATATGAGTTTCTTGAAGGTGTCATCGGATGCAACACGACTTCACTTCCAAATAATGATTAGACTCGTCATATACGAGTATGACAAACATTAGCACTGCTGAAATGTTTGTTGTTCACATCGCTGCCAAAGAGACTCTAACCTACCACAGCAAAAGGGAAACAGGTATTGCAAATGTCTCCTTGAAAGCAATGCTAAAATCTCACCTATGAATTGAATGAAAATATAATCTAGTGTGTAAAAAAATATGTTTCTATATTTTTGTTGTTTAATTAATCAAAACCATAATTTAAGTACGCACTTACATACCCTCCTATTTTATTAAAAACCGCAAATGTTCAAGATAATAGTATCATAATATTGATTATTCTGATTTGACAGTTCGTAGTAGGAACCAAAATTGTGACAAAATTATAAAAAAAACTGTCTACATTATTTATGGAGGTTATATATAGGAGGTTTTGGTTAAATGCACTGTTCTCGAACTCAAAAAAAGTCGAAGCAAAAGAACTGTCCATTGTGGTATTTTGGCGCTCTAGCACAATATTTGATTCATTTAGTCATATCTGAAATGAAGGAAATAAAGTACTTGAGTCGGCCATGGGAAGAGTCTATATGACGGAAGAGTTTGAATGATAAAATGTATGCACGTGAATCAAGGAAGAAATGTGTGCGAGGACAGATTAAAGTGGCAGTCTATATTTCCGCCTAGCCTATTGGAAAAACGACGTGATGGTTAGATAAATAGGCAACATGAAAATAGCAATTCCCAATCTGCATTTTCTAGATAAACGCGACTATTTTCTGCTCACAATGTGCATAACTCCCTACTTTCCTCTTTCCCACCTCCTTCCTCTTTCCATTACCTTTGCCATCGCAACAAAGCCCAACTATTAGGGATGGATGCTTAAGAAAGATAAAAACCAAACTAATAATTAAACAAACTTTTTTGTTGATTGATGACGAGATCCAAAGACTTTTTCAATTAATTTATCTTGTGCATTTGTTCGACTTTCTTGACAAATTGCAACACTGTCTTCTATTTTTCCTTGAAAATTAATTCATTCTTTATAGGTACTCAGTATAAAAAATATACAGTGGGTCCGGGGTGGGTGATTCTACATGATTGCACAAGTAAAAAAGATCTTTAACTTTTAAGTTCGCTTTAACTTTATACATAATATTTTGTTATTTACTTTAATATATATAAAGTTAATCATGTATTCAAAACAAATTAAAAAAATATCTAACCTCCAAATTCAACAATAACTTTGAATGCACATTTCAGAGGCGAGTAGTAACTGAATTAACATTTATAAATAGAATTTGATCGACTGTTCCGAACTTCTGTCTCTAATTAATTTTAACATACCTTTGAGACGTACACGACATACAGCGTATTCCACATAACAAACACATAACACATAACAAACACAGCATCTTATTTTCCTAGGGTAAACATAAAACAATTCAAATGCGCTTTTTCATAGATGGATCTAATTTAATTGTTTTTTGTAATTAACACTTTTGAAAGTTATACTTTAAAATATTACGACGAATTATTTATTTGCGCCGGTACATTAATATGAATAAATGGTTTTGTCCGTATTTAAACTCAATTTTTTCAAGAAAGGCATACAAATAGAAAATTGTATTAGATTTTCGGTACAATATTGTATTCGTATGCCTCTTTTGAAAGAATTTAGTTTTTAGACAGACAAAAATATTGCTAATACTTGCTTGGCGTATTTTAAAGAAATAAATAAATCTATCTATGTACGGGCTATTTTCATTAACGCCATATATGAATATATACATGCATACTGACATATGTATACAAACACACACAGATACACACACACACACACACACACACACACACACACACACCCTAAAACACACACAAAGACACACCCTAAAACACATACTAACACACATGCACACATCCACAAACACACGTACATATTCTGTAATTAGTAAATATACATACCACATATAAGACATTACCTTAAAATGTCTGTGAATTTTTTCACCATTGAAATTAGTAAAGGTAATGTTTTTTTCCATGATATAAAATTAAATAAAAAATAAATAAAAAAATATCTCATCATAATTCTCGGTCGTTTAGGTGGAGTTGCAGATCTTGTCTTCAAATCAATTTGTGGTTTTATTGTGGACTCTATTTAATATTTTATACAACTATTGAGGAGCTGTGGTTAACAATTAGAATCGGAAAGAGATTTTTTTTATTTTTTTTTTTTTATATTTTTATTTATTTTATAAAATACAGTTTAATGTTTAAATTTACATAGTAAGAGCATATTTCAATAAAAATTAACATGTTTACCTTTACAAGAGTCTAAAACTCGTGTGTAAAGGGAAAATAATAAAAACTTAACATACATATGTAAATAGAAGAAAAAAAGAATCATAAAAACATATAAAGTGAAGAGATTTTAGTTTTTTTATACAATAATTTATAAAATAATATAGTGAGATATCATCGTCATTCTAATTCGTTAAATTATTTATTGTAGTGAAGTTAATTTTATTTTTAAATTTATTAAAATCCGGTTCTAATCTCATCTCAGTCGTTAATTTATTAAACCATACCACTCCAGTGTACGTGTAATAGTGTTGTGCAAAACTGGTATGCATTAATGGAGTCCATAAGCGACCCATTGTATTTTGCCTATTGCTCTCGACACGAACCATGGCATGGTGTGACTTCTTATACAGATCTTTATGGATTTGAAGTAGCGTATTTTTCGTATATGTATTTTTTAGTGATGGGACTTGAAAATCTTGGAAAAGTTGTAAGGTTGGGTAGTCTGATGGTTTTTTTATTAAAATTTTTATTAACAGCCTTTGAGTGATTTCCAGCGGTAAAAGTGATGATTTGTAAGCTCCCCCCCACGCAACGATACCATACTGTATTATTGAATGCGCAAGAGCGTAGTAAATATTTTTAAGAATTTTTAAGTTAAGTATATTTCTTAGACTAATAAATATGTATCTGACTTACCTCTGGTGTTTAGTACACGTTTTATAGCAAAACGATATTATGGCTTTGAGAGAGACTACGGGTGATCACTGCACAAGCTTCCGTAATGAACTCAAATCAAACGCACTGAGCGAACATGTTTAGTGCACAGGTTTTTTAAAATAGTAATGTATCATAAATTGTTGCAGTGTCTCTGACGTAGGTATGTAGGTTCTCCACACTATCAGACAGGGACAGGTAATTGGGTGGAGGGATGCACGAACATAGGTCAAAGGGAGATGCATATAGTTACGCCAAGGTATATAACATCAAAAGATGATATGGGCACACCTATTCGATTCTATTTGCTCGTGGAACTCACGATCATAAAGCAAAATAAAGCCATATATTATAGTATTTAATTGTATTCCAAGCTTCAGTTTTACCCACTCTCTTAGATAAAATTATTTAACCATCTTATTTGTACCTTGTTTGTTTCATTTGTGCCTCACTGCAACAATACGAGGTTTTGGTTGTGTTCTCATTTCTCCTTCGTAAAAATATGTTTGCCTTTTTAGTTTGCAGGTCATAAAACGTGTTGCAACATTGAATTACATATATAGCCAGCTTTTTCATTCAATGTATGGGCCACGCATATTGGATCATTGTCCGATCACGGGCATCAGTCGGTTGTTAGTTACAAGCGCTTGCCGGGCACAGGTCTCCGGCGATAACTTCAAAATGCCGACATGCACGCAGAAATATTGAACGAGTCGTACTGGAAATAGGGTAAACAATGTTATAACCTTTCATCGGTAAGTAGGGTTTTAACATTATCAGTAGTCGCGTAAATTGACTTATAAATGTTAAACTCGTGGAGTATTTGTGCGGCGGTGCGCCAGAAGGATTCGGGTGACATCGACAGCCGCCACACCGCCTTCCTACTTCCCGTACGGGAAAAATATTTCACACTGATATTGCAAGAAATGTAGACTCTATTTATGTATAACTCAATGGATACAAGAAGTAGATAGTCGAATAAATTATACTACTTTGTGACATTAAGTTTATCAAAATATTATATTATAATATATCTGGAAGTTGTGTATAATGTATAACCCTGTTTCAGTTGAGTTTATTATACTTTTTCTATTTGAACGGTTGAAAATTAACAATAAACTAGATTCATAATAAGAAACCTCCGAGTGATTGTGGTTGCCCGAAGCTAATGGATTTATTTATTTTAATTAATTAATTAAATTACATGTAAATATTAATGATAATAATACAAAAAAAGGTGATATAGTTCCACAGGTTCCGGACGGTTAGGAGCAGTTGGAAGGCGATATGTAAATAGAAGCCTTTTTTAATTGGTTGGATAAATTTATTTCCGTACTGGTAAACGTGATATAAATGGTTTTATTTTGGATAAGCATAAAAAAAAAATTGGTGTGTATTTTCTTCGAGTTACACAATTATGCAAAAGAACGAACAAATAATGGAAGAAAAAATACCAAATCGAAAGAGAGCTGACATTCAGCGGAATAAATCTAACTTCAGAAAGGAACAAAGACATGTCGAATTATTCTTCTTCGAGTTGAGCTGAAAACCTTCTGGAAAACTTTCTCGCATAAAAGATTACTAAAAACTGAAACTTTTGAAGTTTCAGCGGATTTTTCCACCCTAGCTTGGCTCTCAATTCTTCAATGGAAATGCTACAGTGGTGGTTCTGGCAAAGTTGCCATTTTTCTTCCAAAAGGAGTTTCTTTCCACTCACATTTCTTATACCACGATTCCACGATAATTCAACACACCTTTAAAAAGTGATATCAAATCATTAAAATGGACGAAAAAAATGAACATCTTAACCTAACCTATTTAACCAAGTTTTTGTTTGATCACTTTTCATGACTTTATATAATATATTTTAAGGTGTGTTGAATTCGGTCACCATTTCCAATTTACATTTAAGGGCGGGTTGATTAATTGAACAATTCATCAAATTTCAAGATCTTCAAAGGTTCTATTCAAATTCTGTTACTATTTCAGTTTTGTGAAACAACTGACCAATAATGATATTTGTTTATTAAAAGATTTATTTATTACAAAAAAATACAATACAAAATGATAACAAATTTATAATGTATTATTCGGTACATTTCGGGAAAGACAAGACAAGATAAATACATTAATATAAATAAACGCAGAAGTTATTTTGGAGTTCCAAAGAAAAAATTGTCAGTCGTTAATAAAACTGCTGAGGAAATAGCTTTTAAGAGTTTTTTCCATTTTTTTTTCGTTGCGGGAAGTTTTAGATTACTAGGTAATGCGTTGTATTGCTTCTGTGCAATGTATATAATAACATAACTTGAATAAAACCTTTACAGAACTTGAAAATTTACATTAAAATTAGATGAATTGTTTCAATTCTATAAAACAACACGTCTTTAGGACGGGTTGTAGTGAAGGTTTCATTCAAGTTCTGTTGTTATATCATTATTGGTCTGTTGTTTTACAAAACTGAAATAATAACAGAACTTGAAAATCAACGTTGAAATTTGATGAATTGTTAACATTCTGTGAAACAACCCGTCCTTAGACTAATGGATTGTTATTATGTGTTTTTAATTATTTGAAATATTTTTACTGAAGCAAAATTTAAATTAATGTATTTAATGAAGCAGCTTAATCGATATGGCGAATTATAACTAAGAGCCTTCAACTTCTATAAAATTAAATTAGCTGTCGAAAACTCGATTGGCACCGCCGCATTAAATAAACATATTCAATCTCAAGTTTATTTTGTCAGAAATTTCAAATTCCAAATATTTAACAAGACATGATTTTCGTTTTCAGGGCCGCTAGAAACGTTTATAAAGTTTTGAGATGAGTAATTACGTTCAGAGAGGAATTAATATTACCTGTTTAAAGGTGGAGGTTCTGTTGGAAATTTTCAGCACTAAATTCCCGGAAACTTTCAGGAAATTCATTATGGTATAACAATGGGTGAAGATGGTTTCTGGGAGGAAGCCTCCCACACGCTATGTACCAAGTCATGAAATTATAATTACGGCTTTCTTGAATCTTATTGTAATATGAATGATTGATTCTTACTAGGTAATCAAATACTATCAATCTTAGGGTTAAAATATGACCTTAATGTTAGTGTGATCGCAATTGGCGAATAAAGAGTGGACGGTAAAATATTATTTCTGAACTTTGAAGTTGACGCAACTATGGTTGGAGATAGTGAACATAGAATAGGGAAGGAATCCAACTAACCCCTTTGATGTTCTTCAAGGATGATGATGGTATGATTTAACTCACAGGAGATATGTTTTCACGCAAAAGCTTCCATAACTTCCAGGTTGGATACGAAACACACTGAGGGAACCGAATTTGTTCACTGCACAGGCCTTCTACCCTGAGTCGATATTAATAACAGCATTTTATTTTTATTTTATTTATTAATCTTAAGTTAGCTCACATCTTCGTGTGTGCTAATAGTTTTATAAACATATAAACATGTACATTGTTTGGCAAACATAATCTTTCTTTAAATATTTCACTAAAGTCACAAAAAAAAGAAACATTAATAATTGAGATAGATTGATATATTATATATATATATATTATATATATTTATTATATACATTGATAACATTAGATGTTCATCAAACAGGCTCCCTTAATAAAACTGGTTTGACAGTCACTTTTGTTGTTGTAAACACACACACGTGGGTATATTCAGATAATGATAGGTAAAAATAGGATAGGAAAAATGCAAGGACAATGTTAAAGGATAATTAATAGTTGCGTCAACAGTAAGAGAGGAAAACTCTTTGGTTCTGGAATCAGAGATGAAGATTTCAAAGAGATAAGTTAATGGTGCCCTCAAAACGTTGAATTGTCCATTAGAAAAAAAAACATCGTCCGATATTAACATAATCCGGGTCAGCAATATTGGCAATCTCAACCAAACCTAGTCTAAAAACACGTGAACTAACCTAACATAACCATACATAAACTAAAACCAACACAATCGTTAGGTTATTTTCAGATTATTTATTTTTCACAAGTAAATGTATAAGGGTGAAAATTGGATATAATATATTTTAGAACATTAAAATAATAATTTTAAAGACTTAAATATTTATTCTAGACTTGTAACAAAAAGTCAACAGGTGTCCCATAATAAAAATAAATAAAAATCGATTAGTTTAATCCGAGACACTATCTAGGTTACAAATAAATGTGTGTAGAATTTTCTAATTATAAGAAAGGATAGCAGTAAAAAATGTAGGAAAATTACTTATTATAAATCAACTTGCATTTGCCTTGATATTTTTTTTAATGTGAAACCCCTAGTAAGTCTGAAAGTAGAAGAGAGGGGTAGGAGATGGGCAAGATGATGGTGGGTTTCATTCTAATATTCAGATATGGTCACCAAACACGGCCAAAGCCATTTCAAGTAACAGTTCAATTCTGAATAGAGGTCTTACACCAGGGCGATACTGAGAGAATATTCCGCTCTGGAACGTGAAAAATATATTATTTAAAATTAGCAATTTGCGAAATAACACAAACGAACCAATAAAACTTAAAACCAATAAGACCTCCAGCTTGCTAGTCGAGAGCCGCACCTCTCGACCTCTGATGGTTATAACCTCCAAAAGTTATTCTAATGAAATTAAATATTACGCACCCGAATATTTATTTTACTTTTTACTTAAATACGTATAAAAATATATGTCGGTACCTGTTTTATGAACAAAACGAATGTTCCTTTGCGAAAATCTGATCTAGATCCATTAATCTCCCACTACCCGAGGTACGAGATTGAAATACATAGTAGGTACAGTATGCGCTCGGTCAACTGGCTAACCCAACCGTGAGCTTCCACTAACATTCCGGTTTGGCCTGTGGGTGACTGAGAATAATCGTTTTGACCGGTCTTGTCTCAAGTGAATCCGTTTCTGCTATTTTCTTTCATGCATATGTCTTTTTAAAGATCAAAGTGTCAAGGTCTTATGTTGTCGAAAATTTAAACTGGGAGAAAGATTGTTTTATGTTTATTTATTATCTCTGCTTTGAATAGTTGATAATGTTTTAATCGTCAGAATTAACTGTAATGTGGAACTTATTTAACACTTACTGATGTGTACCCGGTGTTGCTCGGGGACTTATGAAAGGTTTGGAGTAAAGTTTAAGGGTTTTGAATTCTAGTGTAGTTACCTGAAAACTGGGCGCATTTCTAAGGTAGAAATGATACTATTGTATAGTAATAAGAATTTAATTCACTTGATTGCGCCATATCTTTTTTGGGCATCCTCGACTTCTTCGACCCCTTCCAAGTCATACGTTTTCCTTAAACATCTTCGTTCTTCACATACCACTAATAATTATTTGACTCACGTCTTTCTCGGGTGTCCCCGACTTTTTTACTTTACTTTAAATCCACATTTTTACCGTCAAAAACTACCGTCAAGAACACCAAATATTTCAAATATGAGGTTATCTAGAAAGAGCACCAAATATTTCAAATATGAGGTTATCTAGAAAGAGCACCAAATATTTCAAATATGAGGTTGTCTACAAAGAGCACCAAATATTTCTTATTTTCTTATTATCTTAATATTTTCATATTTAAATATGGGGTTATCTAGAAAGAGTACCAAATATGAGTTTATCTAGAAAGAACACCAAATATTTCAAATATGAGGTTTTCTAGAAACTGCACCAAATATTTCAAATATGAGGTTGTCCACAAAGAGCACCAAATGTTTCAAATATGAGGTTTTCTGGAAATAAAAAACATAAATAATTATGAAATATGTAGATGACTTATTAACATTTTATTTTAGGTTTGATTGACGATTAAACCTTCTTGTATAGGAACTGGAGGAAGTCTTGAAGATATAGATGGATATTTAGTAAAAAAATGGATTTTATCAATACGATCAATACAAGTTTAGTATTGGGGATTCGTAAGGAATGAGAAAAAAACATGTTGTGATCTCACACAAAGAGTTTGATAAATAAAATGTTTAAAAAAATTAACTAATACTTTCCTAACAAATGTACTCAAGGGAGATACCTTGCACTTTAGTATGCTCCGAAAGCGAGACTTCTGGTAATCAAAATGCGCCAATAAACAGAGCGACTCAACTGCTTAACGATGCTGTATCGACCGTTGACATTTGCAAAGACAGTAAGAGACAGTTCAGCAACTATAATATCTTTTGATGCATATCAACAACTAATAAAGCTGCCCCATGACCAATTTGTACTTCTACCTTGCTATATTTCCTATGAACCTTTTCTAGTTGACCATCTAGACAATAGTGTCTCCTCTGTTTGATACAGATTATCGTCTTTAATATTATTTTAAATCATCAATCTTGTATTTATTTCTACTATTTGTTATTACTACACTTGATTACGTATACCTATATGTAGAGAGCTGTTGACATCTTATAATCTCATAGTGCGAATTCAAATAAATATTTTGTGCTGATCTGCCGTCTGCCACCGAATCTGAAGACCAAGGGAAGAACTCAATTGCAAGTGCTATTTTCTGGTGAGTCTTTCTGTTTATATGTATTTTGGTGGCTGGTTTATAAGTTGTCTTCTCCTGCAGAGTGAATTCATTGATCAATCCATTTTTTTCATAGGGATTTAAAATATTCCCTGATGGTTTGTGCTATTTACAAGCCAGATTATCACCACTGAGAATGAAAAAAATATCATGGAATATTGTAAAGAAGTTTAATGAGTATATATAATAACAAAATTATGAAATACTTTGGGTACTATAAAAGTAGCTACAGAGAAATTTGCAGTAAATTTGTTGATTTTTATAAACAAATGAACATTGTAATTGTTTGTAATTGGCCAATTTGATGTGTTTCGTTTTTAAAAAAGGAACTTCTTTGCCTTGAAATTATCTTCGAATTGATCAGGAAGGAATTTTGAACCATCAAAGTCAAAATAGAGCGATGCAAAAAGGAGTTATAATTAGAGACCCTGAAGTTACGACTATCTCTGTAATAGATTAAAGATACAATGTAAAAAATAATAAACAATAAATAATATTGTTGTACAACTATGTTAAAGGGACCATGAAAAAAAAAAATAACAAAAATCACTCATTAAAACCCAAAAATCCATAATGAAAATTATTCTGAAAGTCTCTCTAAGAACTACTATTTATAATTACTTCATATTATCCATACCATTACTAAATTTTAATAATATGTAATTTAAATCCTCAACACGGGAGATCCCAGTGAGGATATCATTATTTCTTACAAAAAAAGAAGATAATAAAACACCTTTAATTATTATATTTTATTACTTATTTATTGCAAAAAATACATTCGTTGTATAAAAAGTAAAAACTTCTCCCTATTTCTGATAAACTTTCTCAGCTGCAGACATATGTACAAAATGCTATGCGACCGAAATTCTTATTAGTTTAACCCCTCAAGCGTTTCAGGGTCACAAATGACCGGGCGTCCATATGGTATAAAAGTATTTTTTATCTTTTTTCTATCATGCAGATATACATTTTTTTTCTGACGTCAGAAAGAGAAATAGTAATTCTTTCCAGTTTATACTTATTTAATATTTTTACAGGATTCCATTAATAAAATCCTAAAAATAGCCAAAATGAATAATTCATATTTTAAACATAATTAAAAATTATTTTTTATTTTTTTATTATATGAACGAGATAAATGTGAAGGAACAGTTTTCTTACAAAATTCTCAAACAAAACGAATGTGTTTTCAAAATATCGAAATCTCTCAATTTTTCTATGATTGGAATAAAAGAATCCAGTTAAATATTATTATTTAGAAATAGTAATGTTTATTTTAAATTTGTACTCCGGAAAGATAATTTTGTCTTGTTTCTAAAACAGTTTTTGTTTTTTCGTAAAATTAAAAATATATTTGAAATACACAGAAAACATTGCAAACTGAACAAATGTGATGAAAGTACTGAAGGGTTAATAAAAACAACAAGGAAGTCATGGCGTAGATTGCTGTAATATTGCTGGGTTTTATTTTGTTTCCACAATCCCAAATGTTCCAACAAATTAGTTCCACAAAACGTTTCCCAGAACGCTGTTGACACCGTTTTTGTTTTATAGTGGGTAGTCTTATGTACCTATTAGTCATTTGTATTTCTAGAGGTGGAATTTACCATAAAGAGCCTTTCTTGCAAAATACGTTTATTTCTACGTAATACAAAAATAAACCTTAATATGATAGCAGCTTGTTTTTTGTGGACTAACCCCAATTCAAAACTTCCACAGTAATGGCGTACGAAATTGTCTTATATAACTCTTGGAGTGGGAGTACAATCTCAAGCACGTATCAATTTATTACAGCTTAGAAAGCATATTAATGTGCCACCGACGGAATTTGATTTTTTAAGGGTTGGTTTTTGAGGCAGTTTATTTTTAAGTTTTAGATTTTGTAGCTAAGAGATAATCAAATGAATAAATTCTAATAAAAATTTTAGCTACGAGAGAATAAATAACCTAACCTAATTTCACGGAAAAAAATGACTTTTGCTAATTTACCAACAATCAATTTAATAATCTATTCAAATTATTCGTTGATTCATTCATTAGGCCTGTAATCCCGTTTTAACCGGAATTACAGGCCCTACGAATGAATTAAAAGGTTTCATGATAATTTTTTAGTAAATAACGAAAATATTTTTTTGATGTTGGAACACGTGTTCATGAAAATCCGAATATTTTGGCATTACGATAATAATTCTTTATATCATATAAAATATCAATAATATTTAAAGATGGGTAAATGCAGGTAACTCTAACGCTGGCAGTCCACAATGTTCTGATGTATGGTACCTTGATGTATGGCAGTGAAGCATGGAATTGGCATAAAGGATGAAAGAAAACTGAATGCTGTTGAAATTAGATTCTGAGGCGTATGTGTGGTAAAACCATGTATGATCGTATCAAAAATAAGAGATTTTCAAAGAATGCAAGGCTGATGGAAGCGTAATGAGACAAGGGATGCTAAGATGATTTGCTCATGTAAAGCGAATGAACGAAGAAATGAGTGTAAAGAAAATATATTACGTGAATGTAAATGCTAGAAGAAGTCGGGAACGGCCGAAGAAGACATGGCACGATCACGCGAACCAAATACTTCAAGTCGGGCCATGTAAAGATTCAGAATAATTGAAAAGAATGTATGAATGTGAATGAAGCAAGGAGTGGGTGCAAAGACCGATTTGTTTTGCGGTCTGTCACATCTGCTTTTCCCTGCGGGGAAACGGTAAGATATGTTATGTTTCATCATGTAATGCACGATAGAAAATATTTTTTCTTTGTTTACTTAAATTATAACTAATTATTTAGCATTATTTACTTTCAGTAAAAAACAGAGTTAAATGGTTCCTGTTTTAATTGAGATTAGGTCTCAGTGCGTCCTTATTATGTTGAACGCTCAAGTTAATGACTTATTAACAGTTTTTTTCTAAACATAGAACCTGCGAGCGGGGGAGCATTTTGGGTGGAGGCCTCGAAGGAGCACTTACGTTGCTTGTTACACAATTGAATAAAACAGAGTTTTTTAAGTGCCACCCTAGTCGAAGTTAAGCATCTTAGAGTTGTCAATGGTGGTTGGAGTCGAAGCGATAAAAACCAGCCTCAAATTGACTTAGAAGAAGCGAGACGTTTAGTTTAGTTGGAAAAGGTGAATTGAGATTTGATTGCGTTATTTTGAGGTTATTCGTGAAAACAAAGGGTTTGAAAGCAATAAAAAATATATATTTGCTGTACAAATAGATGGTATTTTTGATGGAAGGTTTTTTTTAGTTTAAGTTCCGGTTAATGATGATTCTGTTGCATGGTGTGTGGATTTGCAACAAGGTTTTTGGATCATTTTACATAATATTAACTATCTATGGTTTCGGTGTGTGGAACCTACAGAATTTACGCATTGATCATTGTGAATTGGACAGATTGCCGACACTGGAATTTTTTGGTTACATCAAAAAATCTGCCAAATCTGCGATCCAATCACAAAACCCGAGAGTTGAAATCGAATCAATAAACCATTCCTTCTTCGACATCCTAGAATCATGGGCACCCTTTTGGCTGAGGACCGACGAATCCGCTGGATAATTTTTATGGTATTTTATTTAAGATCCGGAGCAAGATCCTCAATCATCAATCATGGAGAATCCTAACGCATCCACCGACTTTCACTTGCTATCTTGGGGATAAAATTCAAAGAGCCATTCTGAAACTACCAAGAGGAATATTTGTGGAAACCAAACTGAGATGATTTGATGCGGACAAGTGTCTTCAACTAGTTACGATTCAGGCAACAAATTATATAATCAAGTAAGCCCCCTTTTGCCAGAAGGTTTAAATTTAGGATGCAATATATTTCAAAATAAATCTTAAATGCTAACGGTTCTGATTTCTTTCTATTCTCTTAAAAATTCTGTTTACAAAAACACCATCCTTCACATATCAGATGCTATTATTTTGCATTAGAGCACTCTTCACTTTATTTTAGCTAAGCTTGTCAAAATACTCTTCAATAAAAATCCACTTAATCCAAAGTTAAAAAATCATATGCTTTAATTGAAAATCTCACGTTAAAATTGTCAACACTCGATAACATATCACTTTGAAACACATGTATGAAAGGTAAAACAAAATTATGCAAACACCAAGCGAGAGTTCCAACTCCCAGAAGCCAGTGGGATTTGACATATGACATCCCCAATTATGGTACGTTGTGCGGCTAAAAGAAGTGACGATGGGAAGGAAAATATTGGAAAGTGTTTGTAAATATACACGTGGTTTCAATGTCTCTCAACAGATATCATTAGAACATATGGCTTTACATACAATAGTTTTAAGGTGTCTCCATAGGTGTGAGTAGTGGTACTACACGATAGGACAACTGTCGGACGTTTTGGGTCTAATACCAGAATGGTTGTAAGATAGACGATGTTGGCCGATCTACAGGCGAGAATCTTCGGTGTGCGATTCTCCCGTTTCAGAATAGTTTAGAGCATCCTGTAGAATGGACGTGAATCCAGTTAGACATTAATTGTAAAAACGACACGATAATAAGCAGATCCGTAATCTCGGAACCAACTGAAATGTTATTGAAAACTCCCTATCATCCAATTGGATTGCTAATAAGAGGAAAAAAGCAGTACACCACAGGTATTTTGTAAAAAAATACCACTTCACATAAAATTTTATACATTCCAAAATAGAAATAGTTTAACTGGTGCATTACTATCGTGAAACCTTCAAGTAGTGGCGGTTTTCTCACCCAGAAACTCCGTGTTCTAGATTTTATAGATCTCGGTGGGTTCGAGCGACATTTTTTTACGACATTTAAGGGGAGAAGTGACTTTTTAATACCAGATTTTATGTTGTCTATTTTCAAAATGTATTTGGTTTGTAGGCAAGGCATTTCAAAAAGAAAGATAAATTATTTTTATGTGTGTGAAATGAGACGTATCACGCCCGAACATCAATCTTAAGGCGAAGCTTAGTGCTAAGTCACTATTTTGATTAATCTTTATAACGAATTGGTGTAGATTATGAATACCAAAAAATATTCTTTAGATAAATTGAAAGTTTTCCTATCGTTTCGCTTGAGTAGAATGCAAAGAAAATAATAAATTACTCAATAAAAAATATAAATGTAAACTACTAAAAAAAATATTTTTTCAATAGAAATGTATGAACGCATAAAGGAAACAACTTTGGAAAAATACAGTATTATAGCTAAGATTTTTTGTGACAGTTTCATTTGATTAACTTTTTTGCTTTCTCATAAAATTATTTACAAAATAAATTAAAACCAGTTTTGTGCTTGAAATCGAACGTTTCTAGACTCCTTTTGCCAAGCGATTATAATGCATATTACCTACAATATAAGGTATACCAAGAATATACACATTTTTGTCTTGTAGCTTCCTCTTAAGGTGCCGGCTTTATTTATCGTTTCAACCTCGTTTGTGAATGCAGAAGTTTTAATTTTTTTTTAAATATTTTTTTACGAATTAAAAAATAATGTGATCTTACGATACCCCATACTAAGCTCACACTGTACACGGTTTCATGTATGAATTATAAATTAGATTAAGTTTTTTTTTGTAAGTATGATCATTTTTAGAATAAATTTTGTGAGTATGTTTTAAGTATCTCCTGTAATCAAGGAATGACCTTCCTCCTGTTTTAAGGGCAAGTGTGTAAAATTTCACCAATCTTGGAATAAAACTGTAGATTTATTTGAAAAGCAGTATATACATATTAAATATACATTGATAAAATATTTAAACTGTCAAACTTGGAGGTATTAGAAGATTTAGTACAAAAAAGAAAGAAAAAAGAGAAAGAATAAAAATAGATTGAAAAATAATGTTAACTGACATTCGTTTAGCATACATATGAAAATAATAATAAAAAATAATAGGCACTTATACTGTTATACTTAATAAAGATTTCAAAATATATGAAGGCATGTAAGAGGTGAAAGAGAAGAGTAAGAATAAAATATTAGATTAAAACATAAAGTTACCTGCAGTTTGTTTAGCATACTTATAAAAATATCAAGTAGGTACATATACTTAATAATAATCAAGGATTAAAACATGAAGGTAGTTTACTTGTGTTTGTTTTGCATATTAATTAATTAATAAGTCCCACTTACATATTAAAAAAAATCAATAAAAAGGAAGGAGAACAAAAAATGCATAATTTTGTTTCGTTTTTTTGTTTTGTTTTTTTGTTTTTAGTTTATTTATATATAATATTATTTATATATAATATGTAGTCATATATATATATATATATATATATATATATATATATATATATATATATGACTACTTTGCTGTGCATTTATACATATTTGATAATATAATAAAAATAATGGATTAATATGAACGAAATAGTCATATTGGAGCGTTTACGTACTTAAAAGTAGCGGCAAATGCTGCATTCTTCATCACGGGACTAATATGATAAGATAGTTTACTCGCTTACACCATACTTGGTGTAAGCGAGTAAGCTATCTATCATAGGTTGTCCTCTTTATACTTATGTGTTGCTACGTTCGCTATCTTGATTCATTTTATTATATTTTGACAATACAAAAAATTCAACGATGCATCTTAATTTAGTGAATATAAAAGGGAAAATGATAAAGAGAGGATGAGATGGTGAACAGGAGGAGGAGAGGAGTCTGAAAAATTATTATAAAGGTTTTGTATTGAAAAAAAAATTAATTGTTGATTCCACGTTTTTTCATTAAATTTCAATTTCCAGAAAAAATCTTATAATATTTATTTTATTTTTTACGGGTGTAAATGGACTACTGATAAAAACCATTGTCGGCATCATAACTGATAGTTTGACGATAGGTTTAAAAAAATGTTTAAACTTAACTATTTAAAAAAAAATAAAACAAGAAGTTAAAAATACTGTAATTTCTTTATTTATAAAACAAAAACGAAAATCGTTTCATTTTTTGGTTGCTAAAAGCCTTAAAATTAATTGTATTTATTGAAATAATAAGAGTTTTGCGTGTATTTACGAATGGTAAAAAAAATCCATGAGATCTGTTTTTTTTTTGCTCGCGAATGAGTTTTGCAACTTTCAAAAGCATAATTTTTGTTTCAAAAAAGCCTTTAGCGACTTATTTATGGTATCTGGTTTCAATTTCTCTCACGAACGAACTTATGTGAGATACTAAATGCAGCAAATCTCAAATACGTCCACTGGACCTAGTTCAGTGGAATTGTGCGCTTCGTTTCAGTAATTTATCTTCACTTTTTAAGTCATGTAAGTTATGAATCGATTTAATTCATTTAAAAATTCCAACAGTCACAACATGTGCTGATTCAAGATGCGATGAAGTGCTGAAAGAAATTGGCGACAAGGGCGCAGTTCGAGTTCGAGTAGGTGGATGGAACATGTAATGCCTCACAGGGTTACGTTATGAATAAAACATACATTATTCAGACAGATACGTGATTTATGGGGAATGATTGTGATAGTACTGGAAGGATGAGTGGAATATTGAAGACGATTTTTCCGCTCGATGTTTTATGGCTTAACAAAAATAAAAGGTTCACAGTGGGGTGCTCAAAGAATCGTCGCGTCATATTTGGTATTGAATTTTATGTTTTATTTATTTTTTATTGGACAATTTGTATAGCGCCGCTTTTGTGCGATATCACCTCAGGGGCGCTTTACAGTTACAAAAAAATATATATTATAAAAATAAAGTGAAATTAAGTTAAATAAAATGAAGTACAGGAACAGGTGATGAAGTACAGAAACAGGTGACACAAATATAGAAGACGAAGACTCTGCAGCAAGAATCCTAGGTGGTGGGGAAACTGTACCAGCTGCTGCAGCGATATAGCGCACCGCGTCCACCAACAGTGCCAGCACGAGGTTCGTCATCCGTCCAGGTACGTGTCTGCTGCTAATAAAGCGCTGACACAATATCCTCTCATAGATACCAGACTTTGGCAGCACCGCTGTGACGTTCGGCAAGTCCATCATTCATCTCCATGTAATCTTGTTCCTGGTGATTATGTTAGTGGTGCAATGTGCCCGCAGTAAAAGACATATGATGCAGTATGATCATATCTTTCTTGTTTGCTTATATATATATATATAAGCAAATATCCTCACTTACTCGAACGAGAATTAGACATTGTTCCGATCTTCTCACCTTCAAATTTTTTTTTTTAAATTTACGACTCCCAAGATTGTACATTCTGTTGTCTAGAAGTGGGAAATTTAGATCACATATGTTTTGTTTGCACCTATAATGTTAATTATGAAATTTTCCCATTTAAACAAAATTAATTTATATTTTCAGCTTCTCTCTCTCCATAATTTGAAATGAACAGAACACCCTTGGTGGGTGAATGTCAGAATCATTTGAAAAAAAAACAACTTATTAATGAATACTGATTAAGTTGATGAAGTAAGGAAAAATCAAGTGGTCTCATGTAATTTAGACTATAAAGTATGAACACACGATGTTTAATATTGACACAGTTTTGTGATCATTCCACATCCCAATGTCCCATTCAAATTGTGATTTTCTTCTGTTCCTTTCCCAAAAGTCTTATCTTGGAAGAAATAAAAATTGAAATAGAAAACCGACGCCAGTGTTCTTAATTTCTTACTAACACACATATGTCATTTGATTTATGATTCGAATTCGTTATAGTTTAGAATGTATGTTATTTCGCTGCTCGCATCAATAATCTCGTGAAAATTAAAGAGTGCAAATTCATCCCCGAGTTCAATATCGTCGTCAGGTGAATTTTAAACAGAATTCTTATTGTGAAAATATAACATTAATGGTGATTATGTAAGGTACACCTTTAAACTATAACCGACCCATAGAATCTTCAAGAAACCAGCAGGACGCAAAAGAAACCTACATCATCACCAGCTTCCTTTCCTCGTATTTCCTTGTGATAATAATTCGATCAATCGAGCTTCTTTTTTCATTTACATGTAATCCATTTAAGATGCCAATCGGGCATTAAACACATAGAATGAAGCAAGGACATGACATAGAACCAGAGGAAAATATTTTTTCTGCGTAAGATTAATGTACACAAAAAGGAGAGTTATACAAGACATCCAATCACCCGAATCCTACCAAAAGCACAGTTGAAAATATATTCTACTAGTAAACCCTGAAATCTTCGCCACTAATCATGGCTTTCTCGGTCGTCTACGAATTTTTCCACCATCCACTACTGTATACCACAATGTTACTGTTAAAAAACTACATTGCATCCACTTTAATTCCGGTGCAGAGACATTCCTAGGGCGTCTCCGACTTCTTCCACCATTAAAACTACTCTTTAAACACTAACGGCATTAAACTTTCATTTACTGTGCTAAAAAAATCCACGCGTTCCGGTGCTGTGTAGTCAATACACATCTCACAACAAGCGATTTAATATCAGAAAATATGAATATTCATAGCTAATCAATATGTTTATTATATTTTATATTAAAAGTGATAATAATTGTAATTTAATTGCTGAAAACATGAAAAAACGTGCAAGGGGTCCACATCTAACGACGGTCCGTGTCCGACTGGCTGGCGGCTGGCGGCTGGCACACACTCTATGCGGTCATAGGTATCGCTGGTCTAAATCAAAATACAACTGCGGACGTGTGGATTTCTCATGTTCCCGCATAGCGAACTAAAGCAGGACATCAATAGCGTGTCATTTCCTCGCACACTCTTCGCGTAGCAGTGTCACACGGTTGATTGTAAAGGCGTATTTGTTCCCGGTTTTTAACAAAAATCTCTGATTTTTAATTGAATTTGAAAACTATGTAAAATATTATTTTTTAATTCAGTGCATAAATGTATAATGAAGGAATACCTAAAATCTGAACCCAGAATTTATTATATTTATAGAGTTATTAAAGTTATTAGAAGCAATGCGCAGTAAATACACACCACAGATATAACCATACACCATAGATTAATAAAAAAAAACATAAAATTTTCAGCGATTTACTATTTTTCGCGTTTAGCGAGAACAAATATACGCTTAAGATTAATAAGAACTTTGCAATCATTCCATAGAAATAAAAATGAACGTTACTTAAACGTACTTATTTCGGCTGTCGATCCATGGGTAATTTAGTTAAGTAATGTGAAATATTCCTGCGTAGTATTTCAATTTTTAATCACTCACATGGGAAGCTGATGGTGCAGACTACGTAAATCAAATAACACAATCATCACTCCCATGGTTGCCTGGATTGAGTCCCCCTTGATGGCCCTCTGGAGACGGGAGATGTAATAAAAATGAACCCCACCATCCTATTTCCCATCCTTTCTCTCCCCACTACCCTCAGCCTTACAACATGCGCCGGTTGGGGATGCCATAATATCACTGGCTCCAGACAGATGGGAGCAGTTGGGACTCTTGTGCGGTTTCAGATAAAACCGAATTATGTAAGAAAAAGCGTAATAGAATTTATGTACGTTCATTAAAATGATCGCATTGTAAAACGAGCGACTTAAATGTAGAAAGAAAACGGTAAATTCACATCTACTATTTTAGGTCTTTCAACTAATTAACCATCACACCGTTTCCTCAGAGGTCAACTCGGTCTTGGCACACACTCTGCCTCGCTCGCATGTATACATCGTCTCATACATACTACTCTAATATTATTCTGACTCTTTACATGGCCCGACTCAAGTATCTGGTTCACTTGATAGTGGCATGTTTTCCTCGGGCGTCTCCGACTTCTTCTGCCATTCACACTTACGTCACATATTTTCTTTACACAATTTTTTTCGTTCATTCGCTCCACATACCCAAACCATCTGAGCGTCCCTATCTTAATCTTACTCATTACGCTTACATCAGCTTGTATTCTTTCCGGTTCTCCACATTTCTCACGATCGTACATGGTTTTACACACGTACGCCTCAGAGATTTCATATCTGCAGCATTCAATCTATTCTCATATTTCCTCTGCCAGTTACATGCTACACTGCCACAGTTACATGCCATACATCATTTTAGGTACCAGCAATCCGCTGTGGACTGCCTGTTTTACTTCCTTGGAAATTTTTGTCTCAAATCAGTCTTTCATTTAAGTGGTTACTTGCATTTACCCTTATTTAAATATCGCTATTAGACTTCCATACTTCACAAATATATAAGCTCATCCACCTGATCCTAGTATTCCTCATTCACAACTATATTGCTCACTGTTTTCCTACTCTCTCTTTCAAACACTGTGACTTCAGACGTACTCACATTCATCATTATTTCATTCTTAATTCATACTAGACACGATAGACTTTAGTTCTTCCATACTGTTAAAAATCAGCCACACATCATCAGCATGCAACAAGCAACATACTTTCAGATTACTCAATTTCAAGCCCAATCCCACCAGTTTTAATCAACAGTGTTTTAATATGCTCAAAATACCATGTCTTTAGGTACTTAACTTATCTATGATATGTTATAAACTCTTCCATTTTGTCAGCCTAATTAATATCATATTATTAACAAACTTAAGTCGGTGAACTGAAAAAAATATGCTAATATTAGACAGAACAGGAGGCATATTTTTACCGTGGAAATCTTGAAACAAAAACCAAACTGCTTTGGTCCTTACGATTTCTTGGTAAGCAATTTAAAAAGAAACTGATACGTTATATTAGTGGAAAGTATCAATTTCATTTTTTTATTTTAATTTATTCGTTGAACGAAAATACGATACTCTTGAATAAAACAAATACTTTTTGTCAATATTCATTACAGACTTAATAATAACACTGAAACAAATTTCACATATACAAATAAAATCGAATCGTCATCTGGGCAGTAAGACTAGGGTTCAATTTTGGAATCACACCAAATATGTGGCAGCCAATAAATAATTGAAGATAATAATTAGTTATTTTAAAATGTGGTATCAAATGGTTAAAGGTGATGGAATGCAGATTACAGTTCAAGTAGGACTAGATGATCTGGGTTCAAGTCCCAGTTGCGACTGTTGCCTTTTTGAGATGATGATATTATAACCTGCATTGATGGGGTACTGTGCAGGGCCTACAAATACTTTAATAGTACACAACTTATAACCTTTATTAAATTTAGTGCTACTAATCTATAAAGAATAAGGATGTAAATCTTAAATAAAAGATCCGATCACCTCTCACCCCAGAAGATAGGTGGAAACTTGAGTGGCGATCCGCTAACGTGGAAAATGCCCATCTCATACAGGACCCCGCCGAGAGACAGCCTGAGTTCTCATTGCATCGCAAAACCTGATCCGCCATCAATAGGTTAAGGTGCTCTTATAGCCGATGGGGCCTTAAAGTGTGAATGTGGTGCGGTGCAGACCACTGAATATGTGGTCAACGAATGCACGCTCCATTCATTCCCCGGCGGGATTGATGAAGTTCACATGACGACGCCTGAGGCCCTAGACTGGATCGCAGACCTAGATGTCCCCTTCTGACCCCCCCACCATACGAAAGAAGAAGAAGAATAAATGATCCATAAAAATAGAAAATGTAGTCTATTTTATAAAATTATTTCATGAGACCTAAAATTAATAAATAGAAATAATCGAACAATGATTCTAATATTGAATATCATTACGAGATTATTCATTTGGGCGCCAGTTCCATATGATAAGGACGGAACAACATTTATAAGTTAAAGTAAACAAATTTTTAAATTAAATCTAAAGGAATGAATGCACGATGGAAGAATCTCATAAATTCGTGTCGAACGCCAACCCGCGGAGCTCTTTCTTCCGAACGTCTGACTGCAAAACACCGCCATCAGAATACTCAATTGTAAACCGTGTCATTCTGTCAGCCAACTCGGAACAGCTGTTCATCAGTAACCCTTGACTCTGTGCACAAACATGCGGTCCGTTTGATAGAACCCTTGACTCTGTGCATAAACATGCGGTCCGTTTGATAGAACCCTTGACTCTGTGCATAAACATGCGGTCCGTTTGGTAGAACCCTTGACTCTGTGCATAAACATGCGGTCCGTTTGATAGAACCCTTGACTCTGTGCATAAACATGCGGTCCATTTGATAGAACCCCTGACTCTGTGCATAAACATGCGGTCCGTTTGATAGAACCCTTGACTCTGTGCATAAACATGCGGTCCGTTTGATAGAACCCTTGACTCTGTGCATAAACAGGCGGTCCTTTTGATAGAACCCTTGACTTTGTGCATAAACAGGCGGTCCGTTTGTAGATTCCCCTATCTTAACAAACATATTGCATTATATTGCAATATTTAGAGCACAGGCGTCAGGGAGATATGCCGTCCTTGTTTTACCGGTATAACAATGGAAGATGCTGCGAGGTACTAGTGTCATTGGTTCATGAGGCACCAAAGCAAAGTTGGTAAATACGCCATACGTACAAGGTTAACATTTATCACATGAGAACGGGACGCATCTGCGACTTGAACATATATTTTAATAAATTTGGTTTAACTGAGGATTGAACCTTCGTACCCCGGAACTGGTGTCGATCACCCACCAACCTCGCCAAACGCCTATCGGGTAGGACTGAAGTTTATTTCTTATATTAACAGCTGAAATGTCACCCGATTTTAGAAAAATGCTTGTCCGCTTGTGTGTACTCGATTGCCACCAACAGTTGATAGAATGAATTGTGCTCTGAAAGAATCCAGTACAAATCGTGCTGGATGGTGTTTAAATCCATCAATGAAATGGCCCCACCCTACATCTCTGAACTATGTCTCGGAAAACACTGGTCTTAAGCAGTTAACTCTTAGATCAGCAACATCATCAGCTGTAGGCAGACTGATGGAACCTAAGCGCAGACCAAATAGTAAATTTGGTTACCGCACTTTCGGAGTATCTGGGCCGAAGGCTTGGAATAAACTCCCTCCGGAACTAAGTTCCATAAGAAGTCCAACAGAATTCAAGTCTAAACTTAAAACTTATCTTTTCAGCTGTCATACCCTTAAATTAAATATACAATTCCTGAGAGAATGTCCAATTATATCCAATTTTCCAATTATGTCCTAAATTCTGCATATAAATTTAGCTAATAAACCCTTAGGGAATGTTAATTAAGTGTTAATCTTAAGTGACCTACCAGGTATGTATGGTACTACATATTATCTCCAAATATAATAAATAAACATAGTTAGTAATAACATAGATCATTGTAGAAACCTATTATATATTTGTACAGCGCCCTTGAGGCGATTTTGCACAAAACGGCGCTATACAAATCATCCAAATATTATTAATATTATTATTGTCATCGACAACGAGTCTAAGTGGCAAGTTTCAATCGAAGGTTTGCATTTATTCGTTACCGAAAAGAAAAGTGATATTCACACAGCTGTATTTAAAAATAGAGAGTTCTCCCAATTTCATCACATCATCATATCCGCTGAAAAAATAGAGAGTTCTCCCAATTTCATCATATCCGCTGAAAAAATAGAGAGTTCTCCCAATTTCATCATATCCGCTGAAAAAATAGAGAGTTTTCCCAATTTCATCATATCCGATGAAAAAATAGAGAGTTCTCCCAATTTCATCATATCATAAAAAATAAATCAATGAAAGTGTTTTGTGGGCTTCTAAGATCAATTATTTCTTATTTCTACTGAAATCAAACATTTTCAATTCTATAAATTCTTTCTTGGAAGTAAAAAAACTTCTGTAAAATTTCAGAAGATTAATCTAATTAAATCTGTGAAGATTGATGTAACCTAGGATATATCATTTATTCAGTGAAAATATCGAAGCGACGTTCGTTATAATCTACGTGTTAATAGATGGCGTTAATTTAATTATTTTATTAAAACACGCTTTTTGCTAGTTATGATTTACAATATTAAGAAGAATTATTTGTTTGCGCCCGTACATACCCAATATGAATATAATTAAATAGTTCTGTACGATTAAAAACACAATTCTTTCAAGAAAGGCATAAAAATCCAATATTGCAACGGTGATTCATTCCAATATTTTATTTGTACGCCTTTCTGGAAAGAATCTGACTATTGACATGTATATTACGTATGTGCGGGCTCAAAAAAATGATTTGTGTTACTATTTTAAACCATAACTTACAGAAAGCGTATATAAAAAAATAATTAAATTAACACGATTAATTTGATTTATTTGATTTACATAATTAATTTCATTTTCAAATATTGTCAGATTATTCCTAAGCCCGGGAATGCTTGTCTTTCTTTAAATAAATAAATAAACATGATTTATGAACGCGTACATTATAATATTTAAGGCGACACATGACTCTTATAACTTGGGTTCACTCGAAGGTCACACTTGAATTTATTCAATAATTTTAATGAATTCATAACGATAATGTACATTTCAATATATAACATGTTAATATTAATATATATGAAATAAATAAAATAAAACCAGCGGAAAGATCAATTTCCTAGGCCTGTTAGGGCAAATTCGACCATAGGTACGTCCATTATTCCGGGCCTTGAGCTGAATATTGTTTTACACGACTTTATCACTTAAGTCGTTAAGATTCTCAGTATATTTTAGAGACTTGCAAAGGCATATTCAACCCTAGCTCTGCCCAACACAGGGTCGAGTATCGCAAACTTTGGTGCATTGCTTCATCACTTACATCGTTAAGACTCCAGCGTTATTTAATTGTCTCTTAAAAGCCGAGCCGACACGAGTACAATCCCATTTTTCGTATCTTTCGTGTAAAAATGTGTGGCTACCTATAGTTTAAACAGAACCCCAAGCTGACGTATGGATGCAATTAGCCAGAAAACGAGGTTTTAATTAATATTTTTTTTTTTTTTTTTTATTAACAAAATTTTTGATACATATACAATTCAGGTACATACATAGTAATATAGAATGAAAGAGTAACAAAAAAATCCCACAAAGGCGAAGCCTGAGCGTGGGTATTATAGTGTAAGGATAAAACAGTGGTGTTTAAAATATAGTTTTTTTTAAACTTGTTAAATGTATCTATAGAGATCAATGTGATTGGTTTTTTTTTTTTAGAGAAGTTTCTATTTTTTCTTTTTTTTTTTTAAATTTACAAACATATACACACACACACACACACACACACACACACACACACACACACATACACACACAGATACACGCACACACAGACACACGCACACACAGACACACGCACACACAGACACACGCACACACACTCACGCACACACACACACACCCACACACACACATAAAACATAGATGCATGTATATATTTCTTTGATTTAAAGAAATTAATCTTTAATTTACAGAGAGACATGTGGTAGTTTAGTTATTTAGAAACAGATGGCTTAAATTATAGAAAAAAGTTACTCGCTTCGAAATTATTTCTTATCCAACTTTTAACATTTTTCTTATATAAGTTCAGGTTTTGAAACATGTTGATGGAATTGGGTAAAGAATTGAACAATTTTGGGGCAATATAGTTGATGTGCCTTTGGCCCAGCCTAGTTTTGCAGTGAGGGACTGTGAACACGCATGTGGTATGTCTCTGGCTCGAGCGATTTGTGTTTTTGGTGAAATTGATAGGACGCGTAAATATAAATTTGAGACATTGAATACAATAGATCCGTCTTAGTTCCATGATTTCTGTTTCTTGAAATAACTGGTTGGTGGGATATGTCTTGGTCCTTTGGTACATTATTTTAATGATGGATTTCTGAGCGATTTCTAAGGGTTTTACGTGATTATTGTAAGTTCCTCCCCAGGCAATTATTCCATAGGAAATAGATGAAAGCACTAACGCGTCATAAACAAGTTTCATGGTTCTTATATTGACAATGTTGCTCATTCGTTTGAAAATGTAACTTAAGTATCTCAGTTTATTGACCGTCTTTTCTATATGGTAAGTCCATTTGAGTTGGCAGTCTATAGTAACTCCTAAATACTTGATATATTGTCCGAATTTCACGTCTTCGCAGTTTAAGCATGTCGCAAAGTTACAATTAGGGTTGTGGAACTTCAGATTAAGATTATTTTTAGGGGATGACTTTTGGGAATTGTAAAAGGGAATAAAGATAGTTTTATTCAAATTTAGACTGAGGAGATTTCTATCAAGCCAATCTTTGACTGTTGCAATACATTTGTTGGCTTTCCTGGTTGTTTCTTCCCACGTTTTACCTTGTACTGTTATTGCAGTATCATCGGCAAAAGAGAGAATTTTACCTGGTATTGCAATATTGCATAGGTCATTGATGTAGATTAGAAAGAGTAGTGGCCCTAAGACAGTTCCTTGAGGAATACCATGTTTTGTCAAGTCATAGGTACTTAAGCTTGTTCCTATTTTTGTGCGTTGTTGGCGATTCAATATATAGCTTTTTAATAACATGAAACTTTTGTTTTTAATACCGACTTTAGAGATTTTTTTTAATAAAATTCTGTGGTTGACTGTGTCAAACGCTTTCTTTAAATCCAAGAAAATGGTTAGCGTTTTAGTGTTAGAGTCAAGGTTAGAGTATATGCTTTTGGTTAAGCTAAAGATAGCGTCATCGGTGCACAGTTTGGTTCTAAAGCCGTATTGATTAGCTGAGAGGATATCATTAGATTCTAGAAAGTTCATAATTTGTCGTTTTAAACACTTTTCGAAGATTTTGGATAATTGAGAAGTTAAAGTTATAGGTCTGTAGTTGTCTGTTTTGAATTGAGATCCGGATTTATGTATTGGAATGATGTGAGAGAGTTTGAAGTCATTGGGGTAAATGCTATGCCTGATGCAGTTGTTGAAAATATGATGTATTGGAATGATTATATGCTTTTTAATTGATTTAATTGTGGTATTGCTAATGTTATCTGGGCCATTTGCAGACTTCTCTTTAAGGTTGTCAATTTGTTTTGAGATTTCAAGTTCTGTTATTTCGTTGAATGTAGATAGTTCATATGTAGTGACATTAGAATCTGAAAGGCCGGGAGGAATTTGATTCGAGTGAATGCTAAGACTGGGATTATCATCTATGAGGGTTGAGGCGATGTTTGTAAAGAAGTGATTGAAATTGTTTGCAATGCTCTCAGCGTCTTCGATGGTTGTGTTATTGTCAGTAATGATTTTTTGAGGAATTTTATGAACTTTTTGGTTCCTGTTTGAGATTTCGTTTATGACGTGCCATGTTTTTTTGGAGTCGTTATGAGCATTATGTAGTTGTGTAGAGTAGTATTGTTGTTTTTGTTTTTTTATGATTGAGTTTAGGTAGTTTCTAAATAAAATGTATTCGTTCCGTTTGGTGTGGTTCTGTGCTTCGTTTTTGGATGTGCAATATTTTTCGTGATTTTTATAGATCTTAAAAAGTTTGTTTCTGTGTTGTATTGAGATTATTAGTCCGCGCGTAATCCACGGTTTTATGTGTTTGTGCTTACTTTTTGGCGGTGCTATTGTTTCTTGACTTTTTTAAATATAATTTTGAAGTATTTCATAGAAGGTATTTAAAGCCAAATTTGGGTTGTCATTAGATAGGACAGCGATCCACGATTCTTCGTTCAGTAAGTTATTTAAAGTTGAATAGTTGATTTTAATCATTGCTTTGTTTTTCGGTTCAACAGAGACGGATAAATTTGGTGTATGATGGCCGTAAAAGGTGGGATAGTGGTCAGTTATGTCGATTTTTAATGTAGCGGATTTATGTTGGAAATTTTTGTGTGTTTTTAGAAATATATGGTCAAGACATGTATCGTTTGGATGATTAGGTTATATTGATTCATAATATTTATATTATTATTTATTTATAAGGTTGATATTGATTCATAATAACGACTTATTATTCTTTCCTTTCATGTATTCCCGAAACTCGGTGATTATAGGATATAATATGTCTGACCTAATTAATTGTTCGTCGGTCGTTAGTAATATTTTCCCTACACGCTTGCTCTTTTTCGTAATTGATATTTAATCGGTGATTTATCAGATCTGTATAATCTATTCATTAATACGATTGGTATTGTAAGTGTACCAATTAATCACGGAGAAAAAGGGATCAACCTAAAGAATAACCTTACGATGTTATTATGCTAACAAACATACTTTTTTGGCAATTCGACTATTGGCAGAAAGTTAGCAGTTCGACTATTAGTAGAGAGTTAGCAATTAGACTATTGGCATACAGTTGGTGGTTAGACTATTATGCAGAGGGTTCTGATTCTTAACAGAGAACAGTTAGACTATTAGCAGACAGTTAGCAGTTCGACTATGAATAGACAGTTAGCAGTTCAACTATCGACAGCAGTTTAAATATTAGGAGACAGTTAGCAGGTATTTATTTAATTTTAATTTTAACGACCATGTAAAACATTGTTTATACACAATATTATGATGAATTTTTAATTCTATTTCTTTTCTTCTTCAATAGTGTATCCTCTCTGAGGTGGACTTAAGTTTTTTCGTTGACCCTTTTCAGCCAGATTTTTAATCATTATTTGTATTCATTAGACTTTCTATTAATTTTGTATCTGGGGGAAGGAAGTTGTTGCAAAATAATTGTAGTTTCGTGGTCCAAATGTGGTTTTATGACTTGGAATGTTTTTTTAAATTTCATTTTGATTGAATAGAATTTTTAAGTCATTTTTAATAATAAATTTACAGTTGATTCGGTCTAGTAGAGGATTCCACATCATAGTTTCAATAGTATATTTTTGTTGTATATTTGATTATGTCAAAACTACTGAACTTTTTAAATCCAAAGCGTTCTTACTATATTTTCACTGTGATCTTTATGATTCCTTTTCGAATTGTATTCAGGTTGTGGCTAAAATTCCACATGCGATTCGAGAATGACATATAATGCGCATAAAACTTGTTCATATCCTTTTTATTACCAGATTTTTTAAATGTTTAATGAAATGAATAAGGCTTGTGAGAGTTTACGTAATACCTTTGATGTGCAGGTCCTACCCAAGATTTTAATCAATTACTACTCAGAGATATTTTATGTTTTGTGATTTTTCTGCTAGCATAGAGTAAGTACACAGTTGACATTTGTCACATGAGAACGGGTCGCTTCTACGATTCGTTCTTAAGTTCAACAGCTCGGCTGTGGAACGAACTGCCGGCCTCTGTGTTTCCTCCCTCCTACAACATGGGACTCTTCAAGACCCATGTTCACTCCTTCCTTTCCACAAAAAGACCCTCCACACAGCATCCCCAAAGATGACATAGGCCCTGAGGGAAATTATTTTCTTTAGGGCCTCCTGTGTGGAGTTAATATAAAAAATATATAAAAAAAAATCAGTTAAACTATTAGCACACAGTTAGAAGTTCGACCATTATTAGATGTTGGACTATTGGATCGCTAGCTTGGAGTATGCTGCGAGGCCAAAGGTGGTAAGGAAGGGAAGGGAATTGGGAAGAGGAAAGAGAGGAATTACTTGGTTGATGTGCTGATCAAATAGGTTAAAGCCGTTTCAAGAAACGTATCGATTTTGAATCTCGAATTCTGATGTCTATCACTGCATTGAATTGGAAGACATTCTTCGAAGACCTGTTGCGTTAGTATAAAATATAATCATTTGAGGCATTTATTGTAATGAACCTAGGTCGGAGATTATCTTCAATTCTAAAGGTACTAATCCGAGATCCGAGATCCCAGATCCCCGAGGTACAAACCGCAGCGGCAGACCGGAAACTCAATACGAGACACGGTTATAGTAATATTAATATAACAGACAAAGACATCTAGTACAATATATTAGGAAGTAAAAGCTTATACAACGGTTAAGGCACGATTCCGAGGTCAGCGGCAGACTGCAAACCGCAACGGCAGACCGCAGACTTAATACAAAATGTTATGGTTATAAACAATAATTTTAGTTATACTTTTAATATTACGATAAAAATAATAATTATTAATCCTACTCATAATATAACATTTATCAGTATGTTTGCTGTCTGCTGCTGCGGTTTGCAGTCTGCCTTAACCATCATACCAGCTTGTACGTTAAAATATCAATATCCTAGCGCACACATGTTTTAAGAGCCGTGTTAAGAAAAAACAATTACGAGTTTTGTACAGCATTTATTAGGATGTCTTTTTAAATAGACGTCTCAGGGGAAATTTATATTATTTATTTCACTAAGAATGGATAAAAAGCGAAAATTCTCTTTAATTTTGTTGCTTTACATCTTATAATTAACAAATTATTATATGTAATAATTATTAGCTTGTAACACAAATATAAATTATAAAAAATAAATGTAGCCGACGGGAATCGAACCCACACCTTCTGATTGCCGGTCAGGTGCACGGAACCACTGTGCTACGTCGGCTCATTTTTAACCGCATAATATTTCAATAAATACTAGCATTTCATTAAAAAATTATTTCTTTTTGATTATTTTACTTTTTTTCCACCTGAAAGCAACCAACTTTATCTTTATAGTAAAGTTATTATTAAATACTTAATATCTCACTAGGTGGCTACGAGATATATTAAATCTTCATTTAATGATGAAATTTTTTTTTTTTTATAAAGGTAAAGACAAAGTTTTATGCAAAGCACAAAGGATAAAAAATTGTTATAAGCAATAATTATTAGCTTGAAACACAAATATAAATTTAAAAAATCTTCCGAGAAAAAATAAATGCCGCCGACGGTAATTGAACCCGCACCTTCTGATTGCCGGTCATGTTCACTTATAATTATATATAGTGTTTTCTTATAAATTGAATTTTTTAAATTTTAAAAACTTAACACAACACGTATATGCGATAGGATATCGACATATCATACTAAATATCATTGCCTGTTATTGTACCATTAAACAAAACCTTAAACATAATATTTACAATGATTCCCTAAACAAGCTGTTTGCGGGAATGATCTTATGTAAATGAACAGCGAGAGGATATTATTTTAATAGGAGTGTGGGTGCGACTTACATGAATTTATTACCTATTTGTTTATGGCAGCGTAATAGCACTTTTAATGGCTGTGTTCAACTGAAAATTTACATCGTTTAAAATTTTGTTACGCCTTCTTTACTTCTTTATTAGAAAATCGGTTGAAAATAATAGTATTTGGGGATCTGGTTAGGTGGCACCAAATAAAAGAGGTCGTGAAGGTCACAGTGTTTATTTGAGTCAGGTAGCCATGATGAGAGATGACTTAGGACCGATGTTGAATTTTCCGGATGCAGGTGGTGAAGTGCTGGTCAAGCGCGGGTCAGTGAGTCGACGCCGCTGCTGGTGACCGGACTCGTTGACTGTCAGGAACTGGCGAAGAACGTGGGTCTTCAGGTACTCCAGTGCTGACGGGAAAGCCGAAGGTGCGGTGGACCTTGTAGGCGGTTGTACGGGAGGTGCGTAGACCAGGGAGGGTGCTTCGTGGTCTAGGTGCATGCTGGTCCGGATGTAGCGCTGGTCAGATGCGCTGGAACCAGGGCGCTATGATCCGGTGTAGCGCTGGCCAAAGACGGTGGCCGGGGCCAAGGCGCTATGATGATATCCCGATGGAGTCCATGGTTGAATCCGAATGTCGTCCTAACGCGCGGGTAACAGGAGTGACAGAATGTGGTTTCAAATATAACGTGACAATCAATTCACGATTTTAGGCATATTATGGTAAGTTTTTAAAAATATCTTGATCGATCGCTTCATAACATATGGGCTAAGCGTTAATATCTAGGTGAAATCATTGGTTTTAAACCGTAATAAAAAGTTGTTTAAATATTAATATTTTGAGGAATAATATTAATTAAATCGAATGGCCAAATCGTAAACCGAACACCTATCGCTCGAGTGGTTTAAATAATTCTTGTGACTTCACGTCCTTCCCTGTGACTAACTGATATATTACTATTCTTTAGAATTATTATCTTAACGACTGTTCAGTTAAGGATTGTTGTCAACGGAAGTGGTGCCCTCTCTTATTTTCAAAATTAAACGTTGAAGTTTTCAAACCGCAGGATTTTTATTTGCTAGCAAGTATTAACCTGGCTAACATAAACGTTATTTCTGTACTACTCCACGCAATATTCCCCATTTTAACAACATAATATCTACAGGCCACAATTTGACATTTATTTGTTTCATCCACACATTTTCCTTCCCCTATCGGTTAACGTCCCTTACTTTCATTACTGCCTTCATTTGTCAGCGGTATTTATAGCGTGCAGTTGTTATCGGGGGCGTGTGACATACTGCCTGATATAACCAACCCTTTCCTGTCAGTTGGATTAATGAAGAGTTTAAATTACTCCTTTTTTCAATCTATGGTAAGGGTTTTGTTATTACCCCAATGAGTTTTTTTGCACAAATGACAGTGAAAATACTTTATGTTATCACGATTGATTTTCCGCAAAGATTGTTATTGATTGCGCATCCACTGTTCGCAGAACTACTAATATTGATTACTCTGATTTGACAGCTCGTAGTGGGAACCACGAAAATGCACATTTTGAACCGGAACTGGAAGGTAACAAACACATTTAAAGACAGATAAAATGCCAGATGGTCGTGTTAAAACAGGACTTTTAGTGAATGATAGTAGCTACACTCACTTCAATGAGTTTTTTTAAGTTAAGTTTAAGGATGCAAAGGGTGAAGACGAAAGGATGTTCAAATGAGACTGTACATAATATAATACGGGGAGGAGAGACGCGGAGATAAATCTTTACGTCTTTACTACGAGGGCGTGAGAGGGTGCGCCACGAGGAAGAAATAAAATATTAAGATTGGAATTTGTAATGTAAAGCGGTTTCTTTGATTGAATTTCAAAATTAAATTAAAAAATAACACTTCAAATTTCACTCTTCACGACCCTTGAAACCCGTTGAAACTTCGCAAGAAGGCGACGATTAAAAAATAATCATTTTGCTTGGTTAAACTTCATTGGAGATTTTAACCAAATGTTCGTCATTAAAATCCTGTGGAATCTCGCAACGATTTACCAGAAATTTTCATAGAATTGAACACAATCTTGTTCTATCAGATCGGGTTTGGTAGATCTTTGAAATTATCAATTCCTTGAAAATCTGCTGTTAAATATTTTTTCCAGATAACCTGTAGATTTGATCGATTACAACATAATAATTTTATAACATTATCACTTGAAAATACATATAAGGATAATTTTGTGGGATTTTAAAACCTTGCAGTTTTTTATACATGAAAAATGTACCTACTAACACAATACCTATAAGAATATATAGGGTAACAATCAATATTCTTCTTTGTATATAAATAACAGTATCTCTGGCGGACAGGTGGCGTAAAATTGATTTTAAAACAAATCTACAGTTTTATTTAGAGATTTTCTAAATTTGTTTTGCACACATCAAAGCAGAAAGGTCACTATTTACACGTGATTTTAAAAAAATCCACCCCATCCTCTTTTCCCACAACTTAAGCTTAATTTTGATATTTCTTGATGAAAAAATGCGCACTTATGGTTCAACACAAGAGGAAAATTATTGCCTAAATCTGATTTCGAAAAGCTCTATAAAGCCCTGCCGAAACAGCTAGTAACATAAGTAATTAGTAAAAATACGGATTTTGGTTGTGCCTCTGACTTCAACCCCCAACAAAACCAAAGTGAACACAATTTAGTTAGCATGCATGGATATTTATTTACTTAATTTATTGCATCTCACTATACAAAAATCAACCTCACTAGGACTAAGCCTGTATCGGGGTTAACAATTTACATTTGAGTGAAGCAAACATAGAGAAATCACAAACATAAAGTAATACAATATTCAAAAATATTTCTAAAACAAAAAAAATATGTATTTGATGAGTTGTTGGGTAATTTGACAGTTTTTGTAACAATATTTGAACCATAACTACTTATTAATCATTTTTCAATCAGAAATAAGTAGATAATAAAAAAACAAATAGGATGATAATTAGTTTTTAGCAAATGGGACCAATATGAAATATTATTATTTAAGAAAGGACAAGGATAAAAAAATATTAAGATAATCATCTGTCAATACAAACTTCATTTTTTTTTAAATTTAAATAAGGAATTTTTAGACTTAATATGATTTGGAAGAATATTAAACATAAGTGGTACCTGATATAAATAGTTTCTTTGATCAAAAGAAGTTTTAGTATGTACCGCCACAAAGCTCATTGTAGAGCCAATTCTAGTTGCACGCGTTTGTTGTGTTGTTTCAGCAAATTTAATATTGATCGACAAAGAATTTGAGCTGTTTATATATAGTTCTACCAAATAGATTATTGTTCTCAACTTCACGGAATATAGTGACAAGAAAGCTATAACAATATACCTCAGTAATAGTAACAATTAAGGTGAGCATGGGTTCTATTTTTATTTTAATACAAATTTTACCATAAATTACTGTTCCACTGAATTATTATGGACGCGTTTGCAAAAGCCCATATGAGCATATAAGGTATGAATAAATATTTAATTTTTAATTTTTTTTAAACACTTGCATTAATTATCATCGATTTCTGCAATGCTTTGTTCTCTTTTCATCTTAACTGCATCAGTACACTTCATGTATTATTATTTTCTTTCCACAATTTTAAATTCCATTTACTGCATTGCGAGGGCTTAGGATCAAAGCGGCCTAACTACAAAAACTGTTGTTTAGAGTTTTGGTTTCAGTAATTTCACAATCATGTTATTTGTGACATGAAGCTTTATCTCGTACATACAGCCGTTTAAGATATACAGTTGGGTGTATCAGTTGAGAATATGAGCATTTAAATCTTCATTTGCCTTTATCTCAAAACAACGCTTTTGTAGATAGACCCCTGTGATCCTAAACCCCCGAATTTGTGTCTTTATAATATTATGATGTTGGTACTTTATTTGCTATTAATCCAGGGTAGGTTCTGTGCCGATGGAATTGGAGCGCTCTGCCGAGGAGCCAAGGAGCCAAGGAAGCCCTTAAGACGATAATAATAATACCTACTTCCTAGCACGGTGCCCTTGAAGATTTTACTAGTTACCGTTTACCGTTTGGCTCAGAGCCGGCCCCCTACTTCCCTAATATGTATACAATACTGCCGTCATAAGTGAAAACACAATATCCTCACTGAGAATCTCAAGGACGATGCTGTGTTTTTACTTAAGGCGAAGCTTAATGCTAAATCACTATTTTGATTAATATTTATAACAAATTGGTGTACATTTTGAATACCAAAAAATATATTTTAGATAAATTAAAGATTTTCCTATCGTTCCGCTTGAGTAGAATACAAATATTCTTTTTTCAATAGAATTGTGTGAACGCGTAAAGGAAACAACTTTAAAAAATACAGTATTATAGCTAAGATTATCTGTGACAGTTTCACATGATTAACTTTTTTGCTTTCTTATAAAATTACTTACAAAATAAATTAAAACCAGTTTTTTGCTTGAAATCGAACGTTTCTAGACTCCGTTTGTCAAGCGATTTTAATGCCTATTACCTGCAATATAAGGTATACTAAGTATGTACACATTTTTGGCTTGTAGCTTCCTCTTAAGGCATAATAACAATTTTTCTTAACACCTCAACACAGGTTCTCCTTGTTGTATAAAACACGACTAATAATAACCCATACAGACAAAGAATATTTTTTGTATAAATAGTACTTATTATATAAACCCTACACGGAGAAAACTAACTGATATAAAATATTGCTAATTTATTTGGGATCTCTTCGAATTATTCGTATTCCGGTTAAAATCGGGACGGCAGGCCCTGAATTCAGGCAATGAATTGACAGGTTTATTAAAAAATTATCAGTAAAACACGAATACGTCATGTTGATATCGGAATATGTGTTCATTAAAATTCTAATATTATCGCATTTCGTCGTTGTGTATTATTGAAACAAACGCAGGTGCATAAACACGTTTTTTGATATATTATGAATGTAGCAAAATTTTGTTAGAAAAAGGCATGCTATCCCGCTTTTAATAAGATCATCATCATCATCACTTTTGGCTCTACAACCCCTGGTGGGTCTTGGCCTCCTCAATAAGATATTAATAATTCATTTATTTTCATTTTACTCCGTGTGTGTAAGTAAATAGAAATTAATAAAAAAATAAATAAATACACAATTATTAAAAAGGTGAATGTACTTTGTGAACACCCTTCACAACGCGACGCTAGATGCTACCAACACACCAACACTTTGACACACTTTCATCCACTACAATTCCACCCTTAGTCGCTCCGCGCGTTCCTACCAGAGCGGTTCTACGTCGCGTCATTGTACTACCCCTCTAGATTTACGTATCGTATTTTGCTCTAAATTTGGACTTGAAAAACTCTCCGGCTAAGTTCGAATCTTGGCTCTTATTTTCAAATCAATGGACCAGACAGAAGAATGTTCGCCGATTGGTTTTTAGATTTATGAAGGTGACACATCTGAAATTATGATCTGGTTTTTTCAGTGAAGTTTGTGAGAAGTTGACTACTTGACTAAGCGACATCCGAGGCGGAAAATCACTCATGTAAGTAATTGATAAGATATAAATAAACTGAGCGTTTTTGTGGCTTGTATTTTTGAAGATTTTGCGAAAAACAACTAACTTTGTGACGAACTTTATTGAGCGTCGAAGGTAATTTTTTCACAATCAAATGAAAAAATGTTTGGTGCTACTCATTTTTGTTAGTGTAATTATGAAAATCATTTGATCACTTAAATAATATTAAAAAATTGTACTCTTTTTCGTAGCTTGCATTTTTATAAGATTACTATCGCAGACCTGTGAAAAATCACGGGACAGTCCGAATTTTTGATTCTTGACAATATAATTCTGATTTTTGAAATATTTTTTTATGGATTCCCAAGGTAAATTGGCCGAATTCCGCCGCTGCACGCTCAGTACCCAAAAAACTCTTATCGTGCAACCGAATTATTTGAAGAATTAACTATTCATGGCTGGTATATAAAATATGTTTTTTATCAATAAAAGTTAAAATTTCACGCGCGTGTACCATGTTTTTTTTCTTATTTGTATCAGCTGAAGTTTGTCGTCAGTTGAAGTATGAAGTTTGAGAAATACGTATAAATTAATATCCCAAACTAAGAACCTAATAACCTTTTTTGTGTGTGTTTTTCCATCTCTCCGACGTAAATATTGGTTTCTTGTAGTAAGCTTGCAGAGGAATTCGTAACTTAACCCTTCACAGAACCAGATTTCACATAAGACACACAGCACATACAACCGAAATTAGTATGCATGTTCGATTCGAAAAATAAAAGACTTTTGAATTGTACGATTATTTAAGTTAATACAATTGAAATATTACCAATAAAATATGTTTCCTTTGATCCCTTTAATGATTGTATTTGAACGTGGACAGAACATGAAAGCAACAACTGTTCAACACTTTTGTTAATATATTTTATTGATCTGATAGTTAACCAACATATTTAGGTGGGTATATACTGGTCCAGGTCAAATTTCCATTTATTACTATTATTATAAGTATCTCCCCTGATAAAAGTAGATGTTTCTAATAGCATTTAATATTATTATAAGTATCTCGACCGATATAAGTAGATATTTCTTGTAGTACCTAATATTATTATAAGTACCTCCCCCGATATAAGTAGATGGTTCATGTAGTACCTAATATTATTATAAGTACCTCCCGCGATATAAGTAGATGTTTCTTGTAGTACCTTATATTATTATAAGTACCTCCCCCGACATAAATAGATATTTCTTGTAGTACCTAATATTATTATAAGAACCTCCCCCGATATAAGTAGATGTTTCTTATAGTACCTAATTATGTTAAAAAGGAGTGTTATTTAGATAATTTGTACGCGTCAAAAACATTGTTATTTTTTATCCAATTCCTTTAAGCATATTAATAGTGTTGCTCGTTTGCAGCAAATAATTCATTTGGTTAATCCTGGTATCCCTTATTATATAATATCCTGATATTATCTTTCTTTCCAGTTATTAACCGGTAATTACACTAATTATTTCGTTTCCACAAAACATTGACCGTAACCTCCGACCAATCTGTTTCTAAACCAGCTGTTTTCCTTCAATACTCCCTTTGTCAAAACCGTCGCCTTTGGTTTATTGAGTATTTAATTGCACAGCAGAACTTGTTAAATAATAAACTGTTTTTTTTTTCATAAATTTATTTAATGGTAAACTAATGTTTACATTAACGTTGTCGGACGGTTTTTCAATTTGTATGAGTGTTTCTGACTAACAATTATAGATTATGATAATTGGTTATCGTTAATAATGTATGTATTCCTCATTGCCCAGAACACTTATGAAGGGAAATAATTATACTGAGTCAAAGAACATCTGCAATTCATCGCTTAAAATATACAATGTACCCAGATGAATTCCTTAAATTCTCGATCCCTTTTTGTTTCTCATTGTTCAAAACCCTGATGATTTCGCCATAGTACAACTCTCTTAAGCAAATAAAAAAGTCGCTGACTAAATGATTTAATCCGTTACATCACTTTAAACATATTATGTGATATTAAAACATAGACTGTTATATATTCGCGCGTTTGATATACACGGTGTTCGGATACTCGTGGTATAAGCAGAAAACTGGTGAATGTTCAAAATCTACACAACATTTGTGGTCGATTTTGTTCTATAACTTTTTTTTGATTTGAGCATTCGTAGTCGAGTAAATCGAGTACTAAATTGGAATTTTTTAAGTCAAATTCAAAAAAAATCGCTCGCTGGGGGGTTAACATCAGCTGTTTAATGTATTTTAAAGTGCGTCAAAGCACAGATATATCTTCAAAAATATGTTGGACTATTTTAATATTTCACATTAATTGCAACACCGGAGAATCTGTCGATCACCACAAGTACCGCCGATGATGACGAAGCAGAAAGCATTCCGGTCTTAGCGTTCACCCCCACTGGTCGCACTACCTCTTTGCCATCGTTTCTCGCGTAAAACGCGTACTGTATTTCGTAAAAATAGCTCTGACAATTAAAGAGAAATCATTTTGTAACCACTGGAGTTTCAACATCTACCCATATCCGCTGAACACTAATTTACGGAACTGGAGGGCACTGTAAATCACAGGGACCTTTTAATCAACTTGCTGGTAACTACAGATGTCCCAAATTAGTAACAAGCCCTTTATACAGGTTTTTTAACCGTCTAGTTCCATAAAAAAATGAAAAACGTTAAAAAAATCGATCTATATATGTGGTATTGATTCGACAATTTACCGATTCTACTACGAGTTTCTGAACACCGTGTACAACTTTATACGTTACAATAAATATGTGAAAATCTGTTTTCTTTATATCTTCATACGCAAACCATCAAAACTTTATTTGTTTTTCTGAAACTCTGTTTTCATTGTGATTTCACGTGTTTGCCTCACAAATGTTATTTCACCTATCGTTTGAATGAAAATAACGAGGATGCATAATAATTAGTCTTCAGTTATGTGTTAGCATCACGCTTGGTTGATGATAATTATTCGTAAATGTTAATTGCTTGGTAATTTAACTAGGTATCATATTTAGCTTCTGGGAAACTGAGGGATTCCACGCGTGGCTTTGGAGCTATTTAAATATTAATTGTTTATTTAAATTTATTTACTTATCAATAATTAATGATACATTTATACAATGGCATAATAAAACAGCGTTTCAGATTACAAATAAAACATATTTACCTTTACGAGAGTGAAACCACCCTCGCTTAAAGGCAAAACAAACTTATAACTTAACATGAAAAAACATAATATATAAAGTGAAGTGAAAGAGAAAAAAGGAAATAATTTTATATCATGAAGTTATATAATATAAAACAAATATCCTAAATAATTTAATGGTTTCGCGAGCTACCTTAACCTAACTTCTGTGCTACTGGCACCCCTTTGCCTACCCACAACCATTGCACTAGCGCTTTGGCGTCTCTTTTTAAAATCATAAAGTATAATTCCTTGTTCCTTACATAACATTTATTTATTTAGATATTTTTTTTAATGATACTTACGTATGCAACGTTTTTTTACTGTTTTATTCAGGATTTTTACGATCTCTTTGTCCCCATGTAGGGGTTGGGATAGACCCCGTCTCTGTATACAACTAGGCGACTACAACATCGGCACTGCATTAACGCGAATTCCGACCTTCCGCCCCAACTCTGGTGACCTAGCGCTTACTTAGTTCTTAGGGTCTTCGGGTACTTCCAGTACTTAAGGCACAACCGGGAGACTAACCTAAGGGCGTGGACGTCGAGACTCGTCCGTCCATCGTCAAGATTATCGATGAAGTCATTCCACTCGAACAATGCGTGGTTCAACCCACTCGTTGTTCAAGCGGAATGTATTTTGACGTTTGGCGTATGAAGTATGTACCTTCGACGAGACTCAAGAATAAGAAGGTCGACCAATGTTTGTACTTTCGACGGCGATTGCGAGCGGCTTGGGTTGGAGAATCGATTCATTGGGACTGCCGGATGACCATTGAAATGCACTAGCCAGTACCACTTTTCCCTTATCTCATTGAAATGTTGTATTCATTTAATTAACTGCAAATACTGACACATTGCACATTTTTTAAATTTATTTGTGCTGTACAAGTAAATTGCGGGGCTGCAATAAATTCCACATCCATCTAGACTTGAGGGTCAGCGTGGTCGAGGGGTAAGGCTCTCGACTAGCAATCCGAAGGTCGCGGGTTCAAATCTCGGCATGGGCAAGAAATTTCATTTGATGAATTAATGTTATTTTAAAATTCATTCAGTGAAAAAAATTAAACTGTTAAATTTCTGAAATCAATCATTGATATTAGCAGAACCTCACATTCGTGTCGATAATACAGTAAATTAATTAACACCTGTAGAAGAAATCTGTATTTTGGAAAAAACTGCTGTTGGCTTGATTATTCAATTAAACTAATTATTCGCTTAGATGCGGTTCATCAAATAATATTAGCATCAAGCTTAAACAAAAATATATTTTATCATGCATTGTTATTAAACGACGTATCAGTGTAAAAATAGATAGGTATAACTCATTAATTCAAAAATTCAATTTCGACTAGTTTAATTGAGTGTCGAAATATTCTAGTTTGCATTTTGATATGAATTTTGATAAATTCGTTTTGTCCTTTTTATTATCGTTTATCGTGTTTCCCTACTAGATATGTAATACATTTTGTAAGAAACATATTGGTACATATATTTTTAATTTTTATTTTTTATATATTCAATAATATTGTTATTGGGTTTATAAAAACAGTTTATTTTTAAACAAGTTCTGCTGTGTAATTATTATTACGCGTGACAGCTGTTTCGCCCTCTGAAGGCATTATCAAACTGTGGGTAGCCCACTTACAGACGATACATTTATATTATTTCTAGGTAGGTATTTTAATTTCAATTACTGATTTCTTAATTGATTTTTGAGTAAAATATTAGAAATTATTAATGGTTATTACCCCAGCAAAGTTTCCCCAATTAGTGTAAGTGTAGTGATATCTTCAAACCTAGGGCAAATATGAGTACACTATGAAGTACTTAATTATGCTATTAAAATAACCCTATGAGTCATCGTTTGGGAATAACTAACATTAAGACATTCAGTCAAATTTAAACATTACACTAATTGGGGAAACTTTGCTGGGGTAATAACCATTAATAATTTCTAATATTTTACTCAAAAATCAATTAAGAAATCAGTAATTGAAATTAAAATACCTACCTAGAAATAATATAAATGTATCGTTTGTAAGTGGGCTACCCACAGTTTGATAATGCCTTCAGAGGGCGAAACAGCTGTCACGCGTAATAATAATTACACAGCAGAACTTGTTTAAAAATAAACTGTTTTTATAAACCCAATAACAATATTATTGAATATATAAAAAGTAAAAATTAAAATGGAGTTCTACAAATTAAACTTAATAACAATAAATATATTTTTAATGTTTTTTCTGTTAATTTCTGTAAGGATTCGTTATATAATTGTACTTAAGTTTGTTAATAAGTTATTCAAATAAAAATTCTTAAAAACCAACCATGATTATTAATTTATCAGAACCTTTTTTCTTGGAAATAGTAAAGAGTAAAAAGATTTTTTATAAGCGTTGTTTTATAAAAGTTTTCATTTTTTGCGTTTAACCACGACGATAGAAAATTCCAACAAAATTACGGTTAATTCGTTAAATTCTTGAATTTACCCTTTGAAATGCTTATGGCACCTTAGTAAGCATTTAAATATGGTTTTAAAGGAAGATATGTAAATACAAATGTTAGAAGAAGCGCGCTTATATTAAAAAAACTATAATAATTAAGCGAATATGGGGAAAATATTGAATAAAACAAAACTCGTTTCAAATAGAACAAAAATCTCTAGATAAATGTTTTAGTTTCTTTTGAAGATACAATGTGATTTTTTTCATACCTCTTACATATTAAATAACAGAAAAAAGTGTGTTAAATAATTTTCGGAGCTTACTTTGCGATTTTTTTTCTATCGTTGTAATTTCATATAATTAACGTTTCGGCATAACAAATGTATAGATATTATCTTAAAAAATAGCATATATTTTTTTCGGAACTTAAAAACTAAAAGAGTTAGAAAGAAACTTGTTATAAATCGGTAGAAAATGGGTACGAGGGGGCTTAAGATATCATCAAAAATATATAGCTACCTACCGATGGAGAAAATAAATTGATTTTGACATCGAGGCTTTTCAAAACTTTTTTAATCGGAACTTTGAGAATACGACCCAAATATCAACTGATTTTGAAATATAATCAAAGTTCATTCAGTACAAAGACCAAATCATTTTGACGGGGTTCTTCTTTGTTCATTTCCCTAATTTATTCCTGCAAATGTTATGCATCAACTTGACACCACACCACACTGATTAAGGTTATATATAAGGACGGGGTTTGTTTTACTGAATTAATCCCACGCATGCCCAATTTCTACCGATTTATAACGAGTTTCTCGCTAATTCTATTAGTTTTCAAGTAAAAAAAAAAAAATGTTATTTTTGAAGGTGATATACATTTGTTATGCTGAAACGTTAAAAAAACTCAAATTAAAAAAATCGCAAAGTAAGCTCTGAAAATTATTTGAAAACGTTTTGTTTTGTTATTTAATGAGTTTTCCAATAAGAGGTGTTATTTTGAATAGCCCGCTATTTAGGTAGATGGTACTTTTGAAGCTGTTATTTTTTAACATTTGACAAGTAGAAACTACGCCATTAATAAAAATGAAACGATACACGCTTCAACAACACATTGAAATTATTACAATTTACTTGAGTGAATCAAATGCAAATCATCTTGAGTGATGAGGCCTATTTCCACCTCGGTGGCTTTGCCAACAAGCATAATTGTCGCATTTGGGGCTCGAAAAACCCAAGAGTTATTGTTAAAAAGCTTCTTTATCCTCAACGTGTGACTGTTTGGTCCGGTTTATGGTCCGGCGGAGTCACTTGACCTTACTTTTTCGAAAATGAGGCTGGAGCAACAGTTACGGTGAATGGATTGCGCTATCGAGAGATGATTAATGATTTTTTATGGCCGGAATTGGATGGTATTGATCTGGACAACGTTTACTTTCAACAAGACGGCGCTACGTGCCACACAAGTAACGAAACCATTGATCTTTTACGATTGAATATCAAAATAACACCTCTTATTGAAAAACCCTGTACATTACAGGCATGAAAAAAAACAGAGGGTATCTTTAAATGCATATTAAGCATTTTCAAAAGATTTTTGCTGTATTTCAAACGAGTCGTGTTTTATTAAATATTTTCACCATTTTTGCTTAATTATTATCATTTTTATTTAATATTAGCGCGCTCCATCGAATATTCGTATTTACAAATCTCCATTTCAAATCATCTTCGAACGCTTAATACGGGGCCTTAAAACGATATATCCCTGAACGATTGAATTGATAGATTTCCTGTTGAAATTGTTGTAAAAGTGGAATGTATTTTCACGATGTCGGAACACGCGTTTATAAAAATCATAATATTTTTGCATTTTCTCATTGTATATTATAAAGGCAAATTTAGGTGTTCCTACGTATTACGATTTAACTAAAAGCTTATCAGGAAACGGCCTACAATCCCGGATTTAATCGGATTACGAATAATTTGAAGAGATTTTGGACCAACTTTATTTGTTATGTGATTACCGTACAAAAGTCCCAACTGCTCCCGATCGTCTGGAGCTAGTGAGGTTTTGAAAACCCTAATCGGGGTATATTGTGAGGCCATAGGAAGCGAAGACAGCCAGGAGATGAGTAAAGGAATAAAAGGTAGTACCTAACTATTCAGATTTGTTCACCAAACGAATGTTTCGATTCTGAATGTTTGATTGCATTTCAAGCAACAACAAAAAACATTATTTAAATTTTCCTCCAAAATGAAAAGCAGACATATTTTGTAAGCCTTGTTGCAAGTATTATTTATCGATAATTTGTAAAAAGAGTTTTATGATACAAAAGAGAAATGCAAGTGAAAAAATTTCTTTTTATTATTGTTTTTAAATAATTTCTTTATTTACTCTCCAGACTTAAGCTCTAAAACGTGTCACTTAAGTCGTTGACGTAAGGAAAATTGCTTTATTTTTTATGTTAATTTTATCGTGCACTTTAAAGGGTCTGAATCCGAAATATGCCTCATTTATTCACCGTTCACAAGATAAACAAAAATATCACTGTGAAATTTTAAAATAAATTTGAAGGAAAACGAAGTGACAGCAAAAGGAGTAAATGGATAAAGAATTTAGAAAAATGTTTCAGTATGTCTCATTACATCAAACATTGAAAGCTCATATTATAAACTAACCTTTTTCAAAATAGGTGCTTAGTATAGTTCAGAGACTAACTTTAAAAACAAATTCTGCGGGCTTCCAAGGCTTTAATATAACTACTGTAAAACATATACTTAAACTAGTCCCAGAGGGAGCTCGAAAAGACGTCATCGATGTTCGTCCTCTTCTTTCTTACGCGCCTTGTATGAAAAGGAAAAAGACGGAAGGTACCAGAACGATGACGTCGCGTATGATCTCTCACAGGGACTATATAGGTATAAATATTAGTTTTCAGTGAACCTTCATAAAAGCAATACACCTATTAATATCAATAACAGTATTTAAAAATGTTACTTCAATATTAGATTATCCCCATTTTTAAATCTATTTATTTCATCTAAGTAATCTAAAAACTTTACTTTCGTATTATATTATCCTCGTTATTTTATCTTTTTATTTCATCTAAACTAAAAAAAATGTCTCATATTATACTTCCCTCATAATATTTTTTTATTTTATTTTATCTAATCTAAAACTTTACTTTCGTATTGTATTATCCTCATTATTATATATTTTTTTATTTCATCTTATCTAAAAGCTTTATTTCTACGATATCATAACCTCATTATGATAACTAATTTATTTCATTGTATATGTAAAACGATCCCAAAAGATGTAAGTTATATATATTTAAGATTAATAAACACAGCCCCACCCTACATCTCTGAACTATGCGTCCCACAAAACACTGGTCTGAGGGAGTCAACTGTTAGATCAGCAACATCATCAGCTGTAGGCAGACTTATAGAACCTATGCGCAAGCCAAATACTAAGTTTGGTGATTGCGATTTCGGAGTATCTGGGCCGAAGGCTTGGAATAAACTTCCTCCAGAAATAAGATACATAACAAGTCCAACAGAATTCAGGTCTAAACTAAAAACTTACCTTTTTAAGCTGTCGTACCCTTAAATTAATTATACCATTCCTAAAAGAAAGTCCAGATATATTCAATTTTCCAATTATGTCCTAAATCCTGTATCTAAATTTCGCTAGTAAACAATTAGATAATGTTAATTAAGTGTTAATCTCAAGTGACCTACCAGGTAAGTATTGTACTGTATATTATCTCCATAAATAGTTAAGTAATAACATAGATCACTGTAGAGATGTATTATAAGTTTGTACAGCGCCCTTGAGGTGATTTTGCACAAAAACGGCGCATTATTACTATTATTATTATTATTTTAAACTTCCGATTTAGTTGTCCGGGTTAAATCTTCCCCAAAGGAAAAACTTAACCCTTCCACTCACTTTTCCACAAATGATCATCTAGTCAATCAACATTATGTAAGTGCATTATACAAGCAAAATAAATACAAAACAATACAAGAACAACACGTCAACTCACCAGAGATCAAATGGGAAAATAATTCACCGACTCCAGATATTTTCATATCAGAGGGTTCGGCTCGGTAGAACTTCTAACAGGGCCTATAAATCCTACTGATCCCTCTACATAAATATTTAAAAAATCTTTTGTTATCCTACATGTATTTAAAATGACCGACTTTTGCATCTTTATATATAATTTTTTTGATAGATCTAATACGCCTAAATTTTTAATTAGAGAGCTAGGTATAATGCCAGTAGCCGAAATAACGAATGGTAATATTTTTATAGTCTGAGAATGCCAAATTCTTTTTATTTCATTTCCTAAAGCTCATCATTATTATTATTATTATTGTTATTATTATTATTATTACGTTTCCATTAAAATATTTCATGTAAAACAGTTTAAAAATTTTATATAACATTTTTAAGCTATAAAATTAGCTGTAAGCACCATATTTTAATTTTCTAGACGATGAATTAGTAATTTTCCAAGAGATTTCTCCATAAGCATCTGTGATTTTAGTAATACGTTCATCAGAAATAATTAAAATAAACCCCACGGAAAGATCAATTCGACAATAGGTCAGTCCATTACGCCGTATAATATAATGACTTCAAATACGACTGTTTAATTTGGTGAAATTTAAACTATTACAAATCAAGAAGAGTTAAGACTATTGATGTGCAAAATGTAGTTGAACGATTTATTGTATTTAATGATCAAATAATATTTATTTTATTAACTTACGTATTGAATTTTTGCGTTATTTTAACTATATTATGTCTGTAAAAGCCCTACGTTCAATAAATAAATATAAATTTGTTTTTATACGACTACATCGCTTATGTCGTTAAGATTCCCACTTTATTTTAGAGATTTGCTAGGGCAAATTCAGCCGCAGGTCTGTCCAATACATCAGGGCCGCGCGCCGCATATTTTTGTGCATGTCTTCTTCACTTACGTCGTTCAGAATCCGACTTTATTTTATGGTATTGTCTCATGTTAACCTCAAAGAAAAAACATTTAAGGCGATGCCATACGTAGTAATGCAAAATCATGTGTTTTTGGTTTGAAAATTTGGTCGCCTAGAAATGTTTCAGTTGCTTTAATTAAATACTGCGAGTAGAATACATCTTAACCATTTAAATAATCGATTATTTTATAAGCCCAGAAAAAAATAATGTATAGGCTTAGGAAAACCGCTTTAAAGTTCAAAATCTCCTACTTACGAACCCATTGTCGGTTATGATTTTATTGTATAATGTGGAAAATTAAGGTTTTTATAAAATGACATTTCATATTTATGCCTGAACATCCACAAAATAAAATAAAAGGCACTTTTTGGCCACGTTTTTTTCTTGCATAAATCAAAACGGGCGGATGGTGTTGAGCGGGAATTTAAACCTTATCGCCATCTACGAAAGGGTTATTATTGATAGCGGCTCAATTTAAAATATTGCAGGACGTAGTGCATCGCCTTAACTGTATTTAGGCTTGGTACTAGTATATCTATTATTTATGTACCCCTACGTCTCTTTCGATCCGGAGACTGACATTGAAAAATCAACTGTAATTACATTTCATCAAGATGCATAAATAAATTTTAAAAATTAAAAGTCCATCTACTTAAGTAAGAGATGTTTCCAAGAAGAGAAATTTAACTGTTTTACTTGTTTTTACGCCCAGCGAGGCTTTTATATGGATCATAAGAACAGAATATACCTTGCGAGCTATCGAAAATTGTACACAAAGTGTTGTTTCAATATAATTTTTTTTTATCTTAAATATTAAAAACTAATGTGGAATTCCTCAAATAAAAACAGTGAAAATCAAGTGATAGTAATTAGTATTTTTAAAACGGCGTAAAAATTTTATTTCATTCGGAAAAATGTTTTTAATTTTTTTAAAAAGCAGTCACTTTATGGTTTGACATTATATTAAATAAATATAAAATATATTGTTTAAAAAACAATAATTATTGTAAAAAAAACATGTATAAGACCGACTGGTTTCGCTACTTCAGGGTTCAAAATTGAACTAATCAAAAATACAATCATCATCATCATCACTTTTGGCTCTACAACCCCTGGTGGGTCTTGCTTGGCCTCCTCAAGAGTCTTCCTCCACTCATCTCGGTCCCGCGCCAGCTCTCTCCAGTTTCGAAGCTCCAAGGCAGACGAATCTTTGAGGACGTTGTCGCTCCATCTTAACCTTGGCCTTCCCAGGCTCCTTCTCCCTATCAGTCTTGAGCTCAGCAGGGACTTTGGTTCCTGATGCTCGGTCATTCTCTCTACATGACCTAGCCACCGAAGTCTTCCCAGTTTTATGAACTTTGTGACGTTTAGCTCCTTAAAAGTACAATACTTATACTATATGCATATATTGTAAGCACACCCATAGAATTTTTGATCAGTTAAATCTTGAATCCTGAAGATGCTTCTACGAAGCGAAACCGGTCGGTCTTAATAAAATTAAAAATAATTCGTGGTTTTTAAACAATGTATTTTATTTTAATTTAATAATGTTTTCATTGTTCGTGGTCATGAAATCCTAAGCAGAAACAGAATGAAATAAACCATCTTGGTGTTTATTTTTTATTTAATTTGATAATGAAATGGAGATATCAATAAACCATGGTCAAAATTATTATGGAGATTTATTTTTGGGGTATTGCCGTGTTGACCTGCCTCTTTCTTTAAACGTTTCGTACGTTACACTTCTCCCCTGATGATGGACACTCTAATGCGGTCCAAGAACCAAGGACAGCAGATCTAGATGTTACCAATCGTTTAATCGAACTTTCTCGGTCAAATCGAGCTGTTTACTATGATCGCTCTTTTCGTGTAGCTGGCCCACTCATTTGGAATAAACTTCCCCCAGCCCTTACCAATATACAAAATTTGGCTGAATTTAAACGGGTTTTAAAAACAAAATTATTCAAAAAATCATATTTAATAATTTAAAATGATTTATATTCTCATGAATCTAAGCTTCTTTTTTAATATACTATAAAAAGCCAGGTTTTGAAGTTTTCCGGTAATTGTTTGGTTTCGGTTTCCTCCTTATTGTACTTTTATGTTTAATGTCCACCTATTATATAATATTTTAATGTTTTCCTGTTTTATATAATATTTTAATTTTAAAGTTCTTATTTTTCGTGCACTGTCACTGTCTTTTATTGTTATCCTCTACTAAAATAGCATTGTTATTGTTAAATTTTATTCTCTGCTTTTGTGTAAACCGTTTATTCTTTATTTCATATTATGTAATTAATTTTTTTTAAAAGGAACACAATAGGAAATTTTATTTTAAGTTTATTATAGTTAAGCGCACTTGAAGTGAAACAACACAAAACTGCGCTATATAAATGTTATGTTATTATTATTATTATTATTATAAACGTTAGCTAAATAATGAGGTAGCGCAAAACGGCATAATACCCTCAATATAAATCACTGTAACGGAAAATCAATGTTTATATTTCCCACCACCAAAGCATATCATTCATACTTTCACAGGACTTTCCTGCTGCACAGTTGATATTAAATTAGAACAAATGCACTAACGTCCCGAACAAACAATAGATTATGCTTAAATGAAGCCAAAATTATTAATGAACATTAGGCTTCAATGGTAACATGTCGGACGGGTTTCGATTACTCCACCGCCCAAATGTGCAGGGCATCGAGAAACTTCTGCATTGGAGCCAAATTTAATGAACTGCAAACATAAGCCTAATATTCACAGGTGAACATGTCCATGACATCGCAAGCCGAGCGATGAGCAATTCTGTAAGCATGTCCATCCACGCGTACAGAAATGCTCATGTAATGTCTTGATTGACCGGACATGTCCGTAAGTGAATACTAGGCTACAGGGGCGTGTTTCGTAATTCAAAAGTCTGACCATTCTTTGCACAGAACTGTGTTTCATCGTCATTATGAATTATACAATGGGCATACTTGTCATTTACTGTACATCATTTAGTTTCTTTGCATTCGTATTTACTAAAAAATCACTTTTTAAATAAATACATTTATTATTCACAATGATTTTTGCAACCCGAAAACGCCAAATGTCAAATAAAATAAGATGAGACAGCGAAGGCAGAAACAAAGAAGTATGAAGGACAACCTAGTGATAGTACGTTGTATTCTTGCTCGCTCGTTTGTTCGTGGAGAAGTAGAGGAGAGGGGTTTTAAAGTGGTCCACTGATGGGCGAGCATGTCTATGGCGAGCAGTCCAAGCATGACATCACGCGATTTATCCGGCGGACATACCTACAAAAATTCTCATTATAAAAAAGTATTCATTATAATATCGCTATTTCACCCGTACACACGTAGTATTTGAATGGCTATCCCTTTCTAATGCGTTTCATTCCATGCTCACGCTGCTATATGTAGCTATTTAATCTATTCACACATCGTTATTAGCTACTCTTTTCATATGCGTTTCTTTACTAGCTGTGCACCTAGAAACAAGAATGTGCTATATGTTTGGTTCGATTAATATAAACATAATGCGACTTTGTATTTATGTCAATGATTCAAATGAATATTACTTTATTCTCATGATGGTCTTTTAAAAATCAATCAATAGTTTTTTTTCATACTTTCCCAGACTATGGAAAGGAGACCGGGAAGAGGAAGGGTCTGACATTTTAGATCAGACACATAGAAAAGTCATTTCACTCAAAGTATGTATTCCATATAGACTGTGACCAGTGGCAGCCGGTAGTCAAAATATGTGAGGGTTCACCAGACAACAATTTTTTTTTTTTTAATATTAGGTACATATCTATTTATAAAGAAGCTCTCTTCTCCTCTACTTTTGTTTTGCGAAAACCTATAACTGGAAAAAATGTATGATTATACCGTTGTTCAAATTTCGCTAGATTTCGTAGTTTTTTCCTCAAAAACACCCTTTCACCCTTTAAAATTAAAACCCCCCAGATTTGGGACTTCTTCCCAGACATAGCATCACTGCGAGACAATGCTTGACAACTACTGTACTTGTCACTCCTCTCATAATGACATGTCGTATCTTGCATAGAAGGAAGCCGTAAGCGGAACATTGGCTGAAAAAGAGTAGATATCAAATTGAAGACACAATATCAACAACAATATCAAACACACGCGTTCCCGTTTAACATATCTTAACAAACTGTTTATTTCGATGTGGTGGTAAAAACAAGAACGGCGTCCGCGTTGATGCTAAAATTGGGAAAGAATTGCATGTACCCACGCTTTCAACCGTTCACAGATTAATCAAACACAGTAGAAAAATTCGGGATCGCAATCGAAACCGAACTGCTACAAACGTAGGCACAGCCGCAATGCAAGTTCAGCACGCTTAGTAGGTACCTATCGTATGAGACCTTTGTGAGATGTTATAACCGAACCGAGTTTCGAATTGTGATGAGCCATGTCAGAAATTGTATTGGTTGTTCGGCGCTTGAGAGCACTTATTAACTGTTTGCTACTATTGTTTGTGACGGAGAGAAATAAAATATAATTAATAGAGGGTAAATAATAATGTTATTATCAAGTTAAAACTGGAAAAAATATATCATAACTTCTTCAACGAATCTAAATAATTTAGGCTTGCTTGATTTTGAAGCACTTTGTGTGATAAATTTGTGTTAAAACATAGTGCTATTTTGCGTCCCTAAAACAATAAAAAATTCTCGCAGTTCAACTGTGATGTTATGTTTAGTATGATCGTTTATGTTTTTTCTACAGGCGAATAGGTCTTGGCCGTTTTATGGGCTATTCATAACAAGAAATGTGATAAATTATATCGTAAGCAATTTGTCGTTTATGTTCATGTAAGAACCAAATACATGTATTTTCTAAACCCAATCTCGTTTATTTAACACCGTTTTGATAGGTATTGTTTTTATGTCTGGTCGTATTGATAAAATCATAAAAATATTCTTCACATAAATATTGACAAAGTAGACAACTTGGATTAAACTGCAAACATAAAATCAGATAGGACTATAATTTTGAACAATTTTTCTGCCCAAGAGATAAATAAATTTTCATTTTATAAAACAGCTGATTTCTTGAATTTGAGCATTTTGAAACAGTTAAAAAACTAGAAGTCTAAGACGCCCTAGGAAGACATGGCACGATCAAGTAAATCAGAGACTTGAGTCGGGCCATGTAAATAGTCAGAATAATAGAAGAATATGTATGAGACGAACAAAAAATACAATAACTACGCGAAGAGAACGTCAACGACAGAAAGTTTCAGACATAACGACCATTCATAAATAAAATCTTAAAGTTATTCATTTATTTATATCAATTGTAATAACAATATAAATATTTCATTATACACGTAAGTACATAGATTTTTTTTAAGAAGGTTTTAATAAAGTGAGAGAGATGTTAATTATTGTTATATTATGATTTAAAAACAATATTTCTTAGGCTTTTCTAAATTCATACTCATGCATAGTCCATTCTATTTTCTTTGGTCGCTCGTCAAGTCACACTTGGCAGTTGGCAACCGGGTCGCGAGACTAGGTCACGAAAATCGGCTGCTCAAAATCTATGGGCGTTCGCTTCGCCTCACCAGCACCAGGCATAAGGGTCACGAGAGTAGATTGCTATAGTATTTCGCGAGAGTAGGATGCGAGAATAGGTCGCTAGAGTAGGTCACGAGAGTAGGTCGCAAGAGTAGGTCCAAGAGTATATGCGCTCGTATCACCACTCCGGCGTCCAGCACCCGGGCCGCGAGAGTAGGTTGCGAGAGTAGGTCACGAAAATCGGGTGCTTAAAATCTATGGGCGTTCGCTTCGCTTCACCAGCACCAGGCATGCAGGTCGCGATAGTAGGTTACCAAAATCGGGTGCTCAAAATCTACGGACGTTCTCTTCGCCTCACCAGCACCAGGCATGTGGGTCGCGAGAGTAGGTCGCAAGAGTAAGTCCAAGACCCGGGTGCTCGTCTCACCATTCCGGCGTCCAGCATCCGGGCCGTGAAAGCTGGTTACGAGTGTAAGTCGCGAAACCCGGGTGCTGTCGAAAAAATAACCCGCTCACTCTTTGGAAGGTCGTGAAGGTTCAATGAGCGGGTCATTCACGATTGAACCTGGACTAACGTGTTGGAGGTTAATGCAAATCAAATTCTATAGCGTTGGCTACACGTCTGCGACATGAATACGGTGCTGCGCTTTTCAGTTACTGGCAAGATGCAGTCTTTCCGTACACACTGTGATGGACTCGCCCTGGGATAATTTTTTTTATTGTTGATTTATTATGGTGGGAAAGAAATTTTCAGTTGGTCTCACGACATAGGGGATTATCAGATGTTGGACAACTGATTTTAAAACAAGAGCTTAGATTTATTAGGGTAGAGAAAAAAAATAGGAACATGCACTGTATCGTCAGAGACCTCCGTGATGGTGGTTGATAATAGTAAGCCGAGCTAAAATGCTGGTGGGCCGACACGCCACTGGGATGAAAGGGTCTTGTTTCTTCTTTGTCAATTCTTTGAACAAGAAATTGGACATTTTACTTGAGAAGTAACAATTTATTGGTTTTGAAACGATTTAAATTAATGTGACGGGTCCTAGGGCATATAATTGATGTGTTCCTTTAGTGCATTTCTGTCTTGTGAATACAAAAAGCATTCAGAATTCAAAAGAACATAAATTAGAAATCGCATATGGCGATTTGGGGGGGTTGGTTTGGGGAGGGGGAGTCTGGATTTGAAAGCGCGGGGGAGACGGTCGGGACAGTTAGCGTTGAAGATCGGAAGGAGGAAGTCGATAGTCGTGGTTAAGGAGCCCGGGCGGATAGACAGTCAGCGTTGAAGAACGGGGGAAGAAAGTCGATAGTCGTGGTTAGAAAGAGCGGTTCAAGATAGTCAGGTTTTGAAAACGTTGGGAGACGATCAAATACAGTCAAGGGGGTCAGAGTTTCAAGGTCTGGGAGACGGTCAGGAATAATCAGGATCGGTCAGCGTTTTAAAATAGTCGAGTTAGTAAAAACTAGGAAGCGCGTCGACAAGAATTAATCGTCGGGACGCGAACACGGCTAAAATCATTTAGTGTAGAAGGTGCGGTTTTCTAATAGCATGAGTATTTTACTGCATGTGACTGTGTTTGTTTTTTTATAATTATTTGGATTGTTGACACTAAGATGTATCGGTAAGTCTATTATAATCTAATTATTAACACTTATTTCCCTAATGCAAACCAAATAATCCAATTGTATTTTGAAGTAAGGGTATTTAACTTGAGTACTATAGGTAATTATGTTGAAGTCTTGAACGGAAGAACTTGGGACAATGGTCCGGACCTGTTAGCAAGGGAGGCCATAAATCACCTATTGCATTGAAGTGACCGGGTCTTGGCTATTAAAAAAGGGACGAAGAGCGGTTACCCTGAAGCCGCTTTAGATCATTCGACAATAGACATTGTTTATGAGTTAGACAATTTTTTTTCTGCAATTTAAAATGATTTAAAAATTCTCCAGTAATAATATTTAACGATTAGGTTATACGGAATTTATAAAATATATTTAATTAAATATAACTTATTCAAACATCACTCTTTTCATTCATTTTTCAATCGGGATAAAGCAGCGGATTGAAACTAGCCGCCGAGAGAATGCATCTGTCTGGCATTCCTATTCTATCAAGTGAGATTTTCATCTTTCATAAGTTTGGCGGGGACGAGGTGTACGAATTTTCCGTAGGCTGTCCTATCTTATCAAAGCGACAAAAGCGAAGGGAACGAAATTTGTAATTGGCTTGCCTAATAGGGACTTTTGTGTTAGCAAAGTCGATAACCCTGGATACCGAGATAAAGTCTATTTTCAGTAGAGTAGCGCCGGTTTTTACCCTGCTCAGGTGTGGTTGAGTTATTCCCGTAAAAAGCACCGGTTTCTGTCGAAGGTGTTGGCGGACCAGCCTTAGATAGTCACCCTGAATAGACCCCTGTTTAGAGTATTTTCAGCTGGTGAGAGGACGCTTTCACGGAGTTCAAATCGAAGGGAACGAAAATTGCTAATGGGCTTTCCTACTTGAGTTAGCTGGTAGACGAAGGAACAAAGCGGATAAGGGCTATGCTATTCTTGTCTGGCGTATGGGGAAGATTTTCTCGCTGACAGAACGAAGGGATCGTGACGAATATGAAGTTGTTTCGGCGCTTTCTGACGTCCTTCCTGTCAAATTCAATAAGTTCTTACCCCACTATAGGAGGAGAAGTCATCCAGAATTAGGTTGGAAATTGACTCCGACTGAAACCGTTTGAGCTGACGGAGATCGGATGATTTCAGATTCACGACCTGATGATTCCAGTATCCCTGATCCTTAGCGCCGGAAGTCGAGGATATCAATTTCTACCATTCTTTGATATTTGAAGCGAACGGAGGGTAACAAACGATAGAGCGAATGACCATGACTTTGAAGTGGGGTAAAATCTCCCGTCTAGGAAACATTCGTTATGTCGGATGGACGCCTTCATCCAAATTAAATATTGACATGACTATTTTGAGTGTGGACGAAAGACTTGAAGTATGTTCTGTATTGTACATATGATAAATATGTGTCATTACCTCTACTGGAGCGAGAAGCTGTATAGACTGGAGCCAGGAGCTATTTGGAGTAGCGTGACTGCAGAGGCGAAGTCGAACAAACTGAAGCTGAATTCATCATTATTCTTACGAGCGTAAACCAGAGGGGTGTTCACGGGACTCCCGAACTCCTGACGTTGCTGATGCAAATCACTTCAGTATATGTTTATGTTTGAGGTTAGTAGAGTGGACTCCTAATTTTCGGCATGCTGGCGAAGCTTAACTCATCATCGATTTGGGGGAGGTTGACGCGACCTAGACCTCGCGCTACCCACGTGACCCAAATGGTTCCTGACACCAGGCTGTCATGCCACCGGACCGGAGCAGCCCCTTGTACCTAACGGTATAAGATGAATCTTCATCATTCATCATCAACATCAACATCAACAGTTACCACCAAGGACCCACATTCTACCTTCATCACCCTCCGGCAGGAGGCAAAACATGTCATTATTTCATCTGTCGCTGAGCGATATTCAATTCATTTCTGGAGGTGTTGGGATTGGACCATCAACTTGGCTGCTTTCGAGCTGGTCACGTTGATGGATGGGATTTGGACGGAGACCAATCGAAAGCAACACATGTTTTGTCTCTAGCTATTCCCGAAAATACCTACTCATAGAAATAACTCACAAAACTAACAATCCTTAGTCAAATCATTAACTTAGAATCTTGTGCATCTTGAATTGAATTGTCTATAGCGAATTTCATGTACTTGTAATTAATTGTCTCATTATATTAGCACACTATCGACTGCAGCAACCGGAAACGTTTGGGCGAGCAAACACGGTAGGAAAAGGTAGTTAAAATCAGGGTAGTCGGTCATTGTCTTATTTTCAAACCATACAGAATGTAACACGCCTCATCTAAAAAGAACCAAAGTTACCACAACCAATTAAAAGGATCCTTCAATGAATTAATCCCTGTCGAAACAAAAAATTGACACAACGTGACATATTAATTCGTTAAGATTGAAGGGTTGATGTACCGCGAGAAGTTGAAAACCAAACGAGCAAAATATTAATTCGTTAAGAAGTTAGGGGACGGTAAAAACATTTGACGGCCGGCATAGTCCAGTGGTAACGCATTGGACTGCCATTCCGAAGGTCGCGGGTTCGAACCCGGCGTGCGCAAATAAATTTTATTTGATTAATTTGTGTTATTTCACAATTAATTAATTAAAATAATATATAGTATATTTGCGGCACGTTACAGAGTGGAAGATACTACCAGTATCGCCCTGGTGTAAGACCACCATTCAGAATTGAAACGTTGCTCCAAATGGCTTTAGCCGTGTTTAGTGACTAGATCTGAATAGCCAGGTACTTCCCCACCTTCCTCTTTCCCTTCCCCACTTACCTTCAGCCTCACAACATCCCCCAATTGGGGATGCCATAGTCTCACTGGCTCCAGACGGGAGCAGTTGGGACTCTTGTGAGGTATTCACTATAAAAAAAAAAATAAATAAAAAAAAAATTACAACACACACACACACAAGAACACATATACACATACACTAACTCACACGCGAACACACACACGGAATTCCCGAAACAAACCGATTTGTGCAGGAAAACTCGCGGTAAAGCATGAGCTTATAGCCAACGCTTAAGGCGAAGCACAACGTGGTGTAACATTTTGAATCAGGGCCGCTAACAATAACACTCCTTATGTGGATGGCAATAAGGTTTAAATTCCCGCTTACGTCAGCCTTCTGTTTTGATTTAGACAAGAAAAAACATCAACAACTTTTTTTTTTTTTCAAAGTTTTCGTATCATTTTATATATAACTTAATTTTCCATATTATACGATAAAATCGTATCCAAAATGAGGTACATCAGTAAGACATTTTGATATTTAAAAAAGTTTTTATAGCCGTGATTCTTTATTTATTTCTGGGCACATTAAAAGACTAATAAAATATTTATAATATTTCTGAGTAACCCAATTTTCAAACCATAACTGTGCATCACTTCGTAGTGCTTCGTTTTAAGAGTTGCAAGTAGGGAATGCAATCCCGGTATACCGGGATCCCGAAATACCGAGAACCCGCAGACATTTTGCGGGACTAATCTCGGTCGAAAATTTTGCGGGATCCCGCTGGACTGGCGGGATTACAGAGAAGCTTCTACAACTGCATCGACGTCCAGTTCTTCCACATCGGCTCATTGTGTTGCTCACCATCAACAAATAAAATCACTGACCATTTTTCAAGCGAAAACAATACCGTCGAAAATGGGAATCACGAATGGTGTCTAAAGATGGTTTACCATTCCGAGTTTTCTGTACCTCGTCGGATTAGCGAGATCTTTTTAAAGCAGGGGGTTTTAAATTACCAACATCGTCTAATTCTATCAAATTAATTCGTTATGAATTACGACAAGACACTAAAAATGATGGTTATTCAAGATCTTTTAAAGCTGAAAGAGAGCAACTACAGATTTACCCTCACTTACTCTGAATTACTTCGAGTCCGGTGGATTAAAAGGCACATACCTTCAATTCACTTACAATGCGCTAATGACTATTGTGTCAACCAGCGTGGAAGCTGAACGAGCTTTTTCAGCCGCTGGCTACCTTGTGTCCAATATCAGAAGCCATTTATCAGATGACACAATTAATACTTTAACTTTTTTACGAAGCTATTTCCAAAATAATGTTTAATTAAACTTATGATGCTCATTGTACAAGAATATTGTTTATCGTCTGAACATGGCAACACAGTACGACTCATTGAGCAACTGCTAACTGGCCGTACCTTCAGGGTTTTTCTAAGAGGGCGAAAAAGCAAAAAAATACCCCTCAATAATGGCCTTGCCCAGGGCTCAGTGCTGGCCCCATCGCTATTTAACATCTACACTCGAGACCTCCCTCACACTGAAGGCAGAAAATTTGCTTACGCAGATGACATCGCCGTCACAGCTCAAGCCAAAACCCTTAAAGCAGCAGAAGATATCCTCAATTCTGACCTAAAGGCTTTGGAAGAATATTTCCTCAATTGGCGACTAAAGCCAAATGGGTCGAAAACAGTTGCGACAGCTTTTCATCTTAGCAATTCACAAGCGGATGCCAAACTCTGTGTTCAGTTTGATGGAAAAAATATTTACCATGACCCCCACCCCCGCTATCTCGGAGTTACTTTGGACAGGAGCTTGAACTACCGGCAACACATGGAAACAGTGGGTAAAAAAACCAGGACAAGGCTTAACTTAGTTAATAAGCTAGCTGGAACTAGCTGGGGATGCGACGCCAACACGCTCAGAACAGCATCCATTGCCCTGGTTTTCTCAACGGCTGAATACTGTGCTCCAGTATGGGCTAGAAACGCCCACACTTCCATGGTAGACGTTCAGCTTAATGCCACAATGCGAACCATCAGCGGGACTTTAAAATCTACTCCTCTCCCTTGGCTCCCGTACTTGCAAACATAACCCCGCCAAACATCAGGCGAGAAATTGCAACACTGAGCTAATACAAGAAGGCGCTGCAAAAAAGCGCAATACCTCTACACGAAGATGTCGTCTCCCACCCGGCATGCCGCTTGAAGTCCCGAAAGCCCTTCTGGGCGGAAGGAGAGAGGCTCCTCCGACTACCTCTCACCCCAGAAGATAGGTGGAAACTTGAGTGGCAAACGGCCAACGTGGGAAATGCCCATCTCATACAGGACCCCACCGAGAGACAGCCTGGGTTCTCACTGCCTCGCAAAACCTGGTCCGCCATCAATAGGTTAAGGTGCTCCCATAGTCGCTGTGCCCACATGATGCACAGATGGGGCCTTAAAGAGTCGGCGATGTGTGAATGTGGTGCGGTGCAGACTACCGAACATTCCCCGGCGGGATTGATGAGGTCCACATGGCGACGCCTGAGGCCCTAAAATGGCTCGCAGATCTAGATGTCCCCCTCTGACCCCCCACCATACGAAAGAAGAATCGTCTGAACGTTATTATTTAAATTTAAGTTTCAGTTCAATTTCAGTTTCAGTGCCGGCAATCCGGGCGTTTATTTTATTTTCATTTGTGTACATAGATTTCTTTTACCCACCTCACTAGACAAAGTCTGTTCCGAGGCGGGTATGTTTTGTAAATTTATGACTTATCTTATTTTTTGCCAATTTATGACTTAAACTTTACCTATGTCACTAAAGGTATACCTATTAATTATCATTTAAAATGTCCCAAAGAACTTGTTTTATTATAGGTATAAATTTAAAACTCTAAAAGCAAGGTTGGTAGATCGAGGTACTAGTTCTTTATTATACGATTATTATTATATGATTAGATCTCTAAGTCCACTCTACTGGATCCCGCAAATACCTGGATCCAGCGGGACTAAGATTGTTCAGTCCCGCAAATACCTGGATTGACATTTTCTTGCGGGATTGCATTCCCTAGTTGCAAGTGATTTCTTTTGAGCGTAGGTTGCATTATATCCTACGATTTTATCGATACAGGCTGATGTGTGTTTTATATTTTCGGTGCAGGGCATGGACAATATTTAAGAAATGTCTACTCGTTTCTCTAGGACTTTTATTGATTTTTAGCTTCTGAACGGTTTATTATCAATACCAGACAAATTACCGGGTAATTTCTGATAATTCCCAGGTGCAGAACTAACTTACCTAAATGTTGTTTCATTTGCGAAGACTTACTAGGTTAATTAACTGCCTCGCAGGAAATGTTGATATTTTCCACTTTTCCTATAATGAATTTACCTGAAATATAAATATATGTATTTTTTTACATTAACCACACACAAAAAGCTCTGAGGAAAATAACTTCCCTCAGGGTCTATGTGATCTTTGGGGATGCTGTGTGGAGGTTCTTTTAAGGAAAGGAAAAGGAAGCTCAGGGAAGGAAAAAGGAATGAGGGGTGGATTAGAATCTAGGGATCGGTGTGTCCAGGAGTGCCGGACAAATTATCTATCCATACATAAGGAGACCAGTTGGAGAGGTCAAATGGTCTCCACAAACCAGCCTATCCCAGTGCACCACGCAGCTGGTGGGGCACATCTTGAATGCTAAATCACCAAACATAGCTAACGACTTCGGGTAACCAATGGCAGCGGTGTTGGCTATCTAATAAATGGTTACCGGGGCGGCGGTACCCAATCCCAAATAGAAATATTTATTTACTATACCAACTATTTTGTTATTCGCTTTGCAATATATCGATTTTTGCAAACATAAATAAATAAATTTCGTTGAAACTAATAACTTTTGTGACGTATCTTCTTATTCCTGTCGCGAAGATATATTTGTAAAAAACGAATTTACTGAAAAATTACTTTCGTCGTCGGCAATTATCAGTCAATTTGACTCAGTCGTGGTTTAAAGAGACAAAGTCATGAAATATTATTGTCTTTGACTTGAAATCCCATTTTGTTGGGAGTAAATTGCCTTTCACAGAAGACATAGTCAGTAAACATAACCAATTAAGTACTAAGAACACAATACATACGCTTCGCATTACCTTTTGTCATTGTGTATTGTATACCACTGAAAAATAATCTATATAAATTAAAATGTAAATGTTCGTTTGTTCACATCTTAAATCTCCGAAAGTTCTTCGCCGATTACTTTGAAATTTTAACACAAAGTTGCATTCGAATACGCGTGTGTTTTATATACCAACATTCGGAGTCCCACAAGGACGTGTCCTAGGCCCTATTCTATTCCTCGTTTATATTAACAATCTCTGCAACCTGCCTATAACCGGTAAACGAATATCTTTTGCCTATATATAGATATCACCCACGATAGGTAAAAACATGCTTTTTTTGAAAACTGCGTTTTCTGTTGGACAAACATGTTTTTTTAAACAGCACTATCTGTTAGCCGTTAAAGCAACACGCGATACTGTTTCTCTATCTCTACAGACAGATTGAGCCACATCAACGCGTGGTGGGGTTGAGCTAGTAATAACTTCTTTTTTTTGGTTTTTTCTTTATTATTTTCCTCTTTTGTAACAAATTATCTTCCCTGGGATCTCCCGTGCTGAGAATTTCACTTACATATTATTTAAATTTTTTTGGTAAGAATAATTCTAAGTAACTATAAGCAATATGTTATGTAGTGTTTCTAAAAATATATGATATAGTGTTTTTAGTGCAGTTGAGCGGTTTCGGTTTTCATATTTGATGTCAGTACATTTTATATTTCTAATCTACCAGTGTTCTGTGTCCAATGTTTTTATTTGAGACTAGTAGACTTCGCAATGTTCCGCCATTCTCAATGTCTTTCTCGGGCCTCTTCAACTTCTTCTTCCATTTAATATTGCTTTAAGTATTCCTCGGGCGTCTCTCATCTCTTCTATTATTCAAACCAATCTCTAAACACCCCAGGCACTAATAAGAAAAAAACTTTGAAATTTCCAACGATATAATTTCACTACTTTTAGAGTTTTGCGAGCGCAAATATACGCAGGCTGAATTTTCATTTATAAAGATTTAACTGTTAAAATATTTTTGAGATGTTTGAATGAGAGTGGGATTTTTTGTAGATAACACAAGCTAGAAGAACCTTTAATGTCATTTTGAAAGAAACTCAATGTAGTAAATTTCGTAGCCCCTTTATCACACGCGCTCTGTCTGAAAGAATTCTCACACCTTTGTATGACAAAACACGCCCACATCGCATTTCTTGTAATGTTATATTAACTGCTGTAAAGTCGTCCGATTTAAAAAAGATGTCCGATTGTGTACGTGATTGTCACCAAGTTGACAGAGTTTATTGCCATCTGAAACGAATCTATCTGCCGAGTTCCAGCTCGATCGAATGTCGGGAAGTGGGTTAATTTCTCTTCCAAGATTTGAATTTCTACCCACGCCTGTTTTCTATACTTGATAATTAGTTTTAGTTCAATTTATGTCCTGATGAAGAGAACGTCGTTCTCAAAACATGGTGATTTAAAAAAATAAAGATTATCGTGGTAAAAACAAAGTGTTTTAATTTATTTCATTGATAAAATTATGCCACAAAGTGAATTTTCAAAATTTGAAGAAGTCAAATAAATGTATTTAAAAAGGATTGTATTAAAACATTGCTAACCAAGTATCTATAAAAAAGTATAAATAAAAAACGATTCCTGGGTTCGAGTCCCAGATGTGACCGTTTCCTTTTCTGATTTTTCTGTTTCAGATTTTCGTTTAAAAATCACTAATATTGTCTTCAATATTTAAATATTACAATTTGAGGTTTTACTCAATAAAGTTATTCCGAAAAACTTAATATTCATTCTAGACTTGCAGAAAAGTCAACAGATGTCGCACATTAAAAATAAAAAAATAAGATAGGTTTATCTAAAAAGACGCTGTCTGGATTGCATTTAGTTCGGGTTGAATCTTGCGATCATACATAAAGATAGTTGCCAATAAAAATGTGCGGTGAAAAAATGAAGACAATGTTGGTAGTTCTTATTCGAAGTATGATACAGTTAAAAGTGACCGAGTAGGATAGGGTCCCATTAGCGCAGTTGGTAGAGCATTGTCCCGGAAAGACAAGGGTCCTGGGTTCGAGTCCCAGATGTGACCGTTTCCTTTTCTGATTTTTCTGTTTCAGATTTTCGTTTAAAAATCACTAATATTGTCTTCAATATTTAAAAAACGATTCCTTTGTACGAACGCATAATTAACATCAGTTCTCATTTAGTTCTTAAGGTTCATTTACTGTTGCCTTATAATCATAGCGATTTTTTTTCGGAAAAACTGTCTAAATGAGAAGGGTGGATTAAAAACTAAAAATTGATGAGAACATTAAGCAAATTAATGAAAAACGCTACAGTGTTACCCGTTATTCTTTTGCCAAGATCCTTAAAGCAGTTTTTGTAATTAAGCCTGAAATGAAAAACGTGAAAAATGTTTCACAAGAAACGTTAATTTGGTGTAATAAAGACTGACATAAAAAGTCCGAGGAAAAGGAAAAAATACCGAGGAAGAGCTGTGAATCGCTACAAGTGTAAGTATGTTAGCAATTACTTGGGTTCTGTATTTATGTGCTAACACGCTTCGTACGAAGAAATAATCTTTTTGGTTGATGGATTATTTTGTGAATGTATCTTACATTCTTGGAAGGAACAGATAGCAGAATCATCAGAACTTAAAATAATATTGTTTTAAAAAAATGTTATCCCGTTATACTGCAATTTGGCACTATCGTGATTATTTTTGGGATCTTACGTTGTATTGCCTCCTTCTTTAGCCAACGTTTTGGACAGCATTACCATAGACCAAATACATGTAAATAGCAGAAAAAAATACACACGACGAACTAAAGCATTATATTAATGAAGAAATTATAAAAAAAATTAAGAAATTAAATATCTCGGCGTCATTATAGACACAAAGCTCAACTTTTTAAGTAATGTAGACAATACAATTAAAAAAATTGCTAAAAAAATTTCATTCCTTGGCAGAATACGAAACAAAGTAAATAAAGAAACATGTAAGATAATATGTAATATAATTATATCACCACATTTTAATTACTGTTTAAGTATTCTTTTTCTCTGCAATGAAGAGAAAATGAAAAAAATGCAAATACTGCAAAATAAAGCGATGCGAATAATACTCAAGCGCAACATATACACACGGATAGGAGACATGTTAAATTAGCTAAATTTTATGACGTTAAAACAAACTATATATTTTAATGTACTTATTTTTATACATAAAATAAAATAGGGATGATGTCTAAGGAACTGAATAGAAAAATATATTACAACCATGAGATACACGGATACGGGATGAGAAATGCAAGGAAAATCATATTGCCAACAAGAAAAAAATCAAGCACCCAGAAATCTCTCATGTACCAGGCCGTCTAACTGTGTAAACAATTTCCGAAGGAAGTTATTGAGATTGAGAAGATAGTTAAGTTTAAAGAGGAATTCAGAAAACACATTTTCCTCAAATATTGATGTTTTTTTGTGACAAAATATTATGTACTCACATTTATATATTTAAAAATTCATTGTTTGCTAATGACTGTAATTTTGTATATGTTTCTAAAACTATTAGCACACGCAACGATGTGAGCTAAATTAAGATTAATAAATAAATACATCTACCCTAATTAAACACAGTAACACTGTCCGAAACATTGGCTAAAAACGAAGGTAGCACAACACAGCATAATTTTCCAAAAAATGCGATAAATCTTTTGACAGTGAAAATCTCAAATCATGTCAGCAAAAAGTAAATACCCTACTGAGTAACACATCTACACTCCAAGGACGTAGACCATCTACTGAACGTACCAAAATTAAATACGACTTGCCTGAAAAACCATAATTTTAAGTTACAAAACTATATAATACCTTTCAAATTAAATTAAAAACACCATGGAGATAAAAAAAGTTTAAAAACGATAACAAAATATGGCTAACTAAACATGAAGATGATGAATACAATAAAATTATGAACTAACTAACATCAACACAACTTACATCCAACATATACCAAGACATTTTTTTATTATTTATTTTGTGGAAATCAACAGGACTGTCAATAAACTACTTTGTTTTGTATTTAAAAAAAAGTTATTAATAATAAACATCTCGGGGTACTATCTGTACCCTACCACGCATTGCTGTGGCTCAGTATGTCTGTGCAGATAGAGTGACAATATCGCGTTTTGCTTTTATGTCCAACAGATGGCGCTGTTTTTCAAAAAAGAATATTTGTCCAATAATAGATGTCGCAGTTTTTAAGAAATAATGTTTTTATTTGTTACAGCTGACAACTATATAATATAAATATATATTTATAAAAACACATGCGTATTCCAATGCAAAGTTGTGTCAAAATTACAAAATTACATTACAAAAAGAAGAACTTTTGGAGATTTAAGATTTTGAATATTATTTTAGCTTTTTTACTTTAGCTCCACACAGGAGGACCTGAGTAAAACTTTTTCCTCGGGGCCTATTTCATATTAGGAATGCACTGAGAAGGGTCTTTTTAGGGAAAGGAACGAGAGGAACTTCTGGTAAAGAAAAATGTATTAGGGGTTGGTAGTAAACTGGGGGTCAATGTGTCCAAAAGTGACGGATGTATAAATAAGCCCCTACTACTGCGGTGCAGGGTGATGGGTCGAGAGAGAGCCCGGCTAGAGAGGTCAAAAGGTCTACCTCAACGTGTCTCTCCTAATCCGACCCGTCACGGTGAGCAAATGCATCCGCCGCCAAGACCTAGGCAAACCTCGAAATTTGAAGAATTGTTCAAATTCTCCGAAACAACCCGTCCTTTTTTTTCAATACCTTGTACATGAATATTGCAATGTGGGTTCCAGACGGGAAAAGTGTATTCCAGTTGACTTCTAAAAAAAGGCAAAATATTACAGTTAATATTGTTTAAATTTCTAGTTGACTTGGTTATAAATCCCAATATTTGTAAGCCCTTGTTAGAAAGTTCCGTTATGTGGTTAACAAAGGAAAGATTTGATTGAAAAGTGATGCCTTAGTCTTTAATTTGTGATAATGTCTCAAGAGAATTGTGTAAATTAGTACATATGATAGTTTTTCTTACTAAATATTTTTCACCGAAAAGCGAAATCGCTGAAAATGAGAGCAGGATGTATTTGGAAAGTCTACAGATATATTTTCCACGGCTTACTACGAGTACGTGAGACATAAATGGGTCGTGGTTTCATAAGGCACGTAGTTCTGAATACTAGTAATTTTAAAGTAGGAAAGGTTCGAGCGGGAGTATACGTAAGAACGCTTGTATGCATATTGTATGTCTCTGCACGAGATGCAATTAGGTGTAGTTATTTGAAAGGCAGTTCACGTTCATTGCACTTATAATGTTGGCGCAACGAGTCATAATGCACTTGGGAAATCATTATTACGATGTGCATTTTGGAATGATATCAAATAATATTAGTCTTCTAGGGCAGGTTGATATATATATTTTTTTCATTATTAGGTAGTAGTTTTTCGATAAATCTTGTACATGAACAACAGTTTTAGCAATAATATACAATTTTGTTCAATATGTATTCTTTACTAAGGTTTAAGATTTGATGGTAAAACGTGTATATATTGTGTAAGAACGTCACTATATAAGAAAGCAACAAAAAAATGATTAATTTTATTATAAAAAATTTTGCAAAAAAGCAAAAAAATTATTTCACTGATGAAGACATAGAAATATAAAAAAGGTAAAGGTTTCAACTGGGAAACGAACCTAGAATCTCTGTTTACCGGGACAACGCCTCTAACAACTTGGCCATTAGGACCTAATTATTTTGCCTGAGTGGTTAGAGGCATTGTCCAGATAATACAAAAATTCTCGGTTCGATTCCCAGTTAAGACCGTTACCGTTTTATTTTGCTATGTCTTATTCTGTTTCATATTTTTTTTAGATTAATTTGTATTATCTTCCTCTTCAATTGATGTGAATAACCTTAAAAAAAAAAAAAAATTTAATTATTAAAGAAAATATTATAGATTTTATAACGAAAAATTGAGACAAAATTCTGAAAAAGATACGGTTGCATCTAGGACTAACAATCGCTAATGTTGTCTTCAATTAAATATTACAATTTTGAGTTTTTTCTCATAAAGTTATTGAAATATATTTATTTGAATAATTTACGAAAACCTCGTTTTTTTACTTCCATTAAATCGATTCATAAAATTTACAATAAATAAATAAAAACATTTATCGTAAACAATCCATTCATTCCGGTGTTTTTGTGGAAAATCACTAAAATAATACACATACAATTATAGATATTTATTCAAATGATCCAATATAATTTTTTGGTACACTAGTAATCAAATAGTAATTGTTAACTGAAATTTACACCTGATTTCTGTATACCTAGTTATGTAAAGTGAAACACATGTTGTGTAATCAGATAATGAGTTGATGGAAATATCATTGAAATTACAGCAATTAAATATAATACCCCAGTAAATAACGAAACTTGTTGCTTTTATGTTTACGTAAATTAGCCATTACGTTGGTAACGTAATATTACACGTAAAGGCATAAAACATACACTCGTAATTAGCATAGCATTAACAGATACACTTAAGGCGACACAAGACTCCAACAACGGGGGCTTGCTCTAGGCTCACATTGTAATTAGTTCCCACGAATTCGTAACGAAAATGTATAATTTATTAGGAGATCCCTACGAATGTAAGTTATTTATATTTAAGATTAATAAAAACAGTGCAATTCCACTAAAATAAAATATTTTATACAATTGATATGATGTTTCTCAACAGACTTATAAGAAAGTAAAAAATTGTCCAAAGAAAGTCCAAAATGGAGTGCTAACTTCGGAGACTTAAAATTAGATCCCTGAGGCAAATGTGTGGTAAAACCATGTATGATCACGTGAGAAATGTGGAGATCCGCAAAGAGTACAAGGCTGATGTAAACTTAATGAGAAAGATTAATAAAATGATGCTTAGATGGTTTGGGCATGTAGAGCGAATGAGCGAAGAAAGGAGTGTAAGTCGAATATATGATGCGAATGCGAATACTAGCAGAATTCTGAGACGCCCGAGGAAGACATGGCACGATCAAGAGAATCAGATACTCGAGTCGGGCCATGTCAAGAGTCAGAATAATAGAAGAGTATGTATGAGACGATGTATTGAATGTGAATTAGGCAAAAAGTGTGTGCCAAGACAAGTCGACTGCGCAAACATAAAACAACACAACTGACTGTTCGCTTTCTGCAACTTATCAACGTACTGATGATACACCGTCGTGGAGAAACTATTTGATAAAACCAGGAATTTCCTGGGTACATAACCTGTTTATAATATGACATTAATTAGGGTTGGAATGAAAAAACGTGCTTGGCTAGGCTGCAAAACGAAAGAGAGTTTATTACATATCATAGACAAGTTAAGTACTTAAATTCATGGTATTTTGAGCATATTTATAATAATACTATATATTATTTTAGTGAGTAAATTGTCAAATAACCCAAATTAATCAAATAAAATTTACTTGTGCGTACCGAGATTTGAACCCGCGACCTCCGATTTAGTACAGAGCCTTATCCCTCGACCACGGACGCCGTCACTAGCTTGCTGAGAGTGTTGTAAAATTTTTAGTCAACTAGAAAAATATTCCATTTTCTTAGCCTGTGGTTGCATAAATATGTCCATTTCGAATACCAATACAATTATCTTTCATTAAACTGTTTCGTATGTAATACAAATAATAATCATTTAGGGAAAGACTAAATTTTATGTTTGTAATTTTTAATGATATTTGTGATCATAACCTCCTGGGGTAAAAATAATCTCGTCGAATTTAATGTTTCAAAGACCCAATCCTGTCTGATTACGTCTAAAAGGGATCCAAATGATAATCTAGTCTCCTTCAACGGAAGCAATCTTCCGAACAGGCCTTCCATTGATATGCTTGGTGTAACTATAAGTGACCAGCTCAGGTACGGGGGCTCCATCGAAGCTAGAGTAAAGTTGGCCTCTCAGAAGCTGGGCGTACTGTACAGGGCCCGCAGATACTTTAATAGTACACAACTGCTCACCCTGTACAAATCGCAAGTGCGCCCTACTGTCGAATTTGGCAGCCATCTCTGGTCTGGAGCCCCAAAATACCTGAAAAAAACCCTTGACTCTGTGCAGAAACGGGCGGTCCGTTTGATAGATTCCCCAATCTTAACAAATGGACTGCAATCTTTAGAGCACAGGCGTCAGGTAGGTATGCTGTCCTTGTTCTATCGGTATTACAATGGAAGATGCTCTGAGGAACTAGCGTCATTGATCCCTTCGGCACCGGTGCGTAGTCGGGATACACGCCAAACGCGCGCCCAACATTTGTACACAGTTGACACTTGTCACATGAGAACGGGTCGCTTCTATGATTCGTTCTTAAGTTCAACAGCTCGGCTGTGGAACGAACTGCCGGCCTCTGTGTTTCCTCCCTCCTACAACATGGGACTCTTCAAGACCCATGTTCACTCCTTCCTCTCCACAAAAAGACCCTCCACACAGCATCCCCAAAGATGACATAGGCCCTGAGGGAAATTATTTTCTTCAGGGCCTCCTGTGTGGAGTAAATATAAAAAAAAAAAAAAAAAAAAATAACCTCAAATAACACGACATTCAGAAAACGGAAAAAATTATTGATTGGCGTAACGGTTGAATTTTTACACTTCTTTATAAAATGCAAATGTTCGTTCGTTCAAAATACTTAATCTTTGGAATCTCTTCACTGATTACTTTAAAATTTTGACAAAACGTTGCATTTGAATACATGTGTGTTTTATATGGTGACCGGATAAATCATCAAAACGATAATTCATCACGTCTTTAAAAAGTTATATAAATTCATGGAAAGTGATGAAACAAAAACATTATTAACTGGGTTAAGTAGGTTAGGTTAGGTTTAAAAAAAATTTTCATCGTTTCTAATGACTTTATATTACTTTTTAAAAGTTTTTTGAATTGTCACTGTGTTGAGTTATCATGGAACCGTTTTATATACGTATATACTACCTGTGACACGAAAAACGCTTTATTTGAAAAACAGCGCAATCCTTTGGAAAAAAAGGCTTTTTAAAAATCTGTTGGACGCAAAAGCATCACGTGATATTGTTTCTCTATCTGCACATATAGACTGAGCCACGGAAATGCGTGGCGGGGTACAGCTAGTTGGTAATAAATGAATAAATATAAATAATACTGAAGAGTTATTATGATATTTTCCAATTGTGTTAATTAAAAGTGGTTAAACTTGAGACTAAGAAACCTACCGAATTTGGCATAAAAAATCTTTCAAAGCTAAAATTCATTCGCCATGACATTACACCCGATACGCCATAGATTTGGTGCCATTTGACAGGTTTTAAAAATTGTTTCAACTATGAAAACTAACTTTAAGGAAAGCATAACTGTTCAGGTAGTGATATTTTTGTGGACAATATTTAAAAAATCAATATTAATAGACAATTATAATATCCTATTCCCTTTAGAAGTATTAGATTTGGATTGATTTTAATACTGAAAATGACATTGTTAGAAGGGCAAATGTAAAAGAAAAAGAAGTACTCGATTCGCGCGGCTGTTCACCAAGTCGCTAGTTCTCGCTTCTAGCTAATTAGTAAGCCTGAAGATGGGGTGCGGAGCAGATGTCTGTTGATTGACAATGATCCGGAATTGATTTTTATATTATATAGTGTTAATTGATTTTATGTTTTAGAATTCTTTCATTTTGGTGAAGACAAGGCTTCAAATATTCTTTTCTTTTAGTAGTATTCGGGAATATCTGGAGGGGTCTGTCCCCATGGGACATGGGAAGCATGTATGGGTACCATTTATTTAACCATTTATTAGATAATCAACACCTCTGACTTAGGTCACTCCAAGTGGCTTACTACTATTGGCGACTTAGCAGGGATGCCATGGTTCATAGGGTGAGGTTTATTTAGGTCACCGGATCAGGAGCCGGATTAAAATACTAGGAGAGGGAGACTTCTTGACCTCTCCATAAGGACTCTCTCAATCCGTCGCCTTGTACCACAGTTCTTCTTCTTTTTTCGTATGTTAAGGGAGTCGAAGGGGAACATTTAGGTCAGTGAGCCAGTCTAGGACCTCAGGCATTGCTCTGTAGACCTCATCATTCCCGCTGGGGAATGAATACAGCGGGCATTATTTAACCTCTTTTTCGGTGGTCTGAAGGACCTTATTTTGTCGACGGTGGACCAGAATTAACGAGGCAGTAAGAAACTAGGCTGTCTCTCAGTGGGGGTCGTGTCGTCGATTTTCTCACATCGGCCGATTGTCAGTTAAGTTTCGACCTATCTTATAAAGTGACTGGTTATCGGAGGAAATTCTCTCCTTCCATCCAGAAGGGTTTTCGGTACTTCGTTTAGTGTGTTATCTGCAGCGCCTTCTTGTATTCCCTCAGTGCAATCTCTAGCCTGATATTTGGCTGGGTTATTTTTGCATGTACGGAGAGCCAACGGAGGGATGTAGATTATAAAGCCCCGCTGATGGTTTGCATTGTGGCACTAGCCCATACTGGAGCACAGTATTAAGCTGTTGAGAAAACCAGGACAATGGATGCCGTTCTCAATGTGTTCGCATCGCACCCCCAGCTAGTACAGCAGTGCGAGGGTTGGATTCATATTTCCGGCACTCCTGGACATACTGACCGCCAGCTTTTAACCTAACCCTCATACTTTTTTCGTCCAAGAATATCCTCTTCTTTGTTCCCTTAAATAGCACCATCCCCAAAAATTACATATAACTCGACAAAGTTTCTGTTTTTTACCAATTAATGTAATAATATATAGTTTAAGAAATTTATAAAACGTTGTCTCAAAACGAAACTCTTTACCGTCTCTGCTTTTAAAGATAAGAATATAAATATTTTTGGTTGGTTCCTGAGATGACGGCAAAGGAACAGTGGAAAATATTCTATAACAAACTTCTCGAGGTTAACCCGCCTCGTAAAATTCACCAACGCGTAAATAATACGAAAAAAATTTAGGTTTCGAGAAATTTTATCCTGTAGCCTGTTGGTTTTCTATTCTCCATAACACATATATTTTCGATTCTCAAGATTCCGCATTCCACTTTGCGTATCCGTACAGATTTTTTTTCATGTTATCTTTATAATTTCTAATGAATATAAAAATATCAATTTTGGTAAAGAATATTAAATTGTAACATACAGTTATATATATATATATATGAATTAATTTCACATTTAGTATGTTGAACAGAAAATAAACGGGGTAGGTTCCATTTACAAATACAATTTTTTAATGATTACGATTTATTTTAATTCAAAGGAAACGAAATTCGTAATCATTTTCTTGTCTATTTATTCTCGTAGAGTCAAAATATGCCATCAAATTCTTTCACAGAGGGTCAACATAAAAATAAAATAGAACAATATTATTTCCAAAGAAATTGAAATGACAAACAAAACAGCATATCAAAATGTTTCCGTCAATTTTTTAAAATGAATAATAACATGAAAATACATTTTTACTTGTAGAAATAGTATATTCGTATTTCGTTTAAAGATCAAAGCAAGAGGTTTCAAATAAGCGAGACCTATTTTCCAATTTCTGGAGAAATAGGCACCAATTTAGGCTATAAGTTTTAGTTTTCGTTACAATTCTCTCCGTAAATTGTTGTTTTCCATCGTGCGAGGAAATTTCCAATCTCGCCGACCGTTAACACTTTATGCCTGGCTATCAACATACAAATCGCTGTTTGTGTAATAGTAAATATGAAGAAACCACGCTTCTTTCAGCGTGAGCTGTAAATCGTGGACTCAAATTGGCTGGATAAATTAATCATAAAACCAATTTTCTGAGGAAAGAAATGAGAGAAAGTTCTGAAAAGAAAAGACGATAGATTAAAAGAGTCCTACTGGAGAGGTCAAAGATCTCCCTCACTCAGTCTCCCAATTCCTCGAAGCAGTAGTTGGGCAAATGCATCTGCCGCCAAGACCTAAACAAACCTCACTTCATGAAACCGGGCACCCATGCTAGGTCATGCTATGTAGCAAACCACTTAGGGTGACCTAATGCAGAGGATTCGTTCATTCATCGCCCATATAGAATTCTTCTGAGATGGTTCTCTTCTAATGTTAAAAATAGAAGTCAAGCTGTTGCCTTAAAAGGTTACATGTCACAAATTATAATTATTCCCTCAGGGGTACCTCAAGGTTCCCATTTAGGGCTTCTCTTGTTTACATTATATATAAACGATATAAAACGTGTAAAAAATTATATAAACTTATTGACTCCACAGATGAATGCAACCTGTTACAAGAATACGTTAGCAAAATTAAACAATATTGCGATAACAATCAACTTTATCTAAATACAGAAAAGTGTAACGTTATTACATTTACACGTAAAAAACAGCTGATTAATTATACTTACAAATTAAATCATGTACCCCTACAACGAGTAGAATCAATCAGAGATCTTGGACTACTGCTAGATTTTAAAAGTTATTTAAGGACCATATTTCCTTACGAGATGTACACATTTTCAAGTGTAACTCAAAACATATAAAATGCAAATTACTTAACTGATTAATAAACTTTTTATTTTGTGACATAATCCTATCATCTGAGTTTATTTTATTGTTTTTTTATTATAATAAGGCGAAAACTGTATTACTACTAACTGTCTTTATTTGTTTTTATAAAATTTTGTAATTCCGTATAATGTTTATTCTTTTTATTTCTTTCTCATTTAAAAATATATTGTATAGGTGCAAATATTGAATCAACGACAAGAATTCTCTTCACGTTCATTCTCTATGGTTTACATGGCAAGTTCTCTAAGTAATTGCTCCAGTAATAACAGTGATTATTAACAAAATAAAATAATCTCACTTTACTTAATTACAACTGTGAATAAAGTGATTATAAAACTGTGTTAAGTGTTATAAATTTACATGTTTATACGTCCGTAAACTGCAAAAACAAGAACAAATAGTTACAGACTTGACAGCTGCAAGCAATTATTACAACAATAATATTTCCAATATCAGAAGTAACTGAAATAAACATTTAATATGCCTCTTTTCGACAAAGCTCACTGTGCTCAGTGCAAAAAGGCAACAAACATTGAAAAGACGTACGTTGTGCAAAATGTAGTATGTATTTTCACACTACATGTAGCGGCCTAACTCGCGCCGAATTACAGTCATTCACGGCGAAGTCGGCTCATACTCTTTCGTTCATATGCGACTTCTGTGTCACTCCAAAAGCTGCCTCTCCTCAGGATGAAAAATTAATAGAGAAGCTGAGCGCCGAAGTGAAAAAACTACTTAAGTGTGAATTGACTGATATAAGCAAAGCAATCGATTTTTTCTCAAAAAAATTGATGATTATGAGGAAGAAAAGAAAAAAAATTACCGAAAAATAAAAGAAGTACAAAATGAAAACAAAACTTTAAAACAAATGGTCAACAAAATTCAACAAAATGCTCTTGAGACGTCTATAGAAATCTAAGGACTGGAATTAAAAGAAAATGAAAATCCTAACATACCGGTGGAACTCATACTGAAGAAACTAGAGTGTGATGATCTACTTCTGCACAACAACATTGAAAACTGCTACTCAACAAAAAAATCAATCACATTGAAATTAAGAAAAAAAGAAGCTAAAAACAGAATACTTTCCCAAAAAAAGAAAGTTGGGTAGTTTACTGCAAAGGATTTGAAATACTCTTCTGAAACAAAGATTTACATAAACGAGAAACTTACGCCCGCCAACAACCAACTTCTTTGGCTAGCAAGATCTACAAAATCTATGGGTTACAAATTTGCTTGGACAAAAAACGGAAATGTATTACTACGAAAAAACCAGGATTTACCAATAATCTACGTGAAGGACGCAAATGATATTCCACTATAATAATTCGGACCCCATATAAAAAAAGACAAAATTAAATAAAAACTTCACACAAAATGGCTTACGCAGACAATATTGTTCCTAAAACCCAGGAATGCGATAACTTCATTGAAATAAATGCAATTTTCGAAGATACTAACTTCAACATGCTGAACATGAATATAAGAAGTATCCGGAAACACTATGACGAATTCTGTATCCTTTTAAATTCTCTATCTTTCCAGCTAGATATAATAATACTTACTGAAACCCAAATGCGAGAATGTGTCCCTTTCAGCTTACCTAACTTTAATACCTTGTCAATACCCTTTAGACATACCTCTCATGATAGCCTTACTTTATTTTATAATACTCTATCTTTATCCAAAATAAATGTAAATATACTAAAATTCCATTACTCTAATGCTGTCCATGTTACTTTTGCTTTAAGGGGAAAAAAATATTCAGTATTAGCTATATATCGATCTCCCTCTTTATCCACAAATCTATTCATTCTCGAAATTGAATCTTTCATAAATGAAGTTAATGTGAACCAATTCGATTAGGAGATATCAACATTAACATACAAAACGCAATATTAAATCCAACTGCAAATGAATACTTGAACTTACTGTATACCAAAGGTTATCTATCTTACGTGAACAGTACCACTAGGCCTAATTATCAAAATGATTCATGTTTAGATCACATATTCCTCAAATCAAATAAAAGTTACCCACATAGATCTGCTACCTTCAAAATTGACATAACATACCACTATCCGACCTTTTATGGTCATTGTACTGAAAAATCACCTTGCTACACAGATCACATAAACCGTCAGCAAATCAAAAGAAAAATTAATTACCAGTCTCTAGACATCTCACTAACAGCCGAAACATGGGTCTCAGTGCTTTCTAATGATGACACAAATATATCTCTAAATAACTTTTATGATGTAATCCAAAACCATATTGAAAAATGTTATGAACCATTAGCAGCACCAAAAAGTAAACACAGACACATAAAACCATGGATTACACGTGGACTAATAATCTCAATTCAGCATAGAAATAAACTGTTAAAATCCTATAAAATTCATGAAAAGCATTGCCTATCCACCAATGAAGCACAAAATTACAACAAACGTAACCATTATATTATATATAGAAATTATCTAAATACTCTTATAAAAAATGCAAACACCGGTATTACTCTGAACAACTACAAAAAGCACATAATGACTCACGAAAAACATGGAACATCATAAATGAGATCTCAAACAGGAATCAAAAAGAACACAAAATTCGTCACAAAATTATAACTGAAAATAATATAATCTTTTTTAATCCTAAAGATATTGCAACCAATTTCAACCACTTTTTTACAAACATCGCCTCTACCCTAATTGACAATGATCCTTCTCTTAGCTTGCACTCTCAGCATGTACCCCCAGACTTTCTGAAGACTAAAAATTCTACCTTCGAACTATCCGAATTTCCCGAAATAACTGAACTTGAAATCGCAAACCACATTGACAATCTAAACGCTAGGTCTGCAAATGGCCCAGACAACTTAAATAACACTACAATTAAATCTATAAAAAAACATATAATCAAACCATTACACCATATATTTAACGCATGCATCAGAGATAGTATTTTTCCGAATAAATTCAAACTAGCTAACATCATCCCAATACACAAATCAGGACCTAGATGTAAAACAGACAACTACAGACCAATCACATTAACTTCTCAATTGTCTAAGATATTAGAAAAATTCATTAAAAAACGTATCGTCGATTTTCTGGAATCAAATTCACTCCTTTCATCTAACCAATATGGCTTTAGAACTAAACTAGGTACTGATGATGCTATATTTAATTTAACCAAAAACATTTATTCTAACCTGGACTCAAACATCAAAACTTTAACCATTTTTTTAGATTTGAAGAAAGCCTTTGACACAGTCAACCATAGAACTTTCTTAAAGAAAATATCCAACATTGGAATTCAACATAAATGTCTCACGCTGTTACAAAATTATATATTGAATCGCCAACAATGTACAAAAAATGGAACATATTTGAGCAATTTTGATTTAGTAAAACATGGTGTACCACAAGGAACTGTATTGGGGCCACTACTCTTTCTAATATATATAAATGACTTATGTAATATTAAAATACCTGATAAAATTTTCTCATTTGCTGACGATACTGCAATAACAGTCCAAGGAAAATCATGGGAAGATACTACTAATAAAGCTAACAAATGTATTACTATTGTCAAAGAGTGTCTAGATAGAAACCTACTTACCCTAAATTATGATAAAACTATTTGTATTCCTTTCTATAACACACAGAAGTCGGCTCCTAAAACCAATCTTAATTTGAAGTTTCATAACGTAAATTGTAACCCAAACACATTCTGTAACTGTGAGGAGATGAAATCTGGAAAAATTATTAAGTATTTAGGTGTAACTATAGATTGTCAACTTAAATGGACCAGCCATATTGAAAAAACTGTTAACAAATTGAGATACCTAAAATATATTTTTAAAAGAATGAGTAATGTAGTAAATATAAAAACCATGAAACTAGTTTATGACTCACTAGTTCATTCATCTCTTTCCTTTGGAATAATTGGCTGGTGCGGAACTTTCAACAATCATGTAAAACCACTAGAAATTGCACAAAAATCAATAATTAAGATAATGTACCAAAAAACTAAATCCTATCCCTCTAAACAATTGTTCCAAGAAACTGAAATTTTGGACCTTAAGCAGACCTATAGTGCTCAATGTCTTAAATTTATTTATACGCGACCAAACAACTTTATTAAAAATTCAAATCGTGCCAGCCAACGACATGGCGCTTGTGAATATGCTGTGCCTCACTGCAAAACCAGGTTGGCCCAAAGGCATATTAGTTTTATTGCTCCAAAAATGTATAATTCTTTATGTACAACCTTTAAAAGGGACACGTGTATAAACCTTCAATGTTTTAAAAAGTACATCAAATCTTGGCTAAAAAACACTGAACTAGATATTTTTTTCTTATAAGTTTTAGCAAAGCTATCTGTAACATTTATATCCAAGTATAGATTATTTTTTATTATTTCACATACATACAAAACAGGGGATATATTTTATTGTTTGCAATGCTTTGTCTGCTAATTCACTTTTTAAGATGTCTTCAAAAACTAGTATTTACCTTATTTTTTGTTTTATTTTAAAACTTTTTACATATTTCATGATTTAGTTTCTTGTATTGCATCTCTACAGTAACTCTTTTAAAATAACTTAAATTTATATATGATATTGTATCTCCACTTAAACCATAGAAATAAGATAAAAATACTTATAATACCCACACTCAGGCTTCGCCTTCGTGGGATTTTTTTTTTAATTATGTACATTTATTTCAATATTTTTTATACATTTTTCAATATTTTATGTAACCATGTATGTTTAAAAAAAAATTCAATAATAAATAAATAAAAAATTAAGGGAACATTATTGGTCTAATATTGTAAATAATTGCTGTTTATGCTAAATATATAAATGATTGTTTGTTTCCTAAACAAAATAAAATAAAATACCCGCATCCCAAAATGAAATGATTCAATATGATAATTAAAGCGTAATGAGAAAGATTAACCAAAGAACTTGGACATTTAGAACGAATGAAAGAAGAAAGGAGAATATATGACGCAAATGTGAAAAATAGAAGACGTTGTAATCGACCGAGGAAGATATAGCAAGATCAGATGAACCAAATTTGCCTCACACGACTGACTGATTTGTATAATGTTCCGAGTTCTGGGTACCGAAACCCTCCTCTCAAATTGAAAAGTTCACAATTGTTCGCTTTTCACTTTTAGTTTACAATTGACATACCAATAATTCCATCATTCCAAACATTTGTTAAACCCTTCCACTGTTATTTAAATAATATTTTTAAAATGTAAATCCGCCTGTCAAAAACACTCGTCGTAAAAATAATATTGAAATGAAGTGTTTGCTTTGCATTTGAATCGGAGCTGTTCAAAATGTCGAGAATGCTATTATAGCGTAATGATACCAGGTTTAGTAATGACGTCATTAAATAAATTCGTCAATCACTGTCAGTTGATAAGTGTCAACTAATACTGTCGGTTGCAGTGGAGGTTGACAAATTATACACAAACTTTAACATCTTTCGCAAACGCGTTAGAAGAAGTATACGATAAGCTGTTTACACAAAACCCAAAAGGTCTTACTTATAAAAATTCCCTAATACGCCGCTGCAGCGTTGGTATAGCTATACTGTGAAGTGGGCCATATACTGCTCGTGTTAAAATCTTTACTCATAACATTGACCCGGTTTGTTTCGAATTGCTACGAAATTCGGCCAATTTGATTATGCGTTCTGTATTTGATTTTGTAAATCGATATTTCAAATATTCCTCTGATAGTGCTGCAAATGGATATAACTGCTTTTTACGTTTTCATTGCACACCCGATCGATATTTTTCAAATCAAGCATATTGTTAAAACGTTCGTAATAATCTGTCAACTTTTAAAACTGTCGTATTAAGGTCAGTATATGCAGGACGCATGCGCGTTATTATGAGTAACGTTTTGTACTAAGCCCCGTATTATACCCCGTATTACCTATTTTAAGTAAGACGGAAGAAAAAAAAAAATTAAAATAAAGCATTGTCCATTACTGTTATAACCACTGAATATATAAAACACACTAGAAATGCCTTCCATTTTGATTTGAGTGGAAACAAATGCCTCCACTCACTTAGTAACTTTTGATTCTAGAATATTTAGCTTACGCTCTGTCACTCTTACTTACTTACCTGACATCGTATATCGCATCTCATTTGAATTTCTTAATTTCATGGTCCATGTCTTTATAAATCCATTTCGAATGATTATGACTGACTTGCCAACGTACAAATTTCCGATATAGCTCTGGTAACACGATCTGAATAGCCAGATACTTCCCTACCATCATCATCTCCTTTCCACTCGTTCAGTCTCACAATATACCCAACAATCAAAGTAATGCTACAGACCCACTTGCTTGTTGTCGGTATCGTTACACTTGGGTCGGTATCGTTTTATAAATGCCTTGAAAAATAACGGTTTGCAATAAGGAAGTTGAGTCCATTTTTTTTATTTTTTTTTATCAATGTTCGCATTCAAACTTAAATACTGGTATTTTTTTTTTTTTTTTAAAGTTTGTTTTCATAGTTAAATTAATTCTCAAAGTTTAAATTTTATTAAGCCCGCCAAAACGAGCGGAATCCGAGCGATAACAGGCGGGGTGTAGTGTGACGTCATTAGAACTGTGAAAACCACGTCGCTTAAGCATTATGTATGGAAAAAAATTTAATTCTTCAACAAGGAATTCCAGTAATTTTTTTACCAATGTTAACCGTCTATTATAATTGATGTTTTTAAAAAAAAAAGAAAATTGATTAAGATTTCATAGTTAAATTAATATTTTAAGTTAGAATATTTGCTTTTCACGCCCGATACGGTACTTGTACGGTATCGCCGTCGCTACTTGTTGACGTTCCCCGCGCGAATTCAGGACCACCGCGCAGAAAAGTAAAGACCAAAAGTAAAATAACGGTTTACAGCCCAGTTCACTGTGAGACTTTTCTGAGCGGCCGGCGGCCTGAAGTGTATCACATGCTTTGTGACATGTATAATAATAAAAACATCTAAGTTATGCAATAAACAACATATTATTATAAAGCACTATACGAATATGTATCTTTAGAAATCCATTTCATATAATAATAATAACAAATACGTACATATATTTGACAAACCCAAATAAACCTTTGGCCTATACACCTCTCTCATCTAAATCAACCATCTCTCATGTAATAGAAAGAGATGCACCATAGGTGTTCCGTTGTACGTACAAGTCACGACACATGTGACGACAGAATTCTTTCGACCAATCGTGGAGCGTATACAGTCTATTGCTATTGAATGCTTTTTCAAGAACGTTTAACTAATTCTAAGAATAATAATATAGAAATATATTTATATATTTAGAATCGATATTTTTTGATCTACATGAACATATTTTTTATAAGTCAAAATATTTTTCACTCAACTTCCTTATTCTCTGAGTAAAATATTGAACAGAGATGACATGTTACCGAGCGCATTTTAATATCCTTGGCGGAACGTCGATATATCGGGGGGTAGTAAAATATTTTTAGTAAGGCTTGGAATGTCATTACAGCGAGTTATGGAAAGGAATATCTCATAACTGTCTACTCGAGTAGGCGTCATGCCAATCTTTCGATTCCGATAAAACAGCGCCGGATCTTTAAGGTGGAAAATGTAATAAGCTCTGGGGAAACCTTTGTTTACATTAACATCACACAGCAGGGATGTAATAAAATAATTTTTCTCAGAGCTTTCCAGAGAATCTTTTTTAGGTAAGGAAAGAGTGAACATGGGTCTTAAAGAGACCCATGTTGAATACGGAGAAAAACACGAGAATACATGTGACGACATGCTACAATACAAGTATGTCAGTATCAATATAAGTATTTGTCTGAACACGTGTTCAGCCGTCCGCAAAAAACATCGGTTTTGACTGATACTTTGTTACAAACTGTCCGAAAAAACTGCAATCACCATTTATAACTAAATTATTGCTCCACATTTTAATTACTGCTCAACTATCCTTTTCTTGTGTAACGACCGAGAATAAAATAAATTTCAAATTCTCCAAAATAGGGCAGTGAGAACAATACTCAGACGAAATAGATATTCAAAAGTAAATAAAATGTTAAACGAACTAAATTGGCTAACGGTGAAACAGATGTTGACCTTGAACACGATGATATTAGTACACAAAATAGTAAACAACCTGCTACCGAAATATTTTTCAAATATTGTGTAATAATTGTATACATCAAGGACATACACAAACATATAATTAGGACGTGCAATGAAATCAGGCTACCAAAAATGGACAAGGCGAATACTCAGAATAGTATACTATATAAAGGGATGAAATACTAGGGATGAAAACCTAAAGTCTGCCTCAATTGGAAAGTTCAAGATGTTGTGTAGGACCCACATCAAGCAAGAAAAAACATAGTATATTTATTATTTATTTTCAGCCATCTACCTCTCATAATTTGATTATTCACAATTGTGTGCAAACGTGTAACTGCAACCCCTTGGAAAGTGTAGACAGCCTCAAATACCTGGGGGTAAAAATTGATAAATTTTTGAGGTGGAATGATCATGTCGAAATGTTAATAAATAAAGTTAGGAGACTTATCTATATTTTTAAAAATCTCAGACATGTACTAGACAAGGAAAAATTAAAAACAGTGTATTTTGCTATAATTCAGTGACTACTTTCGTATAATATAGTGTGCTGGGATTCCTGCCTGAAGACTGTAATAGAACCACTTAATATTGCCCAAAAACTGATTCTCAAAGTTATGTACAAGAAAAAAATTACATTTCCTACACAGTTACTTTATAAGGAATGTAATATCATGAATTTAAAACAACTATTTATCCTACAAACGCTATGCAGATTTTTAAAAAATATTAGTTCTGCGAAAAGAACGCAACAAATACGTACTACAAGAATTGGCTCTGGTCTAAACTTTATGGCAATTCACCCTAAATCCTCATTTGGGCAGAGACATTATTTGTACCAGGCTCCACTTCTATTTAATAGCCTTCCAGATCACATTAAATCGTCAAATTTCTTGTGTACATTTTAAAAGAATGTTAAATTATTTCTGCCATCCGAGGATTTCCAACATATTCTTTCATCTTTGTCCTTTTAAATTGTGGCATAATATTTTGAATAAGTTAATTTTTTTCATCCTTTTCTTTTTTAATGTAAATTTTTTTCTCTCTTTCTTTCTTCTCTGTTTTAAAAAAAAAATAATAATAGTTTGTTACATTTTTATTGCAATTAAATATCATGGTCACCCTACATATTTACAGCATTATATTGTAATGAATAGGATGATAGGTACCATGTAGGTATCCAATTCGCAGAAACGTCAATGTAACAATATTGTTATCTTAATATTTGAATTATTTTTTTTAATATTTGAATTATTTTTTTTAATATTTGTACTATTTTAAATCTCTTATAATCTTTGTACTATTTTTTTAAAATATTTTGTAAAATTATAAACCTCAACACAGGCTTGTCCTAGTGAGGTTAAAAATTATAACTTAAAAAAAGATACAATGTAAAGAAACGATAAATAAATAAATAAAATTTATATGTAACAAATTAATTAGTCATTTGTAAACTTAAATGTACAGATAACTAAAATAAAATTAATAAATAAATAAACAAACTGTTTCAATTCATTCGTTATAAGCCTTCGGACGCATTTTTAACAAAAAAAACGAATAATTTGACCAGATTTTTTATAAATTAACAGTATTCCGAATCCGTAATTTTTTTCCATGTAGGATGGAGGAAACACAGTTAAATTTTAGAATGAGTCACAGAAACGACCCGTTCTCATGTAAAGAATATCAACTCTGTCGAGTCTTTAATCATTCTTCAATCATGTGGTAGTCCATTCCAGGCTTTAAGTCCTGACACTCGAAAGCACGCTCATCGAATTTGGTATTTGGTTCCTTCAACCTTCCTATAGCTGATTTTGTATTTTCCAGAATACAAATTTCTGATAAATAAGCCAAATTTTAGTACCATCCAGCAGAACTTGAATTGAATTCTTTCAGGACGTCCCAACATACAAAAATCATTTTGACAAACACAATTTTAGAATGTTTTTTCGTGGTCGAAACATTGAAAAAGATTTCGTAGAAAATTTGCCTCAAGGGTGTAAAATTGTTATTTTTTCATTGGATTAGCCATTCTAAAAGCGTTTCCTTCTTTCATCATCGTCGTCAATTTTATTATTGAAATCATCCTAAAAAATATAATGGTTTGATATTTTTGACAATTTTATAAAATTTATTTTTTGGACAAATAATATCCCCAAGGGTGACAGAATTTATTCGTTGTTAAAATTAACATTTGACCTTCTACGCCGTGTAACTTTAAAGAAAGCTTTTATAAATGCTCATAAAATCCCGAAAAAATAAATTTTGAGAACTTTTATCTTTGCCGTCAAGAAAGAAACACCAAACTTTAAATGTGATTCCGAATCGTTATACGAAAAGTCTCGTAAAAGTTTTGAAGAGTGGACGTTAAAAATAATCTCAAACGTACTTGTTCTTGAATTGTGCTCTACTTTTTAATGTCTACATTTTAAATACAAACCGGTCTATGGAATGTAGCCAACCGATTTCGTATTTTATTTATTTTTTAATTGTTGCCAAGAACTAAACGGCGCCTGGCGCGAGTAAAATTTGGGCGCCCTTTCAAAAATAATAAACGCCTGGGTAGGGAATCAATAATGTTCGGATAATTTGTATTTTTGTGTAGCGCATTTTTTAGAAAAATAATCGTAAGGCGATGTGTTAGATTAGATATTATCAATTGCGCCCGCACAGGGCTGGCCCTGAATTCAAAAAACATTTAAAATATTATATAAAGTCATGAAAAGTGATAAAATCAAACCAGATAAATTAGGTTTCATGGGTTAGGTTAGGTTAGGTTTATAGTTTAGTTTTGTTGTCATTGTGTTGATATACTACGGAACCCTAACTATCAAACTATCTGAAGGTAGTGGGAAACAAAAGAGATGGGAAAAGAAAAAGGTGTGGAGGTACTTCAAATCTGGTCACCAAACATGGCTTAATCTATTTCAAGCAAAGTTTTGTTTCTGAATTTAGCATTTTACCAAGGCGAAACGATTTTCTATCACTATGGAACTAGCTGCAAATTAATATCAAATTTTAATATTCTACTAAAATATTATGTTAATGTTTGTAAAACCCAGTATGGGCGTTTACTATAAATGGATAATATTAAATTAATTAGCGAACGTTTTTATTTATTTAAAAAATATTTTTATATTTACAAAAAATATTTTCTTCTTTATTCTAAAAAAACCATTATATGTTTTTTGTTGTGTAATACAGACATAACTTATATTTTAGAGGTCTTGCCTCAATGACTCCTGAAACCTTCGAGGCCAATGTTGAAAATTACAAGACACCTGGAGATTTCATTTAGTAGCACCATACCTCTGGTCATGCTATGATGGGCCAGAACGTTCATTCTGCCACGTGGAATATAGAACATGTTGTGATGTCGACCCTGGCTGTAGTTGTTCGGTAAGAACAAATTATAGCATTCCAAGAAGTGTGGGCTGTCGATGAAGTTGTTTTTTTAACGCTGTTACTGTAAGGTCCCCATTCCTCCTAGATTGGAGACTTTCGTAGCGAATTTCAGAGAGCCAATCCATGTGATGCATGAATCGCTGGTAATCACTATGCATTCTCATTTAAAAATATCTTGAAAACATTTTTTGAATTTGTTTCAATAATTCTAAGTATTTTTTTTGGAATGGGGCCCAAACTGTAGAAGCATATTCTAGTATTGATCGTATAATGCAATTGAACATCGATATCATTGCTTCGACTTGGAAAATTGTTCGATTGTTCTTAACACAAATCCAAGTTTGTATCATGACGAGGCCAACGTCATTATTTGATCTGAGAAGATAAGTTTGGGATCAAATATAACACTGAGGTCCCTTATAGATTTCACTGAAGACAATATTTCATCATTTATTTATTAATTTTCGGGAAATCGACAGTTTACATTTATTTCAGTTTGTACATAAGTATTGTATGGCCAAAATAAAACCAATTATAGATTTTCTCCTTGTGACTTTACCTCTACTGCGACATCATATTAAGGAATAAGTAAATTAAATTTGTAAGAAAGAAATATGAAATCAAAAATTTATACGAAACAAAAGATTATATAAAACGATAAAAAAAAATACAAAACATAAATTAATCAATTCATTTATAGCCGTGGAGAGAGGTTGTAGATATAAATCACACCATAATAGATAAATACCCATGATAGATAATAAATCATGATAGATACACAATAGAGACATAAAATTATTCACAAACCATCAGAGAAATATTCTTTTATGGACTTCTTGTATTTGGTAAGTTTGTAACTGAAAATATCAACCTTGGATAATACGCTATTGTAATTATTGCATTGTCTGTTCAGGCAAGAATTCTGCTTAGAGTTCGTTTTGCATTGATCCACCCTGAACAGGAAAGAAGAGCGTGTTTAACGCATTTACTTTATTATTGAATTTAATTGGGTTTTTGGAACGTGTAATTTGAAAAATTATTATGTAGTGTTCATGAAGATATTGCTTCTTAATCAAATATGTTAATTCAAACCTAAATAATAATTTTATTTATTCGTAAAAATGTGGTGGAATGAGAATTAATCCATTTCATCATTTTTGGATGATTTTATTGGATTAATCAGGGAGAGAAATATTAATTAAAATAAATTATACCCTTTGCCTTTGTTAAGGGCAGCGTTATTTGAATTTGTAAAGTTAACCGGAATTATTATTCCAAGGGTTGTCGATCCCTACTTAAAAATACAATTAGGCTCAGTCGTTATAATGTCGTAATAAAGATTAATTCTCCCACCAAATGGTCGGATAAGGAAAAAAGAACCCTCTTTTATAACTCTTCAAATCTTTATTAGGCAAGAAATTATTATGATATTAAAAAGGCAAGATGAAATTGTAATATAAATATTATTTTCCTTTTACCTTTTGTTGACTATTTCTTTGATGCTGTGATAGTTTTGCTAAATAACACGATTTGAAATAATATATACCAAATAATATGCTGTAATATAATGTTCCCATTTAAACTTATGCGGGTAGTTTTTTACTGTCGATTAGTAATTCCTTATTTATGACAGAAAAACAATTGACCCCGGTTTACCAACTACATTATTGCTGGATCACATGAGGACAATACAATAGTGTCCTGACCCTGCTTCGTAAACAGCTTCGACCGCGCAGGGCAGGATAATGATAAAAATTCTACCGTAGATCAAACGCGAAACACTGTCAAAATTATTAAAACTATTGTACTACTGTCTTGTCAAAACGCGTACATGCGCAAACTACGAGGCAGGACGGGGTTTTGAGGGTAGGACACTATCCTGCGGAGATTGCTTCCCCATCTATCTCTAGGGCAGTGTCTTGGTTCATTGTCCTATTTTGCAAACTTCTGTGCACACTAGGACAAAACAGTACTGTACTGTCCTCGTATGATTGTTGCATAAGCCAAAAAAAACTAACACAAAACACACTTTTTACAAAGCCTGCATCATTTCAGTCACGTTGACGACTCTAATAAAGTAGCTTTGTCTTTGTGCAAAATCATTTACAAAGCCTAAACCATTTTAGCCACGGTGACGAGTGTTTGTCGTAGAGCTGCTTTTTTTGTTTGTGCAAAATCGTCTACAAAGTCTATACCATTTCAGTTACTGTGACGGTTTTAATACAGTAGCTTTTGTTTGTGTAAACTATTTTACAAAGCTTACACCATTTCAGTCACGGTGACTACTGTTTGTAAGAGAGCTTACAGAGCGTATACCATGTCATTTCACGTCTATTTTATTTATGTGGTTGGAAGATACATTTTGATGGCAAAGTCTAATACGGTCCGTAGATTATGCTATGTTTGCACAAACACAAAGTCGTCATCATGAATGAGATGGTATTTATAGGCTTGGTAAATGATTTTGTGCAAACAAAACCAAATCTATTACAGTTGTCACCGTGACTGAAATGGTATAGGCTTTGTAAATATCCACCCTGGTCAAATACAATCATTCAGATTCAGAATGTTGCAAGAAAACGTGACTTATCCGCGTTTGGTGATCAGTTATAACATGAAAAAATAGTTGCAAAATAATATTGCTAGTTCTGAATTTAAACATCAGATTGAAAAAATTGACGTATAATATAATTAGGTTCCAATGGCCGAGTTTTTAATGGCTTTGTCCGGTAAGACCTTTTTATTTTTTTGTGTTTTCTGTTTCATGTTTCGCTTAGATTTATTAATATTTTTTTTTCAAAAAAAGTATGTACTTATAACATAAATTAACCATGATACGATAAAAGTATGTACGTACAACATTATAATATAAATTTTACGGTAATACGGTTAAAGTATGTACTTACAACATTATAATATAAATTGTATGATGATACGGTTAAAGTATGTACTTATAACATTGTAATATAAATTATCCGATGACACGATTAAAGTATGTACTTATAACAATAAATTATAAATTATACTATGATACGATTAAAGTGTGTACTTAGAACATTGTAATATAAATTATACGACGACACGATTAAAGTGTGTACTTAAAACATTGTAGAATAAATTATACGATGATACGATTAAAGTATGTACATATAACATTATAATATCAATGATGCGATTAAAGTGTGTACTTTTAACATTATAATGTAAATTATACGCTGATACGATTAAAGTATGTACTTATAAAATTATACTTAAGGCAAAATGCTCTCTTTACTAAAAATTGGGGTAGCAATCGTATAAGACTCTCGGGGGTGTATTTTATAAGTTAAGGCCCGGATGCCATTTTAGTGCAGTACTAGCTGCTAGCTGCGCCATTTCACGGGTCAGCTGCGGAAGGTAAGAATATGGGGAAAGGTTGAAGAGAGGGGGTGCAAGCCGGGATAGAAAATTGCACTTCTGCTCGCAGTGGTATAAATTTAATCTGTTGTACGGAGCTGCAAAACACAGCTCTACGAAATGCATATTAAACAGAAATATTATATACCTAAATACCTGCAATGAAGATAAAGGCTATTAGAAGGGTGTTGTGGGCGTGTCAGTATGCCAGAAGTAGACTTTATTTTGGTGAAATTGATAAACCATTTTTAAACACCGAATTTTCATCAGGTGTTTTTTTATTATTTGACAATTTTCAAAACGCATTGTTTAATTTATTTACTTAGAATTAACGGTACAAGTGTTTGGGGATCCGGTGAGGAGGCAGGAAATGAAAGATGTCGTGAAGGTTGTGTTGTGGTGTTTTTATTGTAAATGTACTACACAATGTACTGGTCCAACTCGCGATTGTATTCAAGTATTGTCGTCGGTAGCCCGTAGACAGGTAGCTCGTATTGTTTACCTTTAGCGAGACATTCTAGATAAATCTCGTCGATCGCTACAAGTGTTATTTATATAGATGATAGACAGTCATAGTAAAGCCAAAAAGAAGAAAAAAAACAACTATTATCAAACTATGTAAGTCAAGATAAAAGAAAAAGTCAAAAAGTTAGTATAAAGTTAAAGAAAGTAAAGTAAAGCAAAAAAACATGTTATCCAGCGATCTTGTTAAAATATGCACTGCTAAAATGTTTAATTAGTACAGCTTTATATTTCAACAGAGTTATATTATAAAACATCAGCTAACATAATGTAAGAGTTACCAATAGTGTGTAATCTATTTATAACATAGAGTTTCCCCAAAGATGACAAGCGTCATGAGGAAAATTATTTTTCTGAGGGCCTCCTGCGAGAGAGGTATATTTTTCCAGTATCGCCACGGTAAAAGGTCACTATAAAGAATCGGAACGTTGCTTGAAATAATGGCTTTAGTCGTATTTAGTGGCCAGATCTGAACAGCCAAGGATTTCTTCACCTTTCTCATCCTCGTCTCCTTTCCCTCACCTTTTACTTCAATCTTACAACATTCCCCAACTAGGAATGAGGAGCAGTTGGTTCATTGGTGCGGTATTTACGTTAAAAAAGTAACAAATTTTGCCTTTTGCAAAAAAAAACTACAAAGCATACAAAATTACAATTTCAGCTACAGAGTGCATAGAAAACTATTTTGTTGAAGAGATTAAGAAGAAGCTTAGTCCTAAATCACTATTTTGATTAATCTTTATAACGAATTGGTGTACATTATGAATACCAAAAAAATTTTTTATTTGAGCTTTCGTTATCGAGCTTTACATAAATTGAAGGTTTTTCTATCGGTTCGCTTGAGTAGAATATAAATTAAAACATAAATTACTCAGTAAAAAATATAAATGTAAACTTCTAAAAAAAATATTTTTTCAATAGAAATGTATGAACGCACAAAGGAAACAACTTTTTAAAAATACAGTATTATAGCTAAGATTATCTGTAACAGTTTTACTTGATTAAATTTTTTGCTCTATTATAAAATTATTTACAAAATAAATAAAAAACAGTTTTGTGCTTGAAATCGAACGTTTCTAGACTCAGTTTGTCAAGCGATTTTAATGTTTATTACCTACAATATAAGGTATACCAAGAAAATACACAATTTTGGCTTGTAGCTTCCTCTTAAACAATTTGATTGACCTATCCATGACACCGGATTCGTTAGCTCTTCTATTATAAAGGTTTGTCAATTACAAACATGCTTTAAAACAAACCGTTCATGTTTATTTTTGAAATAATGTTAACAAACTAACAATAATGCAATTATATAAATAACTCTGTTGTATAATATACTTTTTATCGCTGTATTAATTTGGCCACGTTCTTTAAAACACACAATCACACGTTATAAAGGTTTTCTAAATACAAATATGTTTTACAACACACTATTCGTGTATATTTTTGTAAATGTCAACAAAGTTACTACACATTACTACTTTCATAGTACTTTAAGTACTTATTTTGTATGCTTGTTATTGTATACCATTATTATGGAACTAACCATGAGAAATAATAAATGCCGCCGACGGGACTTGAATCCGCATTCTTCTGATTGCCTGTCAGTTGATCTAACGGTTAGAGTCTAACATACTATTGAACTCCATTGTAAATCAAAAATCTCCATGGTAACTTGTTTTGTATCTGCTTACATCGTTCATATTCAGTTTATTATGTAATGTACTATATTATTGTGCTGATGAAACACCTTATCTATTTATCAACCTTTTATTCAGTAGAAAAATACGCTTTATACAGAAATGTTAAATACCTACATAAATATAGGTACCATGATTTAGCATTTTTATTGTTCTCATTCTCGTGGAATGAGCCAAAGAACGACTACAAAGAAAATGCCTTGAAATATTAAGGAAAATTGACTGAAGAATTATTGGAGTATTCAAGTATAATTTATTCAACAGCCAACCGCTGAGCTCTAATCAAAATTAATAAAAAAAGATGGCACAAAGGCGATGATTATTTTTGCTAAAAGCTTAAATGAATATAACGTGTCTCTATCTATCTATTTACTTAAAGAAGAGTGTCTGTAGCGGATAGGTAAAACGGGCGAGCGGCTCTGATTTGATTTTTATACAAATCTACAGTTTTATTCCGATATTGATAAAATTTTGCACACTTGACCTTCAAAACAAGAGAAAAGGTCACTGAATGTGTTGTATTTCGATAAAGCAACTCAACCCCCTTTGAAAAAAACAGATACTGTACATATAATGTTCAAAATAAGAGAAAAATTACTGTCTACATCATCTGATTTAAAAAAAACTCGTAGTAAACGCCGGGTACTTCATCCGGTATATATGCATAGATTTATATAGAAAAGAAGAGTTTTGGTGATTTTTTCTGGGTTTGTTTTTATACAAATATATAGTTTTATACCGATATTGAAGAAATTTTGCACACAAAGTCAATATCAATATGAGATTTCGAAAAAGCTCGGGAATGCCAGGACTTCAACTAGTTAACAAAGTTTATTTGTATGTTGAACTAACTAACTTATGTACTTCTTACCATCACGCCGTTTGACTGCAGGGGTAGGCAGAGAAGATGGATCATCACACAACTCTGCTTCGGCACATATTTCTTGCTTCATACACGATCAAGCAAAGTTGGATGTATTCTTTTGTCTCTATTACCTTTCACTACCGCGTTACATTTTCTCCTTACACTACATTTTTATTTTATCTGCTTTATTTTTTCATTACGATTAAACTTGGAATCTTCCCGAATCTCTACATCTCTGATAGGCCAAACTTTTTTTTATTTAACAAGCATTAAGTCTACTAACGGCAATCCTCTTCCAGTTCCATGCCTCAATTCCATACATCAGGGTTGGTATCAGCCTCCCGTTGTGGACTACTAGCATCGCTTGCCAACTTTTTATTAGCTGCTTCCATGTTCAGTTCTCCATTAAATGTGTTTTCTATAATTATTCTTCTTTCAACATCCTTATCAGTTTCCCTCTCTAGTGCATAACACTACAAATTAAAAAAAAATCCAAAAGTATAAAAAAATTATTAGATATATTTTATTTTCCCGGTGAACATTTCTTTTCATCCTAAGATAGCGTACAATCTGATGTTTAAAAAGTGAAGTTTAAAGAAACTAGAACAAGGAAAAATAACCAACAAAACAAACGTTGACCTACTTATATTTTACAAAAGTTGCCAGAGATCAAATACTTGAAGAATGGATTATAAAATCAAAGTGTTCACGGTTATTATTATTATTATTTAAAGAATGGAAATGATAATATTATTAATGTACATATACTCGCATATATATCAATATTCCCAAGAAAGGATTTGATAATAAAACATGGCCTGTATTATTGTTGTCCAAATCGTACTAAGAATTTATTGGTATCATAAATAATAATGATAAAACTGAAATATTTCCTAGAAAATTATCAGAAAATTATGTGCCCCAACAAAGGCTAGCCGCTAGCCTAGTGAGGCAGGTTATGGGTGCCTCATGCAGCCTAGCGAGGCAGGTTATGAGTGCATAATCACAGGCTAGCCGCTAGCCTAGTAAGGCAAGTTATGAGTGCCTCAACAAAGGGTCGCCGCTAGACTAGTGAGACAGGTTATGAGAAACCTCAACTTTTGATATTTGTTATACCACCTATTGATTTTATATTATTATTTTATTCACTACCTAATTTATAATATAAACACTTAATATGTATTCTTAATTATGGGTGCAAAATTTCTTAAATAAAGATATATATTTATATTAACGTTTCAATTCTGATCTTTTCGCCAGGACGATACTGAGAGTATCTTCCACTCGGAAAAGTGCCGCAAATATACCAACTATTTATTATTTTAAATGATTAAATTGTGAAATAACCCATATTAATCAAACTTTTTTTTGCGGGCGCCGGGATGAATTTGCGACCCCCAGCTTACTAGTCGAGAGCCTTACCCCTCGACCACGGAGGCCGTCAGTCATGTCAGTCAAAAAGCTTGTTAAAAAAATTACTATGGGGCTTTATTATCAATACCTATTTTAACTCTGCATTTATTCATTTCCACCTCAGGAGATATTTTTAATTTTTTTTTAATTCAATGTAAACCTGTTGAATATGTTAGATCAATAATTCCAAATTCGAGTGAAGACACCGGTAAAGCCCTATTACTACTTTTGATTCAAATTATAATGTTATTACTGCCATCAGCCTCACAATACACCCCAATTGTGATGCCATTGTCTCATTGGCGCCAGACGATTGGAAGCAGTTGGGACTCTAGTGCGGTATTTAAATTTAAGAAATGAAAGGTTAGGTTAGGTTTAAATGCAAGTTTTTTTCATCCCTTTTAAATCATTTATAAATATGTGTTGATTTTTCACTGTCCTGAGTTGTCATGGAAGCATTTTTCGAAATTTGTGGTACATCCCAAGCAAAGAAAATTTGATGCTACGGTTATAACAATTTCCTAAAACGAATTCAGATTCTATTCGCTGATCCATAGGCGTCAAACACAGCTAACTTTGATACGTATTTCAAAATTAGGGAATAATTCAAAGCCAGATTGGGAACAACAACAATGCCAATTAATTCCACAGCGGCATGTGTTTCAAACAAATTCCAAAAACTTAATAACACAAACACACAATAATATAATTATATTCCTTTGGGAACTTTTGATTGTTCCATCAATTTGATTGAAATTAAGTATAAAGTTATTTTGACTAATGATCTGCTTTAGAAATTTTAATGAAGAAACTTAGACAAGTCAAAATTATAACACCGAAAATATTAATTAGATAAACCTTTTTCACTCAAATTTCAGACATGAACGACCTTTACTGGAACACTTGGTGCCTCTTTCTAAACAGTATTATTTGATTAAAATAAACTAAATGAAAACTCTCTTTGATTTGAACTTAATTAAATTTGTGAAAGATTTCAGCGTTCACCTACTTTTTATTGTTTTTTATGTGACACCTTACAAGAGCGACCGTCTGCATAGTGAAAGGGCAGGGGAGCTATGTCGTCATTAGGTTCAGCATCTCTGTGAGGCGGGTTAAGGTAAGGACTATAGGAAGATTAATGTGAAGGAGGTAAAACAAAAACCGATAGCTCCACGTATGAGCCGACTGACACAAAAACGAGTTGAAAAAGCGGCCCGTTCTTATGTAGCCAACATCAACAGTAAAGGGGTGTTCCGCTCGTGTACGTCGAGTTTTTTGTAAGTACACCGGGGATAAAAATACTTGTAGAACAGTCTCATTGCATCTGTGCATTAGAAATAGCAATCGGTCTGTTAGTTGTCAATCAGACAAACCGCCTTCCTTTGCACAGAATAGAGTAGGTTTGTAAAATATTGTGGGGTTCCAGCCCAGAGGTGGCTCCCAAATTAGCTGGAATTTTTATTTGATTATTCTCATATTCGTATAAAAATTGTACATTTTGTACCAAGTTCGTAGCATTTAAATGCTGAAATCTATAAAAAATATTTTATACGTAGAAATTCACGAACGTGTTGGTACTTTAAATGATTATAAAGCTCGAGTTCCTGACAACATCTGTCATTGCATTTACGAAAATCCATCGATATTTATCATCAAAATCACAACCATTCAACCTCGCTATAATCAACCTAATATACAATATATGAACGTGATAAAATAAATATTATTATACCAAAAATAATAAACTTTTTATGTTTTAAAACGAAAGATATACGTCCTAGGTTACAAATTAGTATTTACCTGATAAAAAATAGTAGTCCCCGAAAATATATATTTTTACTACTTGATTATAAAACATCGACTTATTATTCTTTCTATAAATATAATATGCATGTAAACCTTTCGGAAGAAATTTTCTAAATGATACTGAAAATCTTATTAAAATCCGTAGCGTAGTTTAGCAGAACTAAGCGCACAAACAGACAGACGCAGATAACGACTTTATTTAATACTATTTATAGATTAGTTTTGATTTACCCATTTGACCATAAATCATTTATTTATGCATTTCGTGCTAGATAAAATTTACTATCGAGAATATATTTTTTATAATGTATAACCCTTATGTGAAATATAATCCGGAATTACCAATTCTAACCTAGTTGTATGAAGTTAGTGCAAATTATTCCGGGAAAATTCCAAGCGAAGCCACGGACCGTTTCAAAATGCATAATATTTCCATTTGTCTTACCGTTGGTGCACCAATTATTAAAGAACCTACAATTCAGGTCAAAACTTGCGGAATAATTCAGTTTGCGAAATACTGAATCAACCGCAGTGGACACCCCAGCCCCGCACTCTCCCGACAGTAAACTGGATGAAGTAATTAATTTAGGAGCGAAACGCTATTCAAGAATTCTACTTCATTAAAAATAATGAACCCAGGAATAAGTACGATATTCCGTTAGATTGTATTCCTTATTCAACCGGCAACTATTTTTAAATATTTTAATTTTACACGGAGAAAAATGAGAAATGCTGATTAAAAATCTCTTTAAATTATTGGTAATCCGGTTAAAAAAAAGACTGCAGGCCGCTTCCTGATAAATTTTTAGTAAATTCGCAATAATATCGGAACACGTGTATGCACATGCGTTTGTTTTTATAATATATAAAATCGAAATGCGAAAATGTAAGGATTTCTATCCATCATCACATCTGCCCTGATGGACACTGTAATGCCATCTGAAACGTTAGTTAAAGAAGGTGGTAAGATCAGCTGTAGGCAGAATGATGGAACTTAAGCGCAAGCCAAATACTAAGTTTGGTGATCGCGCTTTCGGAGTATCTGGGCCGAAGGCTTGGAATAAACTCCCTCTGGAAATATGATTTAAGATTTTCACGGCCAAAAGTATTTTTGTTATTTGTTTTTGGGGTGTTATGCCGTGTTGCGCTAACTCCTTCTTTAGCCAACGTTTCGGACAGCATTGCAGTGTCCATCATCAGGGCAGATGTGTTATTATATAAATAACACATCTGCCCTGATGATGGACACTGCAATGCTGTCCGAAACGTTGGCTAAAGAAGGAGTTAGCGCAACACGGCATAACACCCCAAAAACAAATAACAAAAAAAACAAAAAAAACTCCCTCTGGAACTAAGATCCATAACAAGTCCAACAGAATTCAGGTCTAAACTAAAAACTTACCTTTTTAAGCTTTCATGCCTTTAAATTAAATATACCATTCCTAAGAGAAAGTCCAATTATATCAAATTTTCCAATTATGTCCATAATCCTGTATCTAAATTTCGCTAATAAACAATTAGTTCGTGTTAAATAAGTGTTAATCTGAAGTGACTTACCAGGTAAGTATGGTATTGTATATCATCTCCATATTTAGTTAGTATATCATTGAAGAAGTGTTTTATATATTTTTGCAGAGCCCCTGAGGAGAATTTTGTTCAAAAACGGCGTTTAAAAATCATCCAAAATATTATTACTAACGAAACACGGCAAAACGTCGCAAAAATCAATCACCATAAAACATAATGTGTCCATTCTGGTCGAGCTAGTCACCCACAGCAGGCTTTTAAATGTCTGTCTACGACGTGTTTGATACTTTGAAAAAAATACTTTCAAAACTGTGCACTTTAACTTGGAGAAACTTCACTTTGTCACACAAAAAAAAAAAAGTTCCAAGAAATTTGTCAGCTATTTGTGTATGATTTATTGTTTACTAGATTACGTGAACCCAGCGTTATAATTCAACACACCTTTTAAAAGTGATATAAAGTCATGAAAAGTGATGAAACGAAAACTATTCTAAATACGTTATGTACTCGTAGGTTAGGTTATTTTTTATCATCGCTTTTAAGGCTGCCGCAGTCGAGCAACACCGGTTACACGTCAGCTAGTAAACAATAAAAAAACTTACCTAACCTACGTAACCTATTTAAACTAGTTTTTGTTTCATCACTTTTCATGAATTTATATCACTTTTAAAAGGTATGTTAAATTGTCATTTTTTTGAGTTATCCCGTTACCCTCTGGGTCTTATGTCTCTATTGAGATTCCTTCAAAATACGAGTGATTATTTCGATTTTTCACTCAATAACAATGTTTTAATTTAGCTACATTTTCATGTTTGCAATCTAGAAATGTATGATTCTCAATCATAATCAATTATTTATCCACTACTGTGAATATGCATCGTCTCAGATAACACCCCAATCATTCTTATATCGGGAACAACAACCCTTAGGTAAGGATATTTAACAGTGTTGTAATTAATGAAATTCCACTAAAGGATGACATCGAAAACCACTCTGGTAGCCACCTGCTATCCAGGAATCCTTTTGGAGTGAAATCAAAAGCCTGCTTTGTGAGTTTGTTAGTTCACCTCAACTTCTATTTGGAAGCTAGTGTAGTTATTAGTCGCAAGAAAATACGTAAAGTGACCTTTGAATGGGACTATTAAAAACACAACCCGTTAAAGAGTTTTTCATAAAAAATCCATAATGACACGCTAGCGTCTCAGTAGGTTCACGTAATTTTAAATTCATTAATGTTTTCATTAAATTAATATATTCACAAAACCTTCAAAAAAATCATTCTAATATTTTGCATTCACTGAGTTAAACATCTGACATATTTATTGTAGGTACCTACTGTGAAATTTCTTCAACTTTATCGAGTCAGTTGTAGAACTACATTTATTTTTTTAAATTTTATGTATCAATAATATAACCAACTAACTAACTAACCATCACGCCGCCAAACAACTCGGTAATTCAAATTCATACATACTATTCTATTATTCTGACTCTTAAATAATTAAAATAATAATAATAAACTAGCAGTTAAAAACCCGCTCCACGGGTTTTTAACTGCTAGGCCCTGCGGGCGGCACTTGGTTGGGCTTCGCCCAGTTTGAGTGATACTAACAACAGAACCTATAATAACCCAACCTAACCTAACCTATCATTTTATTATACATATAAGTACATGTACATTTTATTATGCATACAATTACATGTCAGATTAGAGATTTGTTGGCTAATTTTACAATCAACGAAGTGTTTCTAGCTTCCGATTGTGTTTTATGTTTTTTATTGGGTTGGCAGTGCCTACACTTCCTACAAACAAACGCGTATTATGCGCGAACTTCATGTCGGTTTTCTGTCAAAATGGTGCAAAATTATTATTTACGTAAATATCAATATTATTAAAAATCTTAAATGCAAAGAGTTGTTTTATTGTTAAGTTGAATCAAATGTTTGTTTTATTTTTAAATGCGTTTTAAGATGGTACTTGTACGTAAAGAATAACCGTTGTTTGAATAAATGAAATTGTACGTATTTGTTTTGGATTATTTCAAATGAAACACTATTATTCGCTATTATGCCGCCAGAGGTGCGCTCTGTCGGCCAATAGGGAAACTACTCCAGCGGCAGAAAGATTTGAATTTGACCAATCAGAGGGCCGAAACCGTCCAGACGTTAGCGTAATAATACTGTCAGATTATTCTATTGGTAAAATTCTATGTATAAAATATAAATCGTCTGTAAGTGGCCTCACTGGAAAGCGAAACAGCTGTTACGCGTAATAATAATTACACAGCAGAACTTATTTATAAAAAGACTAGGTACTTTTGTAAATTACACAGAAGAACTTTTTTTATTAATAGACTGTTTTTGTAAATTACACAGCAGAACTTGTTTATAAATAGACTGTTTTTGTATATTGAATAAAAATATTATTCAAATAAAAAAATAAAAAACAATTTGTTGAAATTTCTTCATTGTTGAGCGCGGCAATAATGAATTGATTAAATTAATATTCATAAATAATATTTGAGTGATGGTTATAATATAATAGGTATTTTATAGGCCTAAAGAGAGAATAAAGCTTTCTAGGTAACGTAAGCTGTCATCTTGGGTACGGGATGGTTAAAAAGTTGTTACTCTGTTGGAAAGCGTGGGTTTTATACATATGGTAGGTATATATGACACGATGCATCAATGGGTCTGTTATGTGAATATGCGAAAACGCATTGTTGAAGAACGTCCATTCTACTAGTTTTCCTTTGGGAAAATTTGCTCTGCATGACACAACGCCGGATGCTTTTCATCGACTGAGAACACAGTTACACGAAAAATATATGTAATTTCTTTCGGAATGGATTATACGCAACATCTTTAAATATAATACCTAGATATTACAGTAGACCAATGCCTAAAACTGTCCACACACATAAACATGCTCAAAGACAGATTGATGAAACTATCATACATCTTTAGATGCCTAAGACATATACTAAATAAATATTTAATAAGAATAACATACTTTGCTTTATGCCGATCACTAATATAGTATGGCATTATAAGATGAGGTGAAACTAATAAAAAAACACATAGGAGCAGTTTATAAAAATATATATTTATATTTATTTACTCGATAAAAGTAACACTTGTCCAATATTTTAAATCGAGTTTTACAAGTCACAAAAGAAATAAATGTGGGTACGACAGTTTATATGTCAGAGCCATCAGAACGTACCTTCACTTTATAGGTGAGATCCAGAAATTATTATTCAGGGCAGACCCATCTGCGAGATATCCAGGAATGTCGGTCAGGAATTTGGAATTTCTTCTCAAGCGAATAAAGAATTTTCTTCAACACGGGCCGTGGTACATGTCCCGCCACTTGACCACACTGTGATGGAAATTGCTGGGAATTTCATCAAAATAATAATAATTGACAGACAAATGTGATGAAATTGCTGAAATATTTTTTTAACGTGGTCGAGGGATAAAGCTCTCGACTAGCAAGCCGAAGGTCGCGGGTTCAAATTTTATTTGAATAATTTGTGTTATTTCACAATTTATTTTTGTTGTTTCTTAATTTGTTTGTGTTTTTTCACAATTTATTTGTGTTATTTCTAAATTTATTTGTGTTATTTCACAATTTATTTATGTTATTTCACATTGAATAATTTGTGTTATTTCACAATTTATTCATTAAAAATAATATATAGAATGCTTGCGGCATGTTCCAGAGTGGAAGATACTCTCAGTATCGCCGTGGTGTAAGACCAACTTTCAGAATTGAAACGATGCTTGAAAGGGCTTGTTCATAGCCATGTTTGGTGACCAGATCTGAATAGCCAGGTACTCTCCCACTTTCCTCTTCCGCCACCTCCTTCCCTTCGCTACTACCTTCAGCCTCACAACACATTCCGATAGGGGATGCCATAGTCTCACCTGGCTTCAGACGGTTTGGAGCAGTTGGGACTTTTATGCGGTAATTAAAAAAAAACTTTTTTAGTATTAATAGATACGCCAGCCATTAGCTGCAATATGGGAGGATTGTTTTTTTCGCGTAAAAGAAATACGTTTGTTTTATTTAGTAACTTCTTTCAAGTCTGTCACGTGTGACGGAGTGTAATTGCAAAAAGAAAATAAGATTGACACGTTTAATTTAGGTTTTATTACGTAAAGTTTGTACATTTAGAGTATATCCGATACCGATATTGTCGTAAGTAAAATAATTAAGCTTTTTTACGAAGTTCACCAATCGAAAAACTATTTTGTTTTATCCAAAAGCGCGAAATAAAATAAAATATCATAATATTAAAACTTCGACAATATGAATAAATAAATTATAAAAAAATAAAATAAAATATTTTTTTTTAAAACCACGAGTTTTTAATAATTTTTAGAACCGACCGGTTTCGCTTTACTCAAGCATCTTCAGGGTGCAAATTATTACTAGACAAGAAGTACAAAGTGTGAGCTTATATACAAACATTTTTGAGGGAGACAACACGATAAAAATATAACAAACACAGAGGAATCATACTATACATTTATACAAGTACAAAAGACATGGGGAAAAACAAAAGATAATTGTGTAGACTAATGGATTGTAATAATATATATGGGGAAACAAAGCATCAACTGACATGGTGATAAGGAGAACTTGGACATTTTTAATGGTTTATTGGAAAAAAACTTAATATTGGACTACTTGATATATCTTTATTAAATATGTCAAACCACAAAGTGATTGCTTTCTACAATAATAAATAAATTATAAATCATTATTATTTTTTATTAAAGTTAAAGTTATGTTTACAAGACAAGGTTTTTATGCATAACACTGACGTTAAAAAACATTATTGGAAGCAATAACATTTGAATAAAATACCAGTATTTGTTGAGTTATTTGACTGCTAACAATAAGCTGACGTAGAACAGTGGCTAAGCGCACCTAACCGGCAATCAACAGGGTAAGGATTCAATTCCCGTCGGCCGCATTTTTTTTCTCGGAAGATTTTATTAATTTATATTTGTGTTTCTATTAATTTATATTTGATTATTGGTAATAATAAATATTAATTCCCGAATTGGTGTATATTATGAGGCTAAAAGGAAGAGGAAGGAGGAGAAAGAGGAAGGTGGGGAAGTAATTCTTAACTAAGATCTGGTCACTAAACACCGCTAAAGCCATTTCAAGCAACGTTTTATTTCTGAATGTTGGTCTTACAGGGCGATACTGAAAGTATCTTTCAATATGTAACATGCCGCAAATGCAAGTTTTTATTATTTTAATTGGTTAAATTGTGAAATAAAATTAACTGCACACGCCGCGATTTGAACCCACTACCTCCGGATTGCTAGTCGAGAACCTTACCATTCGACCATGGAGGTTGTCTTTAGGCTATAATAGTTATTAGAATTCTTGAATATTATCGGTGAGATGAAAATGGAATAACACTCTAATCTTTATGGACCTTATGAACAAAATGCTGTGTATAGTGTACGTACCCACTACAAGTACCTACATAAATGCGTTGTACCTACTATAAATAGTCCAAAATTTTTATAAAATATTTTGTAATAATATAAAATCAAAGGATAATTTATAGTTGACCCCAGCAGAGGTCCATCGTGAGACATCGAAACAATAATTGTTGTGTTAATTTATTCCATAATTATTATCCCCCGTTTCACGCATCTTGTTGTTTGTTTATTTATACTGGGTTTTTACAGACGATCTCACTTACTTGATTACTTGAATCCATTTACAAAAACTCAGTTAAGTATAGTATACATTCATATTCATACAGCTAAATAAATATTAAAATATCGAACAAATAAAAATACAAAATTATACGAAAGCTCACTCAAATAACAAATAGTACATACAAATAGAGACGTAAGTAATAGGTACGTAATATAATCAGCGCAACATATTTTTAGCAATTGCAGAACATTTTATCTGAATCCGTATAAATTATCGATAAAAATATTTACTTCAGCACATTCTATCTTATTATATAGTCGACGCATTTGGGTCAGTGGGCTAAAATAGGCGCTATTATTTTTTTATGTATGACATGGCGTCTTAAACTATGGGCAAAACCACTAATAGCGCAACATGGTTTTTGGAAACAGCAATTTTTTTTTTTCTGAATCCGTATAAATTATCAACCAAAATATCTACTTCAGCACATTCTGTCTTATTATATAGTAGACACATTTGGGTCAGATAGTTAAAATATGCGACATTAATTTTGAATGTATTTGGGTGAAACATGCTATGGCGTCTTAAACAATGGGAATTGTAGTAAAACAATAACTTTTGGAAAATGAAGTACGATTTTTTTTTAAACTTACTATTTGATTGTATCGACTTATGAATAATAAATTTTATCTTTAAATATTATAATCATATCTATTGTGAGTTCTGACATAATTTTATTCATCTCTCTACAAGTGGAAGAATAGTTAATATTCTATTCGTATTTTGCCATCATTAAATTTCCTTAGCGCAAACATTAATGTGACCACTTTACAAGAACTTTAAAAACTTCCGCTTAAAGAACAGTTTTTTGCAGTGAGCTTTGACCAAGAAAATCGTTTGATGTACTTACATTTTTTAAGCCTTCTAAGGAAAGAAATACCATTAATTTGTTTGAACACCGATCACAGATGGAAACCAAAAGAATATTTATTTTGTAGCCTGCATTTTCTTGTACACAGTTGTACAAATTATGCTTATTTTGATAAACATAAAAAGTTTATGGATATTGAATGGAAATGAACCGATGTCTGTGTTTGAAAAGACATTTTAATATTAAACACGGGGTTGTCTACCGTTCAAAGCAAAAAGTGGTAAAATAAGTATTTTGATTCATTTGGACCTTGGACGGATATTTGACATTTTTTGACCAAACGTGTTTCGTTTCTTTTAAGGTCGGACGTACGCAACACATGAAAATATCTGGACAAATTTCAATCCATACATTTTTAATTAAAATAGGTGCTTTAGCAAACATGCAATACACGCCATGTTACACATAAGCTTCACGTGTGACAAATGTGTTTCTAAAACAAATATTTTCATAGAAAACGTATGGTTTTTAAGATGTCCGAGAAGTCTAGTACGGGTGATCGATAAAACCTTATGGCAATACGATATTGACGAAATCCGTCATCTATCATCAATCTGCATGCACAACTTTTTGGATAATGTCATTAATTATGAAAAATAAATAACTTAAGGAATGGAGGTGAACAAATTAAGTTTTTAAAATTGAAAGAAATCATATACACGACCCATAAATTTAATTAACTCATCTGAGATTCGATTTTCCAATGATTTCGTTCTCTATGACTAAACACCCCATGAACTAATTAAGGCGATGCACTACGTCGTGTAATACTTCAAATCTTGCCGCTATCAATAACAAACCTTACGTGGATGGCGATAAGACTTAAATTCCCGCTTCACACCATCCACCTGTTTTGATTTATGCAAGAAAAAGACATGGCCAAAAAGTGCCTTTCATTTTATTTTGTGGATTTTCAGGCACAAATATTTTATTTTTCGATCATTTTATAAATAACTTAATTTGCCACATTATACAATAAAACCATAACCGAAAATGGGTTCATAAGTAGGATATTTTGAACTATAAAGCAGTTTTCATAGGCCTATACATAATTTTTTTCTGGGCTTATAAAAAGACTTTGCTAAAAAATACTCGATTCTTCAAAGGCCAAGATGTATTCTACTCGCAGTATTTAATTAAAGCATCTGAAACATTTCTAGGCGACCAAATTGTCAAACCAAAAACACATGATTTTAAATTACTACGTAGTGCATCGCCTTAACTCCATTTTTTGAGTCAAACTGTCAATGTATATTATTTCAAATCGATATTGTCTGTTTATAAGATTTCTAAGTTCTAAGAAAATATCTCCAGTGTTGCCGACGAATGTCGATTTCTAATTTATTCCATTATATATATCGGTCTAGCTAACAATAGCGCGACAGTGCTTGTAAAGTTATTGATTCCAATAAGCTAGACCCCCTGATGCCTTAACGAGTCGCACGCATTGCGTACGTGGAACCAGTGTGTTGAAGCCTTTAAGCTATCGTTTTTTTGATTTTTAATTTTTAATTTTAAACCATCTGGAGCTAGTGAGATTATGGCATCCCCGATTAGGGTATGTCGTGAGGCCGCAGGTAGTGAGGAGAGGAAGGAAATGAGGAAGAGGTAGTGGGGAAGTACCTTGCTATTCAGATCTGGAATGTTTCAATTCTGAATGGTGGTCTTATACCAGGGCGATACCGAGAGTATCTTCAACTCCGGAACATGCCTAAAATATACTTTATATTGTAAGGCGCCAGTGTAAGAAGGGGCAGTTTTACTAACGTGGGCGACAGTGTGAAAAGGTGCCTTTGTACGGAGACTTACCAATGTACATTTCGGTTTTAGCTCAGGTGGTAGAGAATTGAGTTCCATATCTTCAGGTGTTAGGTCAGTCAATGGGCTTTTACACGGGAGACAAATGCCAATTCGACCACTGCATATTCGTCAAAAGAAAAACAAAATGAGAGTATGAGAGTATATTCACAAAGCACAGTTACATTACAGATACACAGATTAAAGGGTTATTAACATCCTAAATATTTCTATCTGTTTGTTAGGAACAATCTCTCTCTGTATTTAAGGTTCTGGCTGGCAAGCCTGAACGTTAACACGATTCAAATCATAAAATGCACATAAGGAGAAATGGTAATTAATCAGCTTACATGAATTTGCAGGAGGAACAACCGTGCATGTTGAATCACTAGTATGGCGGGATATCTTCTGTACTGTACGCGCCAATGCGCGTGCAGTTCTCCATGGTAAATTGGCACTGAATTAGATATTGGTTATTTAAAGTATTTGTACAAAAATAGCCATTAATTTAGGCGCGCTACAGGGAGCGTCTTTGTTAATTGCAAGGCACACATGTTGTCAAGGCCGAGGTTGAATTGTAAGTGGCCGTTGATTTTGTCAGCCAGCGTGCGCACGCATTGTGCAGTTGCCAACGTAGCCCTGCGCAATGCGACGCATGCGTACAGCGAACAAAGGTGACAACTGATAGCTAGGTAATTTGAATTCGCGGGAGTTTTGAACGTGTCGATTCGTTACGTGACAATATTATTTTAAATTGATTAATTTGTGAAATAATACAAATCAATTGTGCAGGCCGTGATTATACCCGTCATCTCCAGCTTGCTAGTCGAGATCCTTACCCCTCGAGCACGGAGGCTGTCAAGGCCTCAAAGTAAAAATTATAGCCATTTCATAAATTATGTTTGTGTCACAAAACATATAATTTGAAGATGACACATATTTAAGCTCAATAAGCACTCAAACTTATGATATTTAGGTAAGTAAAGTAGGCTTTTATTTCTAATGTTACAATTTTACATTTTTTCTATTTCATTTAGTATCTCATAACAAAGTAAATCAAACTAATTTGTATGATAATAACTAGCGTAACTCCTTCCTTGTCAATACAAGGAAGAGTTGCGGCAAGTTTAACTGTTATTTTCCGACACGTTTTAAAGACAGTCGATAAAATGTATGTTAGTGACGTTGCAATTTTCGATGCGGCTAGGACTTAACAGCCATCTAAGCCGCCTCTCAGAAGATTGGTACATGAGGTGACACAAGACTCTAATAATGGCCGTTTGCTTACATTATAATATTTTGACGAATTTGTAACTAAAATATCTTTTTTTGCCAGACCGACACCCATATTAATATTTAAAATTAATCAAAACAGTACCTTGTCATGAAGATATGTTACATATAAAATTTGTAACAAGGTGTGTGTGCATCACTTCTTATATCGCATCTATGGTCTTGGTATGTGGGACCTTTAAATACCTACACATTGTCATTTTGCTATTGGTCAAATTGACAGCCCTGGAATTCTGACTTGGAGAGTTGCTTAACCTGAGGGAGCAAGGATCTATGATTTGCATTGGAAGCAGTCGCCATTCTTTGATCACCAGCCCAGAGCAGCAGGCATTCCTCTTGACTGAGGTTTTAAGAACACATTTGACATTTTTTGTGAGCATCAGCTTTGCAAATGGAGCATTGATCATTGGATTGATGGAATTGGATGGCATTTGCAGATCCTCTTTGATTAAGAGGGACCCTTTTGGAAACCAGTAGCGTGAGGCTATTTTGCATTGGACTGCAAGATTATTTTTTGGATAAATTATAATCTGGGAATTGCGGTGAAGAACCAGAATCTACTACTTATGATCAAGAACGAACTGGTATGACACCTTCATTTTACCTATGCAAGCCATTTGCCAGACAGATTATATAGTAGGATGCTAATTAATATCTTTTTTATTATGTCTTTTTTGTGGTAATACATTTTTAGTATTCTTAAGTATTTTTTATTTCTAGATAATAAATCCATCCTTACTTTTATATGTTGCCACTTAATCCCAGGGTAACAGATATTTAAAGTAGACGATTTAAAAAAAATATAAAACGTTTTTTAACTGGTCCCATGATAACCCAAACAATTCAACACACCTTTAATAAGTGATATAAAGTCATTAGAAACGATTAGGAAAACAATTTTTTTTTAACCTTACCTAACCTAACCTACATAACCCAGTAAATAAAGTTTTTGTTTTATCACTTTACATGACTTTATATAACTTTTTAAAGATGAGATGTATTATCATTGTGATGGTTTATCCGATTACCGTATAAACTAGAGTGCTCACAGAACATTCAAGACCAACATCAGAACTTCCAATTGAAGCAACAAAATTTACAAGATAAAGACCTCCTTTCCCACTCCTATTATTCCTTTAATTTACACGATTGTTTAATCTTATCTTCTTGCTAAAGCTACAGTCTATTCGTCGAGTACCAATCGATTCGGTGCGCAACAATAATAAGTACCGGATTTTATGTTTCTAGGCGATACATTAGTTACTTCACGATGTATTTATTTAGGAAAATTTTTAAGAACGATTTAGGAACGATTTTATTAATACGTTTATCAGAATTAATTAAGATAAGCCCGCGAAAAAATCAATTTTCTAGGTCTAATTATGGCAAATTCGACCGTAGGTCAGTTGAATACGATGTCTTGCACACATAATATATTTATACACGACTTCTTCAATTACGTTTTAAAATTCCTACTTTATTTTAGAGCATTTGCTAAGGCAAATTCGACCGTAGGTCTGTCCGATACACCAGGGCCGCGCATCGCATATTTCTATGCACGGCTTCTTCAATTACGTCGTTAAAAATTCGATTTTTTTAAGGTATTGTGTCTTGTTAATACATGGTAATAAGAGTTTTTGGTGCATATAGTAGTAGCTATTACGACTTGCAACCGTTACACAAGCGTATTATATATTTAGGCAAAGTAAAAGATCTTCTTTTACCGTACATGGGCGTACAAAGATAATTACATATTACTACAAATGAACTTTACAATATTACATCTATTTTCGTCATTCTCATTTTTTTAAATTTCTACTTTATTTTTATTACAATATTCACAAGGTTTTTCAGTGCATACTAGACAAACTATAACCAGTAATACATGAGTGTTGTATCTCCTGGTTAATCACAAACTCTCTGATTGAATAAAACTTGAGCTCAACAAAATACTTGGAGTTTTAGGGCAACATAAGACTCTAATAACGGGGGTTTGCTCGACGCTCACAATTTGATTTATTCTGTTGAACGTATTACTAAAATCTCAAATGTTTCTAGAGGGATCTCTGCAGATTTAAATTATTAATATATAAGATTAATAAATACAAAACCTTGCCATTAAAATATTTTATAAAACTTAGATTAGTACCAGATTGCATTTTTATTGACGATGAATTAGTAACTTTTCGAGGGATCCCTCTAGAAAAATTTGAGCTTTAAGTAATACTTCAATTAGTAATAATTAAAATAAACCCCACGGAAAGATAGATTTTTTAGGTCTGCTACGGCAAAGTGGACCGTAGGTCCGTCTAGTCTGTTTTTACATGACTTCATCACTTATGTCGTTAAGATTCCCACTTTATTTTAGAGATTTGATAGGGAAAATTCAAGTCATTGAGATTCTGGCTTTATTAAAAGGTTTTGTCTTGTTTTTATGTTAAAGATTGACAATTGTCTCAGATATGTTAATTAGGTTAATTTGCAGGTGCAGACCCCGACCTTGAGGTTCCCACCTTACTTATTATAGATTGACAATTGTTTCTGATATGTTAATTAGCAGGTGCAGACCTCGACTTTGAGGTTCCCACCCTACTTATTATAGATTGAAAACTGTCTTCGATATGTTAATTAGCAGGTGCAGACCTCGACCTTGAGGTTCCCACCTTACTTATTATAGATTGACAACTGTCTCTGATATGTTAATTAGCAGGTGCAGACCTCGACCTTGAGGTTCCCACCTTACTTATTATAGATTGACAATTGTGTCTGATATGTTAATTAGCAGGTGCAGACCTTGACCTTGAGGTTCCCACCTTACTTATTATAGATTGACAACTGTCTCTGATATGTTAATTAGCAGGTGCGAACCTCCACTTTGAGGTTCCCACCTTACTTATTATAGATTGACAACTGTCTCTGATATGTTAATTAGCAGGTGCAGACCTCGACCTTGAAGTTCCCACCCTACTTATTATAGATTGACAACTGTCTCTGATATGTTAATTAGCAGGTGCAGACCTCGACCTTGAGGTTCCCACCTTACTTATTATAGATTGACAACTGTCTCTGATATGTTAATTAGCAGGTGCAGACCTCGACCTTGAGGTTCCCACCTTACTTTTTATAGATTGACAATTGTCTCTGATATGTTAATTAGCAGGTGCAGACCTCGACCTTGAGGTTCCCACCTTACTTATTATAGATTGACAACTGTCTCTGATATGTTAATTAGCAGGTGCAGACCTCGACCTTGAGGTTCCCACCTTACTAATTATAGATTGACAACTGTCTCTGATATGTTATTTAGCAGGTGCAGACCTCGACCTTGAGGTTCCCACCTTACTTATTATAGATTGACAACTGTCTCTGATATGTTAATAAGCAGGTGCAGACCTCGACCTTGAGGTTCCCACCTTACTTATTATTCACTCTCTCTAAAATAATCGACAGCTTAACGCCATATATGTCTAAATTAATATACTTATATCTAGTACCATCTATGGGTAAGCTCCCATACTAATATTAAAAATATTATACTGAGTTTATTGGGGTAAGACATGTACATGGCATTTTGGTCTTCGGTGACTTTATTTTTATTTTTTTAAATCTAATGTAGATATAATTTGACATAAAAAGGTAAGAACAGAGCGATGAGTTGGGTGGTTACTCGGCTAAGTAACCAGTGAAGATACAAGAAAGATGTTATTAAATGTTTAAAACAAAAAAAATGTTAAAAAAATAGCCGGAGTCCAAAATAACACCTACATTTCTTTTTACTCCAAATAAACCTTAGTCCTGAAACACTCTGTATTATTTATTTAAAAAAAATTAAACGTTTTTCTTATTAGGTTGCTATTTTCGAAACTTTCTCTGTTTTTATCTTTCTTCCCATAATAATTATATGTAATATTAAACATACTTAAATTTAAATTATCACTAAAAACATTTATTTTAAACAAATGTCATTACACCTTAAATGAATACCTTACATAAATTAAATACCTCTGTTTTTTATTTTTTATTTACATTCATTTGTTAACATGTAATTGTTGGTTTATGTTATATAATGTGTATTTGTTGGGTTAGCTGGAAGAAATAGGATGTAACCTTTAAGCTATACCTTTCGAACTCGTGCAATAAATATTTTTTTGAATTTGCAATTTTCAATTTTAAACGTATTTTTCTTTCTAAATATTCTGTACATTTTGTATTCACTACGTATATCTCGACGCGGAAACACTCCCAGTGAGACAGGTATTCCAAAACCGTTTTGTAATATGTTTCATCACGATAAAAAAATGGAATAAAACTTGTAAAAGGATTTATAAAAAATGAGAAAAATTCTCTGCAGCCTGGGAAAAATATTTGTTTTGAGATGTTCAATATTGCAGCATTGAATATCGAATGAATTCGACAGGGCTTCACGCTGTCCAAAATAAATACATTTTAGATAAATTGAAACATGCATTACAAATATTGCATCGGCCGAAGCACTTTAGCTCGTACGTTTCTTCAGAACGGAAATTTTATTTCAACGCAAAGGAAGATGTTATTCAAATGCCAGCAAAACATAAACTTTGTGGATAGAATAAATTTGTTTCGGAATTGAAGCTATGGTAAAATGTAGGTACTTGTATGGCTTCGACGTTCCAATTATTCTGACTGCTTGGAATGTATAAAGCAATCGCATTTAAATTAAATTGCAGTAAATAACGTCTTCGTCTTGTGGTGCTCTCTTGAAATAAAAAATATAATTTAATGAACAGTATTTTTTAATGGTTCATCCCATCTTCATATTTCTTCGACTTGCACGTCTCATCACACCCTTATTAAACGCTGTTTTTTCTATACATTGTATTAAGACTGTACAATTTCTAATTCGAATTATTACTAAATGAAAATGTCTTTAACTGGCTACTTAAGATCTGACAATATATCCCTTTGCCAGACTCGCCTGACGTGCCATGCGCATGTTTTTCAAGGGAAAATGTGATGTATAACTATAATTTGTGATGCGTAATGTGTGATCTAAAACATGGTTTTATTAATTATTTGTAATGTAATGACCATGATTAAATATATTTACTATTATTTCTGTTTTTTTGTTAGTTTTAATCATTAATAAGGTCACATTCTGAGAATAGTTCCATGTTCCCGGAAAAGAGAGGTTATTTCCAATAAATTATTTTTATGGGTATTCCAGCAATTATGTTGTACTACAACACTCTGTTAAATTATATGAATATGCTCAAATTGTTAGACAGAAGAATTTTCACTGACTCTGTATTTCTATATAAAATTCTAAATGATTTATTTATTGTTTTTGTGTTTAATTCGTAGAACTCCATTTAATTTTTTTATAAATTTAATTTAGATTAAATTTGATAATATTATTATTAAGTTCTGCAAGTGTTTTAGTTTTTTATTATTGTGACAGCTGTTTCGGCTTACAAGGCCATTTTCAAACTGTGGTTAGTCTAAAACGTCGTCTCAATGTGGACTAACCACAGTTTGAAAATGGCCTTGTAAGCCGAAACAGCTGTCACAATAATAAAAAACTAAAACACTTGCAGAACTTAATAATAATATTATCAAATTTAATCTAAATTAAATTTATAAAAAAACTAAATGATTTAGTTGATAGTCCGGTATTGCTAGAATTGATAAGCTTTCGGATTCCACAACGTAATACTAGAAGTCAAGATTTTATATGTATTCCTCTTTGCCCAGAATACTAATGGAGGGAAACAATTATACCAAGTCAGTGGACATCTTCAATTTATTTTTAAACAAATGTAAGATGTTGTTAATGAAGCAATTTAGTAATGTACATTGAATAATAATCAATATTTCTTAATATTCTCATGAAAGAAGAAGAAGAAGAAGAAGAAAAGCCCTGAAAAAGGGCTTTAATAAATAAAAAAATAAAAGTGATTTTTGATTTCATATAATTTAGTGGAATTTACCGCATGAATTTAATAAAACTTCCATAAAAGTAGTAATAAAATAAATGCCTTCTGCATAGTATGTAATTTATATTTTTTAAATCAACGTTTATATTGTGCCAAATGAATTAAAAAAACCCTTTTTATAGTTATCCCCTGGGAATTATCATTTTATTTTTTGATTGTATGAACGAGATAAAATAGTAAATTTTCTTGCAAATTCTTTAAATAAATAGCGCCGTGTATTTTGAATTTGGTGAAATCCTGATGTTTTAATCAAAAAAAATTGTGATAACCATTTTTCATGAGTGAATTTAAAATATTTCACTTTTCAAATATGAAAGTATATTTCAAATACAAAAAAGTAATTTCATTATGTATCTAAAATGGTATTTGGTTTTACGACAATTCAAAATGAATAAAAATATAGAATATTTAAAATACCTTGGAAAAATTACGAAATTCGACGGTAAATTATTATTATTCCAAGTTTATACAACAGATAAACAATCCTCTTTGATAAGATAAGCAATGTATCTTTCCACTAACCGTGTAACCTTTATGTCAGTTTTATTTTACGTATCAATTAGTAAGGTTTTCACATTTTTTTTTAATTCATTTATTTTTCCCAATTTTTACATTAATTACATTCAATATTATATAAATCAATACGAATAATGGGAATCCACTAAGGCGCAGCCTGTGCGTGGGTAATATATTTAAGTTATTCTTTTATTGTACCTAGAAATAAACAAATTGTGGGCATATAAAATTAAAAAAAAGATTACATTTTGTCTAAGCGGTTTGTATAAAAACTGTTTACAATAGTGTATAGTGAAGTTATTAGTGTTTAGTGTAATATATGGTGAATATTTTATGAGAAACATAAATTGATACAAATTAAATAAAAAAAGTTTCAACTGCTGTATCGAAAAGCCATAATTTTAATTCTTTTATGTATTGAGGAAGTTTAGTAATCACTTATTTTTAATACACAATATTTTTCGGTAAAAGATTGAAAGTACGAGGTCCAATGAAACTGCAGTGTGTTTGCATTTGTTTTGTGTTCGTTTGGGGGGTATAAAATACATTATTATTTCTAATGTTGGTTCTGTTTTCATTTATTACGAATTTCTTTTTGTTTTTAAAGATGTATTTCATAGTTTGCAAAATAAATAGTTTACGGATACAAAATAGTTTAGATTCTTTGAATAACTCATCTGTTGAAAATGTTCTTTTCCGACTATACATAACTTTGATGATATAATTTTGAATTATTTGTAAAGGTTTGATATGTGCATGAAGCGTACCGCCCCATCCTATTATTCCATATATGAGTGAAGATTGCACCAAAGAAAAATAAATCATTTTCAGTTTATCAACATTGAGCACTTCTTTTAGTCTGTAAAATGTGTATGTAAGATATCTTAATTTACAGACGGTATTATCAATTTGTGACTGCCAATTTAATTTTGTATCAATAACAATACCTAAATATTTAATCTTTTCAAATTTTCCGAGTTCAAAGCAAGATGAGCATATTTCTTGATTACAGTTCACATTATGTATTCTAATTTTAAGGTTATTGGGGGGTTTATTTTTAATATTTTTAAAAAAGGTTAGGTAAAATGTTTTATTATAGTTTAAGAAGAGTCTATTACTTTTTAGCCATGATGAGACATTTGTAATACATTTTGTTGCCTTCAAAAAAGTTTCAGGCCAGGATTTTCCATTCACTATTATTACTGTATCATCAGCGTAAGATACGATTTTACCAGGGATTATAACATCACATAAATCGTTTATGTATATTAGAAAGAGAATTGGGCCAAGCACAGTTCCCTGTGGTACTCCATTTTTTATTCCTGTTTCAGTACTATAAAAATCCCCTATTTTTGTTTTTTTTTCTGTCTTTGAGAAAGCTAGTAAGAATTTTTAGTGTATTACTTTGCAAACCTATTTGATTCATTTTTTTTTATAAGTAGATTGTGTTTTACCGTATCAAAAGCTTTTCTTAAGTCTAGAAATATAGCTAAACTCTTCTTAGTTTGATCAACAGATGTGTATAATTTTTTAGTCAGATCGAATATTGCATCTTCAGTGCTTAGTTTTGTTCTGAAGCCATATTGATTTTGAGACAGAATTTTGTTTTGTTCTAGGTAATTCATTATTCTATTTTTGATACATTTTTCAAATATTTTTGAGAGGTTTGAGACCAAGGAAATAGGTCTGTGGTTGTCTAATATGTACGTTTCTCCAGATTTGTGAATTGGTATTATGATAGAGGTTTTTAATTGTTCGGGAAAATGTCCCTCTTTTAAGGATATATTAAAAATATGTAGCAATGGAGTTAAAATGTAATGTTTTATTTTTTTTAGTGTGTTACCTGATAAACCATCAATTCCTGTAGAATTTGTTGATTTTAGACCGTCATGTGTTTATCAATTTCATCTGTTGTGATGGGTGAAAAATATTCTAAGCAGTTAATTGAATCGTTAGTTGAGTCTAAGTGTAAAGATAAGTCTACGGGTATTGTATTATCAATTTTACTAGAAGATTCAAGTACTTGATTTACTACATTTGTAAAAAAGTTGTTAAAGTTTTCTGCAATAGCCGATTTGTCAGTTATAATATTTTCATTTATTATAATCTCATTGACATCGGTTGATATTTTTTTTTTGTTCTTCATTTCGTTAATAATATTCCACGTTTTTTTGGTATCATTTTTTGCACTATCAATTTTTCATATTTCATTGCACGGTCATTTGTCAAGTGAATACAAATTTCACCACGTTTTTTAGCAAAACCTTTAATGTTTTAATGTGAAGTTGACATATAGATAGATGAAGGTATATCCAATCGATCATTTGTGGGTATGTTTATAGATTTACCATATTATTTTATTTATGTCATTCCTCAAAATATTAATATGGAAACATATAAAACTGCTTACTGCGGTTTAAAGCCAATGAATCCACCTAGATTTCACCGTGTATACCAAATTTTTAGATTTGAAAAATTTGACACACTATGACATGCAATCGCTCAAAATGATTTTGAAAACTTGCCATAGTATGCAAAAAATCGCTCGAGTGGATCATAAAAGAGAAACTAGAATAACACGTTAACTAAAGTATTAGGTAGATAATAACCGAAGTCCCTGCCATCCCCCGGGCTACGTAGTTTTTGTAAATCAGATGTACACATATTATTTTAAAATTTTGAATGTAAATAAGTAAAAGTGTGCTAAATTTCATCATGAATTATATACTTCTGCTTTAAGAGGAAGCTACAAGCTAAAATGTGTATATTCTTGGTGTTCCTTATTTTGAAGGTAATAGGCATTAAAATCGCTTGACAAACGGAGTCTAGAAACTTTCGATTTCAAGCACAAAACTGGTTTTTATTTATTTTGTAAATAATTTTATAAGAAAGCAAAAAATTTAATAAACTGAAACTATCACAGATAATCTTAGCTATCATGCTGTATTTTTTATAAGTTGTTTCATTTACGCGTTCACACATTCCTTTTGAAAAAAATATTATTTTAGTATTTTACATTTTTATTTTTTATTTAGTAATTTATTTTTTATTTGTATTCTTTTAAAGCGAAACGATAGGAAATACTTGAAATTATGTAAAGCTATTTTTTTGGTATTCATAATGTACACCCATTCGTTATAATAAGATTAATCAAAATAGTGATTTAGCATTAAGGGGTGCGAAAAGCGCAGGGGGGGTGTTTTTTATAAATCTCATGTATAGAATGACGTTTCCGCACGATTTGAGATTTTCATTGACCTTCCTATTGTTTTAAAGACCAAGTGAACTAAATTTCATAAATCTAGGAAGAAAACCGTAGATTTGTAAAAAAAACATCAAACTCTCTCCGGCCACAAACTCTTTTTTTTACATAAAAGGAATATATTATATTTCGTATCATGGATTCATACTGCAGATCAACACTCTAACAATAATTTTCACGTAAAAGTTCATTTTTCCTCATTCATCGCAAGTTAATGGCAGGGTGGAGGATTCTTTCGCTTTTTAGCAGTCGCTATCATTAATCAACCATTCTTTTTTAAGGCTGCGCGGGTACGGAAGCCTGTGAGCCTAGATTCAGATTACATAAGATTGGAGCCCGCTTTTCTCATTCGGTGAAATGTGAAAATGTTACCCCGGTGAATAGATTACACAATACAAATATTTTTTTAACTAGTTTTACCCCGCCATGCATTGCTGTGGCTCAGTCTGTCTATGCAGATAGAATAACAATAGCGCGTGTTGCTTTTACGTCCTACAGATGGCGCTGTTTATAAAAACATGTTTTTGCTTGTTATAGGTGACATATATAAAATATAGGTATATAAAAACACAAACATGTTTGAATGCGATGTTGTGTCAAAATTTCAAAGCAATCGGTGACGAAATTTAGGAGATTTAAGATTTTGACATATAACATATATTAACATTTTTATTTATATAAACATTTTAAGACCTCAATATACGATGGGGTTAATCATAATTGTTCTTCAAAAACCACACTTATTAAAAAAATATATTATTTTGAAATACCAGCCTTGAAAGAAAGGATGGTCAGTAAGTTTATTTAGCGGGAAATTAGACGGAAGACTTTACTCTGACATCCTGAGTGGTAACGTAGTTATGATTCATGGATTATATCGACTTTATCAATAGTTCATGGGTTCACATCTCGACATGTGCAAATAATATATATTAAAAATAAAACATAATAAAGATATATATGCCGCAAATTCTCAATATCGAGATATTCTCACTATCGCCCTAGCGATAGACCACTATTCAGAAACGAATCGTTGAAATAGCTTAAACTTTGTTGGGTGAAAATATCTGAATAGCCAGGCACTTCACACCTTCATCTTCCCTGTCTTCTTTCTTACAACTTCCTGCAGCCTCACAATATATCCCAAATGATAATTTTATGGTCTCACTGACTAGCAGGATAGCAGTTGGGTAGACACAGTCCAGTGCTGCTGGAACGGGGCAGTGAATATGACTTGGTAATTGGACTTTGCATTTGTTGCAAACATCGGACCAGTGTCCCTAATTAGCAAGCAATAGGAATGTCATCTCTCAATCCCTGCATTATCGACAGCTATATTTTTACCAGTGGCATCTATGAATAACCTCTTAAAATAATATTTAGCATTTTTAATTCCAACTGCTCCCAACCATCTGGCGCTAGTAAGACTATGGCATCCTCAATTTAGGTATGTTGTGAGGCTGAAAGTAGTGGCAAGGGGAAGGAGATGGAAAAGCGGACGGTGGAAAAGTACCTGGCTATTCAGATCTTGTCACCAAACACGGCCAAAGCCATTTCAAGCAACGTGTTAATTCTGAATGAAGTCCTTACACCAGGGCGATACTGATGAGGGCTACTTGAGAGCCTCTTCCCTCGACCATGAAGGCTGTCAAAATACAGGATACATTTATCATGTAACTTATGAATAAACTGAAATCGAAAAATAAAACAATATGAGGAGGGGGATATGAGAGAATAAATATCTGATCAAAAACTTTTTGACTGCTCCTTGCCGACTTTACTCCACGATTGAGCATGAGATTCTTTATCTCAGGGTCGTGGGTTTGAGACCCACGTTGAGCGCCACTAGCTTTATTTAAGTGAGCGTTGAGGCATCAAAGGCATCGGCTTGACGACGTGGTCAAATGAGATTTAAATAAGGTTACATTTATGGAATTAATTATTTCGTAACAATTTTTACCCAATAATTTTTCCATGTAATTATTTTTACTCTCGTTTTGACTAACTATTATGTTTATCCTATGCCATCTTTTAGGACGCTGTGTTGAGGGTTTCAAGAATATGAAGTAGTATAACTTCCGGAAAGGAAATGGCATGAGTGTGGGTAGGAGCCTTTTCAGGATTGACGGACTTATAAATCCATCCATCCCGCTGACGTAGAAGGCGATGTCACCAACGTGCTTATATCAAAAGTCTCATCTAGTGTATTTTAAATCGTTGTATTTAAGGACGTGTTGGGGAGGAGGGAGTTGTTAGGGGGAAGACGAAGAATCCTAAGTGCGCATTGAGAGTTATGACGGAAATACGTGAAAAAGCCTCCACCCCAGATGTAAGGTGGATTCACTGGGTTTCACAGTTCAGAGAATTAAATAAACTTACCGGTCGCGGGATATGAAAAAATATGAAAGGTGAAAATTTTTACGTAAATTTTTACATAAATTACATTTTGCGCATAACAAAGATTTTACCCAAATTATCATAATGTCAGTTCAGTTCATCAGACAAACCCAAAATTATTCTTAATGTGCTCTTTCAAATTCATATCTACATTCATATTTACACGACTAAAAGAAACATTTAGAACAGGGAATATTTTATTACTATATCGGACGTAGTGAGTCATATGTGTTATTGTGTCATTAAGATAATAAGTGCTCACGTTTTTATGATGACACATCTTTGATAAAATCACATGTGTATATATGACACTGTCATATACTCGTATATTCATATCACACCCAGCTGAGACCAATGCAATTAATTCGAATGATTTTTTTGGATTTTTTATGAAATAATGTCCTTTGTTTCACTCAGCAATCTTATGCATCCTGTGAGGACGTAAGGATGATCACCCGTATTACAATATTTACCCCTACAGAACACATGTGGGAAATGTACAATTTTGTCCCATATATAGAGAAGTGACATGTACATTGTACACGCAAGCATTCTTCATCCGACAGAAGTCGGGAAAAACAAAAAAAATTTATTGACTATTTTCCTACTGGTCCAACAAAGCTCAAGCTGCTTGTACACACTGGTCTCTAACTGAACAACTCTGGGATTAAGGTGAATTAAATGTGCCGGTTTCCTGTTGAATTTACATTATTTGTACGGGCTCCGCTTTTCCCATACAACAACATTTCACATTTAGCTCTTTTAAATTATGTGAATAATGATTACTGCTAAGACAGTCGGATTATTGCATCCCAAGTTGCGTTATGTTGTAAGACTGAAGGGATTCGGGAGATGGAGGAGATCGTATTTGCAAATGCTGTGGAAGGAGTGATCATGGATCTTGAATAATAGACCCATGTGGTAGGAATGAGGAAACACATAGGTCGGCAAATTGTTTTACAGCCGAGCTGTTGAACCCAACTTGTAGAAATGAACCGTTCTCTAGTGATAAATTTCAACCGTGTACACATGTTGGGTGTGCATGTTTCCCGACTATGCACTGGGGAGACGAAGATTGAAAAGTACCAGCTGGCTTTCAGATCTGATCACCAAACACGGCTCGTACCATTTCAAAGCAAAATTTGATTCTTAATGTTGATAATAAATCATCGTTTCTTTTTACCATTTTCTTCTACGCTCAAAAATTTCTCTGCGATGCTCTACCTGCATTACAAGCTGAAGTTTTCCAGTTTCCATTTTTCTTTCCTTGTTTTTATGTTTCTATTCTTCCGTGCAGCTTCTTGATTTTTAAAATATGGTTGTGTACTTGAACTCAGAGTTTCTTTTCCTGTCTTTTATCTCGTCTTAAATTGCTAAACTTACATTCGTGAAGTAGGAATTCTTAAATTTGCTCAAAATATTATTTTAAAAAGAGTGCTCGGCAAACAGGTGGCTTGAATTTTCGACTGGAATTTAGATAGACTGAGTTTGATTCCTTCAGCGAGTACCGATATTTTCTTTAATTAATTTAATTTTTGGGAAAGTTGACAGCTAATATTAAAATTAACGTATATTATTATATTAAAACAGTTCTAATATCGATAGTAAATTCTCAAAGTGTATCAATGAAGTGATTTATTTTAGTTACAAGATATGCTGTTTTGGAGAAGGGGCAGAGATAATATTAGGATAAGGGGACGATGGACGAAGTGGGAGCCCCCATGTCATATACTGACCCCCAGATTTCCATCTACCCCTCATAACTTTTTCCTTTCCACAACTGACTCATCTTCCTTTCTTTAAGAACCCTCCACACATCATCCTCGAATGTGACAAGAGGATTTTTTTTAATTCAGAAACTAACCGGTATTACCATTATGCGTTCATCTTTTTTAATGTGAAACCGCACAAGAGTCCCAACTGCTCCCAACCGTCTGGAGCCAGTGAGACTATGGCATCTTAAATTGGGATATGTTGTGAGGCTGAAGGTAGTTGGAAGGGAAGGAGATGGCAAGAGAAATGTGGGGAAGTATATGGCTATTCAGATCTAGTCACCGAACACTGCCAAAGCTATTTAAAGCAACGTTTCAATTCTGAATGGTTGTCTTACACCATGGCGATACTGAGAGTATCTTAAAACGTGACGCAAAAATACTATATATATTGTTTAAATGAGTAAATTGCAAAATCACACAAATTAAACAAATAAAATTTTCTTGGGAATCCGCGACCTCCGGTTTTCTAGTCAAGATATTTTATTTCATTAGCTTACCGCAGTTTGGTCTCCAAAAAGCGGCTTAAGTATTCTTTGAAATGTTAATTTATTTTCAAATACTTAAAGAGGTTTTTATCGGCAACTAACTTAAGCCTGAATACTTTATTCCACAAAAAGCTCGTTTTGTGTAAAATCGTACTTATAAAGGTCACCTAGTGTTTACAGCTTTCGATTGAATGTCAAGTTCACAAAAAAGACTTTATTGAAGCATTTTTTTGATCGTGTGAATATAAAAATAAGTTATCAATAGTGTTTTTAAAATAAATAGTAATATAAAATAAAGCAATATCGGATTCCAGCCATGTTATATTTTGATATGGTTCGCGATTGAGTGAACTGAAAAATCCTTTGAAATCTCAGAACTTTTTTCACGATCCTACGCAAATTCCATTTGTTTTTAAAATCAAATTCTTCTCACAAACCACAAATCTTTCTTGGAATTTTGATTTCAACTTTTATTATTTTATATTATAGAAACAAACAGTACATGCTTTACAGAGATGAAACAATATACAGGAATAAGATATTTCATGTTAAGCACTATGATATGTTTCCTTGTAATGTCTGCTAAGTGGTATGTTTATTCCTTAATTACCAGGTGACGTGTATCGTATATGGGTGTGTGTGTGTGTGTAACGTATGTGTGAGTATTTGTGTGTGTCTGTATTGAACAGTTTAAATTATTGACATGATGCTACGTTTGAATTTGGTCAGTGAATCCTAACAAATGTAAATGTTAGAGTTTTGACAAATATTATTTAGAGTATGAAGAGCTTGGTTAATTTTCTAATTAGATGCTGAATTTGTTTTATAATTAAGCGTGTGGAATAGCACTGTATGTCGTGTACGTCTCAAAGGTATGTTAAAATTAATAAGGTACAGTCGATGGTATTGTTTAAAATTCTGTGAATAAATATTGAGTCAGTTACTACTCGTCTTTGCTGCAAAGTTTCAAATGTATATTCAAATTTATTGTTGAATTTGGAGGTAACATTTTATAAATTCCGGAAAATTCAACAATACTATCTCTTAAGTACAGCGGCCTGGTCCCCTAAGTGTTGTGTAAATGGCAAACCAATTACACTTAGTACTCGTGTGCTGTATCACATGATGTCTACTATTATAGTAGAAATTTAAAAAGCAAATAAAAAAACTGTCCATCTAAAATTAGCACTAGCAAAAATAATGATCGTCCCAAGACATAAAAATATGTTTGTACTTGGTAACCGATCGAGGAATCCTTACATGTTAATTTACGGAAGCGTAATGGGTGCCATCCTACTTATTTTATTTCTAGCCTACAGGGTGTTAGATAATTTATTTTATTATTTAGTAATATTCTCCGTAAAACGATTATACACCAATATATTTTATTTATTTATTTTACGCCTATTAAGGCTTTTACCTACATATATAACAATATTTAAAAAATTATACTTGTAAATAGTGCAGGAAATGACTGTTTAAAACACATAAATAAAAATATTGTTGAATTTTATCCACACAGTATGTAGGTACAAAATATTTTTTTTGTTTCAGCAGACAAAATACTGTTAACGTGCAAAATACTGTAATACCATCAATTTAAATAGCTTTATCAAAATATTCCCCTACTTGATGAAAAAAACTTCAATAAGGTATGCTTATATAAAGAAATGATGATGTACTAATAGCACGGGCAAGCCACCCAATGAGGCCTACATTACTGGAAAACATAAATTGTAAAAAATAATGTACCAAATAAAATTTAAAAAAATATCAACAGCATCGGAGTATTTGTTTCCTAGCTGTTGAATCCGTCGCATAGGAGTGTGATATTGGGACGTTGATATAGAATTGCTACAATAATATGGTAGGTACTGTCTTGTATCCGACCTGCTTGGAGTATGAAAAGAGATAAATAAATCAGGGGTATCAAACATTGAATTAATGATTTTATACAAACAGGTTTAATCGGAAATGATTCTACGATCAGATAATTTTATTTAATTTAATGAACCAAGTACGTTGTCGTAATTTAAGTTTTCTCTAGGAATGCCCATTTTAAAATTTACATATGTTAAAAATTTATTTTTGATTCTTTCAATCGCAAGTAAATGAACCTCATAGTTTGGGGACCAAACCGTGTAATTGTATTCTACATGACTCCTTACTAGTGAAATGAATAATGTTTTAATGACGGAGAAGATCAAAAAAATGAGGTAAATGTAAGTATAAAAAGGTCAAAAGGAGTTTTAATATTTTGTGAGATGCGTCAAAAAATAGATGGTAAACTGTCTCGAGTGAAAATGTCGATAGTCAATGCATTATCGTTAAGCAAATGAGTCGCTCTGTTGATTAGCGTGGTCTGAGAGGTAGGAGTCCTCGCTAACGGAGCATAAAAAAGTTCACGAGATCTCCCACGAGTATTATAATTTAATCAGTTAACCTCTTTCAAAATTAGTGGATTAAGTATTGTTACAGAGATTAACTTTGAAAAAATGTTTAACTAAAATTATTTACCGATGGGTTTTGGGCGGGACTGGAGGTGTTTAAATAGTTATATTCGCAATCGAAATCAAAATTTGTTAAATGAATTTGGGCAAAGAAATGAGAGTATGCGGAATATATGACGCGAATGTGAACGGTAGAATAGGTCAGGGAAGCACGAGGAAGACACGATATAGTGAACCAAATTCTCGAGTCGGACCATTTCAAGAGTCAGAAGAACAGGTATATAAGCTAATGAAGCAAGTAGTGTGCGCCAAAACCAATTTTTTTGGCGGTCCTTCCTCTCTGTCTCTGTCTGATGATTAATTAGTTAGATAATATTCGATGATTATACTTGCCAAGTAAAATCAACAAAATATAAAGCACAATTGATAAACGAGGATCATCAAGAAAGTTACAAGAACTCCTTAGGCCGGGGGATTTTTTTGTTGTTAAGTTGTTGCACTTGGCGTATAAGAGGATCATAAAGGTCAGTTAATTTGATACCACGTGTTTGTCAACCATTTTGTTCAGTCACAGTAAATTCTTCCGACGGAGGGATCGTCGCGCGCTTCCGGCTCCTCCCGTTCGTGCAGATCCACGAGGTACATTCAAAACCATAGAAGAGGAATGCAGACCCGGTGAGTCAGCCTCCTGCATGACAATGCCAGGTCTCACACCGCGTGAGTTTCACAGGAGGTGCTGACATAGTTTGTGTGAGATATTGTCACCCACCCCCTTTTAACTAAACCAAATAATTTTTTGCTTGGGAAACGTTTTTCCAATGATTAAGAGGTCGAGGAGTTTATGAAACTAGCATACGAAAAACTCGTGCCCCGACACAGAAATGTCTAGATCTCTATAGTGCGTGATTTTGTTGAAAAATATTTTAATATATATTTGTAAAGTATCCTGTGAATTTCAATTAAATAAAGCATTTTCGATCCTACATAAATATTGTAACCTTACTATCAGGATGACCGTATATTTGCAGCCAATGATATACTAATTGTAATACTCTGTTGATACTCCAGGTTCGAAAGAACCAACAAATAGTGTCGCAAAACTGTGACTCCACTGTATAGGCTACTTGGATAAGCCATTTGTAACACACTCAAAGAACCAGTCCCAAAACTATGTCAACTGAAACTATGTAATATGGGAGTTATTTTTCTATGCATTCGCTAAACTTGATGGACAGTATTTCTCAATATTTTAAATCTGGGCTTCTGGAACATAAGATAAACCTAGACTGGAGTATGTGAGAAAAAGGACATAAACTTTGCCAGCTCAAAAATTATTCACTAGTAAAATGAATATTAAATTCACATAATGTTTCCCAAGTAAAATGAGGTTTAAATTCACAAAATGGTTCAATAGTAATATGAATGTTAAATTCAAAAAATAATCTATTAATAATATGAATGTTAAATTCATAAAATGATTCACTAGTGAGATGAATGTTAAATTCACAAAATGATGAACTAGTAATATGAATGTTAAATTCAAAAAATGACTCGCTAGTCATATGAATGATAAATTCACAAAATGATTCACTAGTGAGATGAATGTTAAATTCACAAAATGATTCACTAGAATATAAATAAATTTTAAATTTATGTAAAATTCAAATAATTCTTCGTCAATCCTTCCTGCCTGAGGTATTAACATCTTCTTTTTCTTACAACAATAATTCGGTCATGGTGACATTTAAGAATGGGTATATTGGGTAGGTAGGACCATTGCTGGATATAATACTGAGGTTTTCTTTTAATCACACCTACAGATTCCCATATGTACTGGGTGAACTCTAATAAAGCTTCAGAATATTTCTCCCACAAACAAGATGTTTAGAGTTGTAAAAATTTGAATATTGTTAACTTGAATATTGTTAAATTTATTATATGTAAATCAGTTGAAATTTGCCTACTGAATCACTATGGAATAAGAATATACTGACTGATAAAGGAAGTCAATAGTGTCAAACAGTGTTGTTAGTATAGTTCACATACACGGAGAAAACTTCCTGATAAAAATATTGCTAATTTATGAAAAATCTCTTAAAATTATTCGTATTCCTGTTATAAACGGGATTGTAGGCCATATAACCCGATAAACTTTAAGTAAACCACTAACGTCCGAACACGTTTTGTAACGATTTGAAACTACTCGCCCCGGTGTCAAGCGCTTGCAAGAACTGATTAACTTAAGAAGCGTGCAATTGTGAACACAGCGACGGCCAAGTACATAATCGTAGAGATCATAGATTTCGGGCAGTTCTAGGGAGATTGGACAGCGGTCAGGACGTGCATCACGGAACGGATTCCCGAGAGGTTTTGCGCCATTAAACACGTGAGCGATTGTCATCATGCTAATTTAGATTTCACAATATGGTTTACTTTAATAATAAATTTGTTCTTCATAAGATAATTGGGAAGAACTGGCGCCCTATGTAATCAAAGCAAGATTAATATTTGAGATGTGAAACTATAACCTTTTAATTTTTTAGTACCCACAGATTAGCATATTAGAATTGTAAATTCGCATCACTAGTCAGCTTTAGTTTAACGATCTGAACATGCCCTGATATTATTAGTATGTAGAGTCTCTTGCTATTTAACTTGATAATAATGTAATTTAATAGATGATAAAGTATTTTGATAAATAACCTCAATAAATTTTTTTCTTACCATTCACACAATCTGTATCATACGTATCCAGACCTCCAGAATATTTCAAGAGAATTCATATTTACGCCAAAAAACACAAAAGCACTTCAACCCCGAAACCGCTTGATACCGTGTCGCCGACACATTTGGAAATCTTTACATCAAAATAACTCAATCAAATGATGTATTATATGTGATTAATCAAGATAATTACATAGCAATATAATAACAGAACCTGAAACACATCTGAGAATAATCATCCACCACCTTCCTCGGACACACCAACCCACGAAGTGACCACCGCTAGGAAAGCTACTCAGTATTTACGTAGGACCCCCTCCACTACTCCCCGGATGGAATTCCATGATGGCCGCCGTTTCCAACCAATCACAGCCCAGCATATCACCTTGAATCCCTTATCAAAAACTGATAACAGATTCAGATGTGATTAATTGTGATATCATCAGACTGGATTTACGGGAAAAGGATGCAAGATATAACTACGAAATAAATACCAACCTCAAGAAATGATTATATACTAATACAATAACATGAATAATTATATCTAACTATATTTGTTACTCTTTGGGAAATGTTCAAACCAAAGATATTTAACCTCAAACCCAATATGAAAATTTGTATAATTATTTATAAAATAAATAAACGGGACTGCGGGAGATGGTTTTGGTAGACTGAACTGACTTGGTGGAAGGTATCATATTAAAATATAACTTTCCTCTCAACAAGATAATTGCAGAGAGGAAAAATACCTAACCACTTTACTCCTCACGAAAGAGGATAGAACGCCTCCGAGAGGGTTCGATTTGAAAACGTTCTATAAATAGAGAACCGAATTCCATACAAAGTCAGTTCAACAACTACCTCTGAAAGAGAATCCTCTCTCCTGAAGAAACCATCTCCAAGTCTCCAAAAGTCTCAAGAAATATTTTCAAGTGTTTTATTCAGTAGTAAATTCAGTTTTTGCCAGTATTAAATTCCTTTCGTCAGTTCAGATCTGGAATAAATTCTTCTCTGATCGTGGCATTAAACTCCACCACAAAGGCTCTACAAACATCTACCAAGACTGAAAACGCCTAAAAAGTGTACCCAGCTACCTTCGTATCTACAGTAATTGTACGGACAGTATATTGTTTCGTACATTTGGTCCTTCGAGCCGGATCTACACACGTCTTCAGTCTCATCCAAAGTAGAGATGCCGTCACTCCGCAGCGGCCGCAAAGCCTCAACATCATCTGAGACCAGCCGAAACCGAAACCAGCCTATCAACACTGGTCAAGAAGAACCTACTACTGAGAACCCCCAAGAGCCCGATACACCTTCTGAATCAACTGAAGACTCCCTCCAAATGCTACGCCGAGAAATGCGCATTCGGGAGGAACAACATTCTAAACAAATCGCAGAACTACAATCGGCCCTGAACGCAGCAACACGTCAAACTACTACCCAACCGATGCACAACTTAACCGCACCTGAAGCAACTTCAAATGTACCCCCGAGCCCTGCAGCTAACATCACCATATCAGGACAAGGATACCTAACTCACCACACAATGGAGTATCAGCCACAGCCATTCCTGACGAACCTGGACTCTCCGCTCTTCCCACCACCTCCTACAAATGATGAGAGGGCACGACATACTCAAGAATGGTTACGACAAGGCGCCGACCCACTGACTCAAATAGCGTCAATAATGGCAGACGCCATCCGCTCCACCAGATCCCAGGACACCCCTCGAACACTGGAAGATGACTCAAGGATGGCAGCACTCATCGCCAGACAGTCTTCGGCAAAGGATTTGCCCATATTTTCCGGGGACCCGCTCGAGTGGCGTACCTGGAAGGCGCAATATATGCAGTCTACTACCACCTGCCAAATGACCGCCAGCGAGAACCTCATCCGACTGCAACGCGCCCTCAAAGGCAAGGCTCGAGAGACCGTATCGCCCCTGCTGATGGATCCCTTTCAACTACCCGAAATCCTCTGCGTACTTGAGCAACGGTACGGCAATTCTGGAGCAATAGCCAAATTTATGCTCGAAAAAGTGAAAAAGCTGCCCTACCTTACACCTGACGTATCTCTGGAAGACCTGGCTGACTTCTCCGGGACCGTACAAAATTTGGTGGCCTCCCTCCGGATCCTGAAGACCGAGGGTTACCTCACCAACCCAACATTGCTGAGCGACATTACCGACAAGCTGCCAAACACTCTGCGTCTAGCCTGGCTGATGGAAGTTCGCGGACAGCGCACCCCTGCAACCATCACCCAACTCGCTGCCTTTATGAAGGAAATAACCAACGCAATACCAAACAGCGGGATGGTAGACCGTCCGAGGCCTCGCCCACGCCGAGACCAAGTCCATGCAGGATACCAAGGGCAAAACAACAACGCAGGAAAGACGCCATACACCCTCAAACGTAAGGCGATCACACCACCCAGCTATCCCGGGATGAACCAGAAACACCAAGTAACCACGAGCAGTTGTGTCCAGTGCAGCGGTGACCACCACATCAGAGAGTGCCGAGAGTTTGCAGCCAAAACCGTTCCCCTACGGTGGGAGACAGTTCGTGCAGCCAACTTGTGCAGGAAATGTTTGGAAAAACATCATTCTCGATTCTGCGAGGAAACAAAAGGGTGCAGCATAGAGGGTTGCTATTACCCACATCACACCCTGTTACACGGAGGCCCACAATCACCTCAAAATACCGTGAACCTGTGACGCCAGAACACAAACCAGACCGTCCTTCTGAAGATCATACCAGTCATACTCAGTGGACCAAGTCAAGACACATGTTCAACATTTGCGCTTCTCGACGAAGGATCGACCGTGACACTAGTCGACACCGATACAGCAGCACAAATCAGAGCATACGGCCCAGTTCACGGTCTACGAATCCACGGTGCTAAAGGGATGTGCACCTCTGACAAGCTATCCCAACGAGTGCGACTGACGATAAGAGGGGCTGGCCAAGGCGACACATATCAAATCACCGCCAACACGATAAGCAACCTCAACCTCCCTCAACAACAAATCAACGGAAGGCCCGTCATCCCGAAGATATTAATAGGACAAGATAACGCCCACCTGATTGTGTCACGAGAAGTGCAAGAAGACAATGATTCTACACGAATAATATCACGTACCGCACTAGGATGGATCGCCCATGGTGGCTCAAACCCAGGATACGAGCACCCAGCCACCACATTGGCACTTCAACGTGAGACGGCCTCAGACATACGATTGGAAGAACTGCTGAAAACAAATTTTACCGTCGACTCACTTGGCGTAACCGCAGCAACCCGAGTCAACACAAACATACAACGAGCAATGGCGCTCATGACTGCGACAACACGACCCCTGCCTACTGGAAGATGGGAAACTGGTTTAATATGGCGCAACCCAGAAGCCACCTTACCTGACAACCGACAGTGCGCGCTGAGACGACTAATTTCCCTGGAGAAGAAATTATCCATAGATGAAACCCTGAAAACAGCCTACACCGACAAGATTGATCAGCTGATATCCAAAGGCTATGCGAAAAAACTGTCAGATAGAGAAGCATCCACGCGTACACCCCGACAATGGTATCTGCCACACTTTGCAGTGACCAACCCCAATAAACCAGGGAAAATCAGAATGGTGTTCGACGCAGCCAGCCGATGCCGCGGGACTTCACTCAATGACCAGTTGCTCACAGGACCCGACCTGCTGTCATCTCTCCTGGGAAACATCATGCGCTTCCGGGAAGGAAACGTCGCCATTGCTGCTGACATCAGAGAGATGTTTCTACAAATAAAAATAAAACCAGAAGACCAACAGTCACAGCGATTCTTGTGGCGAACATCAACCAAGGACGAACCCGAAACTTATCAAATGACTTCAATGATGTTTGGCGCCACCTGTTCCCCAAGCAGCGCCCAGTTTGTCTTGAACAAGGTCGCTGAAAGATACCAGCACGAATACCCATCCGCCGCAGCAGCTGTTCGCACCAAGTTCTACATGGACGACTACTTGGATGCAGTAGACACTCACCAGGAAGCTGCTCAACTCACCCAAGATGTGAGTGCCCTCCTCGCGAAAGGAGGGTTCCATTTGACCAACTGGGCATCCAACAAACCAGCAGCTATCGCCAACTTTCCTGACGAAGATCGCACCAATACCACCATAGCCATCAGCAACGGGAGTCCAGAAACAGAACGAGTACTCGGACTAATCTGGGACCCATCCACTGATCACTTCCTATACTCATTTCACGAGGTGACTCCATCCGAAGCTACTACATTACCAACAAAACGACAATTGCTGTCAACAGTAATGAAGATTTTCGACCCCGTGGGCTTCATCGGCTGCCTGACCATCAGAACAAAAGTACTTTTGCAAGAAGTATGGCGATCAAACGTCGGCTGGGACGAGTCTATCACACCCGAACACGCGCAGAAGTGGACAAGCTGGTTGAACTTACTGCACACAAACAGCATATCAATCCCGAGACGTTGCCTCTACAACAAACAAAGCAACGTAACCCTACATCTCTTCTGTGACGCATCAGAACAAGCCTGCTGCGCCGTAGCCTACTTCACCGAAGACATAGAAGGGAAGATACAGACGACATTCCTTGCAAGTTTTTTTTTTTTTTTTTTTTTTTTTTTTTTTTTTTTTTATTGGTTTTCAAGTTACAATCCCGTTAAACTTCAATAAAGCAGTTTGTCAACAGGATGTTAATGATCAATTACATACATACACACATAATATTATTACTATAACCATACAATTAACACAACTAAATTAATATAAACTATCTCTATTTAGTAACCATTGTTTCAGCATATATCTCAATCTATTTGTGGAATCGCAATTTTTTATATTAATGGGTAACATGTTAAGCATTTTTGGCACGTTAAATTCTAGGGTTCGCCGTCCGTATTTATTATTATATTTTGGAACAAGCATTCCGTCATTCTTTGTAAACCTTGTATTATATTCATGTTGCACTTTCCTTTTATAATCAGACTCAGATATATGTTGGATCAATATTTTGTACCATAATAAGGCCTGCACCGGTAATATTGTTAAATTTCGATACAACAATGAAATGTTTCGTCTCTGTGAAAAAATATGTTTTTGAGCTAATAACTTCACCATAGAATTTTGTACTGATTGCAGGTGGTTTAAATTAGTTTTACAAGAGTGACCCCAAGTAGTTAAACCATACCGTAAAGTTGATTCTGCGAGTGATAGGTAAATAATTTTTAAAATATTCACCGGAACGAAACATTTTAGTTTGTATATCCTACCCACTATCGCTCTCAGCCGTTTGCAAGTTTTGTTTATTTGTGAATCCCACTTGAAATGACAATCAACAGTCACCCCCAAATAAACGTATTCATTTACCAGTTCAATACTTTCACACATACATGGCTGTAGAATGTTTTGATGAATACATATAAAGTTATGTGAAATTATTTTAGGCATGATCTGAAATGAAGCATGTGGAGACCGTATGTGCATCAATTTAGTTTTCTTGGTATTAATGATTAGACCTGCGTCATGTGACCATTTTATCAGGGACGTAAAGTCATGTTGCATATATTTAATCGCAATGGATAATTGTTCATCAGATATGACAAGAGCAGTGTCGTCAGCATATACAAAGTGTCTTACATATTTAAATAATTTTTTCATTATTGATACAAATATAATATAAAGGGTTGGACCCAAAATCGACCCCTGCGGGACTCCAGCACAGATTTTTTTTCTCCCACTCATTTTTTCTAATATTTTTACACATATATGTCTATTAGATAAATAATTTTTAAACAAATTAAGTAGGTTACCTCTAATTCCAATTGCTTCTAAGATTTTTAATAATTTTTGTGGGTCAATTGTATCAAACGCTTTGGAGTTATCTATGAATAGTACTAAAACATGTCTTTTATGGTTTAATTCATTATTAATATAATTTGAAAAATCCTGTAATAAATGCTCTGTGCTTTTTTTCTTTTGAAAGCCATATTGTTTTTGGTCTATAATGTCAAATTTTTCTAGGTATTTATTTAATTTTAAGGAAATATATTTTTCAAAAATTTTTTCAAGTGCAGGCATTATACTGATAGGTCGATAGTTTCCTATTTCTGAGTGCTTTCCTCCTTTGTATATAGGTCTAATAATAGCACATTTAAGATCATTTGGCAATTCAGCTTCTATAATAAGTCTATTAACTAAGTGCGTTATAATAGGTCCTAAAATATCTATATGTCTTTTTATGTCGTACATTCTTATGTTGTCCATTCCCAAGGATTTTGAATTTTTCATTTTCTTAACAATATTTTTTATCTCAGTGAGAGTTGCCTTTGGTAAATACATACTGTGAGGTAATTCTATTTGATTAACATTGGATGCCTTAAAATCACATCTGTGTAACATTTGGCTTATACTATCTGAGAAATAATTTACATATTGGTTTGTTACATTTTCCACCGTCTGTTCCTTTAACACATATCGTGAGATGACTTCATCACAATTACTTTTAGTTTTTCTTCCCAACAATTTATTTATTTCATCCCATGTTTGCTTAGTATTATTGAAACTACGTTTGAATTTATCTTTAAAATAACAATTTTTTCTTTTAGTAATTAATTTGTTGACATTATTTCGCATGTACCTGTATTCATTTTCATAAGTTTTATTACAAGGAGAATTTTTCCATCTTCGAAACAATAAATCCCTTTTTTTTATTAACTCTAAAATATCTGTAGTTATCCATTTTTTGATCGCATGTGGTCTTTTGGTTGGTTTTTCAAAAAATGACACAGTGCTTTTTTCATATAAATTAATGAAATTATTTTTAATTTGATGATACAAAAAGGTACTTTCTTGTTCATTGAGTAAAGAATTCCAATATATTTCTCGGATGTGATTATCAATATGTTTTTGGGACAAAATTGTTATCTTTTTCATGTTTTTTAATGGTTCTTTTTGCACATCATATTTAATATTAACGGCTGTCATATAGTGATCTGCTATGGAAATCTCGCATACACACGCTGATAGCGAGTCCATTTGTTTAAGCCCGTTACTGTACCTAACGTATATATGATCTATGCATGATTGTGTTATGCGCCCGCTAACAATTGCTTCACGCGTCACACCGTCTATGCATTTGATCAAATAATTGCTTGCAAGAATATTTTCATATGAGTTTACTACAGGATCATTAAAATTCATTAAGTTTATATTAGTGTCCCCAAAGAACAAAACATTGTCTCGAAGGCCTATGAAATCCGTCAGAATAGATTCAATTTCCCTGATAAAAGATAGTTTGTTAAGATTCGGTGGTCGATATATCGCTAATATACTCAAACTTTGTTTATTTGGAAGAGTAATTACACCAAAAACATTTTCAAAATAATTTGATTCTAGTGGTGATTGTTTAAATACCATACTGTTTCTTATATATAGCGATATGCCCCCACCTGATTTATTATTACGACAATAGTTGTAATTTGAATAGCCCGGAATCTCATACATATTAATTTGGTCAGCTTGTATATTTGTTTCGCTAATCATTAAAATATCTATACGCTCCCAACAATTTCTTAAATAAACATGCAAAACATCCCAATTCTTACATAATGATCTGATATTTACATGAATACAAATTAATTCCCCTACATCACTTTTTTTAATATTTATCCACTGTTGTAGATCGTTAGTTCTTAAAAAATCTACTTCATTATCTTCTTCTAGATAATTACTTAAAGCAATGTTTTATAAAATAATTAGTTCAAATTCTGTGCTATTAATATGATAATTTATTACAACCTCTCTGGTTACTGTACCTAAGTATTTATTTGAGTAATGATTGAAAGGTAGGTTTACATATGTAATTTTTATATTTATTTCAATTTGAATGCAGTTTGTAAGACATATTGGGTAATCTAAAATATTAACAATAATGAATTTCTTCAGAATGAGTACTGCAACACCTCTATTATTATTTTTGTTTATTGTCGTCTGAATATATTTAAAATAAGAGTGCTGCCGCTGATAAGCAATCGGCAGTGACTCATGATTTGTAAATGGCTTGTTTAACACTATGCCGTCAGGCTGAATATTTAAATTATTGATTTTAATTAAAATAGTTAATTTATTCTGCATTGTAATCAATTTTTTGTTTGGCAACTTTTAACATATAATTTCTAAACTTACATGCTATACTATTTGGTAGGTGATCCGTAGGGAAATTTTTTTGTTTCTTTTGATTAGAATCCCAGCAGTTGGCACATTTGGGGGGGCAGTCCAGAGATTTGCATTCCCGGTATTGGTGAGCTCCGGCGCAGTGCATACATCTTGGATCCTTTATTTTATCTAGGCATTTATGTGCAGTATGGCCAAATCTTAGACAATGGTAGCATTGCGTTAAAGGGTAGCAGTCTTCAACATATATCCTCAAGAATCCTAAGTTGACACGTTTTTTTCTTATAAGGTAATCTCTCATGTTTCCATTTGTTTCGACAATTATATTGTGGGACTTATTTCTTTTGTTGTCGGTGATAGCTTTCACCTGAAATATTTCAGGATTTTGATCTGTCATTATTTTAATGTCATCATTTTGGAGACTTAAGTCTGTTAAAAATTCTTCTTTTGTGTAATTTGTTTGTATTCCTTTGAATATTACACACGGTTTTTTTCTTTGTATTTCTTCTGCCGTAATGTCTTTTTTTGATATTTTGTTTATTTCATTTTTCAGTTTTCATTTTTAAGTAAATGCAAAGTCGCACCACTGAAACCTCTCTCCATTCCCCGCCTCGAATTGCAAGCTGGCCTCATTGCAGCAAGACTCGCCCAAACCATCCAGAAAGAGAGCACAGCCAATATCCGCCGCACATGTTTTTGGACAGACTCCACAACAGTACTATGCTGGTTACGCACTGACCCACGAGCCTACTCAACATTTGTGGCCAACCGACTAGGAGAGATTGACGAGCTGACCAGAATACCCGACTGGAGATGGGTACCTACGAAGCTCAATCCCGCTGACATCGGCACACGGGACCTCGAAGTATCCGACCTGACACCAGAAGGAAGATGGTTCACCGGTCCAACCTTCCTCACCCACTCAGAAGACAAATGGCCCAAAGAACGCGCACCCGCCCATAAACCTGATGACCTAACTCTGGAAGTCAAACCTGTCTACATCGGACTTATCACCGAACGAGGCGAAGCTCTACCAGCAGTTGAACGGTTCTCATCGTGGCACCGACTGATCCGCTCGACTGCCTGGGTTCTCCGTTTTATCAGACGATGCCGGATGGGCCCCAACAGAACCCCGGAGGGACCACTAATAGCTGAGAAAATAAAAGCAGCAGAACACAGATGGATCAGGAGGTCACAAGAAGACACGTTCAGTTCGGACCTACACACCATTCAAGAAAAGAAAGAGTTACCCGCCAGCAGCCGCCTCAACGCCCTGAACCCTTTCTTCGGACCTGACGGTATTCTCCGAATGGGCACACGTCTGCAGACCTTAGAGAAGGCTAAGAGAGTAGCCCGGACTCCTATCATCCTGGATGGCGACAACGCATACACCCGTCTCCTGATCAATCACTACCATAAGAAGGCAGACCACCCCAGCACGGAAAAAACAGTAGCAGAAATACGCAGCCATTTTTTTGTGCTCAGACTACGTACGACAAGCCGAAAGATTGCGCACGCCTGCCCCATGTGTTACATACGACGCAGTAAACCCAAACCACCCCAGATGGGCGTACTACCACCACCACGTCTGATACATCACATCCGCCCATTCACACATTGCGGGCTGGATTATTTCGGTCCTATGACCATAACAGTCGGCAGACACAGAGAAAAACGTTACGGAGCCATCTTCACCTGCCTCTCAACACGCGCCATCCACCTGGAATTAACCACTTCACTGTCAGCTGACTCCGCAATCATGGCCCTGCAAAGAATGACCGCACGGAGAGGACAACCAACTGCCATATACTCTGACAACGGCACAAACTTTCATGGAGCCGACGCTGAAATGAGAGACGCCCTGATGTCACTGAGCCAGGATACCAAGATGATCGACGCAGTAGCCACCCAAGGCATAGAGTGGCACTTCATACCACCAATGAGTCCCCACATGGGGGGAGCGTGGGAGAGATTAGTGAGGTCAGTTAAAAAGGCCTTAAACGCAACGCTTAAGGAAAGGACGCCTAAAGAAGAAACTCTACACACAGCCCTTGCGGAGGCCGAATTCATTGTGAACAACCGCCCACTAACCCATATATCGGTCGACCCACGAGACGAAGAACCCCTGACCCCCAACCACTTCTTACTGGGGTCAGCCGGGAAACGCCCTCAATTATCTTTCTACAAAAAAACAGAAGAAGAAGTATGCCTCCGCCGTCAGTGGCGTATTGGACAACAACTCGCAGACGCCTTTTGGAGAAGATGGCTGCGCGAGTACCTTCCCACTATGGCTGCCCGTCAAAAATGGCACCATCCGACTACACCAATTAGAAAAGACGACCTAGTAATCATCATGGATCCAGCACTACCCCGGAACAGCTGGCCACGAGGCCGTGTCATCGAAGCAATACCTGCAACCGATGGTCAAGTCCGAACTGTTCGGATCCAAACAAGCACTGGAATCTACATAAGACCGGCAGTAAAAGTCGCCGTCATCCTCCCTGCTCCCACAACACCGGACATTCCCTGCAATACCAACAAGTAGGAATCTACACAAGTGGCAGAACTCGTCTACATCAACATCCCAACTTCCTACTCCTGCAGGGGGCGTCAGACAACAACGCCGGCACTGAGCGAACCCTCACTGACACGGCAGTCTGGCCCGCACCCCCACGATGGCGCTGGCGCTGAGCTGGTGAAATCGACTCCAACTTCCTTCTCCTGCAGGGGGCGTCAGACAACAACGCCGGCACTGAGCGAACCCTCACTGACACGGCAGTCTGGCCCGCACCCCCACGATGGCGCTGGCGCTGAGCTGGCAAAATCGACTCCAACTTCCTACTCCCGCAGGGGGCGTCAGACAACAACGCCGGCACTGAGCGAACCCTCACTGACACGGCAGTCTGGCCCGCACCCCCACGATGGCGCTGGCGCTGAGCTGGCAAAATCGACTCCAACTTCCTACTCCCGCAGGGGGCGTCAGACAACAACGCCGGCACTGAGCGAACCCTCACTGACACGGCAGTCTGGCCCGCACCCCCACGATGGCGCTGGCGCTGAGCTGGCAAAATCGACTCCAACTTCCTACTCCTGCAGGGGGCGTCAGACAACAACGCCGGCACTGAGCGAACCCTCACTGACACGGCAGTCTGGCCCGCACCCCCACGATGGCGCTGGCGCTGAGCTGGCAAAATCGACTCCAACTTCCTACTCCCGCAGGGGGCGTCAGACAACAACGCCGGCACTGAGCGAACCCTCACTGACACGGCAGTCTGGCCCGCACCCCCACGATGGCGCTGGCGCTGAGCTGGCAAAATCGACTCCAACTTCCTACTCCCGCAGGGGGCGTCAGACAACAACGCCGGCACTGAGCGAACCCTCACTGACACGGCAGTCTGGCCCGCACCCCCACGATGGCGCTGGCGCTGAGCTGGCAAAATCGACTCCAACTTCCTACTCCCGCAGGGGGCGTCAGACAACAACGCCGGCACTGAGCGAACCCTCACTGACACGGCAGTCTGGCCCGCACCCCCACGATGGCGCTGGCGCTGAGCTGGCAAAATCGACTCCAACTTCCTACTCCCGCAGGGGGCGTCAGACAACAACGCCGGCACTGAGCGAACCCTCACTGACACGGCAGTCTGGCCCGCACCCCCACGATGGCGCTGGCGCTGAGCTGGCAAAATCGACTCCAACTTCCTACTCCTGCAGGGGGCGTCAGACAACAACGCCGGCACTGAGCGAACCCTCACTGACACGGCAGTCTGGCCCGCACCCCCACGATGGCGCTGGCGCTGAGCTGGCAAAATCGACTCCAACTTCCTACTCCCGCAGGGGGTGTCAGACAACAACGCCGGCACTGAGCGAACCCTCACTGACACGGCAGTCTGGCCCGCACCCCCACGATGGCGCTGGCGCTGAGCTGGCAAAATCGACTCCAACTTCCTACTCCTGCAGGGGGCGTCAGACAACAACGCCGGCACTGAGCGAACCCTCACTGACACGGCAGTCTGGCCCGCACCCCCACGATGGCGCTGGCGCTGAGCTGGCAAAATCGACTCCAACTTCCTACTCCCGCAGGGGGCGTCAGACAACAACGCCGGCACTGAGCGAACCCTCACTGACACGGCAGTCTGGCCCGCACCCCCACGATGGCGCTGGCGCTGAGCTGGCAAAATCGACTCCAACTTCCTACTCCTGCAGGGGGCGTCAGACAACAACGCCGGCACTGAGCGAACCCTCTCTGACACGGCAGTCTGGCCCGCACCCCCACGATGGCGCTGGCGCTGAGCTGGCAAAATCGACTCCAACTTCCTACTCCTGCTGGGGGCGCCAGACAACGCCTGCTCTGAGCGAACCCTCACTGACACGGCAGTCTGGACAGCACCCCCTCGATGGCGCCGGCACTGAGCGGTTATCCCTCACTGGCATGGCAAAATCGAATCCCACTCCCGCTGGAGGACTCCTGACGACACCGGCACTGAGCGGCTATCCCTCACTGACATGGCGAAGTCAGGACAACACCCCTTCCTGCTGACCCCGGATGGCGCTGACATGACTCCACACTGGCAAAATCTGGACAGCACCCCTTCCTTCATCCCTCGACCTCCAACCTGAGAAAACATCAAAAGAAGATACGTCTGATCAAATAGCTGAGTACAGGCGAGACTGTACGGGGGGAGTGTATCATACGTATCCAGACCTCCAGAATATTTCAAGAGAATTCATATTTACGCCAAAAAACACAAAAGCACTTCAACCCCGAAACCGCTTGATACCGTGTCGCCGACACATTTGGAAATCTTTACATCAAAATAACTCAATCAAATGATGTATTATATGTGATTAATCAAGATAATTACATAGCAATATAATAACAGAACCTGAAACACATCTGAGAATAATCATCCACCACCTCCCTCGGACACACCAACCCACGAAGTGACCACCGCTAGGAAAGCTACTCAGTATTTACGTAGGACCCCCTCCACTACTCCCCGGATGGAATTCCATGATGGCCGCCGTTTCCAACCAATCACAGCCCAGCATATCACCTTGACTCCCTTATCAAAAACTGATAACAGATTCAGATGTGATTAATTGTGATATCATCAGACTGGATTTACGGGAAAAGGATGCAAGATATAACTACGAAATAAATACCAACCTCAAGAAATGATTATATACTAATACAATAACATGAATAATTATATCTAACTATATTTGTTACTCTTTGGGAAATGTTCAAACCAAAGATATTTAACCTCAAACCCAATATGAAAATTTGTATAATTATTTATAAAATAAATAAACGGGACTGCGGGAGATGGTTTTGGTAGACTGAACTGACTTGGTGGAAGGTATCATATTAAAATATAACTTTCCTCTCAACAAGATAATTGCAGAGAGGAAAAATACCTAACCACTTTACTCCTCACGAAAGAGGATAGAACGCCTCCGAGAGGGTTCGATTTGAAAACGTTCTATAAATAGAGAACCGAATTCCATACAAAGTCAGTTCAACAACTACCTCTGAAAGAGAATCCTCTCTCCTGAAGAAACCATCTCCAAGTCTCCAAAAGTCTCAAGAAATATTTTCAAGTGTTTTATTCAGTAGTAAATTCAGTTTTTGCCAGTATTAAATTCCTTTCGTCAGTTCAGATCTGGAATAAATTCCTCTCTGATCGTGGCATTAAACTCCACCACAAAGGCTCTACAAACATCTACCAAGACTGAAAACGCCTAAAAAGTGTACCCAGCTACCTTCGTATCTACAGTAATTGTACGGACAGTATATTGTTTCGTACACAATCCTTTAATTTCAGATTCCCTTATTTAATATTGTGCAACACTTGAGATATATGCTTACACACTTTTCAGAAATTTCATACCAATAAATCTCGGTACAGTTTTCATAAAAGTTTCGTCATGATATATTATTCAGACCATCGCAAATTATAACGAATTTTAAACACTTTATTCAGTTCCAATTTTAACAGGATTACTAATAATTTGAAAAAATTTCCAAAATATCAGTAAGTTTTACTCATTTCCCCCATGTAAAAAACATTACAAAATTAAACGCCAATCAGTTTATTTTGAGTATTTATTATCATAAATTAACATATTATTATCAAACACTATTTTGAATATCTTAGTAAATCGCATTTTTAAGTTGATAAAGCTTATAAAGTTAAAAATATTACGTTAATGCGGTAAAATACAACATTTATTCACTTTAATCATTTGCAAGGTCGGTAAATATAAATTATTTATGCCTGAAACAAGGATTTATTTGAATCAATAATTTTAACGAAATTAATATGGCTGAATTGATTTACTAGTCTCCAAGGTTTATGTATCTGTTTGACACATAATGGCACATTTATAAAAGTAATTAATGTATTTGGTACATATGTATCTTTTGTGCCAAAAAATGTATATTTGATATATTATATTTGACTCCCTTCAACTCAAACCCTTTGGAATTTCTAAAACGTTTCATTTTTTTGTTATTAATTCCACTTGAAATCATTTAAATAATATATTTTGATCATCCTGTATGTTTGGGTAAAATGCCACACGAACACGTGTCAATCTTCTTGGGCCGATTTTATGTGCTTAAAATTCAACGTATTTGTCCTACAGGGTGGTCTTAAAATAATAAAGCAGAAGAAATGAAACGTGTTGTCCTTGATGTTGTTTCATGTTAAGTTTTTCAAAATCATGTACAAGGTGTCTGGGGATTAACTGCGGAAATTTTGTAGGTTCGTCGGTACCCGGCAGCTAATTGCCACTGATTGATACCGGATTACTTTACGTAATTTTTTTTAATAATAACTTTTTCTTTAATAAATAAATATTTCATTGATGTGTAAGTAAAATCTTCAAAAATTATTCTAATAAATTATTTATAAATATTTTTAGTTAAATTTTCATACGGCTAATTAAATACAAAACGTATTTCTAAATATATGGTTACTTTACATGTTTTATCATAAACACTGAGTAGTTATAAATAGAAATTGTCTTCATTTATTTAATTATTCAAAATATGCTTCTGAGATCACCACAATATTAATCCCTTAAGTTCTTAATGCTATTACTTCTCAAAATGATGCCTTATTCAGGTATCTTTTTTCATCCTTTGTAAATTATTAAGCACCCACCCTTGAAAAAATTGCAAGGGGCTGTCAGCAGAAAGATTGACGAATTATTAATGTACTTTGATGTATAAATCAAAGCTAACAAAATATTAAACGAGAATCTTTAACAGTGAAGTGTTTAATCGATAGACGATGATAATTGAAAAATCAGCAGGTGCATTGCTTGCATATTACATTTTTTTCAATCAACTTCCATAAAATAGTTCAGATAAATGATAAGGTACCTACCTATAAAATCAATTAAAATTATGACTTTGACCCTCAGGGAAATGGGGGGGATGAATTCAAACGTCCGTCACTTATCCCCAAATTCCTACAACCCCTCATACCTTTTTTCTTCCCATATCTTCTTCACCTTCCTTTCCTTTAAAAAAAACCCTCCACACAGCATCCCGAAAGATGTCATAGGCCTTAAGGGAAATTTTAAAGCTAATGTAAAAAAAAAAAATTATATGATAATTACACTTTTTGTAGTTGTTTTTTATGTGAATACAGCTCAAGAGTCCCAATTGCTCCCATCCTCCTGGAGCCAGTGAGACTATGGCATTCCCAATTGGGGTATATTGTGAGGGTGAAGGTAGTAGAGGGGAGGTGATCGGAAAGAGGAATGTGTAGGAGTACATGCGTTCAGATCTGGTCACCAAACACGGCTAAAGCCAGTTCAAGCAACGTTTCAATTCTGAATGGCGGTCTTACACCAGATTGATACTGAAAGTATCTTCCGCACTGGAACGTGACGCAAGTATACGATATATTATATTTAATGAAATAATTGTGAAATAACACAAATTCATTAAATAAAACACGGAGGCCAACAGGCAGAAAAACTTTATGAAAGTTTTATTAAAAATATCTAGTTTAAAAATATCTTCCTTTAGTTCCTTAGAGCAGGTAATCCGCATAACTTATATCGACCTGACAAGACATAATAACACTTTTAAATTAAAATTAAACAAAGCGCAGCGTTCAAGATATTGAAAAGTAATAATGATTCATATGTAACACAGAATATAGCCTCCCAGTCAACGAGGCTGGACTACACTGAAGCTAAAAAAATATTGAATGATTCATGTATTTCAACAAAACAATATTCAGAAATAATAATATAACCGATGTAAGTTATGGTGCAATTTGTCCTTGATTTATTCAGGTGTAGCTAATTTGTAGCTAGGTACCTAATTCTATATTTGAAATGTGTTTCTTAATTAAATTTCTTAGGATTGAACTTGAAAAGTCAGATATGTGATCAGACAGAATATGCAATTATTTTTGTGAATATTCAAAAAATTTGAAATATAAACGTGTTTCAACAACAGATTTCGAACATTTTTTGCCAGAATCATACCGGTATTTTCACACACACACTTCTTGATCAACGTGCAAAGGTTTTACATTTTTTACACCGGAGGTCCTGAGACCCCTGACACAGGATCTAAATACCTTTAGGGCCTATGTCATCTATGGGGATGGTGTGGAGGGTCTCTTTAGGATAAGAAAGAAGTTGAAGATCTGGGAAATAAAAAGGTATAATAATAATAACATAGCATTTATTTAGCGCAGTTTAGTGTCATTTCACTTCAAGTGCGCTTAACTATAACAAACTTAAAACGGTAATTTAGTATTAGTGGTCATGTTCTTAAAATTATTCCCACAGTGCACCTTACCAAATACAGATTTATTAGTATAACACTAAATATACAGTTTATACAAAGTGATGACAAAACTTAGAATAACAATAATGGCAGGAAAGGACAAAACAAGAATATTGAAATTAAAAACATAACATAAAACAGGAAGCAGTTTGTGCTCAGAAATGAGAATCTTTGGAGAAGACATTTTAAAAGGTATAAGGAGGCAACCGGAACCAAACAATCACTGGAAGTTTTAGAATATGGCTTATTATAGAATATCGAAAAAAAGTTAAGATTTATGAATGGTAATATTTTTTAAATAATTTTCTTTTTAAAGCCCGTTTAAATTCAGTAAATTCTGGAGATTAGAAAGAGCTGAGGGAAGTCTATTGAGGGGTGGGTAAGAATCTGGGAGTTAATGTATACAGGAGTGACGTATGAGTCCATCTCTCCCACTGCGGGGCTAGTCGATGGGTCGAGAGAGAGAGTCCGGCTGGAGGGGTCAAAAGGTCTCCCTCAACCAGTCTCTCCCGATCCAACCACCACGCAGAAGGTGGGCAAACGCATTCGCCGCACAGACCTAGACAAACCTCACCTCACGAACCCGGGCACTCCTGCTAAGTCACCAAAAGTAGCGAACCACTTTGGGTGACTAGACTATTGCTAGTTTCTGAAATCTTTATATCCAAAAAGAGTGTCTGTGACGTGCGGCTGGAATTTGATTTTTCGGGAATTAATAGTTTTATTCCGAGATCACGTTTCAAAGTAAAGGGAAAATAGCACCTGATTTTGAAAAACTCTGCTGAAAGACCAAGAAGCGATGAGGCTAGTTTTAGAGCTAGTATCTATTTTTATATATATAAAAACATGGTAATCAGGCAGGATCCACTAAATGAAAACACCTTTTTATTTTCCTTGCTTATTTAAAAGTGATCTTATAAGATAACTTTTCTTTACATTAACTCCTTGCAGGTGACCTAGGGGATAACAGTTTCCGTTCGGGCTTATATCATTTTTTATAATACTGTTTAGAGGGTTTTTTTCAAGGTTAGGGCTGAGAGGTAGCTCAAGGAAGGAACATTATGAAATGTGGTTAGAAATCTGGGGGTCAGAGTGTCCTGGAGTTAGGGACGTATGATTCCATCCCTCCTACTGCAGGGTAAGGCTATAGGTCATAAGAGTCCAACTGGAGAGATCGCAAGGATTCTCTCAACCATCATCTACCGATCTGGCACGCTACGCTGTTGGCAGGAAGACGCATCCAACGCCAATACCAAGAAAAACCCCGCACTATGAACCAGGGCACCGATTCACCGAATATGACGAACCTCTTGGAGTGACCTATGGCGGAGGTATTAATTGTCCAAAAAATGGTTCCGGGGAGGCGGTATCCATACCCGCATCCCAAATTGAAAGAATCTTAAAATTATGATTTTGTTATCCCTACGCTCACTTTCTATCTCTATCTATATAACTAAAAATGTAAATATTCATTTGTTCAAAATCTTTCATCTCAGAAAGTTCTTCACCAATTATTGCTTTGAAATTTTGACACAACATTGCATTCGAATACTTGTGTGTTATACGTGTTTATATACCGTTAGTATTTATATAGCATCTGTGATAGGTAAAAGCATGATTTTTTAAAACAGCGCCATCTGTTGGACATAAAAGCAACACGTGCAATTATTTCTATATTTGCACAGACAGACTGAGCCACAGCAAAGCGTGGCGCAGTACAGCTAGTGTTCGATAAAATTATAATATAATATTATCGTTGTAGTATTCCTAGAAAGAAACGTGTTGTGCCAACTTTAAAAGAAAACTCCACATCAATACAAAACCATTAGTCACTCATAGTTCGTACGGCTTCATACGCGAATTAAGGTTAAACAACAGCTACCTCCAATATTCCTCGTAGTTCTAGAAACTAGCTAGACAGAAACGACTTTGTTCAAGCCTTTATGTTCTGAGAATGTAATTAATCAACATGCGCGTATCGCACACGCGTTAAATAAGTTGGAAAACGATTTTCTACGTGTTTTTATGTTGACGTGGTGAAATAATACGTTACGCTTACCTTATATCAAAATACGACGAAAACATAAGTCAAGCCAAAAGAGACAAATTTTGTCTTGATAAAAGAGCTATGATAAAATTTATATTTTGTACAGATACAAATTACAAGCACCTACCCAAATCTACAGTTTTATTCGGAGGTTGATGAAATTTTGAACACTCTTTTCTTATGTATAATATACACTCATATACACACCTTAATAATGATAGCTACCGTTTATTTGTTTACTAAATTAATTTATTTTTTGGTCATTTAAATATTACAATAATATTATTTTCTATATCATGTGAAATATTACATTTAAAAGCCCACCTAAGCGCAAGCAAAATTCTAAGTTTGGTGATATCGCTTTCGGAGAATCTGGGAGAATGACTTGGAATAAACTCCCTCCCGAACTAATATCCAAAAACAATCTTAAAGAGTTCAGGTCTAAGCTAAAAAATTGCCTTTTTAAGTTGTCATACCCTTAAATTAAATATAATACCATTCCTGAGAGAAAGTACAATTATATCCAATTTTCCAATTATATCCGCTATATACATGGTCTGTTCAGCAGAATTCTTGCCTGAACAGACTATGCAATAATTACAATAGCGTATTATCGAAGGTTGATATTTTCAGTTGCGAACTTACAAAATACAAGAGGTTCATAAAAGAATATTTCTCTGATGGTTTGTGAATAATGTTTATGTCTCTATTGTTTATTTCTCTATTATGATTTGATTTGTATCTACAACCTCTCTCCGTGGCTTTAAATGTATTGTTTTGTAAATTTTTCTTTTTATATAATCTTTTGTTTTGTATAATTTTTTTAATTCATATTCCTTTCTCACAAATTTAATTTACTTATTCCATATTATGCTGTCTCAGCAGAGGTAAAGTCACAAGGAGGAAATCCATAATTGGTTTATTTTGCTATATAATACTTATGTACAAACTGATTAAATGTAAACTGTCGATTTCCCGAAAATGAATAAATAAAATTCGCTAATAAACAATTAGTTAGTGTTAATTAAGTGTTAACCTTAATTGACCTACCAGGTAAGTATGGAACTGTATATTATCTCTATATATAGCTAATAATAACAAAGATCATTGTAGACATGTAATATATATTTTTTTAGTACCCTTGAGGTGATTTTGCACAGAACGGCGCTATACAAATCATCCAAATATTATTATTATTAAAAAATTAAACACGTGAAATCTGCATACATTAAATTTTTAAAATCCTCTACATAAAGCCCGGGCAATGCCGGGACTTCAGCTAGTTCACAACAGGTAAAATAATATATGTCGTGAAGCGATTGTTTGAAGGAGTCGGGGATGCCCGAGGAAGACGTGTTACGAGTAACATTAAGTCGGGTCATGTCAATTAAAACCAAAAATTATAATGAATGAGACGATGTATGAATGTGAATGTAGCAAATAGTGTGTACCGGACAATGTTTTGTGGCGGTCCATCCTTCTTATCTATCCCTGTTGGGAACCGGCGTCTTGGTCAATTTGTTATATATTATATGATTACGGCAATAAGTCCGCCTTTGTATAAAACTCAAATCATCGTCGACCGTAAATACGCAAAACACTTCGTAAATTAATGTAAAAAAATCAATACTATTATTGAAGATTCAAACTCAACCCCTCCAAATTAAAACAATTTTTAACTGAAAGGGTTCAGAATTCTATGCAATATACATAAAATGGTATGTTTGAACGGTTAAATTCCTGCCAAATCCATCAATCCGGAATTTAATAATAAAATATTTTCATCAAATTGCCATAGAGATTAGAACTCCATTTTTCATCAGTAAAATAACAATTTTAAACGCTTCCATTTTTCTTTTCGAAAAAAAAATCATTGAAGTATTGGTTTGAGGTAATTTTTCAACTAAAGCTGAATTTCATGAATGATTTGGATATTAGTACATCTATTTTAAAATTTTAATTTTGTTTTCGTGCATGAAAAAATTCAAATTATGGAATCGGAAATTGACCCACATTCCGACATCTGAATCTTGGCAGATAAACTTGTTTTCGATGACAATGCATTCCGTTAATTTTTAGTAACAACCACGCTCGTACACGCGGACATATAAGTTCTAAATCAGATGACATTACGGCAGTTAGTATACTAAATATATTTCAGTTCTATCCGATCGGCAATTGGCGAGGTTGTTAGCACGGTTGAATCTAGTTCTTGGGAAGGAAGGTACAATCCTTATTCAAACCAAAAAAAAATTCATATATTTCCAAAAAAAAAAAAAAAATTTCCGATTTATTTTTTGAATAAGAGGTATGATGCCAAAGTAAATAATTCTTAAACAGTGTTCAATTTTGTGAATTTTATGTTTTACTGGGTTCCGTGATAACTCAACACAGTGACAATTCAACACACTTTTAAAAAGTGATATGAAGTCCTTAGAAACGACGAAATTTTTTTTTTTACCTAACCTAACCTACTTAACCCAGTTAATAAAGTTTTTGTTTTATCACTTTCCATGACTTTATATAACTTTTTAAAGATGTGATGAATTATCATTGTGATGATTTATCCGGTCACCGTATTATTATGTACATGATGTACTGTATTAAGTAAAAGTCATCAAGGTGTTTAATAAACCAAATAAATAAATGATGGTTAGTTTTTTTTTTTTTAATTTACCTCCACACAGGAGGACCTTAGAAAAATAATTTCTCTCGCCTGTATCATCTTTGGTGATGCTGTGTGGAGGGTATTTTTAAGGAAAGGAAGGAAGGGACATTCTAGGAAGAAAAAGAGTACGATACATGGGTAGGAATATGGGGTCAATGTGTACAGGAGTGACGAACGTACCTCACCCCATGAGCTCGGGCATCCCTGATAAGTCACCAAATGTAGCAAACCACTAGGAGTGACCTATAATTCAGGAGTTATTTATCCAATTAATGGTTCCCGGGGCGGCGGTACCTATACCGACCGCCCGAATTCAAACCCTGCACGTGCGCTCATAATGCTTTATTTATTGAAAAAAAAACAATAATTGTGTTAATTTCAACCACTTTTGTAAGTACTGATATAAATGATCTGTTGACTGTACCTTTTATTACATTCCGCTTGTATTTTACAATCACACTTAATTAAATTACGCTTACCTTTAAAACAATGCCATTGTTAAGTAGATTTTCAGATTGGAAATAATTAAAAATCCTGCTTTGATTCACTTAAAAACAATCTAATCAATCATCGAAATACTGCCCATACAATCAGGCCTAGACTACTACTTGTGTTACACAGTCAATATTGACTTAGCTGTGATATGATGTCAGTAATAATCGGGTTTCGAATTACAAAGAGTGTAATGTTATTAGGGTGAGTTACAAAAATACAATTTTTGTAATATGATGTTTTTTCTGATAACAATATCAATTTACAAATTTACAAACAGAAAGATGTTATTTTATTTAATTTATATTCGAACAATTTTTTTTATGATGGTTATAACCATCAATGTATATATCATTGAAGAATAGTATATTAATAATAAATGTAAACGAAACATGAAACAGAAAAATAAACAACTTTACCTAGTTTTGACCGCTAATTTTTTTTATCATTGAAGGAGAAGATAATACTAATAAATTTAAACTAAACGTGAAACAGAATAGGACACTGAAAGATAAAAATATAATGGTCACAACTAGGAATCGAACCCAGGATATCTTGTCTTAACGGGACAGGCGTCTTAACCAACTTGACTTGAAGATTTATTAGCATTATCTTCTCCTGAAATAATACATTAAATTTGTTCTTGTTACCTTTTTATTTTGTCTTGTTCCGTTTCATGTTTCGTTTAGATTTGTAAGTATTATCTTCTCCTTAAACGATTTTACAATAGATTACGTGGGGTGGTGTGCGCAAAAGATACAGCGTATGTGTCAGTTACGACCACTAGAGTTGATGTATAAGATGAAGCCCATAGCTAAGCTAAGCTTGTATGTATGGGGTGGTTTTATTTTATTGTTGTTATGTATTTATTAATATTTTGTCTTTATCAGTTTATATACATGAATTATAAAATCTTTTTTTTTCTTTTTCACATAAACTTCCTCTCCACACTATTTATAGTCTAGAAAGATTCAATGAATCGGTAAGGCCACATTTTTAATGCGTTAAACACATAATGTGTTTGTAATTAGATGATTAATTACCATTGACATAAATACAAAAACGCGTTATGTTCATACTAATTGATAAAAAATATGGCACGTTCCTATTTTTAAAATTAAATCGAATACCGAAACGCACGAGAAAATAATATCCACAACGAATTTGCGTGAATGAATGAAATGGATACAAATAACATCATACGTAGTAAAATGAATGGAACGTATTAGAAAGAGATAGCCATTCGAAGAATATGTGTGCGGGTGAAACGGCTACATTACTATATGCGCCCCACTTTCTCTCACCTCCTCGTGACACCAGTAGCTAGCTGCAGTGGCGAGCGTGTCTACGAGCAATTTGTATCGAAATCATGCTCAGACTGCTCGCCGCAAAAATGCTCGCCCGTCAGTGAGCCACTTTTACCCTTATTCTTGACTAACTAACGAGCGAGAAGATTAATAGAATACGGCGTACTGTCACTAAGTTTTCCTTCATACTCGTATGTGTTTCTGCGTTTGCTGTCTCACTTTATGTTATATGAAAATCAGTATGAATAATTTGTGTTTATTGAAATAATAGAATGAAGAATTGAATGGAAAGAAACTCCATCAGATTTGGTTTTTGCACATCTCAAAAGCACAGAAAGGAGCAAGAGAGCAACGTGTTTGTGGCAGCCGATGATAGCTTTTTTGACCGACTTATGTGCGATAATAAACGCAGTAAATCACCGGTTTGTCCACTTGACTTGACCCTGTTCATTGCAACCACGCGCGATGTCTCAGTAACCCATATTTTCTTTTAATTCATCTTAGTTAATTACAAACGTTAAAAAATTAAATTACAGCCAACAACTAGTGCATGGTCGGCAACCATCGAATAATTCAACACGATTGTCACATCACTTCCGCCATCATTATTCCTAAGAGGGTCGAGAACACGGCTCCTGTAGGCACTTTAAAGAATATCTGTGGTAACCCAGACAGGGTCTATAATGGGACACTTCAGACAGTGAAATGCGTAGCAAGCACGTCGTTTGCTCTTGGGTTGACGTGATAACGTTAATTTTGCCAAAGAAACGTTGGATTTAAGACGGGAGTTACCTGCAATCCCTACAGAAAGAAGAACACGTCCCAGCACCTTGATTTATTCAAAAGAATTGCTAAAAATATGATTCGAGAATTGAGGTCACATTTCTTTTTTTTTCTTGGAAGATATTTAACTAAATTTGTCTCAGCACTACATATTATATAAAACGTATGGCTCCTTATTCCTCTGTCCATAGGAATTAGCGCAGAAATGGTTTTGAAAACCATAAAAAGAAATTCATAAAATACATTATCTGGAATATTTTAATACTTAATTATTGGAGGATTAAGCTAAAAGATTATATAAGCGATTTTTAAACGAAAATTTCAAATAGAAAAATCAGAAAAAGATATTCAGGACCTTCGCCTTGTTGGGGCGCTCTTCTACCAACTGCGCTTATGGGAGCCTATTTCCTTCGATCATATTTAAATGTATTATACTTCGAATAAGAAATACCAACATTATATTTATTTTTCACAGCACATTTTTATTGGCTGCTAACTTTATGTATGATGGCAAGATTCAACTCGAACTAAATGTTATTTATTTAGTGCATTGTACAAATTTATCCCATTAGAGACAGATCAGAGCCCTTGCAAGGTGACGGTCCTGGTTTCAAATCCCAGATCAATTACATGCGACCGTATCTTTTTATGATTTTTCTTTTTCAAATTTCGTTTAAAAATTTCTAATATTATCTTCAATAATTGAATATTACAATTTGAGGTTTTAATCATTAATTTATTCCAAAAATAAAAATATGGAATTTATAGCTTAATCTTATTTTTTTTAATTCATAGGAATGAAAAATGACAACTAATCTCTCACCTTGTAAACAATTATTGCTAAACAAAACTGGAAAATAATTAAAAACATACACAACAAGCAACAAAAAACACAAACTTTGGACAAAAAAGCTTCCTGTACTATGTTACTAAACTCTGCAACAAAATCCCACTTCCATTAAAAACTTACAACAATAATCTAACGATTTAATCTCAAATGAATAGTTGGATACACAACATAGGGAGATCAGATAATATACCGACACCAAATACAGACTGAAACCGATACCACTCAACTGCACAAAAAAAACACCTTGTAATATATTATCCATACAACTAAATTTTAATCATATATAAATGAAATCTTCAGCATGGGAGATCGCAGTGAGGATATCATTATAGGCATTTGTTACAAAAACTTTTTATTATTATAATCATTATAACACTTCTCTGTTCACATTAATTAAACAAAATCATCATTATTCTTTAAAAATCGACATGTTTCGAGAACGATGTTCTCTTCGTGAGGACATACATTGTACTAAAACTGGAAAATAAATTGTAAAATAAATAACATAAACATAATCAATATATCAATGTTAAAAATGTTAACCTAATCGACTCATTTGTTTTTCACACTACAATTTCAGACCACTACACCACAGCTCTCTGTCTTAAAAACAAACCTCCCACTGATGCTAAAATTAAATATGTCCCTCGAACAAATTACAATAACTTGGTCGAAGACTTGCGATCAGAAAACTGGCAAAACGTTCTAGACCAAATTGATACTGACTCAGCAATGAATGAATTTATCACAAAATTACATTCATATATATCTAAACACACTAGTCACATACACATAACAAATAATCAAGTAAAACTCACACCTTGGATCTCCCCTGGCCTTGTCAAATCTATTCACAGAAGGAATCAATTACACGAAAAGGCGAAAAGATGTCCTGAAAATATTTTAGTACAAGCTCATTATAAAAAGTATAGGAATTTATGAAAACATTTAATTAAATCGACCAAAGAAAATTATTATAAAAAAATTATTTACGAAAATAACTGTACGCCAAAACGTCTGTGGGAAGCTTTTCGTAATATATCTAAAACAAAAATTAATAAATCTTCCGAAATTAAATCGTTGTACATTAATAATATAAACTGTTCGGACCCAAAAATTATGGCAAATTTTGCCAATAATTATTTCACATCAGTGGGAGTCACTCTTGCGAAAAAAATTCTTGATAAACTTAATACTACTGAAATTGATCTCGCTAAGTTTACTACCTCTAATTTCGGTCATAAAATAGACAATATAGAAACAACGACAAACGAAGTCATGAAAATAATTGACGATCTTAAGTCATCAAATGCTTGTGGTCCTGATAAAGTCTCATCAAATCTGTTAAAACTTATTAAATCCTCAATCGCAATACCGATCGCGTTCATTTCGAATCTAAGCTTTAAATCAGGAATATTCCCCAATCATTTAAAACATTCAGTAGTTATATTGCTTCACAAAAATGGTGACAAATCGCATGTACATAATTACCGGCCAGTTTCTTTACTAAATTCGGTCTCGAAAATTATTGAAAAAATTGTAAAAAATCGCCTTAGCACATATCTGGAAGATAATAACATTCTTTCTAATAGACAATACGGCTTCCGACCAGGTTTAAGCACAGAAAACGCTATCGCTAACCTGACAAAAATCATCTCTAATAATATCGATGGAGGAATTAAATCCACTGCACTATTCCTGGATCTAGCCAAAGCGTTCGACACAATATCACATAAAATTCTGTTGAAAAAACTACAGTGCGTTGGAATACAGGGTAAACTATTAAAGTGGATGGTTAGTTATTTAGAAAACAGAAGCCAAAGAGTGAACATTAATGATACTCTAAGCGATTCAGCAAATATTAAATTTGGTGTACCTCAGGGAAGTACTCTAGGGCCAATTTTGTTTGATATATATATTAATGAGCTATGTAACAGTTCCCTTGCCGACCACATTATTACCTTTGCAGATGATACGGTCTTGTTATTTGAAGGTAAAAACTGGAATGAAGTTCACAGTAAAGCAGAAGCTGGTATAAACAGTGTTGAACAATGGCTTGATAATAATCTACTCACACTCAACACGGAGAAAACAAAATTCATCCGCTTCAGTGCAACTCAAGCGGGACAACCGAAAGAAACACAAAACATTATTATACACCACTGCAATAACCCAACTACTTGTAATTGTAACACCCTAGAATGCGTAGATAGTATAAAATATCTAGGAATTATGATAGACAAATTTCTGAGATGGGACTTACATATAGACTCAATTTCCACAAAAGTCAGAAAACTTACTCATCTTTTCCTGGGCATTAGAAATATTCTCTGCATAAAAGATCTGAAATGTTTATATTATGCTCTGTGTAACTCATTACTTGAATATGCATCTTTGGGATGGGGCGGATGTACCAAAACAATACTGGATCCCTTAGCAAAAGCACAGAAATCACTATTAAGGGTCATCCTAAAAAAACCATTTAGGTACCCCAGTGATGTATTATTCGAAGATATACGAGTTCTTGATGTAAGGCAACTATACATAAAAAAAATTATATTACACACTCAAAAACAACGTCACCACTACCCTTCCATTGATCATTATCACGACACTAGACATTCAAGGAGGAATCCAGTTGTTCCACCTACTACTATGACATCCTTTGCCCAAAGACAATTCTATTACCTTGGTCCAAAATTATTCAACCTCTTACCCGATTTATGGAAATCGAAAAGCATAAGCATTCTGCGTAAATTAGTTTTTTATTGGCTTCTAGACTTAGGAAGAGTCGAAAGCGAACTTATGATGACCAACAGATAAACAAAAATGTTCTGTACTCACATTTATTCATTGTTATTGGCAGTTAAATAAAAAAATCCTACCATGCATCTGATTTATACAATGCGATTGATAATTTTTGTGATTTATAATGTTTATACAATATGTTTTCATGTACCTTGTTTATATTTTTCTTGATTATGTATATTATATTATATGTACCTTGATTATGTAAATTAATACACAGCACAGTAACAGCGATCAAATTAAGAAACCCACCTAATATTTTTCTTATATTGTAATTATAAATTGAATTAATCCAATATGTTATCATGTACCCTGTATACAGTGTTCCTTAATTGCATATTATTACATGTACCTTGATAAAATTTATTAGGTGTTTTCATAAAAAAAAACTAATATTCGGGTGTACAAATATGTCTGAAAAAGTTTTTATTTTGATTACTTTGATAAATATATATGTATATAGACTATATTACTAGCGTAACTATTAATGTTAAGTATGGAAATATAATTCATAACAGCAGCGTGTACAAATGTTAACTAAACCAGGCAATTTGGCTGTCCTAAAACGGGAAAATCTCCTAGTTGGACAGCCAAAGCTTCCTTAATATGTGTGTAATTATTTGTATCTAATAAATAAATAAATAAATAAATAAATAAAATAAAATAAATTTGTAAAAAAACAATTTATGTCCTGATGAAGAGAACATCGTTCTCGAAACATGTCGATTTTTATAAAATAAAGATTTTCGTGGTAAAAACAAGGTGTTTTGATTTATTTCATTAATACAATGTTGCCACAAAGTAAATTTGAAAAATTTTTGTATTATTTTAATTATCATATTAATTTAAGCTTAGCATAAAGAAAGATTTCGTTCGTTTCAAAGGATTAAAAATTTATTTTTTTAATTGTTTAGCATAAAACATAAAGAAAGATTTCGTTCGTTTCAAAGGATTAACAAATATATTTTTTTAATTGGTTAGCATAAAACTTCAATATTTCAGTAACATCTTTTTTAATTATAAAATAAAATCCTTCATCTTTTGTTTTATATATACAACACAACATACTATTACGTTTTTGTAAATTTTATTTCTCTTATTCCACATTTATCTCAATGACTAATTTATTTTTCGGAAACAAACAGATTTCCAATAAACCTCACAGTCATGCATTTAAACCAGATTATATAAAATACTTTTTGATTTTTCGATACACATCCCCAGAGTCCTACTTACCCCAAAATCCAATGAAATCACTTATATTGCTCCGCTCTATTTATTAAATTTAGTACTCCCTTCCCCTCCCCTTCCTTCCTCCTTCACCACCCGGAATGACCACGTAGGTTTGTTTGGAACGCCATAGAAAACCTCATAAATAACGTTGTTGTTTACTCTGAGATCGTTAAACCGGGATAGTATTATGGAGCTTTCCCACAGTGGAGGTTGCTTTCATATGCACTATAAAGTAGATATCGCAAGAGTCCCAACTGCTCCCAACCGTCTGGAGCCAGTTGAACTATGGCATTCCCAATAGGGTATTTGCACAACCATGAATATCGTTAAAAATGTGTAGAAGATTAAAAGTTTTTTTTTATTCTTGTCGTTTATTAAAAATGTAATATTTTAAATTTTCACGTGAAGAAAACATTTTTTGGGTATACAAAAATATAATAAAATAACTTTATTTTTAACACCACTTTATTGTATATACATTTTCAATATGTAAAACCAACCGGTTTCGGTTCACCCTGGTCCTTCATCAGGGTTATATAAAACATGACAATTTAAAATGTTTTTATATAACCCTGATGAAGGTCCAGGGTGAACCAAAACCGCTTGGTTTTATGTATTATTTTAATATCTTCATTCGTAATTATTGATTTTAAAAACGATATAAATCTGCACATTTGGAAATGGTTCCAATTGGCTACAACTTCAATATGACGTAGAAAACGCACATTGCCTGGTAAGACGGCTATCACCAACGTTGCCAGGCGTGACGTCAACTCTGTAATTTTTACCTATAAAACAACGAAACATGTCGCTTTGGCAGCAAATCGAAAACGGTACATCGTTATGGAAATTTTAATCGTCAACATAAAAAAATAACTAATTAATTTTTCGATAAATAAAAAAACAGTGAAAATACTGTATTGGGGTATATTGTGAGGCTGGAGGTGGTAGGAAATGGAAATAGAATGAATAGATGAAGGTTAAGAAATTCCTGTTTTAACAAATCTGGGCACCAAAAACTGCTAATGCCATTTCAAACAATTTTTAAAATCCATCACCTTGAAACGTTCCAAATATTCCAATATGTTATTTTTAATTGTAATTATAACTCTCCCATTTTTAAATATATCTATTTGAAATTCACTTCTGATTTCGGTAACGAATGCACGAATGAATGCAAACCTTGGAAGCGGTAATTAACCCACTACACATCATCCAATCAAGCTGAAACTCGACAGATAGACTCGATGTCAAATACAACGCATTTTATCAACGTTTAGTGGCATACACGCATAAACACAGTAAATGGGATGAAAGTTGGCGCAACTAAGTCGTGCCGTTCGAAGCGCAGGATCGTGGCGGAACGTCGAAACTCTTTCACCACGCAATGAAATAGATGTATTATAGTTTAGTATAGGTTTTAAACATACGACAACTATTTTTATTGTTTGTTTTTGGGGTGTTATGCCGTGTTGCGCTAACTCCTTCTTTAGCCGACGTTTCGGACAGCGAAGAAGGAATAAAGAAGGAATATATCCTAAAGAAGGAATTAGCGCAACACGGCATAACACCCCAAAAACAAACAATAAAAATGCTTTTGGCCGTGAGAATCTAAAAACTTACCATACGACAACTAGATCTAAAATTTTCGCTAATGCATTTCCTGTTCAAATATTTAAAAAAAAAACTCTCTTACAACACAACTACACCACCAGAACAATAACCAACGGTCACTACAAAGTACCTTCAATAAATACCACGTCAGCTCAAAGACAATTTTTCTTCCTAGCTCTTAAAATCTTTAACCTTATCCCTGAAAACCTAAAAACCGTGAGACAACCCCATTCCTTTAAAAAACAAATTACGAAATGGATCTTTACACGGAATACATAACAACTACAATACCCATTCATTCCACACTCTATCAATTTAATCACCTTTCAGACAAAACATAATAAATCCTTATTCCCTAACTTAGCGGTATAGTATGTACATAATTAATTAGTGTGATCTATTACTGATAATTTCTCAATTTTTTCATCTTACTATAATTCTGTTATTTATCCATCCTCTTCTTGCAACCCAAAATAGCTATACATCATTTTTCTTTTTTATATTATAGTAATGTATAGATTCTATGTCCGCAAACTGTAAAATTCACCCGCCATAACACAGGGTCATCCCTAGCATGGAGGGTGAAATATCACAAAAAACCAAATGTACTCTCTAAATTGTGTATCAATAAAAAATAAAAATAAATAGTTACTTGATTTTTTTGTTATTTAGTAAAGGCATCCACTCTAATTCGAAAATCTGCAGTTGTAACAATAAAAAGACAACCCAATTCCCGGAACTGTTCCCGATGCGAAGGACCGAGGCTCGGATTGTTCGGTTATACTGGAAATTTGGGCGGAAGGCTTCCAATAAGCTTTAATCACATTCAGTATCCTAGCATTTTCAATAAAGTATTGTTAAGTTCCTGCCTACATTACATACCTTTAAGACATTCTTGTAATAAACGAGAGTAGGGACGTACTTGACTTACTTTGACTTGTGATTACTGATATTATTTGGAGTAAAAAATTAAATGAATTTTTTTTTTCACACATCGTCACTGGCCACTTTGTAAAATTCCTATCGATTTATGTTATTTGTGAAAAAAAAAACATTAAAAATTTCACGAAAATTTCATTTAGAATTTTTACTCCAAATAATGTCAGAAATCACTGTTTAAAGTAAGTAAAATACGTCACTTAATACCCTGTATACTATATTGTTTTGTTTTTTTATTGAATCGAATGAAGCATAGAAAGGAAAACAGAACTGAGCGAAATAGTGACTCCACTGTATGAGTTGGTATTAGAAGGTGCTGATTGGATAAGCCTTTGCAACAAACTCGAAGGACCAGTCCCATAATTAAGTCATCTTTGATAGGGGACAATTAATTTCTAAGCATCCGCGAAATTTGATGGACAGTATTCCTCTGTATTTTAAATCTAGGCTTCTTGAACATAAGATAAGTCCAGATTTGAGTATAGGAGAAAAAAGACTCACCCGTCGCGGGGCTACAATATATGCCAGATAATTTACTAGTGATAATAATGTAAAATTAACAATTTTTTTCCTGTTTGAGGTATACTGCGAGTTTAAAAAGTAGGTTTTGACATTTTCTTCTTTTTAAAACTAGTATTTAGGTCATGGTGACATTTTAGGATGGGTACATTGGGTATGTAAGATAAATGCAGGATTTCATACTGAAGTTCCTATCCATCAAGTTTTTATAAGGCGAATGCATTCTTATCTACTCCCATATATACTGCGCAAACAAAAACTATAAGATTTGTATCTCTTATTTCATCTCTTTCATTGTTTTATTTTCATGTATATATTTATATGTCTCTGTATGTAATTATCTTTAGTTAATATAATAAGCCCCGATGAAGCTTGAGATAAGCGAAACCCACTTGGCTGTCATTGATAATTTTGAAATAAAAAGTGGTGTCTTACAAAGTGTGTTTTTTCAATTAACTATAAGATTAATTTATGTTTTTTACACTAAATTGAAATATTTACAGAGCTTAGTTTGTTAAATATCACCGCAAGGTGTTTTAAAACCCAAAAATCATGAATAAAATAATATATATTTTTAATTTTATTTCAAAGAAAATTTACATTGGTACATTTTGAATGTTATTTCGACCGCCATGATAGGGGTGTAGGGATGCCCCTGTGTTATGGCAGGTGAAGTTTACAGATTGAAGAATTTAATAATATTTATAATAGTTTGCTACAATTCCGATTCAGTTAATATTTTATGTGATAAATACTTAATTAAATATTGAGGAATGTAAGAAATGTGTGGAGGGAGATTAGGGGGTTGAAGTGTAGAATGTATGGGTTATGTAGTTGAAATGTATTTCAGATGTTAGGATCCATAGAGTTATTAGTGTTTTGAAAGTGGAGTGGAGTTTCTTTTTTTAGGATATCAGGGAGAAGATTGAAGGTTTTGGGAGCTAGATATGTAGGTGAATTGTTTTTGTGCTGATGTAGTATGTGGTTTAGGTACATTGTAGTGTCGTATGGTTATATTTCTGGTGGTATGGTTTTATTGTATTTGTTCAAAAAATGTTTTAGCATAAATTTTTAAGGGAGTTGACGTATATTTAAGACACTATACTCAATAACAAGTCGGATTTAGCAATATCTTGTCGGTCGCTTATTACTTTTTAATGGAGTTGACGTATATTTAAGACACTATACTCAATAAAAAGTCGGATTTAGCAGTATCTTGTCGGTCGCTTATTACTTTTTAATGGAGTTGACGTATATTTAAGACACTATACTCAATAACAAGTCGGATTTAGCAGTATCTTGTCGGTCGCTTATTACTTTTTAATGGAGTTGACGTACCTATATTTAAGACACTATACTCAATAACAAGTCGGATTTAGCAGTATCTTGTCGGTCGCTTATTACTTTTTAATGGAGTTGACGTATATTTAAGACACTATACTCAATAACAAGTCGGATTTAGCAGTATCTTGTCGGTCGCTTATTACTTTTTAATGGAGTTGACGTATATTTAAGACACTATACTCAATAACAAGTCGGATTTAGCAGTATCTTGTCGGTCGCTTATTACTTTTTAATGGAGTTGACGTATATTTAAGACACTATACTCAATAACAAGTCGGATTTAGCAGTATCTTGTCGGTCGCTTATTACTTTTTAATGGAGTTGACGTATATTTAAGACACTATACTCAATAACAAGTCGGATTTAGCAGTATCTTGTCGGTCGCTTATTACTTTTAAATGGAGTTGACGTATATTTAAGACACTATACTCAATAACAAGTCGGATTTAGCAGTATCTTGTCGGTCGCTTATTACTTTTTAATGGAGTTGACGTATATTTAAGACACTATACTCAATAACAAGTCGGATTTAGCAGTATCTTGTCGGTCGCTTATTACTTTTTAATGGAGTTGACGTATATTTAAGACACTATACTCAATAACAAGTCGGATTTAGCAGTATCTTGTCGGTCGCTTATTACTGTTATAAATACCCCAAATGATTATACCGTATGCTAATATGGATTGGAAGAAAGCATAGTATCCTGATTTAAATGTTGTAGGAGTAAGGATATTTCTGAGAGTTCGAAACACATAAGATAGCTTGCGAATGCTGGGAGTTTGTGCTGACTATGTGCTGATCCCAACGTATATGTTGATCAATCATTACTACCAGATATTTTATATTGGTGACTTGTGCCAAGTGTATTATTCACATTTTTAATGATAAACTAATGTTTATAAGATAGCGTAGGGAGTGTGGCGAACCCATCGCTCAGGGAGTGGAAACACGACCTGCAATAGCCATCCCAAGCTAAGGTGTGAGATACCGTGCTCAGGGCTGAATGACACTGGGGAACAGTGTCACGAACGGTTCCTCCGAGACACAAGGTCGCATCTCGGAGTATACAGACCTTACCCCAGCATTCGGGGCTCTGCTGGGGTGGACCTTTTATTTCCCTAGATACTCGTGGGACCAAATATGGACTGTAAAAACAAAAACCAAAACAACACTGACGAGGGACCTTTAAGGAACCTAGGGGGAGTGGAAGGAGGAGTTGAGGCCGCCTCGGTGGACTCATCCCTCTTGGGGCCTTTGAGGAACCAAGAGGAAGTGGAGAGGAGAGATGGGACCACCCTGGTGGACTCTTCCCTTGAGGGGCCCTCTGGGAACCATAAAGAAGGACCTCCGACGGACGCAACACGGCGGGATCCCCCAGGGGATCCAGACGTGGAAATGCAGGGACCATCAGGGGACCTGGAAAATAACTTCTTTAAGAACCCCCGACTCCAACTGGGGCCCTCGGGGAACCAGCGGAGAGGGGGGGACTTAAAGAAGAGACTCACTCCAACAACCACCGCTGAGGAAGACAAGGTAAAGTCCCTGTCAGACGATGTGAAAAAAATTCACATCAGTAAGAAACTCAGTGGGGCTGCGAGGAGAAAACTCAAAAGAGAGAAGCAGGGGCGGCAGGAAGGAAACCGGGAACAACCAGGGACTGTAAAAGTCCGCTGGGGACAACCAGGGACCTCGAAGGCCGGAACCAGGCAAGGCAAACCAGGGACAGACCGGAAGCTAACGGGGACCGCAGAAGGTAACCGGGAGCAACCTGGAACGCCCGGGGAAAAGAAGGCTGGGAAGAGGAGAAGAACCTCACCAGAACCTAAACCCTTGGGGCTTTCACCGGGAAATTCCAGGAAAAAGCCCCGAGGAATTCTCACCTCTGCTACCTATGCGGAAGCCGCTGGAAATAAAATTCGAGTGGCTGTTGTACATAGGAACAGAGAGGAAGAATTTACAAAAGAGCAGGAGGCCCTCGTGAGTGAGGCGGCCGCGGATCTGATTTTGAGCATCCCAAAGGGGCAGTTCAAACCCAGATTCGACGAATGCTTCACTCAGAGGGGCGTCCTGAAAATGACCTGCTCCGACAAGGAGTCAGAGACATGGCTGAGGGAGATGGTGCCGACCATACGGAAATGGCAGGGCTGCGACCTGGAGGTGGTGGGGTTGCAGGAACTGCCAAAGTACGTAAAGGTTATGGCAGTAATCCCCGAAAATGGAGCAGTAAGCACCGAGAGGTTGCTACAACTGCTGGAGAACCAGACTCCCCGGCTACACACAAAAAAATGGATCGTCCACGACTCGATCAGGGATAAGAACATGTATCGCCTGATCATGAGTGTGGACGAGGAAAGTGTGAAGGTGCTGAGGGAGATGGGGATGACGGCGCATGTCGGGATAAGGAAGGCCACTTTCACGGTGCGCTCTCCTAACACCGAGGAGCGTAAATAGGAGGAATGACTTAAGGATTAGGCAGTAATGGCTAAAAACTTACAGTTCATTCAAATAAACTTGCACCGCAGTCCGGCAGCGACTGCAGTGCTTAGCAGTAGAGTCACTCGGGACAGTGTGGACGTCGCGCTGATCCAAGAACCCTGGACTTATAGGGGGAAGGTCAGAGGACTAAACATGAACCAAGGTCTAATCTATTATAACGAGTCGGGGGACAGACCCAGGGCCTGTATTCTCATCAGAGGGATACCTGGCACACTGCTACCCGAACACTGCAGTAGGGACTTAGTGGCTGTGAAGCTACAGGTCACGCTGGACCAAAGAAGCAGGGAAGTAGTTGTGGCATCAGCATACATGCCCTATGACTCTGTGGAACCACCACCCTCAAGGGAAATAACGAGACTCGTCCAAGACTGCAGGGAGAAGGGTAGGGAACTGATACTCGGAGCAGATGCTAACTCGCACCACACTGTGTGGGGGAGTACGGACATCAACAAACGAGGACAGGACCTCCTGGAATACCTGATGACAGTGAACCTTGAGATTCTTAATAGAGGTAGGGAACCCACCTTCGTTATAAGTAACAGACAGGAGGTGATAGACCTGACCCTAGGAACATTAAGAGTCTCAGGATGGAGAGTATCGGACGAACCATCCCTGTCGGACCACCGACACATAGAATTTAAACTAGAGGGAGAAACAAGCAAAACGGGGACCGATACATATAGGAACCCAAAAGCAACTGACTGGACTAGATACTCGGAGGAACTAAATATAGGAATGACAAGATTCCCAGCTAAATACGGCTGCCCCGAAGAAATTGAGGACGCAGTAGAAGTACTGAGGGACTCAATGATAAGGGCATACGAAAATAGCTGCCCTCTGAAGACAAGTACCAGGGACAAAACACCGTGGTGGAGCAGAAGACTGCAGGAGCTACGGAAAATAGTAAGGCAAGCTTTCAACAAGGCCAAAAAGTCAGGAAACTGGGATGCCCACAAGCAATACCAGAAAGAGTACAAGGTGGCAATCCAGAAAGCCAAAACATGCTCCTGGGAGAAATACTGTGGGGAGGTGGAAACCATCCCACAGACTGCAAGAATCCAAAAAATTCTTGCAAAAGACCCAGGGGCAGCAAAAGGCCCATTCAAAAAAGCTGATGGAGGATATACCAACAGTTGGGAGGAGGAGTTGGAGGTACTGCTGGGGAAACATTTTCCCGGCTACAAAAAGTTAGAAGCAGATGATACCGGTCCACCACCAGCCCGAGTTACACGGGAAGGTAAGGACTGGGACACTGCGGCTAAAATAGTTACTCCCTCCAGAGTTAAATGGGCAATCAGAGGGTTTGACCCTTTTAAAAGCGCAGGAGAGGATGGAATCTTTCCGGCACTTCTACAGAGGGGCCTAGATACAATCCTACTTCCGGTGACGAAGATCCTGAGGGCATGCTGTGCCCTCGGATACATCCCCATACCATGGCGGAAGACAAGGGTAGTGTTCATACCCAAACCGGGGAGAGCTGACTACGACCAACCAGGTGCATTCCGCCCAATTAGCCTCACCTCATTTCTTCTGAAGACAATGGAGAGGCTAATGGACAGGCACATAAGGGACGGGGCACTGAAAGAGAAGCCCCTCCACGAGTTACAGTTTGCTTACCAAGCAGGTAAGTCAGTCGACGCGGCACTGCACAGGTTGGTGTACAAACTGGAGCAGGCACAAGCGACTGGGGAACTGGCGGTAGGGCTATTCCTGGATATAGAGGGAGCATTTAACTGCACCACTATTAAATCCATTGATGAAGCGGCAGAAAGACATGGACTCGACAAAACCACCAGAAGGTGGCTGAGGAACATGCTCTCAGGCCGGATACTTACGGTGACAAGGGGTGAGGTAAGCATCAAAGTGCTGGTGACACGAGGGTGTCCACAGGGAGGGGTCTTATCACCCTTGCTGTGGAGCCTGGTGGTGGACAACCTCATCCGGAAACTCAACAACAGGGGCCTATATACGCAAGGGTATGCGGATGACATTGCAACCATAATAAGGTGTTGGGATGCAGACACAACCCGAGGCCTTATACAGTCAACACTGGCAACAGTGGAAGAATGGTGTGAAGAAACAGGACTGTCAGTCAACCCAGACAAGACAGAACTAGTAATCTTTACGCGTAAAAGGAAACTAGAAGGATGGAGCAATCCAACCTTCTATGGAAAGGAATTAGAACCCTCTGACACGGTTAAGTACCTCGGAGTCATCATAGATGCCAAACTGAGCTGGAAAAACCAGGTGGAAACTGTAGGCAGAAAGGCCTGTGCTCTGATGTGGGCAACTAGGCGAATCTGCGGCAGAACGTGGGGTCTCAAACCTAAAATGATGCAATGGCTTTACACAGCCGTTGTAAAACCAAGGATCATGCACGCAGCCCTGGTCTGGTGGAGGAGAACAACACTGAAAACAGTGATGGTCACACTCAATCACATACAGGGACTTGCATGCAGAAGCATCACAGGAGCCATGAGAACCACTCCAATACTAGCCATGGGAGTGCTGCTGAACCTACCCCCACTAAACATAGAAATAGAGGGGGCGGCGATGGCGGCAGCCTACAGGTTACATTGCAATGGCCAATGGAGAGGAGAGTTGCCCAGAAACAGTCACACGGAGATAGGAATAAGACTGAGGGCAATTAGTCCGACGGCTGGGATGAAGCAGGACGGCAAACAAGCCGAATACTTCTTCGGACAGCTGTTTAAAGTGACGTACCCCACAAGGGAGGAATGGGACACGGTCCCAGGTCCAAACTCCAAACAGGAACTAATCTGGTTCACAGACGGGTCCAAGATGGAGGAAGGAACAGGGGCCGGGGTCTGTCTACAGGGATCTAAGAGGGAACTCAGTATACCTCTAGGAATGCACTGCACTGTGTTTCAAGCTGAGATGAAAGCCATCTTAGTCTGCGCACAGGAGAATATGAGTATCGGGTACAGAAATAAGAACATAAACATATGTTCTGATAGCCAGGCGGCCTTAATGGCACTGGAAAGTAACCGATGCGACTCCAGACTGGTGATGGAATGCAGGACTATCCTAATAGAACTGGCGACCATCAATAAAGTAACCCTGCTCTGGGTACCAGGACATAAAGGTATTGAGGGCAACGAGCGGGCTGATGAACTAGCAAGGAAAGGGGCGAAAGCACCACTTGTGGGATCTGAGCCGGCCGTAGGAGTAGCAGCTTGCCACACCAAACTACATATCAAGAGGTGGGTCAAATCCCAACACTGGAAGGAATGGAAGAAGGCACCCGGAATGAGGCAATCTAAAGTACTCATAAACGGACCGGACCCTAACCGAACCAGGCAACTACTCGATATGGACAGAAACTCACTGAGGGAACTGGTAGAACTATTAACGGGACACTGCCATCTCAGGAGACACATGCAACTGTTGGGAGTGGAAAACACCAACATCTGTAGGAAATGTGAAGAGGAGGAAGAGACTCCAATTCACCTATGGTGCCAATGCCCCGCTCTGCTGGGAATAAGGCTCAGATACCTGGGAAGACACAGTGTGGAACCAGAAGACATCGCCACATATCCAATGACAGCCCTGGTGAACTTCATAAAAGGGACCGGGTTACTGGCAAGGGAATGAGGTAAAAATGGGAGATAGTACAATGGGCCTATGGCCTAAGTGCTCGCGGGGAACGTAAGTAAACCGCCTCCGACTATAAAAAAAAAAAAAAAAAAAATGTTTATAAGAAATTTTTATGCATAGCACAAAGGATTACAAATTATTATAATCAATAATTATTTGCCTGAAATATTAGTAAGTTATTAGTTAGAGCAGCTGACCGGCAATCAGAAGGTTGCGAGTTCAATTTCCGTCGGCGGCATTTATTGTTTCTCAAGAGATTTTTACATTTTGTATTGGTATTTCAGGTGAATTGCATGCAATAATTTGTTTTTAAATTACCAACCAAAGCCGATAACTAAACGCCAAGGTTATCTGTGTTATTCATATTTCGATTTTGAAAAGATCAAAACCGTCGTAACGATCGTAACCAGGGCCGACTAGAATAAACACCTGGGCGCGCAAATGCCAAATTATAATGTCAAAAATATTTAACTTCACGAATAGTAATAATTGCCCCCGTTTACAAATAATCGTTGCGCGATGGCACTGACTTGATCACGTGACTCTTCAAAATCCTTCACGCGCTATGGTCTGTTCTGTATGTAGTTTTTATCATAACGCTTTGACGTCATACTATACCTATCGGAACGCCATTGCAGATTAATGTGAATAAATTAATGAATATTAAAATCGTATGACGCGTTTAGCACCCCAAATTAGGTTTTTTTAAGGAGAAAATCTGAATAATGTGCTTTGAAAACAATACTTGCAAATTAAACGATGACTATTGAAATATCAAACTGAAAAGTTAAATGGTATACCTCAATGTACTCTCTAAAGATACGAGTCTTAAGTTTCGCTTTGAAATCCGTTGAGTCGGTCTTAGGCCAGCGCCACACTTGACGGAAATTCCGTCGCGTAACTTCCGCGGGAGTCAATCCGTTACCATACGTTGCAGCCACACTGAATATTCAGTGGCGGATTATCAGTCGACTCTATTTTGCACTTCGATAATAAATCGTTCAGTGTCGAACATCCTGTGCGTGCGTCGTCACCGCGTGTTATCCGCCGAATGTGGCGCGATGCATACAAATACTTGGAATGCGACATTGCCGATCTTCCGCCGACGGAAGATCGGTGCGCGGAGGACGGAGCAGACCCGAGAGTCGGCGGTCCGCCACGGAGCGAGCGATCGTCCGCGACGGAACGACCGATCTTCCGCGTAGTGTGCCCGATATTTGTAATTTATATGCAATTACATGTATTGGCGTTCCGTCGCGAAAGATCCGTAAAGAATTTCCGTCAAGTGTGGCGCTGGCCTTAGAGTTGTAATTAAGTAAATTAGTTTAGTACATTGAGATACACAATGCCGTACAAAAACTCATTTGCTGTGAGGAAAACGGAAATCGTATAATTTACCCCATTCCAAAGATATTGATGAATATTTAAAAAGCATTTAGAACCAAGGAAATCATTATGCTGAGCATGGGTGCGAACATTCTTGTACCTGTGCAAAGTTTTTTTTAAAAAGGGTTTTCAAACTGGGAGACGGGTGTGGGTACCGCCGCCCCGGAAACCATTTATTAAATAACCAACACTTCTACCGTAAACTAAACTAGGTCGCCCAAAGAGGTTCGCAACGTAAGATTCATGGGGTTTATTGGATGAAGTTTGTTTGGGTTTTGGCGATAGATGCGTCTGACAACCAATTGCATGGCAGGCCGGATCGGCAGAGACTAGTTGAGGGAAGCATTTTAACCTCTCTAGCACCATTCTCTCAGAACATCGCCTTGCAACGCAGTAGGATGGATGGATTCATCCCATCATTCTTTCACTCCTGGACCTATTGACCTTCAGATTCCTACCCACCTCTTACACCCTTTTCTTTTCTTGAACAGACCCTCCGCACAACATCCCCAAAGACGACATAGGCCCTGATGGGTATTATTTTTCTCAGGGCAACCTGTGTGGATCTAATGTAAAAAAATAAAATATTAACAAGAGGTCTTTGGGGAACCTAGGGGGAGTGGAGAGGAGAGTTGAAGTTACATCGGTGGACTCTTATTTTGTGGGGCCTGATCCTTCAGATAATTTATAAGATCCTCGAGAGGTGGGAAAAGAGACATCTTCCCGGGACCTGCAATCAAACTCAAAAGATTGAGGAGGAATTGGAGACAATAGGCCAATGGTCCGAGTGCTTATGGAAACTGTCCGTATATCTTTAATTGCCTACTGTCCACACGCGTTCCATATATATAGTATATGTGTGTGTGTGTGTGTGTGTGTGTGTGTGTGAGGGTGTGTGTGTGTGTGTGTAGGTGTATCTGAGAGTATGTGTATGTGTTTATGGATGAATGTGTTTGTGTGTATGTATATATAAATAAAAATAATTTATATTATAATAATAAAACATCCTGGAATAAAAATTATTATTATTATTATATAAAGGTACATGTGTTTATTTATAAACATACCTTATTTTTAAACATCAATGTACAATAATCATAAAAAAATTAAAAAAAACCCAACTTACATTTATATAAGAACATTAAACAAATACACATAAATACTTGTATCACTTAATCATAACCACGTAAACACCTCAGCACAGGTTCTCCCAGTGAGGTGTTCACGAAACATATAACATTGCCCACAACAGTGTCACCTACTCAAACCTACCAAACATTAATATATTTAATTATATATTATTTACAAAATGTAGACACTGTAATGTATTTATAGAAATAAATAAATCATCTCATCTTTAATAAATGCACAAAAAAAACCACGTTGATTATAAATGGTGGTCTCTAACCGGAGACCACAATATAATATATCACTGTTGTGGTCATTAAGATTATTTTTAAATACATCTGTTTGAATTTAATTTTTGTTTTCGGTAATGAATTAATGGTAATTTTGGAAGCGGAAATTAACCCACTTCCCGATATCCGATCGAGCTGAAACTCAGCAGATAGATTCGTTTTCAATGACAATGAATTCTGTCGACTTGATGGCAATCACGTAAACACGCGGACATCTTTGAAATCGGATGACATTACAGCAGTTAATATACGAAATAAATGTCAGTCCTGGCCGATCGGCATTTGGCAAGATTGGTAGAGTTTTCCACTTCATTTATCGTTTTTGATAACAATGTATTCTATCAACTTTAGGTGGCAATCATGTACACACACGCGAAAGTATACTATTTCTTTGAAATCGGATTATATTAGAGCATATTCGATATATAATAAGCAGAGCATACAGGCTTCTCGGCTTCGTAATCAGAAACTCATATCCGTTTCGTAACACAAAAACACTGACGTTTTTATATAACACACTACTCCTGAGTGTACTGGAATCAAACTCGATCATCTGGGCTCCACATGAATTAACATACACTTTACGCATTGAAAGAGTCCATAATTTTTTTTTAAGGTTTTTATTCTCGCGGCTCTATGGACGTTACCCTTGGCTTTACCCATCGATTTATATATTAGACATGACCAATTACCACTCTCTAGAGACACGTAGAGGTATTGCTTTGCTTAAATATATTTTTCAACTAATAAACGGTCACTTATCTAATAATGAGATACTGGCCCAATTAAATTTTTTTGTACCAGAGTCAAACTCTCGAGGACGTCATCACAATCTTCTATATAGTAGAGGAAGCCACACTAATTTATTTATGAACTCACCTGTGGGGAGAGCTACGTGCTTTTTGAATGCGGTAGATAAAAAAATTGTTTTATTTTTTGTGTCCTATAGCGCATTTGCGAGATTTTTGGCATTGCATACACACTGCATAAATAGTACAATTATAACGTCTTAGGCTATATTACCTGTAATTGTTATAAATAAATGTACAAATTATATAAAAGTAAATATATCTGACTGTTCTACCTGATCGGCATTTGGCTTAGGTGTTAGCGCAGTTGATTTAAGTTCATAGAAACAAAGATACAATTATCAGTCAAACCATTTATTTTTTTCTTAAATTTCAAAAACTATTTAAAAAAGGAAGTTTTATTATATAAATACTTTGTTTTTTAATGGTTGATTTTTAATAAAGTGTATAACAATGATTTGCAGAATATAAAAACATTCGTTGTTGATTGATTCCGCATAAGTGAATTGAACGAATATGCATAATAACGCGAACCGCAATGTCATGTATTTTAGCAGTCGGCTACAACGTCTGCAACAGACAGTGTATTCTGCCTGATATTTGAATAATAATTATGGATGCATATTAATAATATCACCATACGAATAATTATTTGATTCAAGCATTACTTCTTTTTTGTATTTATTTCACATACCATTAATATGACTTTTTCTGATTTTTATATTTCAAATTTTCCTTTTAAAATCGTTAGTTTTATAATTACTATTACAATTTAAGGTTTTACTCGTAAAGTTAATCCATAAAAAAAGGAATATTTTAGCTTATTCTCAGAGTTTACAAAGGAAGGCGTTGTTTCATAGAATTTGAACAATTTATCAAATTCCAGCGTTTACTTGCGATTTCTGTGAATGTCCCATTCATGTTCTGTTATTATATCACTGTAGGCCAGTTACTTGACAAAACAAAAACAATGATAGAATTTGAAAAGAACATTTTACAGAACTTAAAAATTAAATTTGAAATTTGAAGAATTGTTCAAATTCTCTGAAACAAGCGGTCCTTAGTTTTATTTATACTATTGTGCAAAACTGGTATGCATTAATGGAGTGTATAATCTATGGAGTGGAGTGTTTTGTCTACTGATCTCGACATGCCCTACGGCACGGTGCTAATTCTTTGAAATATATTGGTGTAGTATTGAAATAAGGTATTTTTAAAAATTATTTTTAGCTGTGGGATAATCTTGAAGAAGTTATGAGGTTGATTAATGTTCGATGTTTTGTTTGTTATAATTAGTCTTCGGCAATAAGATAATTAATAATTAATAATAATAATTGAGATTTCTCTACATGAGGGAGTATGACTACTACGCGTGGCTCTATCCCACTGACTTTCTTTTGGGTATGCTCGGAATGAACTATCTACGGGTCAGGAGGGATGTGCGCATTGCTACATATTTCTTTAGACTGATTCGTGGATGGTTTGAAAACTCGGTCATCATGGAGAGCATTCATTTCTATGTTCCCGATGGTTATCTACGTCACCGACAACATAGACTATTCTATCTCCCGGCCTGCAGAACTAACTTGCCAATGGTCATGCCTGTGGGGAGAGCAATCTTGCTGTTGAACAGAATCAATTCGGATATCGACTTGTTTTGCATCAATGAAGTTTCCTTTAAAAGGTCAGTTTCAGTTACTGGTATAGTTGATATACACACTGGTAATATTAATCTAAGAATTCTTACTATAAAAAATATTAAAAACGCATTGAAATTAACAATTTTGTAATGTTTTTGAAATTAATAAACAAAATTGAATTGAATAAGTACGTGCAAAGGAGGGATGAAGAGTGAGTTATATAGGTTTTATCGAAATCACCGGGAACCATTTCAAAATAGTAAGTTCACTAACATTGGAGCACGGAGACCATCATCACCAAATCTGGCAGTAGATAGATTTATTTATCTGTAAAGCTAGGTATTTCCAAGATTTTTCTTTTTCCCTGCCTTTATTCCGGCGGTGGTCTTAAAAGTTTATTATGGTTTCCGTTTTATCTTGCGTGGTTTTCGAGATAAACAACTTAAGTAAACTTGTTGGCAAAATGAGTTGCCAAGTTATAAATAAGTCTGTTCTTTCACCTCATTTTCGAAAACATGTTCCTTCCTGTTTTTGTTTTCAAATTTGTTCACATTTTATCTCGATAGAACTCGATTGGATGAACATTAAGCGCTGTTATATTTTGAACTTTAGTCGTAAAAATTCTGCGAATGCATAATCCATTAGTAATAAATTTGTAGATAACTTAGTTGAACATAAAGCTTGCACTGTGAAACTGTTATTTCGAAAGTTTTTTCCAAACGTCCCTCATAAAGCTATCATACTCAAATCGGAGATTGAAATATTTTTTTAATTGCTACATTACAGAAATAAATCTTAATAAAAATGCAACAATGTTTATTCTATTAACAATATTTATTGTAAATATATAATGTAGTATAATGAATAATCAAATTGATCTATCGCTTAGTCCGATTCTAGATATAATTTCAGTTAACTGCTCTGTTCTTCCTGAAAATCCCGTAATCACCCCTTCCAATTTGTCCACCTCTCCCTCATACACCTAATTTTTTTTGTATAAATATGCCAATTTTATATTGTAGATTAGTTTTTAATATTCTGCTGATGAAGGAAGGGTTCTTCCGAAACCGATAGAGTTTATATTAAATTAAAGTGGTGAAAAACGAATTTATTAGTTTTTTATTGTAAATTATGAAGAGCCACAAAGTTGATGTTAGGTTAATTAAGTTAATTAACTTTTTTACGGGGGCTTTCGAACGTAAAAAATTGTTACCAGCTACGTATGAAGTTGTTAACAGCTTCAGATGATACATAAAAATAATTTGTAATTTTCTTTCTTTTCAGGTGCAGTGTTATTGAGAAGTGAAATAAACTAGTGATTAGCTTTAATTCTACATAATACATAATATCAAAATGTAGAAAACTTTATTATTTTAAACAAAAATTAAACCATAAAATTTAATAAAAATCTTACGTAGCTAAAATAATGCTAAATAACAATGACAAAACATTGGATTAAATTCTAAAAAGTCATTACCTAAATTCTTTCAACTGTTTAGTGTATATATTAATGAATAGTGTATATAACATGAATTAGTTATTTAACAACATCTGTAAAATAGAAGCAATTAATTTGCGAAACAAAATAAAAATTTGAAAAAAAATCTTGCAAGTGAAGTGTAATTAAAATTTTCAATAAAAATGGCGTGTCCCTTCCGTCGAGCCTCCTCTCAACAGCAGATGACCAATGGTACCCCCGGTGGTTCCAGGACCTCCATTTCCGGAAGGATCGAAGGCTTGCAGTCCCGGCAGAGCTCTTTTCATTTCGTGGGAGATGAACACGGGGAGGATTTGAACACGCTTAACCTCAAACATTTGAGTGCGGCGTTACAGATTCTAACGTGTCCAAAGGTAGGAGAAATTTAATTTGGGTACTTTCCTGTGTATTACTTAAACAGTAGTATTGATGTTTTCCGAAAGATTGCGCTAGTCGTTTTACGGAGATAGCCGAACAGTACCGAGTGCCTCCGAATGCTAAGCGGGCGGACACAGTTGGCTAATTTATGTAGCTTCGTTTTCGTGAATTATATGAATTACCTCAAGGGCGCTGTCTAACTGCAAACAGACTAGTCGCGCATAGTGCTACAGAAATTTCACACTTGTATCTTTATAAATATTTTGTTTTAATAGAACGGAGACGGCTTACATATAGTTCCCGTGAGCACTTAGGCCATAGGCCCATTGTGCTATCTCCCATTTTACCTCAATCCTTTAACAGTCACCCCGTCCTATTTATAAAGTTCACCAGGGTTGTCATTTGTGGGTTCCCAGGTTTCATCTCTCCTCTCCTTGATTCCTTGAAGGCCCTACAAGTGAAGAGAGCCTCATCTCTCCTCTCCATTCCCCTTTGGTTCCGAATCGTGATATTAAATATATCAGTATTGTACATTGAACTGCGTGTGTAATTGAGATCATTACATAACGTAAACCGTTTTTTTTTCAATGCGACTGGTGCAAAAGAAACAGTAAAAATAAACCAATGAATGAAATAATATATTGCTTTAGTAATGTAATATCGTTTTTTATATACGTTTAAGTGATGTGTCTGAAACAAGGAAGAATTGAAAAATGTACTTAAAAAATAATTTTAACAGTACAACGACATCTCAAAATAATAATTATTGAGTCTGAAAAAAGAAATTATGAATATTTGCACTAGTAAATAAATAGTAAATAAATTAATGACATCCGTCAGTGTGTTGCCTTTCTTCCATATTATCTAATGAAAAAAAATACTAGGGTACTGGGTAACTAATACAATGACCAGAAAACAATAAATCTTTTATAGAATATATAATTATTTTGCCTTTTTCTCAAAAAACGTGCCATTTTTGAAATTTAAAAAAATTTAATTAAGATTAAGGCACAGCAGTTGTCAATCCATGGCTTCCTGGAAGTCTAGCACCGACAATCGACGAAATCCAATGTCAACACAATTTTGACAAAATCCGTCATTTATGGTCAGTTAGCGATATTTATGAGCCACTGAATTATATATAAATAGAGTCTACATTCCTTGAAACATCTGTGTGAAATGTCGTTTCCTTGTGGGAATTAGGAATGAGGATGTGGCGGCTGTCGATGTCACCCGAATCCTTCCGACCGCGTAAGAACTTCATAAACGAGCCAAAGGTAACCGGCGGCCGAGCGCTCCCATGCAAATGCTCCACTAGTTTTTAACATAAATAAGTCAATTTAGACGACTAGCGATTATTGTAAAACCCTACATACAGTATTGCTTTTCCTATATTTTCCAGAACGGCTTGTTCAATATCGGAGGCCTGTGCCCAACGAGCGCTTGATGAGAATTTTTCCGACCGACTGTACATACATTTTAGCGCGGCCTCCATAGTACCACATTGGCATATTTTTGTTTTATTATTAACTGTTTATTATTTATCTGTTTTAATAATTTCGTTCGTTACGCCAAAATACTGGCTTATTAATTGACGGAGTTGAACTAGCAAAGCTCCTAGAACTGAAATAAATCATATACCCAGCGAGTTGCATCCGTTTGGGCCAGTGACGGTGTAGCAGTCATTTCCTGCCCGCTACAGAGCCTTAGCAACATTCAGTGCCCATCTCTAATTTACAGCTGCTAGCTATGGCAACTCTGCAACTATGGCAACTCGGCGACAACGAGGGACGGGCTCGCGGTCAGGACAAGCAGCTCGACAATTCAGTATTCAACTGGCTGCGCTTCTGGAACATCGCTTAGCAGGGAGGACACGAACCCCGCCATGAGCTGACAAAATTTACGAACGGTGATGACGCCGCAGTTTAATAATTTGCCTTTGGTCATCCTTCGTTCTGCATATAAATATAGCTTTGCCTACCGCATCGCTTGGCGCCCATTATTACTTATCACCAGAGTGGAAGATACTACCAGTATCGCCCTGGTGTAAGACCACCATTCAGAATTGAAACGTTGCTCCAAATGGCTTTAGCCGTGTTTAGTGACTAGATCTGAATAGCCAGGTACTTCCCCACCTTCCTCTTTCCCTTCTTCCCCACTTACCTTCAGCCTCACAACATCCCCCAATTGGGGATGCCATAGTCTCACTGGCTCCAGACGGGAGCAGTTGGGACTCTTGTGAGGTATTCACTATAAAAAAAAAAGGTTAGTTTTTACATTAAATGTCACCATCCTTCTTGTCGCTTTCAATGCAATTTTTAAATTACCAATCGTGCATACAACCTTCGGCTGTTGCACACGCCTGAGTTATTGGTCATTAATTAAAAGAGTTCTCATGTTAATTAAAAGATGTAGAAATAAATGTTGTATTATGGGATTCATTTTCTCCTTTCTTTTATTTAATACACTTTTGTTACATCCATTCCTGAGGTTTTCATGCCCTTCACCTTTATAATCACGTTTCAATACCGCCCAACGTGGCAATAACCTTCGTTTCAACGGTACGTTGGTATGGGCTTGCAGAAACAAAATTTGTTCATATAATAAGTTGTTTTAATTAACTCCCTTTTTATTGTCAAAAAGTAAATGCGGACTGTCGATGCATATTAAGGTTAGAATTTCAATTCAACATTGCCAAATTATTAATATTTTTACGCAACTGTATAACGTTTGTGGTTTCGGAATGTCTATTCATAGATAATAACTCTAGTGTTGCTGGCAAATGTCAAATTTTGATTTATTGATTTATGAATATCGGTCTAGGTATCAACAGCGCTACCGTGCTCGCTATAAAATTATAAAGGTAGTCAGTAGAAAGGAATACAAACACAATATTGTAACGGTGATTCAATCCAAAATTGTATTTGTACGACTTGAAAGAATAGAGTTTTTATGACGACAAAACTATCTATTAATATTCAAATTGCGACTGTACGGGCGCAAACAAACAATTCGTCTTGGTATTTTAAAGCATAGCTTTCGAGAAGTGTATTTTCATAAAATAATATGATTAACGCCTTCTTCAACGTAGATTATAACAAAAGGTTATGTTTACCATTAAACATATCGATGTCAGTGCTTAATCTATAAAATGTGTCACAGCTTCCTCTCATAAATACATTTAAAATTTATGCACGAATACATTCAAACGTGTCTTTTTTTTAAAAATATTTAGCCTGTATCTATGTGTGAATTCATTAGTTATCCTTCAAAAACGTATTTTGCTATTAATTAATAATCGTTATCTGTTGTCCTAGTTAGCGATTGTCGTAAAATACGAGTTACGATCAACACAAGTGAATAGGAGCGTTGCTATCACGCCATCATTCCGTAAACATGGTGCCAAGTTATAAAACAGTTATTCTGGAAAGTTTCACGTTAAATCATCGATAATGATGCCGTTAATCTTGAAAATGTCAGTTTACAGGAATTTACATTGAAGTAGGAGTGTAACTTACCATGTAATCTATCTATATTATATATACCAAAGGTCTCCGTGTGCGAGGGATAAAGCTCTCGACTAGAAAGCCAGAGTTTGCGGTTTTAAAAACTGGCGTGCGCATGTAAATTTCATTTAATTAATTTGTGTTATTTCAAGATTTTCTAATTAAAAAAAAATATAGAGTATATTTGCGGCACTCTCAAGAGTTGACACTCATTATCGCCCTGGTGTAAGACCCCTTTCAGCTTTGGCTGTGTTTACCGACCAGATCTGAATAGCCAGATACTTCCCAATCTCCTTCCCCTCCCCACTACCTTCAGCCTCACAACATACCCCAATTGGTAATGCCTTAGTCTCGCTTGCTTCAAATGGTTGTGAGCAGTTGGGACTCTTGTGCAGTTTCATATAAAAAATATATATATTTAAGTGCCCCGGATAGTTTGCTTTTGTTTTTTATATTCAAATCAGTTTTATTCCAAAATTGATTAAACTTTGCACACTTGACGTTGAAAACAAGAAGAATTTCTATTAAAAATAAAGTAGGCTTAGGCACCACTTAAAAGTACATATACCTATTATTTCATTATTATTTTAATACTATACTTATCAAACAACTTATCCAAATGTCCTAAAACGGGAATCCTCCTAGTTGGGCAGTCAAAACATTTCTTAAATAATGTATATAAATGTATAATCTTTTACTAAATAAAAAAAAAATCAAAAAATCGTCTGGTATCTATTTAATACTGTCTTAAATCTATTTAAAATTGTCTAAAACGCAAAGCCAGCAGTCTGCAATGGAGTGTTGATACCTAACCTGATACATAGCAGCGAGGCAAGGAACGGGGAGATTAGACACGAAATGAGAGTCAGGATTGAGAATGTAAAGCGAATGAATGAAGAAAGGAGTGTAACGAGAATATATGAAGCGAATGTGAATTGTAAAAGTCGGGGACGCCCAGTGAAGAGACAAAGAAGACAGAATAACATCAGGGTCATCAGGGAAACAATATACATTTAGATATAAGTAATTTTCAAGGTCATGCGGTATGGTGTCACTTTCTATAATTATTGCACCAATCCTCTCATAGATTACCCGTAGAAAAATTTTGTTCATGACAAAACTAATAATTTTACAGAAATATTTGACTTTTTTACATGTATATCTGTAGTAGCACGCCACAGGGATCACCCATAGCATTGACGGTACTACTGTAGTATCTTGTATCAACCTACTGGACCACGCGCTTCCTGGATGTACAACTTCTGGCTACCAGAAATATCTACGTAACGCGACTACATACTCGTAAATGCAGCGACGAGCGCGTCAATCAGTTAGTATTCTTACGAATTTTAACGCGCTAACCAAGATACCTTTCGCACCGCGAACACTTAAATATATTTACTGTTTTTGTTGTGAATTACTTGTGTGGTTTAAAATTAATCACGGCTGGTTTATCTCGTAAACAAAATAAACCTTTCATAAAAAGATTACATATTTTTATTCTCATCAACGCCGAACACATCCTCAACCTTCACAACGTATTTAATATAACAATTTCGTAAAATTTATCCACAAATTCTAAACAAACATTTGATCCACCAATCTATAAGCAAATTAAAATAATATTAGATTTCTATTCTTACGAAAAAATACGTAGAATCATTTTCCTTGGGATTTCATTGTTACTTGAAATTTAAGCCTCAAAGTAGTTATTTAAATTCTATCAAGGTTAATAAATTGCATTGTGCCTATTCTCTTTGTTCTAAAGTATTGTATTAGCCATATTTTTCAGTTTCTAGTAGGCTCATAAAATAAATTGTTGGAGGAAAATAGAATAGTGAAATGGCTGACTTTCCATTGTGTTTTTTTCCTTCAATTATTTAGAAAACTTGAACCTTACCCTATTTGCCATCAAATAATTTAATAAATGTATCAATATCAATCCAAGTTCTTGTATAGATAAAATACAGCGTCTAGGTTTTTTTTTAAAATTATAGTTCCAAAAAATATATATTTGTTATGCCGAAACGTTAATTATATGAAATTCGCTCCACAGAAAAAAACCCCGCTCTGAAAAAATGGTGCTATTGAATATAATTTGTAAAAGAGTAGAAATATTCTATTAATCTTTATAACCCTTTGACTTTTTTTGTATAGGTACCTATTTTACCAAATGTTCAAAATGTTATGTTCTGTCGTAAAATAATTAAAAAAAAATAATAATAACAGAAACTATGAAATTACAAAAAAAGGTTTGTAAAATATTATTTACTTATACTTATATTTTACTAATACCCAATTTTAACCGATAATTTATAACATGTTTCTCGTTAAATCTTTATGTTTTTAAGTTCCAAAAAAATATATGTTATTTTTGAAGAAAATATCTGTACATTTGTTATGCCGAACCGTAAATTATATGAAATTTCCTCAATAGAAAAAATTCGCAAAGTTATCTCCGAAAATTATATAAAATACGATTTGTTCTATTATTTAATATGTTATAGACATTAAAAAATTGTATTTTTAAATGCAACTAAAGCATTTATCTAAAAAAATTAGCTATATTTCAAAAAAGTAGTGTTTTTTTAAATATTTTCGATATTTACGCTTAGTTATTATCGTTTTTTTTTTTTAATATTAGCGCGCTCCCTCTAACATTCGTATTTACTTAACACTATTTCAAACCATCTTTGAACGCTTACTACGGGGCCCCAGCGTTTAAATCTTGAATCTAATATAATAATAATATACTTTATTACAGACATGATTTTTACACAATATTATTTACTATGTCTGTTTGGAACGTCTAGACCAATGTAAATATTTACACAAATCACACCGTCATTTGTACCACGAGGTACGGAGCTTTGGATCTATTTGCTGCAAAAAATAGAAGAGATTCCAATAGTGTTTGTACAATATATTTCAATTGTAATAATTCCGATAAAAGAATAGTCAACAAATTCTAATATTTTTTTTATTATCTACACATACAAAACGAATGTTTCTTTGTTTGTGTCTTATAGACTCAAAAACTACTGAACTGATTTCGCTGAAAAAAAAAATATTGGTGCCAGGTGTGTTTAGAGAGCGGTTTAAATTGATGAAGAAATCAGGGACACCCGAGGAAGACTAACTAACTTAACCCGCACTGGAATGAGAATGGAGTCGAATTTAGTCGAAATAATGTAATTTTTATCAATGAAAAATTGAATTTTTTTTTAAAAGAAAGACAAACATAACCGGGTTACAAATAACCTGACAATATTTGAAAATCTCCTACTACCACCACAGTAAGCTGAAAATTTTGCTTGTGTTGTGATGGAGGACTTAGCCAGCCGAGGAATTGAACACACTACGCCCGAGTGAGACCCAAGCGCGATGTCAACTCTGCCACCGTCCGGTCAAGATAAGATACTACGTGAAGCGAATGATAGAAACAGTTGGAGGTTGGTTGAAGGTGATAACACCAGAGGACGACATGATACGATCAACTGAAACAAACAAAAAAGTCTTTAAATTCTTTACAACGTTGTTATTTCCACACAGTTTTCAGGTAACCACACTAGAATGTACAAACACAAAACCTTATTCCAAGCCAATGATAATAGAATAATATCTTTGGATCAAACCATTCATAACCACGTCAGCTAGTTTTAAATTAAAAAGTCTATACTTGTACGACAGTATTGTCGATAACCTTACCAACACATGGACAAACTTGGTACTGTGATAGAAAAAAATGGAGTGATTTGATAGAACGATCAATATAGATCAATGTAAATCATGGTTACACTACATGTTTACTCATTATACTGAAACTAGCTGACGTGTACCTGCCGTTGTTCGTCGTTTCTCTGCTTTAAGTAAATATAATATTCATGTATTATACAGGGTTTTCCAATAAGAGGTGTTATTTTGAATACCCGCTATTTAGGTAGATGTTACTTTTAAAGCTGTCATTTTTTTGACATTTGCCAATTAAAAACTATGCCATTAATAAAAATGGAACGATACACGCTTCAACAACGCATTGAAATTATTAAAATTCACTTGAGTGAATCAAATGCAAATCATCTTGAGTGATGAGGCCAATTTCCACCTCGGTGGCTTCGTCAACGAGAAAAATTGTCGCATCTGGGGCTCGGAAAACCCAACAATTACTGTTGAAAAGCCTCTCTATTTTCAACGTGTGACTGTTTGGTGCGGTTAATGGTCATTGGACCTTACTTTTTCGAAAATGAGGCTGGAGCAACAGTTACGGTGAATGGATTGCGCTATCGAGAGATAATTAATGATTTTTTTATGGCCGGAATCGGATGGTATTGATCTGGACAACGTTAACAAGCAACCAAACCATTAATCTTTTACGATTGAATATCAAAATAACACCTCTTATTGGAAAACCGTGTATAGCTAAACCTTCAGGAAGGAATTCTATAAATGACGGTGAAAACCCTATCAAACCTCGTTGCTTAGTTTTGAAGAACAAGCGTACAAACAGACAGAAGCGGAGAGCTACATTAATTTAAATACTATTATTTAACAATATTGTTCTATCAATATATAATCTTTTGTGATATTTTTATTATTTTGTAAAATTATTAACTTCAACACAGGCCTGTCCTAGAGAGGTTAAAAATTCTATCGTAAAAAATATTCAATAAACATATTCAAACATCGACATATTTCAACAAAGTAATAAAAACATTGGTTCCCAGTTTATTCTATTCCAATGCTTATTACTGCATTCAATTTATTGAAGGTTCCACAGTTAGCGATTCTCTGTACATCTTTAGTGTCCATCTGAAAACGGTCGATTCTGTGGAATTTAATAGGATGGGCAGTGGAAAAGAAAAGCAATTTATGATTCTATTGGGCGTTGTTTGGATTTAACCCATCAAACCCTCGCTGGATAAGATTTTAAATCGTTTTTACTGTTTTGCTTTTTATGACCTTTATTCCAGGATAAAACGTGAATTCACAATGCGCCACTCTGCATACATTAAACACACGAACGGTGATTTGAATTACGCATTTATAGCATAATTTATTTCTGTACCATTCTTATCTTTTTTGTGCTAACATGAATTGTACACGAGGTCTGTTTAAAATAAGCTGTTATTTTTTGTACATTTATTTCAATTTAAATTTTCTTTTCTTGATTGAATAATTGTATGAATTAATTTAATGGAATATTGCAGTGGAAATAAACCCACTTTCTGACATCCGATTGAGCTTGAACTAGGCATACAGACTCATTGTCAATGACAATGCATTCTATCAACTTTTGGTAACACTAATGCACACACACGCTTTTTCTGAATTAAGATGACATTATATTTAAAACAATGTCGGTACTATCCAATTAGGATTTGGTTTAGGTGTTAGCGGTGTTGACTTCAGTAAACTTTTAAAAGTTCACAGCACTATAAGAGCCAGTCCCTGGGGAGGAAGGTTCAACCCTCAGCAAACTGTTTTTTCTTTCTTTGAAATTTCCGGCAACAAGATCGAAAATGAATGTAGATGTTTCAAAGTTTTAAAAAACTTTGTTATTTTCATCAAAATATATACGTTTTTTTACATAATAATGAATCAAAAACGGCTGTCGCGAAAACGACATTGATCTTTTGGTCAGCTCCAAAATTTTTTCTGTCGACAAACCAGTCAAGAGATCGGCTAGCATCGGTTGTACTTGTAACCATATGGGTACAGCCGACATGTTGTCTCTGTCATGCGGCGTTACTATATACCTGTGGGAATATATTAAACTACAAAACAATAACTTAGATTTACACTCTCGTCTATTAAAACTACAACCTATTATCAACAATACATGTGTTTATATTTTCTTTGAATGTTACTTAATTACTTCTTGCTCTACATCGGCAAAATTCAGTAATGCGCAAGGAAGGTAGAATTGGGAAGAGAAAAGAAAAAGAGGAAAGAAAAAAGAGATTCACTATTAAGAGTTTAAATTAATAAAAAAAACTTCTGATTTGTAAGGGTCAAGAATCCTGGGGCAGAAGATACAAATCAATGCTATATATATTATTGAGGGTTGTTTATTGGACAGCTGGGCAGCTTTTATTAGGGAAGTTTAACCATTTCATAGCGTGGGCCGTTAATGTTTTATTGTTCAGAGTTCAGGGTGTTTCCTATACGGAACTCGTACTTGAACGGTGATATACTATATAAGCACGGATGAAATTATTTCAAACGTACGTTTTAGTATCGGCTAAAAATGATAAATTGTAACGTTGGAGAACTTTATTGGATAGTGAAAATATCACTTTGGTGATGGCAAAGATACGGCAATATAAAAAATCTATGTTAATAAAGAACTGACGTTTTGGAGCGAATTGAGATTTTGTCACTATGACAACTATGTTAGGCAGTTATTTTTATTTTTTTTATTTTTTATTTATTTATTTATCAAAAGAAAGTACATATTACATATTGGATGCTTTGCCTGTCCAACTAGGAAAGTTTCCCGTTCTAGGACAGACAAATTGACATGTTTAGTTCATATTATTACTGAAATGTACATAATTACATAACAAAAACCAAAAAAAAGTTTAATTTTTCTCTGAAACTAAGTTGTGTAATAAAGAAAATGTATATAATAAATATAAGTACACATACATTGTTTTGTGAGAAGTAGAAAAAATTAATCTGGTTGCATATATTATAATCGGATTTACCGAATTAACCTGGTAACATAAAATATTAAAATTTACAGAGTATGAGGTAAGCGTTGTAACTAGAATGTGTAATAAATTATGTGCATGATTGTTTTCACTGAATTAAAACATGAATTCAGTACAAATTATATTATACGGCAATACGAATATTATACCGCGCTCATTTCTTGAACTACTGCTAAAATGTAAAAACAATAACTATATATATAGATAGAAATATAAACTATGAAACATAAACTATGAATATAAATACATAGTACCTGATTTAGTGCTACTTTGGTGAAATTGGTGCATTACTTCGTACGCCATATTGTGTTATGTATTTATTATAAATCATTACCGTAGTAGGTACCAAGTTTCACACAGAGTTAGTGTGCGACGTACAAATGTGATACGCTTTACAGTAGTGATGTACCTAATGAGCAGACAGGCTTCAGGGGAGCATAACCATAAATCTTAGGTTGAAAAACATCAGAAGTTTGGTGATTTTGTTTAACAGTTGATTTGGTGATTTTGTTTAACATCATTTATAGTTATTTAGATTGTTCATATCATCAATGACATTTTTTTATTTATTTTTTTATTTATCAACTTTCAAAAATACATTTTTTACAATTAAGTCCCGTTAAACTGATTGATATCAGTTTGTCAACGGGTTCTTTTAACAATTACTTCTTAAATACATATACAATTTTGACAAGTACATAAAATATACACATAATTACATTAGTACAAAAAAATTCTTTCACATAACCATTTTTTTAACATACATTTCCTTCTGTGAGTCAATTCACAGCTTTTTATTGAGTTTGGTAACATGTTATAAATTATTGGAACGAGGTATTCTAGAGTTTTTTGACCATATTTATTCAGGTATCTGGGAACTACAAGTCCATCGTTTGCAATTAGTCTTGTATTATGAACATGTGTCACTATTTTATTATGTTCAGATTGAGATGTATGCTGACTCGCAATTTTAAGCCACAATAAAGCACGAACAGATAATACATTTACAGAGTTGTATAGTAATGACTTTGGTACGTCATTTCTTTGTTCGTATTTAGTTCTGTTTAATAATAATTTTACCAAAGTGTTAAGATCTATGCCGGAATCATTTCCGGTATCATAATTTAATTGAATCATAAGTATGTGTTGGTTGTGTGTTGTATAGAAGTTGGTTCCCGAGTAATATATAATTAAATGCGATTCCAAATGTAGTTAAAATGGTAAATGTGCTTAGTATAAATAATATAGTACAAATGTTGTAGTTAGATGTAGTACTATTAATGAGATAGCAAGAAGTAAAAACAAAATGGTAGCAAGAATTGCTTGATATCAAATGAATTAGAAAACGGTAGTAAATTATACAAATATGAGTAATATATAATAATATAGTATAAATAATGTAATTAGATATAGTACTATGAAAGAGATAGCAAGAAGACAAAACAATAATAATAATAAAAATAAGGTAGCAGGAACTGCATAACATACATAACAAATGAATTCCAGAAGGGTAGGAAATGAAACAAATATGGAGAAATATAGAGCGAGACATAAATGCACGGGTCAAGACATACCTCGAAAGAATAGCCATTAATTCAAAATTATCAAAGCGCAGCCAATTTGCTTTCGTCTGAGATAACAATGGCATTAGTTCCCTCGTTTTTACGAAGATAAATTAGCCCCCGTTTAATCCAAAAAAAGCGATATTGTTTCTCCTTCGCCGCTGTTCGTGTCTTGTACCACAGCTGTTTACCGCGAAATGTTAGTTGTTCTGAAATGAAGATCGGCGAGCAGGAACCAGCTATACCGATGTTTGAGGTGTTCAATTTGTCTTCTGGATTCTGTTTGTTTTTGTTGAAAGTTTTTACGTCTGTTAACAGGTTTTCTCTTGCTATGTTCGTTTTGAATTTAACAATGATTTCTCTCGGATGACTCTTGTTGTTTTTTTTTGCTGCGCGATGAATGGCATCAATGTCCTTTGTATCAGTGGAGGACTTTGTTGTTTTGCAGATATTGAAAAAAACATCTTGCAGATTTTCTCCTTTGATTTCTGGGATGCCTCTTATTTCTATGTTGTTCGCTTTGAGTTCCCTTTCCTGCATGTCCACACATTTTTCCAAGACATAAATCCTAGCTTCCAGGGTTGAGTTCTTTTCAGTGAGTTCATCATTTTTTAGTTCGATGTCACGGATTCTAGCCATGAAATCCTCATATTGAGAACTCATAAATTGAATACTTTCAAGTATTTTGTTATTCTGATCTAGAATATCATTTTGTGTTTTTTTCCAGATTGGACGTCTTGTTCATGACTAGATCTTGAATATCTTTAAGATTTGTCGGTGTCTGAGCGGCGAGCGCTGAACTAATATCCGTAACTTTTTTAATCTGCTCCAAAGGCTCAGTATCACTGATTGTCTGCAACGGGCTAGCAGCGCCGGGCTTGGCTGAATTGCAATGCTTGCAAACTTGTTGAGATCGCCGTTCTTGATTAAGTCGACGATATGTGTTCTCAATAATACCTCCGCAAGCCAAATGAAATGCGCCTTTGCATGCGGCACACGTGAATTTTAACTCATCAGTACGTAGAGTTACTGAGCACACTCGGCAATGCATCTTGAATTAATGTTTATTTCGTACTACCCGCGTAAAAGCAAATTGTATTGTTTATAGTTTTGCTGATTTAATTCGGAAGGAACTTTAAATAACTCGGATATTATAAAAAATATTTTAGAACTTTGTAGTACGAACACGTAACACTCCGAGTAACTTTTAATTTGAGCGTTATAGTTTTTAAAATACACTTTACTACGGAGCAAGTTAATATGAACTATTCACAGGTATAGAATATTGTTGATCATGTTGATTATTGCGTGTTTTGCTACCTCCTTCATTAGCCAAGGTTTTGGACAACATTACAGTATCCATCATCAGGGCAGATGTGTAAAGATTGTGGTGAAGCGTGTGCTTATGTATGTAGATATGATACCGTGTTAATAAGTTCAATCCTCTAAGAGCTGGTATTACAGATTACTTTAACATGATTTTCTGCTTTTAATTTTGGTGTAGCCGTCAATTACTGAAAGCCAGTAAAGATTACTAAAGAAGGAGGTAGCGCAACAGATAATAACCCAAAAATAAGTCACTATAATACTTTTGGCCGTGATAATCTCAAAAGATATCTATAGTAGACAGATTTATTTTAAACTCTCAAAGAAAAAATATTAATATTTGTCTCTATTTTATTAGATTCTGATTTTTTTAATCAAATTTTCGTTTAAGAGTCGTTCCTAATATTGTCTTCAATGACTAAACATTCTTTTTGTTAGAATAAAACACAAATAACTTTGTTTACATCACTTTAATACATATAACCTCTGCATGTTTCATGAACAATGTTCACCTCATCAGGAGCAAGTACATATATGAATGAGGTGAACATTGTCCATAAAACATGTAGAGGTTATATATATTAAAGTGATTTAAACAAAGTTATTTGTGTTTTAATCTAATAAATAATGACATCACCAAGTTATAAGCTTTCAGAAGAAATTTTCTTCGAAAAAAATAAAATTCTATTTGTATTTAACTTTGTGAACTTTTATTAGGAGATGCTTATTTCAGTCCTAAAAAGCTGTTCTTTTTCTTTTTTTTCCACCGCAAATTATTTACGTAAATTTTTGAAAAGGATTGGCGAAATAATTCAAAGACTGGTTTTTTGTTGTTTTGACTTTTCAACCCCTGTTTAATATTCAAAAGTTTTTCCCGTCTTTCCGTCACGTTCGAGGCCTTAAAGATACCCGTGGGATTTGTAGCCTTAAATTTTCAATGCAAAGTACCTTTTGATAATAGAAAGGCGTCCGTACCGTGAATACCGTATGTACCATTTACTTGTCATCAGAAATACTGAATTAACTTGGGACCGCGAATTTAAATATTGATTTATTTTTGGTGTGCCGTCAGGAATCCGCAAATCTAAGATTAAATTTATTTCAGAAGAATAAAATAATTATTTACGTTTTAATTTTTTTTTAAATATTTATTTAGTCTTTATATATTTGAATGTTCTATTTTTTGGCAAAAACCAGGAAAACTATTTCTTCATCCTGTTGGGCAGCGTTGTGAGGCTGGTTAAGGTTAGGGCCTGGGAAAGGATTTACTAATGCGGATTTTGAAGAGGCCTGGATTATATGTAGGAGGAAAAAGATATTCCGGTAGCTCCTTTCGCATGCGAGCCGTCGTACAGAAATAAAAGTCGAAGAAACAGCCTGTTTTTATGAAGTCAACATCTACTGTGAAGAGGTGTTGTGTTTGTGTGCGTCGAGTTTTAATGTTGCTAGCTTTTTAGAGCAGGCTCAATTAAATAACTTGTAGAATAGACTCAGCATGACAACATTGCGTCTGTGGGGGCACTATTTCAATTTCAATGCCAGCAACCCGGGCATTTATTTTATTGTACTATTTATTTTACAGTACTATTTATTTTATTGTCCTTTTTATTTTATTGTACTATATATTTTATTATACTATACTAATTATTTCATTGTATTATTTATTTTATGGTACTATTTATTTAATTGTACTTTTTATTTTATTTTAATATTTATTTTGTTGTACTATTTATTTACATATATTCTATATCCGATCAGATTATTGGATCAATAAAATTGACTCTGAGCGGAAAAATCCACGACGTCTCTGGAACTCGGTCAAAACTATCATCGCTGGTAATACTGTTCCAACTGCTACAGAAATTACACCGCAGGCCTTCTCTAAGTTTTTCTGTGAAAAAATAGAAACCATACGCGCCTCCACATCTTCTGCCCCTCCGCCAAGATTTACAGCCAATTCCACAAGGATACTGTCATCTTTTGAACCTACAACGCTGGAAGAAGTAGGAAAGTTGATCCTTAGTTCGCCAAACAAACAATGTACTCTTGACCCTATCCCAACGTGGCTTCTCAAGAAATGTTGCAGCGTGTTATCCCCTTTCCTAGTTCACGTGTTTAATAAGTCCCTAAGCTCAGGTGACTTCCCGGAGCCACTTAAGTCTGCTGTAGTTACTCCAATTATTAAAAAACCACAGCTTGATGCTGACAACCTGGGTAATTATCGACCTGTATCAAATCTGCCTTTCGTAGCTAAACTCCTAGAAAAAATTGTGGCTTCTCAAATAATCTCCCACTTAAATCTGAATAAATTAATCACCAATCATCAATCTGCATATAGGAGGTTCCACTCAACAGAAACCGGATTACTTCGTGTCCTGTCAGATATAACCCTTGCCATAGAGTCAGGTAAGTTAGCACTTATTTCACTTTTGGATATGAGCGCTGCATTTGATACCATTGACCACGACTTTCTCATTAAGAGACTAGAAGTAACGTTTGGTTTACATTCTAACATCAAATATTGGCTAGAATCCTATCTATCCAATCGCTCGCAAGCAGTAAAGGTTGGAAATAAACAGTCCAACTTCACAAAACTCTCTTCAGAGGTACCCCAGGGATCCGTTTTGGGTCCACTTCTCTTCATTCTTTTTACAAATGACGTCGCAAAAATTATCGAGTCATTTGGTCTTTTATCTCACTGTTATGCTGACGATCAGCAAATATACTTTTACTGCTCACCAAATGAGATCGACTGCCTAAAAACTCGCACAGCTGAGTGTCTAGAAGCAATCAATCTCTGGATGTCCTCAAATAAACTTAAGCTAAATCCTTCAAAAACGGAGTTTCTCTGGGCAGCCACACGTAGACGCCAACATTTAATAGAAAACTCACCAATCGCTATTTCCGGCAACGACGTAACTGCTAAAACAACCGTCAAACTTCTGGGAGTTTATCTGGATTCAGACCTTTCTTTAAAAAGTCAGGTAAATAAGACCGTTAGCACGGGGTTCTTCTACCTTAGACAACTTAAGTCAGTTCGTAGGAACCTTTCAACAGAGGCAACTAAATTACTTGTGAACTCATATATAGTATCACGTCTTTACTATTGCAACGGCATTTATGCAAATCTTCCTAAATGCGAAACTGATAAACTACAATCAGTGTTCAACGCCGCAGCAAGGCTTATCACCGGGGTACCCAAGTTTTCGCACATTTCGGAGAACCTCCGAAATCTTCACTGGCTGAAGTGTCCTGAAAGGATCCAGTACAAGCTATGCTGGATGGTGTTTAAAGCTATCAACGAAATGGCGCCACCGTATATTACTGAGCTATGCATTCCGGAAAATACTGGTCTAAGGCAGTCAAGTCTTAGATCAGCGACATCATCTGCAATTGGAAGGTTGAAAGAGCCTAAGCGAAATCCGAATACTAAGTTTGGTGATCGTGCATTCGGAGTATCCGGCCCTAAGGCTTGGAATAAACTTCCTATGGAGTTGAGATGTATAACCAGCCCAACAGAATTTAGATCCAAACTAAAAACTCATTTTTTCAGACACTCATTTCCATAAATCCGTCATTCTATCCAAATATTTCTTTTTTTTTCATTTTTTTTATACTGTAATTGTTACATTACCTAGCGGTTCCGTTTATTCAATTTTTCTATTAACTTGCCTACCAATGGACAATGGACAATATCAGCGGGAACATAACAAGTCAATCGGTTTAATTGTTGGCAGATGAATCATCTAAATGCGTTTAAGATTGACGATTGATTTTATTCATTAATTTCATTCATTCAACATATATATCCAGCTAACAATAAAACACCCTAATATAATGGAACTTCCTTCTTCTTCTGGCGTTAGTAAGATTAGATTGTTAATATTAATTTTAGTTTTAAGTTGCTAAATATGTAAATACTCGTATATATGTCGTTAAGATAGTAGTTATAGGCCTTAGTCGTAAGTCACTAGATATAAGTCTTAGAGATAAGTCAGTAGTTCTAGTATTAACTATTTAAGAAATATATTTGTACAGCGCCCTTGAGGTGATTTCTCACGAAAACGGCGCTATATAAATTAGCCAAATATTATTATTATTATTATATCCGCCTCACCAGACAAAGTCCGTTCCGATGATGAAAATTTATATTTAGTATTATATTTAAGATATTCCTGGGTAGAGCGCATACAGTTATTGGATGAGAGTATGATAAGGAATAAATTAATTCTCCTATGGGCCTTACTAATAAATGAAAAAAAAGTCTTTTCATTAAATTTCTTAGTGTTAATCTTGACAAGTTAAGTCAGATTTCGTGATTTTTCAATGGTCTGCGCTTTTTAGCGAAACGCATTTTTTTTCAATCCTCAATGCTGTCCATTTAAAAAAAATTTAAATAAAAAATTATCTACTAACTTCTACAACTGTATATATATATACAGGGTGTATCGGCACTAACCCGACAAACTTTAACCAGCTATTCCTTAGCACATTTGGAGTAAAAAATGTTATGTACACTTTGCTGTCCGGTAACATTTTTTTTCTTTTAAAAACAAAAAATAAATAAAATTTCCACACTCCGCTACTGCCCACAGTATAGGGGTAAAATAATTGGCAACGCCGCGCTACTGTCATCTCTTTCACACATATTCTGTCTCAAGTCCCGTGTGGTTCCCGCCACCCCGTCTCGTATCAGTGGTCAGTGCTGTTTTGGGAGTTCGCATGTCATCAAGTTTCTAGTTTCGTTTTTGTTTTGTTATCTAAGTTTTTACTGTTGAAATATGCCCCTCAATTATCCACCTGCCGAGCAAGCAGATATTGTTTTTGTTTATGGATTTTGCAATGGAAATTCACGAGCAGCCGTAAGGGAGTATCGCATGAGGTTTCCTGGAAGACGCGTCCCACACCATGCTACCTTTGTCCAGGTTTGTACCCTATCAATTGTTTATTGAAACTATTTACATTCATTGATAATGCCAAAAAGCGCTTTTGAAATTTAAACTGGGAACATTAAAAACATAACAAGGGGCCACCAACTTTAAAAATGTAAATTGTACTTTAGGTGATTTGTGTTCAGTGGTCACTAAACGGCGTTTTAAAAAGTTAATTAATTTTAATCTCTAATAAATGCATCATTCACTGCAATTGAATTCACTCCCTTTCTCACCATGGGATTATTTAAATTACTTGAATTCAATTTCACCCCTGTGAATCCAAGATATCAACCGTACCTAGTTAAGAAAATTATAATTTAAAACACTTTGTTATACATTTTACTATAAAAAAATGAAATAAATGAAGAGAAAACGTAAGTTTTCTGATATGTGCCTAAAATAAGTGTTCTTTAAAAATAAAATGAGTGAAAAAGCCCGCGATTGTTTATTTGACATTATTACTGAGCTGAATAATAAAAGCAGTTGTTATTTGTTGTTTTGTTTCAGATGTATCAACAATTGCGTGACTGTGGCATCGGACGGATTGAAGGCGCCGGCGGAGGACACAACATCGTTCCTGTGGCAGTTGAGGAGAGAATCCTGAACTTAATTACCGAAGACCCCACGCTGTCCGTGCGTCGGGTCGCTCTGATGATAGGACACAGGGAACACATGGCGGTATGGAGAGTTCTGAAGAAGCACGGGCTCAAACCTTTTCACTATAGGCGCTGCCAAGGCCTCATGGAGAATGACCACTTTTCCAGAGTCGTGTACTGCAGAAGAATGCTGCATAATGTCATAAGAGATGCAGACTTCATGAAAAACATATTGTTTACCGACGAAGCACAGTTCACTAAAACAGGAGTGCTAAATGTGCACAACTTGCACCATTGGGCTGAACAAAACCCCAAGCTTGTTCGGGAGTCGTCGAGCCAGGACAGATTTTCCATCAACATGTGGGCAGGAATCCTGGGAAATCAAATACTCGGTCCAATCGAGTTGCCTCCCAGACTAAATGGACCGATGTATTTGGAGTTCTTACAAGTGCAACTGGGCGAGATTCTGGAAGATGTGAACCTCGAATTACTACGGAGAATGTGGTTCCAGCACGATGGAGCCCCACCACACTATTCGATTGCCGTGCGGAACTACTTGGATGTCGAGTTTCCTGGTCGTTGGATAGGCCGTGGAAGTCCGGCCATTGCTTGGCCACCAAGATCACCCGACCTGACCCCCCTGGATTACTACCTGTGGGGGGCTCTCAAGGAAAAAGTGTATGCTAAGCCAATAGCCTCAAGAGAGCAACTGCTCGAACGAGTGATGGAAGCCGCTGCAGAAATTAAAGCAAATCCTGCAAACTTAAATAATCAAAATATAACAAGACTACACGCTTGCATCGAAAATAATGGTAGTCACTTCGAACAAATGCTCCAATAAAAAAATTAACATAAACTACATGTCCGCATTTTCATTTATTATTTATTGGTAAAATTCTCACAATGTCATTCATTTACACATCAATATTACCTACATATCAATATTTAATAAAATCTGTAGAAGAGTATGCCCGTCGGTATTCAACAAGTTTTTCGACAAGTGTGTCGAAAAGCGTCTTCTCTCTTTCCTACACACTAAATATTAATGGTTAAAAATGAGACGACTGATGCTTGTAAGCGCGCCAATACGTAAAAACAACGAAACTCGAATAAGAATTGCCAGGTGGGTTTTTTAATCGCTTTAATCTGACTTTAAACAATAATTAAACACGTAAAAATTATTTAATATAATATTACAGTACAGTACTTTGAACCTTCGCAATAAATTTATTTGATTTTAAGTTTAGTTTGTAGAACTCCATTTCAATTTAGAGATTTTTTTTATTTTAACAGTCTTATTAAAAAATTTATAAAAACAGTGTGTTTATAAACAAGTTCTGCTAGTTGTAATTATTATTACGCGTGACAGCTGTTTCACCTTCTGACGGCATTATCAAACTTTGGTAAAGCCACTTACAGACGACGTAAGTGATAACTTTCTTTTTTTATTATTCTGGCTTTATTGATTTCCGAGTAAATTGTCGTAAATTATTATTTGCTAATCCCAATATTATTTGCTAATGCTAATAATTAAGTGAAATTTTAAACAATGCAATAATAGGATTATTGCATTGTTAATTTCACTTAATGTCGTTGGTATTTCCAACTGATGACTCAGGGGTTTATTTCCCTGAATAATTAAGTATTTTGGGGTCTAATTATTATGCATTTCATTACATCCGATAATTTAAACAATTTTTATGTTGAATTGGGGTAAGTTTTATGGCTAAGGGAAGGAGTGGAAGGTGAGGAAGTACCTGGATATTCAGATCTGGTCACCAAATACGGCTAGTCATTTCAAGCAACGTTTAAATTCTAAACCTGGATATTCAGATCTGGTCACCAAATACGGCTAGTCATTTCAAGCAACGTTTAAATTCTGAACCTGGATATTCAGATCTGGTCACCAAATACGGCTAGTCATTTCAAGTAACGTTTAAATTCTAAACCTGGATATTCAGATCTGGTCACCAAATACGGCTAGTCATTTCAAGCAACGTTTAAATTCTGAACCTGGATATTCAGATCTGGTCACCAAATACGGCTAGTCATTTCAAGCAACGTTTAAATTCTAAACCTGGATATTCAGATCTGGTCACCAAATACGGCTAGTCATTTCAAGCAACGTTTAAATTCTGAACCTGGATATTCAGATCTGGTCACCAAATACGGCTAGTCATTTCAAGCAACGTTTAAATTCTAAACCTGGATATTCAGATCTGGTCACCAAATACGGCTAGTCATTTCAAGCAACGTTTAAATTCTGAACCTGGATATTCAGATCTGGTCACCAAATACGGCTAGTCATTTCAAGCAACGTTTAAATTCTGAATTAATTAATCAATTACGAAAAAGCGTGGGGTTAAGAATATTTTTTTTAAATTATAGTTGTAATTTATTGTCGATTTTTTAAAAAAATTGCGATATTTTAAATAAAATTTAATAATTATTGTTTAAATAAATTAGCAATCTGGCAGCATTCATTTGCAGGTGGTCAATCCAATGCAGTCATGACGTTTGTGTGAGTGCTTTCCTTTGTCTCAGTGTGTTGCGCAGCAGTTTTATATGAACCGTTTTTTGATTCATCGGGATTGTTTTTAAAACTATACATTCTTTGTACCTTCAAATTAGTGGAAATAAACTTAAGTGTGTCAAGCTGCTCGTTATATTCCGGTAATTCTGGAAGGCTTTTAACATAAGCAATAATATTCATAAATCACATTCCGCGAAGTTGTAAATAACTAAATTTATTAAAAAATATACGTTGTAGGATAGCCTAGCAAGTAACATTTTGACAGAGCACTTACGGTGATTTAAAAAACAACGGCGCTGTTCAAATAATCCAATTATTATTATTGATAAGTACCTAAGTGAGGAAAATTGTTTTTAAAAGTGCTCAGAATTATTGGACTTCGATTATAAATTCAGGAAATCTACTAATTAGTTTCTTAGTTTCAAAATTAGACTATTTAATACGTGAAACGCGTAAGAGGTGAAACCAAAGCATTCCAGAGGTGAAACAATTTAGATACAAAAATAAAACTGATGTGTACAATACAAGAAGACAATCAGTGATTCGCATACGAAAAATGTGAATAATCATTATTGTTAAATAAAATATTTCTTTTCTGGTACTGGATTATGTAATACGGGCTTCGTTCGCAGCAACACGCGAGAGTTGCGATGTTGCTTTCAAATTTTGACAAAGGATAAAACAGTGGTGACATGTGGTGAAAATATGTTTAATTAATTTTTTATTAAAAAAAAACGTTACCGGACAGCAAAGTGCACATAACATTTTTTACTCCAAATGTGCTAAGGAATAGCTGGTTAAAGTTTGTCGGGTTAGTGCCGATACACCCTGTATATCATAATTAGTTTTAATAGTTAAAGTAATTATCAATTTTCATAAGTTTTAATTTTCCAATGCCCGCTAAAACCCCCGGCCCGCCACGCAGTAAGCAGGCGCATCCGCCGCTAAGACCTAGACAAACCTCACCCCATGAACCCGGGAACCCCTACTAACTCAACAAAGTTGCAAACCACTTGGGGTGACCTGTGTTTAGAGGTGTTGGTTATTCAATAAATGGTTCCGGGGCGGATATACACATACTCGTTTTCCAAATTGGTATATGCATAGCAGATCGTGGAATCCCCCCTGGCAGTAGTAACTTGTATCATTCTAGGTATGGACTATCTATCATTATTATGCCTAATTTTATGCACTGTTACTGCATGGGTCTGATTTTACTGTTAAAAGAATCATAAGGTCGCGTAAATGGTTTCAACAAAATGAAATACATCTGGTTAATGCCCAAATGGCGGTTAAATGGACTGGAAATGAAAATATAATGTGCATTAGATCGAGGTCAAATTACTCGGAATACGAGGAGAGATGGAAAAACCTTACATTTTGATGCCATTCGTTTCTTTTGATGATGTTCGTTTCTTGAAAAATTTCACCGCATAGATAACTCAAATTTATAGGTGTACACCTCCTTTACTTGCAATTAAGGTTAATTAATGTTTCCACAACTCTGCTAATTATTACCACATGACAGCATTGAATTTGTGGATGCAATTTACACGATTTAAAAGCCTTTTACGAGAATCGCCCATCAAAAGATGCACTGCAAAAGACGACAGTGTTACGAATAAGCAAATGATATGTGTGTTATAATAAAAATCTAATATCACTCGCATAGTTAGGTAGTTTTGTCTTCTTTCTTCCCAGTAAGGGAGAAGAAGGAAGGAAGGAACAAATGAAATGACATTGGAAAATGGAATGGTCACAAAACTGTATCAATATTAAACAGCATCCCTCATCCCTTTGATATACAATTTCTCATGAAAAAAGCTGTTCTTAAAAGTCAAAATTTCCTTTTTGCGTTTTATTTTTTAATGTTATTACTACATCAATGACATTATTATACCATGACTTTCCAAAATATCACGTCGGTATTTTATAGGAAACCTTTTAACCAGCTTCAGAAGATATTAACATTTAGGAACATTTGGTTAAGAAAGGTGCTTTCAAACTTCAGTAAACTTTGTCTAAACGAATTACGTTTGTAAGAGCTTTTATTTCATTGAACGTAAAGAAAGTTTAACATTATTCACAGTGAAGTGCGCATCCCATTCATGGTGTTATTAATTCCAGAAAACTTTGCTCCATTCATAAAATTTATTTTTGAACTTTAAACTTCTAAGTTGAAAGAGGACTGATGTAAAATGAGCGTAAACATTCAAGCAATTATTGTTAGAAGGTTCGTGCAGGTGAAAAATTGTTCAAAGAGATTAAGACGCTTTTAGTGTGTTTTATCAAAACTTTACGTGGAAGAAAACGAACCAAACAAAACATAAATATTATACAGTGTATGTTTCTAATTTACCGATTAAAATTAATAACAATAGTTAGCATTTTGGCAGCGCATCTTAGCCAATAATAAGTTAGGTATCAAACCAATTGTAATTTAACCAAATATCATAAAATATTAATAATATTTCCAACTCCAGTGAAATAGTGGCAATATCAACAAACTCAAAAAATATCAACACTAACTGCTAGCCGCCAGAGGCGCTAGTATAGCGTAATGACTTTGACATTCCTTTTAATGGCGGCAAATTGAATTTATTTAATACTTGGTGGCGGTATTTTTTGCGCTTTCTTATTTGTACTTTGATCAATATTGATAAAAAAAATATCCAAGAAAGTGTGTGCAGTTTACAGATGAAATAATTACATTCAATTAATACACTCAAAATCGTTTTCCGGACGCCGAAAACGTTGACAGGTTAGTTGGTAAAATAGGTAAAAAAGGTGCTCAAAGTAAATTACTGTATTAACTACACGAACGAGAGGTATATACATTTTATTTTTATATGTATCAAGAAGTCAATTCAGTTAATCAAACTCTTAAATTTTATAACACTAATTTATTTATTACCCTTTTAACGTGATCACGAACATAAATTGATTAAGATAACGTAAAAGGGTTTTTTCAAGACAACAATATCCAGTTCATGTCTGTATAACTCTATCAGAATTGTAAATTGAGTGAATAAAACAATACAATCTGATAAAAAGTGCTTTGAATTGTAACATGCGTGTTGACCAGAAAATCTCCACCTGTTGACAGAAAGGCAAAGAACCCAAAAAGCATCACTCTGATTTAGTTCGCATAATCCAACACACAGCTCAGGTTTTCAAATATTCGGCCAAATGGAGAAAAATGTTCCCTGCTCGACTTTGTTATTTTAAGATTTAAGATTTTTTAGATTTAAGCATGTGTGACTTTTTTTGAGTGGTTATTTGAAGGCAAAAGTTGTCAAACATCTCCCCTACAGTTTAGAAGAGCTGAAGAGGAATTATCGCGGAAAAATCTACCATACCCCTCGAAATATGCAGAAAAGCAGCCGAAAACTTTATAATAGGCTACATCAGTCGATTTCTGCTGAAGACTGCCATCTTGCTAAAGTGGTATCCAAAACATAATTAAAATAAATGAAATTATATACAAGTTGAAAGTCTCTATGTTTATTAGTTTTTTTATACCTCCTCAAAACCGGATCATTATTTCTGCCCCACCTTGTACAATGTTTAATAAACATAATATTATTCGAAAAGATATTATCTTGTTAACGCAACATGGGTAGCAAAATATATGAACATATCACATAAAAATATAATCTACCAATGTCCTCCAAATCACCAACAATATTTTTATAAACCAGGTGGAAATAAATAATTATAAGCAATAATTAGTCGCCTGAAATATCAATACAAATTGAAAATATCTCCCGAGTAAAAATAAATACCGCCAACGGGAATGAACCCATGCCTTCTGATATCCGGTCAGGGGCTCTGAAACCACTGAGCTATGGCAGCTTATTTCCAACCCAACAAATGATGGAAATAGTTCACACGTGTATTGACAATATATTGATATTGTTGAGTCGATTCTTTAATTGGTCACCTAGGGAACAAGAATTAAGTGTAATTAATTGTGGATGCAAGGTGCAGTGAGAATCTTCCTTCAAATAATGTTTAGTTTATAAAACCGACATGCAAAGGGGTTTTGCTATAGCTACTAATTTCCTTTATAAGAATAAAGATAAGAGCCATGAAAACTCAATCCGGCCCTTAAAAACTAGGGTGGTTTATGGCCCAAGCACTAAGGTGGGTGTAATGACAGGCATTCATTTAGAGATTTAAAACCAAATAAAAACAGGTAATATTGTAAGAGGATTATTGCCACATTGGGCGGTGTTGAAACAAAATTATAAAAGGTGTAGGGCATGAGTGCCTCAGGAATGTATGTAACAACAGTGTATTAAATAAAAGATAAGGGAAATGAATTCCATGACACAACATTTATTTCTACAACACTTCATTAACCTTTAAATAACATGAGAACTCTTTATTTAGTGACATTTATCTCAGGCGTGTGCTACATCCGAAGGATGAACGCACGATTGCTAATTTTAAATTTTGCATTGAAAGCGACAAGTGGGTGGCATTTATAATAAACTAACCTGAAGAATGTAATAACGGGCGCCAAGCGATGCGGTTATGCATAGCTGTTATTTAAATGAAGAGACAAGGATGACCAAAGGTAAAACCACAAAACGGTGTCGTCATCCTTGTTCGTAATCGTGTTCGCTCATGGAGTGGTTCTTGTCTTCCCCTAGTTTCACGACGTCCCGGAACCGCGGCCAGATAAATACTAAATTGTCGAGGTGCGCGTCTAGCTCGCGAGCCCCTTCCTTATTGTCCAGAGTTGCCATAGATGCGGAGTTGTAAATAGAGATGGGCAGTGAATAATGCTAATGCTCTGTAGCGGGCAGGAAATGACTGCTACAATGCCCCCTCAGCCAAAGGACTTATGGCTATAAGTCTGAGGTTCGCCTGACACCTCCTGACAAGTTTGATGCATCCTCCAGCAGCAGAAATGTATGGTGCGGATTAGGCGGGTAGTAGCGGCTTCGGCATTGCAGAGTTCCGAATCCAAATATTCCCTGAGGTTCGGTAAGGTCTGGAGCGGTTGAAACCCCGCATGGAGATGACGAGAGAAGAGAGCGGTCCGGATGTCTTTGGTTGACGTATTCTGGCGATGACGAGAGAAGAGTGTAGTCCAGATGACTTCAGTTGACGTAGTATAGCGAAGTTCCTTGAAGATTGAAGAAGTTTACACCTAACCAACCCTTGGTCACCGTTGAAATAAATAAAAGAAACATTGAGTAAAATGGCAAGCCCTTCTCGAAGAAATAATGTATATAAAAGAATCATTGTTCTAAACACAAAGATTTAATAGTAATAGCTTAAAACAATCTTAAAAAAGGTTGAGCAAAATTTGCAACAGAGTTGTGAATAGCTTAAATGAACAATGCCTAAATATATGACAAGTCAAAACCACCCAAAGTGTCTACGTGACAGTTAGAAATTATTTTAAAATTCCCTATGAAGTGATTTTATTTGTAATTAAATCTCCACGAAAAATGACAGAACAACATTCCAGTGAAAAATTGATAAAAGCATCCAGAAATTAAACCAAACTGAAGATCAGTAGGTAATAGTTAGCTCATCTCGACATAGATGGCAGTAATGTATTTAATGAACAATAATAAATCTTCTTGGAATTATTATAGAACAGTGTACCGATAGTTTGTAGAAATTATCTCGAAAATTAATATAATAAATAATTTCATTTTCATACACATATTCTTCCGTTACCAAGTGAACCAGTTGGTGGCTGAAGAATACCGATGAACAATTGACAGAACACCTGATTCATTCCATACTTTTCCGAGCTCTAGAAAAGCAGGGAAGGAAACAAATTACGAAGAAAATGAAAGGACATGCACTATGATTAAATATGTAAAACATAAAACCCATAAGAGAACCAACCACCATAAACCTGTGAATGTGATAATGGCTTACCGACTATTGATATTGAAATTTTCATAAAAAAATCAACAAAAATATCTTAATTGTAAGCCTGATGAGGGCTATCATGTGCTAAAGAGCCTAAGCCATTATAACCCCACAACAACTCTCCCAAATAAGTGCTGAAATGACAGCATCTAGATAGAAGGTATATTTCCTTCAACATACTGAAACACAACAGAGGAGCTAGTATTCTAATGTGTGAAAACAAAAGCACGAAGCTCATAAGCTTATGATAAGGTCATTCAACAAGACATGACAACTTAATAAGTAAGGTAGAGCGCAAAATAAGCACATCTTAATCAATGATACTGAGAAAATAGCGGTAAACAATAAACATAACGAAGAGAGCGGATCCTCATAAGAGAAATAGATGTGTATGACAATTTCCAGACAAAACACAATTAACAATAGATACGTAATAATCATTAGAAATGACGACATAGTAACATACAAAGCAGGTTGAAAGGCGGAATGGAATTCTCCAGGGAAAAGAAAACCATTACTCCCAATCAACAAGGTAACAAAAAGGAAATAAGTTTCCTATACCCACGTGATCAGTGTAGTAGGTACCAGAAACCCGTTCACTTTTTCCCTTTGTAAATAATAATAAAAACAATTAATTTTCTGCCCTAATTAAATCTTTAATATGGAATGTTCCAATAGGCTTTCCCTTCATATCTGCCAGTTTGTAAACGACGGCCGAGACCTTATCAATAATTTTGCTTCTTAAAAATTTTGGAGCAAGTTTAGCGGAGAAATGCTTAGAAGCATCGGACAACACGAAAGAGCGTCTCCAAACAATGTCACCAACTTTGAATTCCACATTCCTTCTACGAAGGTCATAGTGAACTTTATTCCGTTCGTAGGATTGACGTAAACACGTCCTAACTTGGCAGAAAATGTCATTAAGCTCAGAAACATCTTGAGCCCATGTGTCACGTTTCGAGAATGTTAAATCTTCCGAAGAAAAGTCAGGTGATTTGTAATCTTTGCCTGAAATAATGGCTTCCCTGCCAAAATTTAAAAAGAAAGGGGTGTAACCCGTTACCTCATGTACAGCAGTGTTAATAGCAAGCTCTATTTCAGGTAAATGATTTGCCCAAGTTCGATGATCCGTTCCCACGTACGAACTTAAGGCTGTAACTAAAACTCTGTTAATTCTCTCTACAGGATTATTCTGTGGATGATATCTACAGTTAAAAAACATGTGACGTACATGATATCTGTCAACTAAATGTTTCAATTCTTTCGAAATGTATTGGGGACCATTGTCTGCGATGATGCAATCCGGAACGCCAAATTTTAGGAAAATTTCATCCTCTATAATAGCAGAGACATTTTTCCCATTCGCACTTCTCAGCGGAAAATTTTTTGTAAATTTAGTGAAGAAATCAGCGACAACTAATAGATATTTATAACCTTTCTTGTAGGAGCTGGGAAGAGGTCCCAATAAATCTGTCGAGATAACCTGCCACGGACGCTGGACCAACTTAGGATCTCCCATAAGACCGGGTGCAGCCTGATTTGAACTTTTCTGTCCTAAACAAGTGTGACATTTAGATACAAATTTCCTTACGTCTGAGGACATTCTAGGCCAGTAAAATTTCAAACAAATCCTATTCAGAGTTTTCATAATCCCAAAATGGGCAGATGTAGGAGGTACGTGATGTAACGCAATCAACTCTTGTCTTTGATCCTTAGGAACAACTTCCTTCCAATCATTAGGCTTATGCAGGGCTTCCATACTCTGCACATGCTTATATAAAACTCCCTCTACAAGTTTCCACTTCGAAAATAACTCAGGTTTAGCTAAAACGTCACGACACATTTTATTGTACCACCGATCAGTACTAATAATGGGAGATTGAACAATAGATGAAATAACTAAAGGATCGCGAGATAAAGCATCTGGCACAACATTTTCCTTCCCTTTCCTGTGTTCAATAATAAAGTTAAATTGCTGCAATCTGACAGCCCACCGAGCTAATCTTCCAGAAGGTGATTTTAAGTTTACTAGCCACTTCAGACTATAATGATCCGTAATTACTTTTACAGGGATGGGTGACCCTTCAATGTAACCCCTGAATTTCTCCAAAGCAAAAATGAACGCATTAAGTTCTTTCTCAGTAGTAGAGTGGTTCCTTTCCTGAGCCGATAACAATCTACTAATGAAGGAGATAGGGTGTTCCCTGTTTTGTTCATCTAATTGAGAGAGTACTGCGCCTAAACCTTCGTTTGATGCATCACAAGAAATAGTAAACGGTTTATTAAAATCTGGGCATGCTAAAACCGGAGCCGCGACAAGAGTTTCCTTTAATTTAGAGAACGCCGCCTGCGCTTGATTATTCCAAGAAAATTTTTTACCAATGAACTCTTTTTTGGTTAAGTTGTGTAACGGAGCAGCAATAATAGAAAAATTTAAAATAAAACGCTTGTACCATGATATAATACCGATGAAACGTCTCAGACTCTTTTGTGAGGTAGGTACCGGAAAATCAACCACAGCCTTTACTTTGTCTGGGTCAGTTCTCAGACCATTACTATCTATGACATAACCGAGATATTTAAGCGATTCTCTACAGAATACTGACTTTTCAATGTTAATCGTGAGACCCGCCTCGAACAGTTTACGTTTTACAAGTTTAAGTAATGCTAAATGCTCTTCAAAAGTACTGGAAATTACAATAATATCGTCTAAATAAAAGAAAACTTTACCATCAAATTCTGGGCCAAAGATTTTACTCATGAGCCGCATCATTCTCGAACTGGCTCCATGAAGACCGAAAGGCATGGAAGTAAATTGAAAAAGACCCCTTTTAGGAATAGTAAAAGCCGTTTTTTCCCTTGAACTACGTTCTAGTGGAATTTGATAAAATGCATCTTTTAGATCAATAGTGGACAGAAAACGAGCTCCCCCCAAGCTGTCTAAAATATTTGAAATGTATGGTAACGGAAAAGCGTCCCTCTTAGAGATCGAATTAATTCGTCTGGAATCCAAGCAAAGGCGGTAAGTGCCATTTTTCTTTGGTACTAGTAAGATGGGACTGTTCCAAGCACTACTGCTCGGTTCAACGACACCCATCTCCAACATTCTATCAAGTTCCTTGTGTACAACCGGGAGCAGGTGAGGTGAAATCGGATAGTAACGCTGTTTTACAGGTATACTATTACCAGTGTCTATGACATGTTCCTCTAAATGTGTACGACCAAGTTTGTCCCCAGAAATTGAAATATAATCTTTAACTACATTATCAAGTAAATTTTGTTGATATTTGGATAAGTGATGTTTGTCCACAATACCTCTGACTTCAGAAGTAACCCGAGGAGCAGATTTTACTACCTTCGTATTCATAAACTTAGAAATATCCGGACAAATGTTAAAAGATTTCCAAAAATCAATACCGAGAATAACATCCGTCTTTATATCTGGCATGACAACAAAAATAAACTCTTTTACAACATTATTACATGTTATAGGAAGCAAGATTTTCAAGTTACAGCAAACGGAATGACCCGTCGCAGAGGTTAAAGAAAATGAATTATTGAGCTTAGCCAACCTGGCACCAAGTTTTAAAAGTTTTAAATGAAAATTATTACCGAGAATAGAAACATGTGAGCCTGAGTCCAACAGGCCAGAAAAAACAGTTCCGAGTGTAGAAAAGGATACGAAAGGACGGCCGTCCCTGTCAGCCTTCCCTCCGTAACCTGATGCTCCTAAATTTCTGTAAAAATTCCTGACTACCGAAAGCCATTCTTGCCACGCCGGATCGAGAGCAGTGATACTGGTGGAGACGTCTTCCGCCAGCGGCACAGCTAACGTCCGGCTCTCGCGTTTTTTGACCTAACGCAAGTGCAGTCAGGAGTCTTAACGCCTGGACATCCACAGCGGAAGCAATGAATCTCCTCCCTGGAATTCACGTTATAACGTTTGAAAGACATATTTTTATGAGAAGAATTCACATGCCTGAAAGAATTAGGTTTAGAAGGAGCATTTGTATTTGGTGGCGCCTTTACGCTGGCAGTTGAAGGGGTTTGAGGGGACTTTGAACCTTTCCTCTGGTCAGAACGACTGTCTGCCAATTCAATTAGTTTGCCCAATCTTTTTAGGGTAGTTATGTCCGGAATGGAGTTTAATGCAAGTTTCTGAATATATCTGGGAAGCATATTGCACTGGAGAATTTCCAAAATTTCTACATCAGGCAATTTCTTGTTTAATCTTTTATTTAGTATGAGAACATTAGTGATGAAGGTGCCAAGTGAATCATTAGGTGCTTGCATAGTTGACCTCAACTGTGCAAGGAGTCTACGGTCATAATCGAGAATTTCATATTCCTCCTTGAGGCCTACCACAAGGTCATCCCAGGATTCGAAAAGGGACAAATTGACCCTCAGCCAATCAAGGGCAATCCCATCAAAAAGTTCAAACGCGCCTAAAAAAAGATTGTGCTTACTTACAGAGCGAGACAGGGCGAGTTCTTCAACACGTTCCAGAAACTTCCTAATGCAAGTAGTGCCATCGTACTTGATATTCCATAAATGCAGTGGAACCAACGGAGATGTGGGAACAATAATGTCTGCAGCCTTGACGGAAGACATGGCGGATTCTTTTATTTGACTCCTTGTATCAGGCATTGTGACTAGATGTACCTCAAGATTAATTGGAAAAAAAAAGAACAACAAGGCAACATTAATCACGTCCGAAGACGGCAATAATAAAAAGTAAAATTCCCAAAAGAGGAAAAATGGGTGTAAAATTATTTGTACCTACACATCTAATGGACAAAAGTTCAGAAATGGACATACACCAATACTATAATTTCAGATGTGGGAATCTGGAACAACATTACAACAATAATAAAATAAAATATACGGGACACCCACCAGTCCCGCAGAGTATTCACGGCCAAAAATTAATTTTAAAATAATTATTGTATAATTATGGTTATATCAAAATATTATAAGAAATGCATAGCAAATATTATAAGAAATGCGGCCGGAACGTCGCGAAACAGAGAGACCCCCATGAGCCGACATAAGAATCACCTTCATCAAGCTAGTTAAAAAAAATGCCACCTGCAAAAATTATTGTCAACTCTCAATGCCAAAGAGACCGAAATAAGTAAAATTAAATGCCAATCGGGTTAAACCACGTGGTGCGCCATTGTAAGAAGGATTATTGCCACATTGGGCGGTGTTGAAACAAAATTATAAAAGGTGTAGGGCATGAGTGCCTCAGGAATGTATGTAACAACAGTGTATTAAATAAAAGATAAGGGAAATGAATTCCATGACACAACATTTATTTCTACAACACTTCATTAACCTTTAAATAACATGAGAACTCTTTATTTAGTGACATTTATCTCAGGCGTGTGCTACATCCGAAGGATGAACGCACGATTGCTAATTTTAAATTTTGCATTGAAAGCGACAAGTGGGTGGCATTTATAATAAACTAACCTGAAGAATGTAATAACGGGCGCCAAGCGATGCGGTTATGCATAGCTGTTATTTAAATGAAGAGACAAGGATGACCAAAGGTAAAACCACAAAACGGTGTCGTCATCCTTGTTCGTAATCGTGTTCGCTCATGGAGTGGTTCTTGTCTTCCCCTAGTTTCACGACGTTCCGGAACCGCGGCCAGATAAATACTAAATTGTCGAGGTGCGCGTCTAGCTCGCGAGCCCCTTCCTTGTTGTCCAGAGTTGCCATAGATGCGGAGTTGTAAATAGAGATGGGCAGTGAATAATGCTAATGCTCTGTAGCGGGCAGGAAATGACTGCTACAATATGACTGGTTGGTGTCGCTTTGGTTTTGGCTATAAAATTAACCGTATGTTCGCTCTATTTTAACTAACTAACCATCAGGCAAATTTCGTTCATTAGGCAGAGAGGACGGACCGCCAAATAACTCAGTCTTTGCACACACTCCTGGCCTCATTCAAATTTATACATCGTCTCATACATACTCTTCTTTTATTCTGACTCTTGACGTGGTCAGAATCAAGTATCTGATTCACTTGATCGTGTCATGTCCTCCTCGGGCGTCCCCAACTTCTGCTACTATTCACATTTGCGTTATATATTCTCCTTAAACGCCTTTTCTTCGCTCAATCGATCTATATGCTCAAATCATTTTAGCGTCCCTTTCTTAATCTTACTCATTACCCTTACATCAGCCTTGAATTGTTTGCGGATCTCCACATTTCTCACACGATCATACATGGTTTTACCACGCATATGACTTAAGGATTTCATTTCTACAGAATTCAGTCTATGAAGACGTCTGTATTTTAACTATGAAGAAGAAAAACTGTTTTCTTAAACATATAAACTGTGAATCTGTCGGTATAACTAAAATGTCAACAAACCAATATTTAGCTCACAATGTCAATACATTCTATCTTTTTGTAATTTATTTATTTATTAAGTCAAAAGAAAGATACATACTTCACTTTCTTAACTACAATATACGCATTTAATTCATTATATACAACATTTCAAATCGAGATACGCACAAAACTCCTTGCTCGGGCGTATCTGCAAATCTTATAATGCCTAAAGCGATATTGACATTTCCCACTGTACCCTTAAATCGTTTAAAATCAAATTAACCTTACTATGTACCTAAGTTAAAAATATTACTTCTGTATTGTTTAGTATTCTCTTTTTAATCATTTTTCACACACACTATGTACTTTATTACTTATAATTAATTTCTAGCTTTTATAAATACTATAAATTGAACTTAACTGGTTTAAATCATGTTCTATATTTTTTGTTCAATTATTTTTTTGTAAATCTGTATGTTTCCTAAATAAACTAAAATAAAAAAATTAACTATTGTTAAGTTATCGTTAAGGAAATTATATGTGTAAATATCCTGAGAGCCTATGTTTCTTTTAACACGTTCAGTCTTTGAATTTGTGTACGGTTTATTATTTTGTCTTCTGTAGTGTTTTATGTACTTGTTGTTATGTGATGTTTTCACAATTTTTATATTTGTGTTTATAAATCCAATTTGGATTTAGTGGATTAATAAGCATATGTCATATTTGTATAGTTTGTTTGATATTGAGCTGCGCATGCTTTGACAAATATGAAAAATGTAAAACGATACTATTTCATTTGAGCCAGCGTTTATAAGAATTAAATCTGCGGCAAAGTTCTGGCTTTGATTTCTGAATCAAAGCAAGTCAATTTCAAACAGGGGGTTCCTATATTCATACCCTTTTGTTAGCGGATCCTGTGATTTGACAACAAGGGATGTTTTGTGTCGCAGATAGAAAGCCTGATTATTAAATCCTTATTTTCCTTTCTCCCTGCATATTCCAGCCACCCTTCATAATGGTCCTTTAGCTTTAGCAAACCAGATCAAATAAATATATAAAATTGGTATATTTATGACAGGGTTAATTTTATAAAATACAATTACTACACAGTTAAACTATATATCATAACGTATAGTTCCTTTATAATTTATTGTCGGTTTGAAATCAATTTATTGACAGTTTATTTTTTTTCTTTAGCTATAGAATACGCTTCTTTTGGCTTCTATAGCTAGAGGCTTAAAGAAGTTCATAAAAAATCTAATTACTTTCTATTATTAACTTTTTACATATAAAAAAGCTTATTAGAATTTTTCTAAGAATTAAGTGTAAAATATTATGCCTTGTGAAACATCTTAAATTTTTTTATCAATTTTATAGAGTTTTTTGCATTATAATTGTTTATTCATTTAACACGATGAGGAAATAAATCATTCAAACCACTAAGTATTATTAAATGTTGCTTTGCACATCTGCCGGTTACGTTTTAAATGGAAATAATTATTTAGAGAATACCTGCGACTTCCTTAAAAGCCTATGCGGAATTATTAATTCGAGGGGGGTTTACGAGATACAGCCTCCCCCTGTGGTATTCGGATGTCATTGTAACGGCGCCTGTTTTTAATGAAAAACAAAGTGAAACCCGTACGCCCGCACCTGCTGAATTAATGCAAAAATCACACCGTTCATAAAATATAACCCCTAAATAATACCATGGGTTGTTTGCGTAAAAGGGTTGTAGGGAATTTGATTCCGTGGTTTATTTTAAAAGCATGTGATTTATAAACATTTTTGGTCAGCTGTTTTTACTGCTGATAGCGTTAACTCACGTTATTACTGGATGTCAGAATCTTTTGGCAAAATTAACCTCAAAGAGAATATGTGTACATCTAAAGTTAACTTAGATTTTTAACAAATATGCAAGATGAAGTGAAGAAAAAAACGCTGATTACTGACTGATTATCAACTATTTAAAGCATCTAATTCTTTAAATAGTTGATAATCAGGCAGTAATAAGCGTTTTTTTAAAATTATCAACTATTTAAAGGAACTTGTTCTTTAAATAGTTGATAGTTAGTCAGTAATCAGCGTTTTTTTTTTTTAATAATCAACTATTTAAAAAAACGCTGATTACTGACTGATAATCAACTATTTAAAGCATCTAATTTAATCTTTGAAGGCTCGACCATAACAACTGAAAATAAAAACCATTGAAGAAGAAGATAAAACTGATAATTCAAAATGAAACATGAAACAGAACAAGACACAAAAATAATTAAAAAAATATAACAGTCACAACTAAGAATCGAGTTTGATTTCTAGTTGTGACTGTTATCTTTTTATTTTTCTGTGTCTTGTTCTGTTTTATGTTTCGCTTAGATTTATTAGTATTATTTTCTTCTTCAATGATATATTACATTGATAGGTTTAACCTTCTTACGATCCAAAGTCTTCGACATAAAACTCTACTATGGAGCCAAAATGAGCATTTTAAAGTGGCATTAAAAATGCTATTTTTTAATGATGTGATTTAAAAAAATATATTGACTTAATTATCTTATCATCGCTCACTTAATGATGTTAACATTTGAAAATATCACTAAAAATATATTGACTTAATTATCTTATCGTGGCTCACTTAATGATGTTAACATTTGGAAGTATCACTAAAAATATATTGACTTAATTTTCTTATCGTGGCTCACTTAATGATGTTAACATTTGGAAGTATCACTAAAAATATATTGACTTAATTATCTTATCGTGGCTCGCTTAGTGATGGTAACATTTGGAAATATCACTAAAAATATATTGACTTAATTATCTTATCATCGCTCACTTAATGATGTTAACATTTGGAAATATCACTAAAAATATATTGACTTAATTATCTTATCGTGGCTCACTTAATGATGTTAACATTTGGAAATATCACTAAAAATATATTGACTTAATTATCTTGTCGTGGCTCACTTAATGATGTTAACATTTGGAAATATCACTAAAAATATATTGACTTAATTATCTTATCGTGGCTCACTTAATGATGTTAGCATTTGGAAATATCACTAAAAATATATTAACTTAATTATCTTATCGTGGCTCACTTAATGATGTTAACATTAGGAAACATCACTAAAAATATTATATATATTTTTTATTTTTATTTTTTTTATTTTTTATTTATTGAAACATATAAACAAGGTTACAATTTTTTTAACAATATAAACACCAATATATCAATCACTCTCCTAATAAAGCAGCTGCTTGTGTTTAGGAGAGGACAACAAAAATATTTTTACATTTGTTTAAATTAAACAAAAAATATTTGTAATAAAACAAAAAATAACACAAAAATAACAATAAAAGTAATAAAAATATAGGTTAGTTAATAAATGATTCAAAGAATTTAAAAGGCAAAAACATATTTCTAAACAATAAGTAAAGTTATGAGGTGGTACAAGAGTATTTTAATTTAATTTTTTTTTATATATTTTTCGTAGTTTTCTTCCGATCGTATATCAAGGGGTAATTTATTAAATAATTTTACACCCTTGAATATATAGTGATGTTGTGCTGTTGTGGTTCGTGCTAGTGGCACGGTTAGTCCTCCAACAGATATTATTCTTTTGCTAATATTCAATTGTGGTAAATTATTTTTACTAAAGAAATCTTGATGTATTTGTAGAAGTGCAATTTTGTCATAAATTTTTGTAAGTGGGGGAACCGGGAAATCTTGAAAAACATTTATAGTTGGGTGGTAATATGGCTTTTTTAAGATGATTTTTATTAGTATTTTTTGAATAGTTTCCAGTGGGAGTAGGGATGATTTATATGCACCCCCCCAAGCCACGATTCCATATTGTAGGACAGAGTGCGCCAATGCATAATAAATATCTTTTAGTATTTTTAATGATACAATATTTCTTAGTCTAAAAAATATATAGATTAGTTTTCTCATTCTGTCTACTGTGGAATTTATTTGACTTTTCCATTGAATGTTATTATCAATAATTATTCCAAGATATTATATTAATTGTGTTAGAAACATTTTACAATTAGTCAAATGATTTTAAATATTAGTCACTTCGGGTATTATCCTGTGTCTGGTGTGCTGCATATTAATAATCTCACTGATGCAAGGAAAACTGCTTGGCTGATAAAAGCAGGTAACTCTATATGTCTAAGACATATACTAAATAAAGGTTTACTCAGAACTATATACTTTGTTTTATGCCAATCACCAATATATTATGGCATTATAGGAGGGAGTGGAACTTATCAAAAACACACAAAACCGCTTTATATAGCACAAAAAATAATATTAAAAACATTTTTTTTAACAATAAACATATTCATCAGAACTTCTGTTTAAAGAATTCAGAAAATTAAATACATTATACTTCTATCATGCCACATTATAAATTAACAAAGATAATATTCAATAAAAATTTAAATTTTAAAAACAATAGACTACTCATATGCAAAACATTTGAGGGAGGAGGTAAGGGGTTAACAGGGATGGTAAACCATGATTTTATTACAATTAAATTGATTTTCCATCTTCAATCTAGTGTTTCGCAACTGAATTTCCAATTATTTGGTTATTACCAGCAGGCGTAATTACGTCGGTTTTATAGATTAATTTACAAATTGTTTGGGGAATACCTTAATTAAATGGTTCTCACCCAATTATTACAGTTGTCTGTGTCTATTGCTATTATTATTATAGTATCGGTAAACTGGGATTTCATTTGTATTTGTTATGTTACACTTTAAAAGGACATATATTTTACATTGGAGTAGGAAATGATATTGTAAATAATAAAATAATTATATTTCTTCATATGAAGCGGTTACTTTGTGATTTGACATTATAATTTAAAATTAAACAATAACTTTGTAAACATCACTTATAGGTAAATACTTAATGCCGACCGGGTTTCGCTACAACTGTAGCTTCATCAGGGCAGTATAATACTAAAAATCTCAAATTTAGATTAACATGTGTAGATATCACGGTAAGTGGACAGTCTGAGCTACATCCCTACCTCTTCCACTGTAGCTCAGACTGTCCACTTACCGTGATATCAACACATGTTAATCTAAATTTTAGATTGTTAGTATTATACTGCCCCGATGAAGCTACGGTTGTAGCGAAACCCGGTCGGCATTAAGTATTTACCTATAAGTGATGTTTACAAAGTTATTGTTTAATTTTTAAAAATAATTATATTTGTACCAGTCTGAAGATGGCTATAATAAGCTGAAACGGTAAATATAAAATAAATGAAATGGAAAAAAAGTTAAAAATTTTTCCAATATATCGTTATAATAGAATTGCACCACGAATTGTCAGTATCGAAAATAGAAATAACAAAATATTTAGTTTGATGTTCACGAAAACGTCATAAAAGCGTGCAGGCACAGAACTGTAGCGGTAGCTACTAGAAGTTTTGGGAACGTACATACATACAACCCGCATCGCCTTAGAACCTAATACTGAAACATCGTATGTATATACCTACTCGTGATTTGCTGATTTGCATTTGCACCCATATAGGGCGGCTACGTCAAGGTTCCTAAGACATTCAATAATTAGCAGCTACAGAGTCTTACAAGTGAGTACCCGGTACAAGCACTCGCCACTAACTGAATTCGGGCGGCCGCTTTGGCGCTCACCGCGTAGCCATGGGCCACGGACCTTCTCCGCCCGGCGTAGCCCGACCTTAAAGGAGAGGCTGCGAATAATCATTGGCTTCGCGTGATTCTGCCGTTTAGAAAAATGATTCTAACATTTAATAACTTGTCCACTAAAGTAGAAATTTTTCATTAAACGTTAAAATTATTTAACTATTGAAAATGTATGTTTTAAATCGATTTAAATAATTTTCTGGATGATTTTAATTGACTTAATCTATTTTAAAAGAGTCCCAACTGCTCCCAGCCATCTGGAGCCAGTGAGACTATGGCATCCCCAATCGGGGTTGTTGTGAGGCTGAAGGTAGTAGTGAGGGGAAGGATATAGGAAAGTGGAGGAGTACCTGGCTATTCAGATCTGGTCACCGGACACGGCCAAAGCCATTTCAAGCAACTTTTAAATTCTAAATGGTTGTCGTATACCATGGTGATACTATGGGTATCTTCCACTCACTTCACTTCCACCGTGCCAAAATTATAATATGTGAAATAACATAAATTCATCACATTAAATTTACTTGCGCACGCCGGGATTCGAACTTTGATTTGCTAGTCGAGAGCTTTACCGCTCGACCATGGAGGCCGTCACTGATATCTGAATAAAATAACGATGTACATTTTCAATAAAATAAATAAATAAGTCACTAAATATAATATATCTAATATTTCAACTTAATTTTCAGCTAGCGTAGGGAATATTTTTACAGGTTTTCTTTTGTGGAATCATTAAACCCTAATAAAATAGTTCAAAACTCGAACCTGCCTACCAGGTTCCAAAGTAAAGATACACATAAAGGAATTCTCAAAAATCTTCAAGGAGCAAGCAATTTGGGATGTGGGTTTGTGTACCGTCGCCCCGGCCTACGATCTCTCTAATTGTTCTCTCGACCCATCGCCTTGCACTGTAGCGGGAGGGATTCATATTTCAGTCACTTTTGGACAAACTGATCCCTAGATTCCTACCCAAGCCTCATACTTTTTCTATAAAATAAATAAATTAGTCTCTAAATATAATATCTAATATTTCAACTTAATTTTCAGCTAGCGTAGGGAATATTTTTACTTTTTTTCCTCGTGGAATCATTAATCCCTCTAATAGAATAGTGCAAAACTTGAACCTGCCTACCAGGTGCCATTTTAAAGATGAACGCAAAGGTCTTCCTAAAAATATTAACCAAGCAAGCAATTTGGGAGGTGGGTTTGTGTACCGTCGCCCCGGCCTACGATCTCTCCAATTATTCTCTCGACCCATCGCCATGCACTGCAGCGGGAGGGATTCATATTTCAGTCACTTTTGGACAAACTGATCCCTAGATTCCTACCCAAGCCTCATACCTTTTACCATTCCAGAACTTTCTCCCTTTCCTTTCCTTTAAAAATATCCTCCACACAGCATCGACAAAGACTACATAGACCCTGAGGGAAAATATTTTTCTCCCTTCGGTGTGAGGTTAATGTAAAAAAAAACATAACAAAAATATTACACTCAATAAGATTGAATTTATAAAAATCATGAAAATAATAATCCAAAAGTATGCTTTTGAAAGGTGTTTTTCGTTGAAATGTTCTTTGTCGTTTCGGAATTTTATTTACGTAATATTGTGTTGTCATGGCCCGCATTATATCCCTATCACGTTTCAACATGCCAAAGTCAAAATTCAAATTGAAGGTTACTAGGGAGTGAGTAAAGGCTTGTGAAGCACGTATACGTTTAGTGTTGACAACGTACGCATGTCATATAGCCTTTTTTATTCCCCAATTTCATAAACTAGCGGTGACTTTGCACATTAAAAAATACCCCTAAAAATAATTAATTAGTGTACGTTAATTAGTTATAATTACAATATTTGATAGCCCTGATATTATAATAATCTTCATTCACTTTCATGTTTTTACCATTAGATCAAAGTTCCCTAGTATTTATTAGTTTGATTGTACACCCTTTGTAACTATTATGCTATGTTAGTTGATGTTTTAATACGCCTCTATTGAAGCATATAGCTATACTAATTAAACATTTTAACAAAGCATTTTTTAATTAGGTTACTGCATTTTTCTTTCTTCTTTCAATTTTGTACTATGGCTGGATTATCATGATGTATGTAAATGCCACTTGTGCCGTTAATTCGAAATAAATAATATACCTACCATAGGTATTATTTTCAATGACATTTTATTAAAGGAAGATACAGATACGTTTTATTTGTATAAGAATTATAACTTAGTAATGACTACTCATGATCATGCTTAGATTATGTTTTGTAATTGTTTTCATGTCACAAGCTTGTTAATTGAGTGTTATCATTGCAAATAACCCGAAAAACTTAATTTTAAACTCATATTAAATTCGTCTACTAAAATGCTTAAACGTGCGTTTTTCAGGCTACAATTGAAAAAAATAGCCTACTCTGTGTTGGATTGCCCTGAATTACTTAAACGAATTCAATTAACAGCTTCTATCAAAAAAACGCATAAAACATACATCAACTCATTCACCGCATTTTACATTTTTAACACTTCATGCAGTGAATTTAACATATTAAACTCAGCACCTCACATCTTCTAACCTAAAATCAGTAAATATCATTCTCGCAATACATATAACTCTACACAGACTAGCTTCATCCCCTTCCCCTGCCTCTCCGATACCATACCTATAGGATATTGTATTTTGGTTTTATTTTATATCAACTAATAATTCAAAAGAAAAACATCGGTGAAAAACAATTATTAATTCAATTATCAATTTAAACTACCCTCAACCAGTACAAAATTCAATGGTAAAATTACTTAATGGGACGAAACATTTCATTGTTGTATCGGAATGTAAATATCTTGCCTGTGCAGACCTTACTATGGGACGCACTATTGATTCAGCGTAATATATCTGCATCTGAATGTAAGAGGAAAGTGCAACATGACCACAAGACTAAGTACACAAATAATGAAGGAATGCTACCAAGTAATATCAAGAATTATGAATTACTAAAGAGATTTTGACATTTTGAAAATATGGATCACTAACCACTGGAGCGATTGCTGTCATATATGTATGTACTTTGACCATATTATTTAAATAGTAAAATTACTCAAAATTTGAATATGAAAACATATAAAACTGTTTACTGCGGTTTAAATTCACCTTCATTTCGCCGTTTATCATACAATTTAAGGTTCTATAAATATGGCACGTTATGACGAGCGATCTCTTGAAAAGGTTTTGCAAAATGGCAAAATATGCCAAAAAATCACTCCAGTGGTTTGTAGAGATGCTTTATACAAGTCATCACTAGAGGATTTAGGATCACAGGGGCCCTTCTACAAAAACATAGTTTTGAGATAAACGCAAATAAAGATTGGAATGCTCATATGCCCAAATGTATGTCCAACTGATATTCCCAAATGTATCTCTTAAACGGCTGTATGTACGAGATAAAGCTTCGTATCACTGATAAATATGATTATGGCATTACCGATACCAAGCTCAAAATACCAGTTTTTGTATTTAGTTCCATGTGATCCTAAACCCCCGCAATATCAAATAATAGTTGTTATTCATTAGCATGTAGATTTAGTTAAAAACTCTGAAGGAAGAAATCTTAAACTTAATAATAGTGGCATATATGAATTAAAATGTGACCACACCGACTGCAACGCTACTTAAATCGTACAGACGGGAAAGGCTTTCTCAACTAGAATCAAAGAACATATATAAGATGTTATAATAAAAGCACTTTTCAAAATTCGCAGAACATCTCTTAGTGAATAATCACATCTCGCTTGACAACAATGAACTTAAACCCTTACATATAGAAAGAAAGGGCCTTAGATTAAATTTACTTGAACAGTTAGAAATCAATAAGAGAACCAATGACCCTAATATAACATTAATTAATAAAGTAAGGAAAATTATTTATTCCCCACTTCTAAGTATGTTCACAAAACCTCAAACTATATAACACATTTAAATAAATAAATAGCAACCACATCATTATTAAACAATTAAGATAACATTAATGTTGGGAAAACAGACATCAAAATACAATTATTTTATCAGTAAATCGGTTTAACCGGTAATAAATCATTTTAAATTGGGAGCGTGTATTAAATAAAAATAGAAATAAGTCGTCTTAACGTGGTGACAACCAAAGTTTTAAAATGGCTTTGAAGGCCAAAACAGCTATAACAATAACAAAAACGCAAACATTTTTGCTGAACTTAATAATAATATTAACAAATTTGATTTACAATGAATTTAAAAAAACAAAAACAAAAAAAGGAGATTCAATGTTACGTTTGATTATGTGTGTCAATAATAATAATCTGTATATTTATTAATAATTAGTAATAATATTATGTATATACGGTTAACGGGATACTTCGAAAAACACTTAATTAAAACTTAATGTAAGTGTAGGAACAATGAATTCTGTGTCGTTAGCGAAGAACGTAGTTTGTTGATCCCAATAAATATGTATATTCAAATATTACTATACAATGATATATAGTTTGCTTATACAATGACATCTTCATAAAAATAAATTTGTTAATGTCTATAAATATATTATTACGTAGATACTCTTGCCCTTTGTGATGTTTGGTTAAATTATTTCGCAGTTCCATTTTATAAATGACCCACCCCTTCTGAGCATGACAGTGCATTAATGTGTTAGATTTTGATTATCATAACTACACTATTTATCATTTTTCCCTAGTCATAAATAGTTAAATTTCGTATTTTCATCTTGTGATTAAAATTTTCAGAATAGGCGAAAAACCGCCCTAATAACTCGCCCTAATAGTTGTCTCCGTGGATAGTTATGTTAGAGGAAATTGTAAAGAGATTCGGTAGAAAATATTTTTATAGAAATGCTTCAAGAATGAATATTATATGGGACAATTTTTTCAGATATGATTAGCAATTAAACGATTTTATTTTATTTATGTTGGTAAATAAACAGTCACTGTTTAAATTGACTTTTGTTTTGCGTGTTCGTAAAATATTTTATGTCGGTAGCTATCGGAAAATGGCATGAAGTAAAAAAATAATAATAAATGTTTTATTCTCTTTTTTTTTGAAAAAAAATAGAAATAATGATTTCCTCCTTGGAATCTCCGATAGTGAGGGTTTCAATTACATATTATAAAAAAAATATTAGTATGGAAAATATGAAGTAATCTTAAATATATTGTTGTAGTGTTTTTACGGAAATAATTTTATTAATAATTATCAAGACATCCACAGCCACAATACTCGAAATAACAATAATATCCGCATTCCTCAAACACACACTAAAAAATATGGAATAAAATCTTTAAACTAAATTGCCTACACACTTTGTAATTCGCTTCCAGAAATGTACAAAACCATTGAGAAAAATAAGAAAACTCACAATGATGGTTTAAAGAAATATTTTTAAAATTGAAAATCAGTAAATCCATATTTTTATATTTTTGATTGTTCCTTTATTTGTTTATTCTTATTTTTTTTTTGTTCTACTTAACCTGTCTTTTAAAAAATTTTATGCAGTGTTGTATCTTTGATATTTTGATTCCAATGTAAAATTGTGTGTACTGACTTCTGCATGTATTCTTCTTTTGTATTCTGTTCCGACTTATGTATTGTAATTTCCTCCCGTCCTAAAATGAGTTTTGTAACTCATCGGGATTGCCCTAGCAAGAGATAAATAAAAAAAAAGTTTTTTGTGAAGTTCGGTTTCATTCTATATTTGATGTCAGTATATTTTCTATTTCTTATCAGAATATGTTTTGTTTCCAGCTTTTTTGATGTTATAATATGGTTGTGAGTTTTAAAAAAGAATGAGATTTTGTTGTGGAGTTAAATAATACCGTAGTACAGAAAGCTTTGTTGCCCAAATATTGTATTTGTGGTTGCTTGTTGGATACGTTATTTACCCTGAGATACAATGATTCTAATATGGGTGTTAGTTGTTATTTCTTGTACTTTCTATTTATGAATATAATGTTTTAGAATGGAGTTGTTTAATTGAAATGATTTTATGTTTGTTTAAGATTTCGTCAGTGATATTTCTCACACGAACGTTCAGAATGAATTGCATTATGGCTTTTTAGGTTTTTATTAGTTATTATAAGATATTGTCATTTCACTGCTTCATCCAATTGCTCCATCAATTGATTGATTATATTGTAATTTAATTTGAATTTACTAACCGCAAGGTGGTTTAATTTATTAATTTTATAAAGACCACCTCTTTATAGGCCTTCTAGCTTCCTTCTTGCACGAAGAAAAATGAATCTTGCTAATGTATAAAATATCTCTTCAAATTATTGATAATGCGGTTAAAAATGGGTTTGCAGGCCCTTAGCGAATGCGTTAATAGGTTTCTTGATAAATTTTTAGTAAAATACATTTTCATAAAAATCAAAATATTTTCGCATTTCGTCACTATATATTATTTATTATCTAGGAAATTGCTAATGCATGAACACGTGTTCCGATATATTAGGAATTTACTAAAAGTTCATCCGGAAACGGTGTGCAATCCCGTTTTTAACCAGATTACCTATAATTTGAAGAGATTCTTAATTCATTAGCAAAACATATTTTTCCTGCATGAAACTGAAGTCAAACTTCAGAAATTGGAAAATTAATAAATATTTAATTTTACAAATAAACTATTATAATTTAGCGACAAAAAGTTCTCATAATTGCGGTAATATAAAACAGAAGGCATTGCATGCTCTTCTCATGAAATATTATGTAAATAAAACAATTTTCGTTATTCGAATTTCTTAAGATATCAAGAAAAAAGAATGCAAACTTGCAAAGAGGAGTTCAAGGTGAAGAAATATGATTTATGAATACTTCCACAAAATTGTTAAAATTCAGGCTTCGCTGCGAAATGGCCCTATTTTCGTGGTTTTACCTAAAAAAATACGAAGCACGTTGTCGAAACACATCATTTTATTTGAATCTACATAGCTAAGCACTGTCAGGCCATAAGCGGCTTAGCGATCATTACACTTTGGGCTCATTTTCGTAGCTCCGTGAATGATAGCTTTAATACATTTTGACGAGAAATATTACTTTTGGACTTATCTTGCTTTTCGACGAAAGATACTTTGAGCTTTTTTGGCCAAATTATTCTTGAAATTTGTCAATCAATCGGAAAAACACCATAACAACCTTAAATAAATCCCTATAAAAGCAATGTACTAGTGTTTTAGGTCTACAAGGGAAATATAATAATTAAAGAACATGATTGAAAAATTAGTCTAGATTCCCATTAAAGTTAAACGTAACGTACAATGGCGTTAATTAAATAATTTTATGAAAATACACTTTTTGCAAGTTATGCTTTAAATATAAAGACAAATTATTTGTTTGCACGAGTAAATACCAATATGAATGTGAAAAAATAGTTAAGTCCGTAAAAAACTGAATTCTTTCAAGAAAGGCGTACAATATTGTATCGGTGATTTAAGTATTTTAACTTAAAATATTTTGCAGTGAAAACTAACAATGGGTTGGTCGTTTTTGTTCAGTGATCGAATGCACATTACTGATTTGGATAGAGAGGAAAGAGAAAGTTGAGAAGCATGTCCCATTTTTAGATATTTTCAATTGTGAATTTTAAAGATTTTTTTTGCAATAAAATAAAATAATTTTGCAATGTTGTCAGAGTTCGTTGATTCTAATTATTTTGAAATCGTCAAGTTAAATATAGAAGAACTGAAAATAATGATTGAAAAAAATCGTGGAAGGCAAAATTATCGTCCCAGACTTTTGTTTAGTTTAATGACATTGAAAACCACCTGAAACGTCATGAAAATCAATGAAAAAAGTATCCTTCTTCTCAAAGGTAAATAACAGTTTTTTCAAGTGCTCACGATTCAATCATTATTATTGGTAATATTTTCGTCCAAATCTCGTCCAAAGACGTAAGACACACATATCCAACTAAGGGTAAAGTAAAGTGTATGAAATCAGTAATGATATTAATAAATATTAATTAACAATATTTTCTGACATTTTCAAAAATGTGCAAATATTTCTTGATACTTGTTTACCCTTCTCTATGTCGCTCGCGCTCCTGAACGAAGTTTTTATTGGTGGTATTAACAATTTTCATTGATCATCTCGTAAACACTAGGGAAACAATATTTTTTAAATCCCATTGATCAATTAAGGAATACACAAAATATTTTGAAGATCAATCATGCGTAAATCGTAAAAAAATTCTCTAGGTGTTGAAAATGTCGCATTGAATACGGAGGATTGAGGTCACAGGAGCCTATCTACAAAAACATAATTTTAAGATACGAATATATGCAAATAAAGATTTGAAATATTGGCATGCTCATATGCCCAACTGTATGCCTAACTTTTATGCTCAACTGTACCTCTTAAATGGCTGTACTAAAAAGTATATTGTCTTTACAATGATAAATATGATCGTGTTACTTGTTTAACCCTTTCAGCCCCAGTGTTAATTAAAATTAACATGAATTTTGTGAATTTTTTTACCGTAACTGTAGCGCTTTAGAAAAGCCATGTTTTCGTTTTCTTATAGTTTGTAGTCTTTTCTGTGGCGCCTATTTTTTCCGCTCGGTTGAAATCCTTATTCCCGCCACAACAACGATAAATATTTTTACATCTGCTGATTGTGAGTTTCATCGAATTTCTGCCGTCATTGATTACTTAATTTAAGGTGAGATATCAATATTTTTTACTCGAATTATAAATATTTTAACGCATTGATGTGTTCTATAATGATAAAATCAGTTCAATTTACTGATCACAGTCATTTCCCAGAACATTGTAAATGAATCTCAATGTTCATTCAAATTAACACTGGTAGTGACGGACATGTTTTCGACTAGTATGGCGAATTTTCAAAGATTTATTATCCTAGATTATTTCTTTATTTATGAATGAATTTTAGTTAAAATGTTATTTGTTTGTACCTTAGTGATTATCACTACATTGTCAATGTGCATTTTTGACATGAAAAAGTTATTTGTATTACTTTTGTGTTATGTTTATTTTACGTTACTATGTAACGCCCCTCTGACGCCCAATGTTAATCCAAATTAACATAGAAAATTTTTAAAAAATAAAAAAAATTAAATGCCAAAAATTTTCCAATAATATTCTGAGGTATTATCAAGCATTACATATTTTATATGTGTGGAAACAATAATGCGGGTGTGAAGGGTTAACAGAATCCTATTCGTCCAAATTAAATATTTCAAATTTAAGTTATTTTATGCCACTAGTGGTATACCACAAGGAAGCCATCACGGTCCCATTCTATTCCTTAAATTATAAGTGGTTTCGACGATGTAGAATTTTGGCTTTTTGCGATGACATCAAATAATACAAAGAAATATCCAATATCAGCGACTGCTTAATTTTACAGTCAAACATCGATAAATCACACAAATGGTGTATCGCTAACAACTTATTCCTCAACGTTGATAAATGTAAGACATTAACATTTGGCCGAATCAAGGCCCCGGTATCATTTAACTATGCTATTGACTACAAAATCTAGGAAAAGTTAACGAAATTAGAGATCTTGGAGGTTAGATACTCAATTAAAATTTGTAAATCACTTACAACACACAGCTAATAATGACATGAACACACCAAATTTATAATCAGAACTACAAAAAACTTCTATTCATTGAAAGTTATAAAAATCGTATAATGTATGCAGTACGCAGCTTATCATAATAGAATTCAATTGTATGGTCGCTGTACTCTCAAATTCATATGAGAATTATTGAACGCGTGCAGCACAAATTTTTATGATTTATTAAGCTCAAACTTTACGTACCTATTCAACACATAAACAAAACATCCTCACTAAATAGGCTTAAAATATATTCCCTAGAAAATAGAAGAAAAATGACTGACTTTTCTGTTTAAAATTATATTTCCAAAATAGATCGTTGTGAACTCCTGCATTTCATCGAGTTTAAAGTACCAAATCGAGAAATCTATTTATTTATACTGGGTTTTTACAGACGATCTCACTTACGTGACAACAATCCAGTTATAAAAACTCAGTTAACATACAAATACACATACAAAGACACATTAATTTTCATATACCTAAATAAAAATTAAAATATTAAACAAATAAAATATAAAAATTCAAAATTAAAAATATATATGAAATGCAAATATTACAGAAAAGTAAGAGACGCAAGTGATACATAATAAAATCAGTGCAACATATTTTTTAACAATAGCAAATTTTTTTTCTGACTCCATATAAATTATCAACAAAAATATCTACTTCAGCACACTCAATCTTATTATACAGTCGACACATTTGGGTTAGAGGCCTAAAGTAGGCGATATTATTTTTGAAAATATTCAGGTGAAAAGAATAGTACTAACAAATTTATTCTACAACAATATTATTGTAACAAATATTATTATACAACAATAATTCCGGGTGTAACTACCACACACATGCACCTATTTTTTCGCCTTCATACAAATTAACCTCAAATATGGACATATTTAATATAAATTATCCAGTATATAAGACGTAACTGCATTATGTTTTATGTAGCATCAATAAAAAAAATGAAATCGATTTGTTTTCACTATAAGTACCTATGTGAAAATAATATAAATATACCGTCTGTAAGTGGCTTCAACACAGTTTTATAATGCCTTCACAGTTTGAAACATCTGTCATAATAATTACTCTACCGAACTTTATTAACCCATATCTTCCTAGTGATCGGTTATATGATCGGTTGATACTTTATTTTTTTATGTGAAATTGTGAACACATTCGTTGTTAATTTTTTTATATTGGTACACCTGAAACTATTAGTTGTCAAGCAGTATTTTTGACGTTTCACAATTCCCGCGTTTATTATTCCAATTTAAACTGTTTGTAAGGCAATTTTTCTTAAAAAATATGTCTTGTCGTAAAACGTAAGTAGTTTTGGTATATTATAATATAATTCTATTTATGTTTATGGTTTTATACTTAGAATAATGTTTTTCACAATATTGTAACATATTGAAATTATTATAAAATTGATTGTGGGTAGAAAAATTGGTATTTTATAAAGTGATCGATTTTTCGATCAGTAGGATGATATACCAGTGTGTTGTTATGCATTCATATGAAGGTTTTATTTAGATATTTTTGTTGTTTTTGTTACAGTTTGTCAGTAAATGAAATTATTTCACATCTGGAAGATGACACGAATATTTTATCGGCTGATATTTATATTACTCCACCAGATAATTATGATAAAAGTGACGAAGATAGTGGTGACGAGGAATCTACCCATATAAATAATTTGTCTAGGCAACTATTAGCAGAAGCTGAACTTAGGGCCACTGTTTCTACAGAAACTTGTATTGACGTGGAAGACAGTTTCTTGGACGATCACACTCTCCAACCTACGCCTAGTACATCATCAGCAAAACCACCTTCGCAGAAAAAAAAAAGTGTTCCAGTATCTAGACGTTGGAGGGCTATAGATATTCCAGATAAGCCTGAACAAGTGACCACAATACCCAGTTTCCTTGAAGATGTTGAAACACCAATAAAATTTTTCGAGTTGTTTTTTGATGAAGAGGTATTTGAGCTGTTGCGTTCAGAAACTGAAAAAAATGCCATTCAGAAAGGGAAACACAATTTTTGAGTTACTGTGACGGTTGCGTCTACGCAGTGTGGTGTACAACCTGTAGGAAAGGTCAAGCGTTTTTGTGACAAACAAAAAAAGGATGTTGATCAACCCAGGTGTTTTATAAATTATAATAAATATATGGGCGGCGTAGATCGCCTAGATCAAAATGTGGGGTGCTACCGAATTTCCATTAGGCTGAAGAGATGGTATTGGCAACTACTTATGTTCCCTCTCAATGCGTGTGTGAACAATGCCTTTCAATTATATAAAATATCCCCGGCATCGAAAAAGGGCAACAGTTGTCATGATCTATTATCATTTACCAGGTATATAGTTACGACATATTTTCTAATGAAAGAAGCCTCTAACACCTCCGTTGGGAAACTTTTGGTGCCTAGGTCATTACTGGTTGTTATAAAACGGGTTCCAGACTCTATAAGGCTAGATGGAAAGGCCCATCACACTGTCAACCAAATTAAATCTACCCGATGTGGATTATGTCATAAAAATACATTTATGAAATGTTCAACGTGCAATGTCGCTTTACATCAGAAATGTTCTGTCATTTTCCATTCAAAATACATTTCATAGATATACACAATTTCTTAATTAATTCCAAACAGTTTTAAAATATATAATTTTTATAAAAAAAAAATAAAGTATGGTATGTACACAGTTTTTTATTTCACAATAAGTAACATTCTTATGAATACAACCCACGTAGGTATATTCCTACTGATCGATTTATCGATCGGTTTCAAAACTCAGCAAATAAATGAAATTATTATTATTTTTTAATTGATTTTTTATGACATACATTATAAGGTGCTAAGACCAAATTTTCATCAAAATCGTACAAGTCTAGATATGCTTGGGATAATATGGGTTAAAAATAAATTGTTTTTTTTGTAAATAAAATAATAATTTTATTGAAATATATTAAAAAGAAAAACGAAAAAATGAATGGATTTCTACAAATTAAACTTAAAAACACTAAACATTTTATTTTTTATTTTTTGGAATAACTTTATTAAGTAAGCCCTCAAATTTTAATGTTTAATTATTGAAGACAATATTAGCGATTCTTAAAATAAAATCTGAAACATTTACGTGGTACGTGCCCGGCAAGGCAAGGGTCCTAGGTTCGAGTCCTAGATGTGACCGTATCCATTTCTGATTTTTCTGTTTCAGATTTTCGTTCAGAAATCGCTAATATTGTCTTCAATAATTTACATTTTATTATTATTTAGGAGCTTTGCATAGGTGCGATAATTTTTTGTTCGGATCATGTTATTGTAAATTACTTGAATCCGTACTATTATTTTACACTATTGCAAAGCCATCTACACTTTTAAAACTGTTTTTTTTCTATTTTTTAACTATGCACATTTAAGTGCAAAAAAATATGTACCATTTGTTATTTTAATTTTTCAAGTTTTTTTATTTTGTCATTGTTGTGATTTAAACATAAAAAACTCCTTCTGTCACTGAATTATGCAGTCAATCTTGTAAAATCTACATCATGTAAAAGCCCGGCAGGGCGTTTATAATTAATCAATATATATTATAAAAGTAAGTGTAATATGTGCATGCCGCTAAAACTCAGAAACGAGTCCCGGTGCGATCAAGAGAGTTATATGGTGTGGTAGCCCTCTACCCCCCATCTATGAAGAAGGTTCTCATTTTTACTTGAAGGGTGTGCTTTTGAAGTAGTAAGAGCTGGAAATTTTGCCTTCTAGAAATTTCTAGAACAGTCTAGAACATTCGAGAGTGTTCGAGAGCATTCCACAATATATTCTATATTTCAGAACATTCCGTGATGTTGTGGAATGTTCGGGAATAGTCTGAAACGTTCCCTGTGCGAAGCCGGGTACCCCAGCTAGTAAATAAATAAAATTACCAAAACCAAGCTTAACTCAAGACACCTATATTAGCTGGGCTCTTGTGATTCTAAGCCCCCGAACATGAGTTGAAATTCTTAAGAAAAAGCTCAACGTTCTAGTGTTTTTACTTCTTCATGTAGATATCTATTGTAGGTACAAATAGTTAAGATAGCGTAGAATTTTCTACCGGGTTATGAAATTTCTAATTTAAAAAAAAATATTTATAGGGTTTTCCAAGAAGAGGTGTTATTTTTCCCGTAAAAGATCAATGATTTCGTTGCCGAAGCCACCGAGGTGGAAATGGGCCTCATCACTCAAGATGATTTTTCGATGGAATTCCGGATCATTTTCACGCATTTCAATGACCCAATCAGCAAAAACACGACGGTGTTGATTCGGCCGCCTTGAGTTCTTGTGTTAACTGAACTTTATAAGCCTTCAGACACAAATTTTTATGCAAAATACGGTGTAATGACGTTTTTGGAATGCCTAATTCCAAAGAACGACGAGGATTGGACAAACCTGGATTTTCTTCAACACTTTCGGCTACAGCAGCAATATTCTCGGCTGTTCTTGAGCGACGTGGACGGGTTTTATTCTTCACATCACTAAGTTGTCCCAACAGCTTGAATTTTTACACCAATTTCTGTATTGCGCTCCGACAAGGTGCTTCACGACGACCCAAAAATGTTCGAGTTTTACGAACCGTCTCAGCCAAATTTTCACCATTTTTATATTGAATTTTAATAATTTCAATGCGTTGTTGAAGCGTGTATCGTTCCATTTTTATTAATAACGTAGTTTCTTCTTGTCAAATTTTAAAAAATGACACTTCCAAAAGTTACATCTACCGAAATAGCGGGCTATTCAAAATAACACCTCTTATTGGAAAACCCTTATATCAAAATGTACCATTAAATTTTGTCAATATCGGAGTATTTATTTAAAAATATTATGAGATATTAAACGAATACAATCGTAATTGAAAAACATACGTATGTTAAAAATAAATATTTGCCTACTAAGAAATCAAACGTATTTCTACATTATAATCTCAAATAGTTGCTTGTCATTCCTAAATAAATAAAATAAAAGTTTCTGTTATTCAATTACCCGAAATAAGAAAAATACATTGAAATTTCCTGAAATATAACAGAAAGGTTCTCTGTAAACTGAAATATTATTTATTTTAACGGGTCTTGTTCAAACTGCTCTGCAAATATAATTCTGAAACATTTAGACAAAGCTCTTCCACTTTCTGTAAATATTTAATATTGAATAATATAACTTTGGTTTCACAACAGACAGACATACAGCCATTGAATTCTTAATGAGTACTGAATACGTCTAGTGATTATCTCCTTAGAAATATGACTTTTTTTAAATTTAAGCCATTTGTACATCCAAGTGTATAAATGTCTAATTTATTATAACTTAAGTACAAGCATTATTATATTTTTTATTATTTATTAACACTACCCCACCACGCGTTGCTGTGGCTCAGTCTGTCTGTGCAGATAGAGAAACAATAGCGTGTGTTGCATTTAAATCCAACAGATGGTACTGTTTTTCTAAAAACGGATGTTCATCCAACAGATTACCCTGTTTTTTTTTTCAAAATAAACATCTATATCATAATAATATAGGGATATAAAAACACACGCAAATTAGAATGCAACGTTATGTAAAAATTACAAAGCAATTCTTGAAGAACTTTTGGATTTCAATTTAAGATTCTGAACAAATGAACATTTGCAGTTATTAATATGGCTCCTACAATCCGGCATGAATCTATCAATTGATGCAGTTATTAATATGGCTCCTACAATCCGGCATGAATCTATCAATTGATGCAGTTATTGATATGGCTCCTACAATCCGGCATGAATCTATCAATTGATGCAGACTTTATAGTTTACCGCAGCGCATAATAATATTGCATTCTTTTGAATAGTAAACTGTTTGTGTATTGGTTTACTTGTTTTTGCGTGTGCGTGTGAATTTCCTTGTTGTATATAAATTTGTTTGAAAAGTATTTTGTTAACAGGTTGTTTATTATTTGATGTATAAATATCATCGCGCTCAAGGTCAGCATCTGTTTCACTGAAACCCAATTTAGTTCTTTTAACATTTTAGTTACTTTTGAAAATCTATTTCGCCTAAGTATAATGTTTCTCACTGTTCTTTTTGACGAATTTACAACTTATTGTATTTTCTGTCATTACATAAGAAAATAATCGTAGATAAGTATTTAAAATATGGAGCAACAATGGAGTTGTATATGGTGATTGTAGTTTTCTGGAATTTTCCAAAAGAATTCTTCCCAAAAAAGACATTTTCTTCTTCTTCAAATTTCTTTTGTGTATACTCAGCATGCTTGTTAATGGTTGGTTTGGAATCTAATATAGGTAACAATTTTCTTTTGTGTATACTCACCATGCATGTTAAAGGTCAGTTTGGTATCTAATACAGCTCTTAACTATTCCATATGGGTAACAAATTTTTTGTGTGTTTACTCAGCATGCTTGTAAAAGGTTAGTTTGGTATCTAATTTATCCCTAAGTAGTTCATATAGGTAACAATTTTCTTTTGTATAACTCAGCATGTTTGTTAAAGGTTAGTTGGAATCTAATATAGCTACTTACTATTTCGTATGGGTAACATTTTAAGCATTTTTACCTTCATTTTTAATTTTGCTTTCGCTGCATATGTTCTTATGTCCAATTATTATACATTTTGTCTTTTTGTATTTTATTAAGCTTTTATTTAGTTTAACCATCGTGATACATTACTTTGTCCATTATTTAAAATATATATTTTTTTTTTTTTTAAAAGAAAGACAAACATTCAATTATATATAATCATTCTTCACCGATATCATTAACCCGATTACACAAATTGAAAAGAATGGTAATATTGCCAGTTTATATAGCATCTTTTCAATTCTGGGAATCGGAGAGGCAAATAAAATCTATCGATATCGATTTTCGCTATCTATAAATAATGTTTCGACAAATTTTACGGAAGATTAAAATTAATTATGTTGAGCACAGAGACACGCCCACAACAAAATTTTAGATCTGTGATTTTTTTTAACATTATCTCATGGCCTATGTCATCTTTGGGGATGCTGTCTGAAGTGTTTTTTTAAGTAAAGGAAGAAGAAGAAGTTCTGGGCAGGGAAAAAGCTACGAGGGGTGTATAGTAATCGGGGGTCAATGCGTCCAGGAGTAACGCATGAACCCATCCCTACAACTGCTGTGTCAAGCGTGGGGTCGAAAGAGTCCGGCTGAAGAGTTCAAAAGGTCTGACTCAACTGGCTACTCTCGATCCGAACCAAGCAGCTGGTTAGACCTGCAAAACTAACCTCACCCTGTGAACGCGGGTCTCTAAGTCACCAAAGTGAAACATTTGGGGTGATCTACTGCAGAGCTGTTGGTAATCCAATAAATGGTTCGCAGGACGGAGATATCCATACCCGCCTCCCAAAATCTATACTAATGTGCAAGAAAACTGTTGTCGCAGGTTACCTTAGCCTCTTGGGCTCCTATGCACCAGAAAGCCCAATGATATTGATAATTCGTTCAAGAAAGAATTTTGGTTTTATTAAAAATGATCGATTTCATCAGAAGAAGGAAAAAATGAACTTAAATGAAAAGCGTACGACGTTACACATCTTATGATTTTGGTAGAAACTTTGGTTTAGATTTAATGATCAGTGTATATAAAACCTTCACAACTTTCTAGATTTACTAAGTCATTGCAATAATGTTTATTATTCGTATTGAAACGACATAGCGAAAAAGATATTTTTGTAACAAAATTTGACAAGACGCTAAATAAATCTTTTTTCAATATTCCAATAAAAAAAGTTGCGAAACCGGATATTAACTGCTAATTACATTAAAAAATACTGTTTATTTAATTGCTTAGTTAAAATTGGACAAAACTTTAAAAAAATCATCATATTTTACAATTGTTTTTACCAAAAACTTTTAAGATCAAATATAACTGGAAACACAAATCCTTTTTTCTAGTCAATCGCTTCAGCGCCCAAAATTTAACCCCCAAATGGGTCTCAATATGTTTTCTTTTCCGAGGAACCAACCCTCGAGGGATGAATGGAGAAATATCTTATATGGGAATTTCTAACAATTCCAATTCCTTTCTGCCATTTCGTTCCATTCATGAAGAATGTCGAGAATCACTCAAAATGTAAAAAAGGCTATTTTTTGTAATGGGGAGAAATCTTAAAAATATTAGGGTGGGTCATTAATGGGTGTTTTTTAGATACAATATAGTAGGGTGGAATGATCTTATTTTTATTTTCAGAATTTCAAAATCCCTATAATAAATAATCGTTGGCTCTATGCTGTACAAGAAAAAAACCCAAAACTTAATTTACCATTGAATTTTTTTTGACATTTGTCACATGAGATCGGCTCGTTTCTACGACTTGTTCTAGAGTTCATCTGCACGGATATGGAACGATTTGCTCGCCTCTGTGTTTCCTCATTTCTACGACATGGGTTTCTTCAAGACTACTTATTTTCTCCCTAAAAAGACCCTCCACATATCAAACCAAAGATGACATAGGACCTGAAGGAAATTACTTTCTTCAGTGCCTCTTGTAAAAAAAAAAAAACGCGGTTTATTCCCTAAAAATCAATCAACGGAAGATTAGGAAGGAAAGATTTTTCTGACCCACCATTGTAGTCCTTGTAGTAATGTTTTATTCACAAGGAAGATGCTGAAATGAATATCTATACGTTCATGGTTCAAGCGGTAAGATTTTTAAACTAATGGAATTTGTCTTTTATCCCAAAGGTCTGAATCGGTTTGTTTCCTGTGACTTATGATATTCAAATAAAATATATTATATTTAATGGTTTGTACAATTTAGTTGCCACTCTTTGTTATTGCTAGGAGGTTTGTGTAGTGAACTCAACTGAATCAAGGATCCGAATGTATTTACATGAAAAGTAATTTTATGTTATTAAAAATAAAAGGAAAAAGTTTAGTATTTTGTAATTATTTCATAATAATAAAAGGTGACAAAACACTGGCCATTGTTTCCTTTTCAGCGCTTCTTGGATGGACGCCGCCCGGGGAACGACGTCCATGCGACAGGTTGAAAAAAGTTGGTTGTTAATACGTGTGATCATGCACAGGATTTGATCACAATTTGGATTCACTTCCTATCACATATCCGTCGATCTGATGATGGTGTTGGTGTTTAAATGAACATTTGGTTTAAATGAACAAAGTTGTTGTTTAAATTAAACATTTCGGGCGGATTGTAAATTTGAAGATTTATTCGCGGAACAGCAAAAGATTTGTTGAATCTGTAAGTTATCGAAAAATATTCCAACGCGCTAGTGTATTTAATGCCCACTGTTCACTTACTAGTTTTAAAAACGCTAGCGAATAATACGGATGCGAAGAAACGGGTAGCGAATTGTTAATGTATGAGATAAAAAAATGTTTCTTTGTTTGTAACCGATTTCGCTGAAAATTTTAATGTTTGTGCCAAAAGAGTTTAGAGAGTGGTTTAAATGAAAGACAAAGTCGAGGACGACCAAGACTTAAATAAGAAAAGACTTAACATATTTTCTCTGTACTGTACCTCAGCATAATTATGCTTGTCCTAATGAGGTTACAAATTCTAAATGTGAAAAAGACACAATGTAAAGATACAATAAACAATGAGGCACGGAGTCGAATAAATGTTGATATAATGTAATTTTTCAACAGTAACGATGTGGATTTCACAATATTTCATGAAATGAATGGTAAAAAACGTCGGGGGTGCTCGAGGGATGCTAGAATGACAAAATGAAGTCAGTTATCACCGCATACTATGGATACGTACACTCAATGATAAAATACGGAATAGTTTTTTGGGGAAACTCAGACTTTTTTAGGTTTGAGTTGCAGGAAATAAGAAAACAGTTCTTTACAATAATCACAGTCAGCGTCTTAATACTTTCTCTCAGGGAGTACAATACCAGAATACCGGTAAAGCCATGGACAGATGGCCTCTTATAGCCCGTCTATAGAAGGAAGTAGGTACAACCATAGCTAGATAGAAATAGAAATTGTAATAAAGAATAATAAATAAATAGATATTGTAATAAAGAAACAACTCGTTGAGTATTTGGAAAAACATCATATATTATGTGACGAACAATCAGGATTCCGTAATAATAACTCTTGTGAAGCTGCAATAAACATTGTGATTAATACATGAAAGAAAGAAACAGATAATAAAAAAATCACCATTGCAACATTCTTAGATTTTAAAAGAGCATTTGAAACGATAGAAAGGAAAAAACTTTTGGAAAAATTAGAAGATATAGGTCTTTCTGAAGTAGCTCTAAATCTTTTCAAAGAATATCTCCATGAAAGAAAACAGGTAACAAAAGTGGAAAGCTCAGAATCAGAACCGATAGAAAACAACCTCGGTGTTCCACAAGGGTCGGTATTAGGTCCAATTCTATTCATTATTTACATTAATGATATAATTAAAACCATAAAACATTGCAAAATTAGATTATTTGCAGACGATACATTAATCTATATTTCATGTGAAGAGTACATAGATGCAATCAATAAATTAAATGAAGACCTAAAAAATATAGCGAAATGGCTGAAATTAAACAAATTAAAACTGAATGTCAACAAAACAAAATATATGGAAATAGGCAACAAAACGCATAACACAGAGTTAAAATTGACAATTAATTGCGAAAAAATTGAAAAAGTAAATGAAGTTAAGTACCTGGGTGTGATACTAGATTCAAAACTAACTTTCGCAGCAAATTTTGAATATGTGCTTAAGAAGGTATCTAAAAAAGTCAATTTTCTTAGAAGATTAAGAAATAAACTAAATGGAAACACTACAGAGCTGATTTATAAAACTATAGTTGCTCCACATTTAGATTATTGCTCTACTATGTTGTATTTGGCCAATGAAGGAAACTTGAACAAGCTAGATGTTATACAGAATAGAGCTATGAGATGTATACTAGGAAAAGGAAAATACGCAAGCATAGATCAAATGAGAGAACAGCTAAATTGGATTTCTATAAAAAAGAGACTATTATTTAATGTGTTAATTTTTGTACATAAAATCATGAACAACCAAATGCCAAAATATTTTAAGGATGAAATTGTTTTTAATAGAGATGTTCATAATTACGAAACCAGAAATGTAAATAGGATAAGATTGCCACATTTGAAAAAAACAAAATCACAGAACTGCCTAGTGTACAAAGGACTAAAAATGTATCATGAAATGCCTGAAAGTCTGAAGAATGAAGGAAGAATGAATGTATTTAAAAAGAAATGTTATATTTATTGTAAAAATATGTAAAATTACAAAATGAAATATGATCTTGTTTATATTAGTTTATATTCAAATGTATAAACTAACTCAATAAATAATAAAAAATAAATAAAAAAAAGATTTGAAATTTATTACATAAAATTGAAATTTCTGATTGTATTATCGTTTTTACTTCCATTTCGTGTATACAAGCGCTTAGTATTACATTATCAAATTACTTAAGCATTTTATTATACGGAGCATAATATTCTAAGCAAGTAAATGGGACGGCCAATTTGTTCCGTTGGGATGGATTCATAATGCGCCTTCTCCCGAGAGAGGGAATTACTAAATGGAGATGTGATCCAAATGATCAAACCATTATAAGTGTAAAAGGCGGAATTAGCAAGGGATCTCATTAAATCTCTCGCTTTAGTATTAGAGCAACTGACCGTTTTCAGCTTATCCCAAATCTTTTACGTTTTGGTTTTTTAGAGTAAAAGAGACAGCCTGTTCAGGATTTTAATATGAAAAGTATATTTCTTATTTATTTAACAAACTTTTGGGGAAGGGAAAACATTCATTGGATAACCTCTGCCATTTAAAAATATTTTGTTAAATTATATTATAATATTTAATCTTTGATGTATGACATAAAACGAAAAAAATAGTTTCGCTTTTTGACCTCTAGGCCAGGGCAATTAGCGCCAAAAAGGGGGTCGCGATCGTAATTATTCCGGTAGTTCCAATTTTTTTGTATGTTTTATAAACCGACCCCGTGATGTAAAATCTGAGTTTCCGACCTTGGCGCACCTGTGCTCGCGCCGCCATTTTGAAAAACCGACCGAAATCGCGTCAAAATCTAGTTTTTCCCAAATATCTCATTTCCTTTGGAAATTTCGGCTAAATTATCTTAACAATTGTAATAGAACATACAATGACCAACAACTTTTGTGAAAACAATTTTCTTCTATCTCTTATAAGTACCGAGATAGAAAGTCTTAAATGTGCGTATATTTTTTAAAAAACAAGTTTGTGCAGTTGCACCTCTAATTTTGGCTCTGTGTATGTAATGCGTAAATGGAAACCACATGGTCGACGCAAACTCTTAATGTCTTCATGCATATGCAAAATATAGTTATTTGATATGACAATGTTTGTGAAGTCTTTTGATTGTTGTAACACCCATACAACAAAATACAGTCCGACTCAGAACAGGAATACCTAGTGAGAAGTATTATGACTAAACTACTTTATTTTGTATTTTTTTAAATAATCATTAATCTATCCATTTTCTATATAAATACTAATGTTTAATACTTTACTATAACAAACTTGAAAACGGTAATTTAGTATTAGTGGTCATGTTCTTAAAATTATTCCTACAGTGCGCCTTACCCCATACATGTCTAATAAATCTGTTCGTTTGTTCAAAGTCTTAAATCTCCGAAAGTTTTTTTGAACGATTGCTTTTGTTTTAACAAAACGTTGCATTCGAATACATGTGTGTTTTTTTACACCTGTGTTTTTTTACACTTGTAACAGGTAAAAACATGCTTTTTTGAATAATTAGCGCCATGTGTTGGACTTAAAAGAGACAGGCACTTTATTCTCTACCTGCACAAACAGACAGAGCCACAGCATTACGTGAGTACAGCTAGTAAAAAATCAAAATAAATAAAAATCAAAATAAATTTCCTAACCTAAATTTTCTTAGTTAAATTGCTTTCGTACTTAGAAAATTTGTTCTTTTATTACACGTGAACTCTATACTTTAGTGCCCAATTGTGTTTTCTGTAGGAATCCAATCGATTTTCTCGACAAACTACCAGATGTCGTTGTGTAAATGCCCCAATAAATACATATTCCCCAATATCCTGGCTTCGTAACCAGCACTGTAGCTTGAAACTATTCTCAAAGACACAACTCAGAGATACACACATCCATTAAATCAACAAGCCAATCGAAACAATTTATGAGATTCAATACATTTTATTTATTTATTATCTTACTAGAATAATCATCCACTTTTATTTATTTTTTCTTTATTAAGTGTTTTTATTGGTTTTTACAGTCTTTAGGTGTGTTGAACTTACAATACAAGATTTCTTAACTAACTAACTAACTAACCATCACGCTGTTTTCCGCAGGGGTAGGCGGAGAGGACGGTCTGCCAAACAACTCGGTCTTGACACACACTCCTTGCTTCATTCACATTCATTCCTCGCTCATACATACTTTTCTATTATTCTGACTATTGACGTGGCCCGACTCAAGCATCTGACCCACTTGATCGTGCCGTATCTTTTTCGGGCGTTCCCGACTACTGCTACCATTCACATTTGCATCGTATATTCTCCGTTCACTCCTTTCTTTTCTCATTCGCTCTACATTCCCAGACCATCCAAGCGTCCATTTCTTAATCTTACCCATTACGCTTATATCAGCCTTCCAGTCTTCGCGGATCTCCACATTTCTCACACGATCACACATGGCTTTTCATACATACGCCTCATGGATCTCATTTCTACAGCAATCAGTCTACTTTCATCCTTTATCTGCCAGTTCCATGCCTCACTGTGTAATGATCTGCCCTTTCTACTTCAACTTTTTCTTCTCTTCTTTCTACGATAAATTTTCTTTAAGTCCCATAGGTAACTTTTCCATAAGGCTTTGGTTATGTATATATCCGGGGTAGGAAGGTCCTCCCTGCCGTCTTTCAATCCCTTGCCTCTCTCTTTATTACACACCCCTTCAAGTGTGTACATCCTAGTTTGTCTACGTGACGTACGACCTTGAACGTACTCATTTCACGTGACGGATCAGTATAAAAAGGCTTCACCGAACGTTGTGTTGGTTTTTTTTGTTTCTCGGTTTAGAAACCTAGTTATCTATGTATGTGTGGTATCCCTTGGTTCTTTTGAGATAGAGTGAGTTGAATTCATTACCGCTGTGTTTTAAAGCCATCTCATAAACCTGATTTTTCTGAGTCGCCCGCTCTTCAAACTAGCTACGTGAGTCTACCTGTCATAGGATTATGTGAGTATAATAAAGTGTTAGATTTTATATATGTGATATACATATGATAAATTTATGGTGTTAGTTGTCGGCGCCATCCATGTATATATTTTGGGAGGGGAAGGAGAGGAAAGGAAATGAATTTTTTTCAAGCTAAGATTGACTCCTCCTCTTACCAAACAAAACTGATGGATGATAATTTGAGCAAGGCGATCGATATCTGCGTGTCTGGATATCACAACCGGCCGGGTCTCCCCTTGTTCCAAATCGGCAACCGTCACGCCAGAATAAAGAAAACCAGGTCTCATCACCAATTTCAGAATTGCCCCAATCTCATACACCTCCAGGATAACCTACTTTACTGAGTGTAGAAGGGGAAAGCCATGACATCCCTTGTCACGAATCTAGTCGCGAAAATGTGACACGTAAGGTCCTAAGTTACGTGCCACCTCTAGAAAACGTTGTAACTCCCACGTCGTCGGGGATTTACATCCCTTTCTAGGTCAATAACATAGATAACACACGACAATCTTGTCGACACTTAGCCTGCTTTTTAGCGATAGGTTGTGTGCCTACCCATTCAGCCAATTATCATGTGAGATATATGTAAGGTCTACTCGAAATGCCAAATTTAGGATGAGGACTGTCTGTATTTTAATATTTGGTTCCAGTATTTATTTTATGAGGTTACTAGCACCCTCGTGTATTAGGTATGGGTAACTTCTACTGGATACCTATCCTCTCAGGTAGGTATAAACGGATAATTGGTTTGATTTTTGCATTTAATTTAAAGAGGCTGCCTACCTCTCGAAAGGTACCTGTTGAGAAAAGTTGTTCGGTTGGTAGTTTTATCTCGGAGATTACCATCTCCCTCTTTCGACTTTAGATTTGTTTTTGTGCATCCCAATTCGTAACTTAGAAAGTCAAACAATAGATGAAAAGTATTAAATTAGAAAGTCAAATAACAGAAGAAAAGTATTCATTCTGTTTTGTCTGGTTGCATCCGATCGCTTTCTATTTGGGCGGTCATACGCTAGCAAAACTTCCCCTTTGACTGACTGTACCTGCGTCTTGTCCTATATATGAAAAGGTCATCGGCCCGTCTCCCTTTTCCAGCTGGTAGATAGTCCGATTGACACATTCCCTTTCGAAACATTATTTGGACGACAGGGGTTGTAAACTTGGATGCTGTATCCGTCCTTTAAAAGGGACTTCTGTTGTTTAATAAATAATATTAAAAAAACTCACCCTGCTAGTCACCTCCAAATCCTAGTGTGAAGCTTACCTGGTTACACACTATATAGCTAAATCAGTTTAATTTTCGGTCTCCTCCCTACCGGCATTCCATTACATTAATCATTTTCTCCTTTTAAGTCCTTGTAATTTGTTCCATTTTGGTCCCCTCCCTACGACTTTAAAAGGGTAATTAAATATTCCTGTAAATAAAATTGTACCTCCCTAATCTGTCAGGATTCGAACCCACAGTTAATGATATATTTGTTTCTCTGGTTTTCGGTCTCCGTGGATAAATGCCATCTCGCCAAATCAATGACCTAGCCCGATTAAACACTTCCCGCCTTTAAGTACGTTCACTCTGTTTTAAAAACGCAATCATTATTTTTATTATTTTCATGTTTTTAAGACAAGCAATCTAGTTCGAACTGTATACGAAATCACGTTTAAATCAACACAACTTTATAACACAATCGCGATTGCACAACACCTGGCGCCCCTGAGGTGGGTTTTTACAAAACGGCGCTCTACAAATTATCCAATTATTATTATTGTCATTATTATTTATTGTTTTCTCACTGAGTCCAACCACTTTCACTTCACACAAAAACCGTTCCAATAATATTTCACTTTAATTCAAAAACCAACAAAGCTTTCTAACGCCATCTGAATTCACTAATTCACTGCAATTTCAAACAACACTTCTCATTTGTATCGATTTCACGGAGCTGTCAACGTACTCAAGTTCAAAACCTCACTGACTGTACCTGCGCCCTGTCCCGTGTGAATGTGTTTACTCCAGGCCTGTCTGTCAATAAATCTTCCGACGTTGTCTAAACAAAAAAAATTTTTGAGCACGTTCGTTTATTATTTATCGTTTATTTCAAACCATCACAACTGCCATACATCAAGGTAGGTACCAGTACTCGATTGTCGACTGTTAGCTTCGCTTCTTTGGACAATTTTTTGTTAGCGCGAACTGCGTTCCGCCCTCCATTAATGGAGTTATCTTTTAGATTTCTTAATTTAACTATATTAACTTTTGGAAAGATGGGTGACTAAAAGAAAGATTTTTTAATAGGATAATTAAACATTTACACTGTTCTAGAAATTTCGTTCAATAATTATTTCTCCATCATGCTATTCTGCGCTGCAAAACAACTGTTCTGCAGTGTGATATCTTCAACAAGTCGCTGTGACTATGGCCGATGTGTAATGGTGATAAAAACGACGTTTCTTATTTCCATAAGGGTACTTTCTTAGAGTTTCAATTAGTGAAAGCGAATAGTTAGTGAGGTCATCTTGCAACAATATTGTTTAATTTTCTCGTTCGTTTGAATCATCTTTTAGTAATCGTCTTCTCAGGACTGTGAGAATTTCCAGGATTCTCCGCTTTAGCATAATATAACTAAGTGATATAGAAGAATCTAGAAGATTCTCAGAATTCTGCAAAGTGCAGCACATCCCCGTGCTGGGTCATTTGCGTTGGTTCCTTTACCTGGTTAATCTATTGTACGGTCTGACGTTGACTTCGCCCTCAGAACGCTTACTCCAGTCATTATCTTTAACAGTCTCTATCGTCCTGTATTTACGAAGCGAATAAATAAGATGTATGTTATGAGGCCACTTCACATCGAAAACTCTTGCAAATAAAAATCCCTTATAAACTCTGAATTTTAACTATGAAGAAGGCAATGTGGCAGAAACTCTGGAACAATGAGCTATTGCATCCAGAAAAAAACTTTTTTCATAGTGAAGATAGAGATCCATAGAGGCTACGGAAATTTTGAAATATACGTATTGAAGCATCAAATATTTTGCGTCATAATTTGCAAAAAATACAAAATCAGTGTCAACTTTACTGTTAAAAATAGTCGCATTACTCTATGCTTGCAGTAAATCAAAACACACATCGGCAGTAAAAACGAGTTTTATTGAAAACCGTCCTTGCTCCATGGCACTTACTTGATCACGTGACACTTCAAAACCCTTCGTGCTTCAAGGCCTGTATTGCGGTCGGCCTTGACTTGCAATCATCAGTTGATTGCAGTTTTTTTCTAGTATTTCTAAGTTCACAAAACTACTTTCAGTTAGCAAAAATACTTTCGTCGTGATCTAAGGAGTTTTGAAATACGCATTTATCTGTCAAAATTAAAAAAAACCCGTAAGTTAATCGTTTTTTTAAATATTTTTTCAATGGTTCTCAAACAATCAAAGAGTGTTTCAAATTAATATATAAATACTGAGATGAAATTAGTTGCTGTCTGCCGTATCTTCCCTTGTATAATGTGCCGGATAATAAAACCATCAATCTTATTAATATATACATTTTTTAGATGAGAAACAAATAATATCTCCATCATAAAATGAGAAATATTTGCGACAGTCCTAATTTATTAAAAATACTGGTTGGAACGTGTCTCGAAATAAGTCCAAGAGTCATTTATCAAATCTTTAATTCAGCCTTCGAGTATTTATCGTGAATTGTATATTTTATTTGTCAGTAAAAGTGGGCGCTAAATAGAACGCCAGCAGGCTGACGAAGTTAATTAACGGATAAGGATTACCATTATTTATGACAATGTATTTAATCCGTAAAATTGATGGCTTTCAGACGACTTGCATTTGTTTTACAGCGATATTCTAAATTCTAGAAGAAGCAGAGTTTTACAAGGGCTTATTAAAAAGCATTTTCGAGGCAAAAATACTATTCAAATGCATTTAAGAGGTAATGTGTTCTTTAATGTGATTATAAGCCACACAGACCATCAGGGAATAAATGATTCCCAATGAAAAAAAATGATGATTTAAAAAATCACTCTGCAGGCAGTGTAAAAAATTATCATCCAGCCACCAAATACATAAAACAGAGAACTCACCGAATATATCACTCGCATTGAGATTGGCAGCAATTCCTTATGCTCAAGGTTAATCTCCAAATTCGGAAGCGGACGGCAATCAGCACAATAAAACTTGCTTTCGCACCATGAAATAATGATCTGTCATGACAAGCTTTCAAGAGAGTAGAATTTAGAATAAAATTTGTATTAACACATTGTAATTCAAAAACTGTCACTTTTCTTGCGAAAAAAATATTTTAATCTTTTGGTCGTAAGTCGACCAAACAGGAATAGTGGTGCCCCCTTTTGTCAAACAACATAATTCAGATGAATCCAGCTGCTTGCACAGATGACTGAATTTCATCGTCACTTACCTGCAGAGCAAAATCTATACAATAACTTTTTTTTTTTTTTATTTAAAGAAAGCAAGACAAAAAAATACATACTACAGTAAATAATAAAAATAAAAATACAGAAAAAAAATAGAAAAGTTCCAATAAACTACTTTTCAGTAGTTTGTCGATGGCAACTTTTCACATAAAAAATATTTTAAAAAGATAAAAACTTATTTTACTTAATGACAACAGTGATAACAATAAAAATAACAATTTGTTTTAAAAATATAAAAACATATACACAACAGTGATAGTATCTACCTATAGTTTGTATTAGACTCTAATACAAACTATTTCTTTCAGCGAGCCAATTTTTCAACATAATATTTGTTTTTACATTTGTACATTTTTTTATTTCAGCAGGTAACATATTTAAGCACCTAGGTATCATGTAGTCCAGTGTTCTTTGTCCATATTTGTTTAAATGCTTAGGTACAATTAGTCCTTCATTTAACGTAAAACGATTATTGTAAGTGTGGTCCAGTCTATTTATGTATATAGGGCTATTCATATGCTGAAATATAATTTTATACCACAGAATTGATCTTACTGACAAAATTTTAAGATTCTGATAAAGGTATGGAACATTATGCCTTTGTTCGTATAAACTTTTATGAGCTAATAATTTAACTAGTGAATTTTGAACTGATTGAACATGGTTTATATTTGTTTTACATGAAAGCCCCCAAGCTGTGATTCCATACCTTATAATAGATTCAGCTAGTGATAAATAAATTATTCTAAGTGTACGTATTGGAACATAGAATTTTAATTTATATAATCTATTAACAATAGATCTCAGATGTTCACATACTTTATTTATTTGTAAGTCCCATTTGAAAAAACAATCAATAATAATACCTAAATATACATACTCTGTGACCAGCTCAATATTTTCACATGTACATATTGCAGGAATACCAACATGTAAGCAATTTGAAGTGTGTGTCTTTATTTCAGGTGTAATAATATTTGCCTTAGCATTGGGTGATCTAATATGTATCAATTTAGTTTTTTTGGGATTTATAATTAAACCAGAGTCGTGAGACCATTTCAAAAGTTCAATGTAATCTTTTTGTAATAGTTCAATACATAATTGCAAATCACTGCGAGAAATCACCAATGCAGTATCGTCCGCATATACAAAGTGTTTTACATGTTTAAAAATGTACTTTATAAAAGATACATAAATAATATATAAAATTGGTCCCAATATGGAACCTTGAGGAACGCCTGCTAATATTTTCCTTTGTTTACTTAAGGTGTTCAAAAGTTTTATTTTCATGCATCGGTTGTTCAAGTAATTTTCAAAGAGTTTTAGAAGTTTCCCTCTTATTCCTATGATTTCTAATATTTTCAATAATTTTTTATGATCAATAGTGTCAAATGCCTTGGAATAATCTATAAATAAGACTAATACATGATTTTTACTATTTAATTCATTATTTATTAGGCTGGCAAACTTCTGAATTAGCATTTCAGTGCCCTTTTTTTTCTGGAAGCCGTATTGATTTGTATCAATAATAGAAAAATCTTCTAAATATTTAATCAATTTCAGCTGAATGTATTTTTCAAGGATTTTTTCGAGTGATGGCAAAATACTAATCGGTCTATAATTACCCAATACAGTGTGATCACCGCCTTTGTAAATGGGTCGGATGATACTACATTTTAAGTCATCTGGAATTTTTGCCTCAAATAAGATTCTATTAACAAAATGGGTTATAATTGGACCTAAGGTAGATATGTGTTTTTTTATATCGCTCATTCTGATATTATCAATTCCAGGAGAAGAGTTTTTAAGTTGTCTGACAATGCTTTCTATATCAGAAATTTTGGCCCTTGGTAGGTACATAGTTTGAGGCATCTCCTCTGGTTCAAACCCAGTTGTCCTGTAATTACATTTATGTAACATATTGCAAACACTATCAGAGAAATAATTAACAAAATCATTATTTACATTTTCTTTGGTCTGATCTTTCATCAAATATTTGGAGGCAACTTGGTCACAATTATTTTTACATTTCTTTCCTAAAATTTGATTACACTCGTCCCATGTTTTTTTTGAATCTTGAAAAAGATTTTTGAATTTATCATTATAGTATGTGGTTTTTAATTTAAGTAACAATTTATTTAAAACATTTCGGTAACACTTATATTCTTTTTCATAGTATTTGTTTGTTGGAGCATTTTTCCAACGTTTATATAAATAATCTCTTTTTTTAATTTTATATAGTGCATCCGTAGATATCCAGTCATTTATGGCATGAGGTCTGCTTTTAGATTTTTTGCTAATTTCAATCGTGCTGTTTTTGTACAAGTCATCAAAATAATTTTTAATTTTTAAATATATAACAGAACATTCGGTTTCTTTTAGAAGCGATTTCCAATCATAATTACAAATATTTTTATCGATCAGTTTTTGCGAAAGAATTTTCACGTTATTAGAATCAGAAGATTTGAAATGATCTATTGAGTTATAGTGTATACTAACAGCCGTTGTATTGTGGTCTGCGATGTTATAGTCACACACGCACGCAGATATTGTACTGGATAATCCAGCTGGTAGCTTTCCACTTAAACGCACATAAAAATGATCGATACATGAGCGGTTTATTTTCTGAAGAACTATTACTTCCCTAGTAGCGACATCTATACATTTTTTTAAATAGTTATTAGTAAGGATATTTTCATAATTTATTATGATAGCATCATTTTTATTTAATAAATTTAAATTTATATCGCCGAAAAATATAACACTTTCATTTGATTTAATATTGTTATCAAACACAGAGGATATTTCTGACAAGAATGCTTGCTAATTTAAATTGACCAGAGATGTCTATTCTGTCCACTATTTTTAATTTTAATTTTCGAATTTTAAGTTAACTAATTTTAAGTCTACTGCTTCTCCAGTGATTGAGGAGAAATTTTGAAGAGAGATAGCAGTTTTAGAAAATAATTGATGAAACACAAAACATTTAAATAAAACGACCGAAATAAATTCGATCTAAAGTTAACATTAAGGCCACGATGAATATAACCATGTTTTGTAGAACACCTCAATGACATCTTTATATTTAATAAAGCGTAATACCACGCTCGTAATGCACTCACGCTGCTTTGCCAATAACGGAAGAAACATGAATGCGCAAGTTATTATTAACCCCGCGCTGAGGCCTACTTCAGCGAATTACTTTTAGTTTAACCCCTCCAGCGTTTGAGGGTCATATATAGCCGGGTGTCCATATTTTATAAAAGTATTTTAAAGTTTTTTTGTACCTATTATATCGGGGATTATTAAAAATAAAAGACTGTTGACTCAGACCTATGACGTTTATTGACACTGCGCACACTCGTTATAATCTCCCACGTGACGCATCAGGACTGCCAACATGGCCATACATAACATCCTTTCCTCCTTTATTTTTTTTTTATTTTCAAACAATTTACAATACCAAATAAAACTTAAACATAATCACTATGACTAAATCTGACAGGAGGTTTCACCAATCTGCCAGCCCTAGTTACTACATCAGTTTTCCCACTAGTGCTGGGTAAAGGCTCACTATCATTTTTATTTTCTTGACTTCCCAAGTCATACCATTTATCGGGATTTTCATAATTTGATTTTAACTTAATGCAACTTTTTTTTTATTTGGTTAACATGGACCTTTTTTACCTCTCCTCCGATTAAAAGAATTAAATACACCCATGAACTTAATTTTAACTTAATAGTTCCCTGAACCCATTTCATAGGACCTTTCAAATGTCTTAAGTATACCAATACATTACCATTTTCCTCATACTCTGTCAATGCATTTTTACTTGATTGCTTACTTTTATTTACATTATTTTCTTCTGTCAAAACATGAAGAGGTGTACGTGGCTCATACGAAAATATTTTAGCCATAGGAGACAAACCCGTGACAGAAGTAGGGGTGGAACGATAAGTATACAAACAATCTATTAGACGTTGAGCTGGTGACAAAAATTTAGAATTTTTTGAAAACATAAATTTAATTAAAATCTTTTTGAATGTTTGAACAGATCGTTCTGCTAATCCATTTGACTCGGGATTATATGGTGGAGAAAATAATAATTTAATAGATTTTTCTTTACAAAAAATAGAAAATTCTTTACATGAAAATGGAGGACCGTTATCACAAACAATAGTTTTCGGAAACGCAAATCTGGAAAAAACTTCACTTAATTTTGATAACAAATCCGAATATTTAGTATTTTTCATATAAAAACATTCTATCCACTTTGAATATGAATCACAAACTAACAAGTATTTGGAACCTTTTAAGTCAAAAAAATCCAAATCGACTCTTTCCCATGGACTTTCAGCAATAGGCCAATTATGACGCACATTTTTGTTAGCTTTTTGTACCGACTGACACATTTCACATCTAGAAATAATATCTTCAATATCTTGATTCATACCTAACCACCAAACATAAGAACGAGCAAGAATTTTTGATCTGACTATACCAGGATGACCATAATGTATTAAATTTAAGACTTTAGACTTAAGAAATTTTGGTATTACAATTCTGTCACCAAATAAAAGACATTTTCCCTTGACCGACAGTAAATTTCTGAACTTGAAATATTTTTTTAATTTCTGGACTTGACAAGTTTTCAATCCAACCGATTGAAACATACTTAATGACTTTAGATAACATTTCATCTTTTTAAGAATGACTTTCAACTTCTGAAAATGGAATTAAGGGTGTTGACATGTATACAAAATTACATTCCTCTACATTAAATTGTTGTTCACTTGGCAAACGTGACATCACATCAGCTTGAGGAATTTTCAGTCCATTTTTAAAAACTAATTTATAATTGTACGCGGACAATATTATAGACCATCTTATGAGACGTGATGCAGCTAAAACGGGGACTTTTTTATCGTTGGCAAATAAAGACAACAATGGAGCATGATCAGTATATATAGTAAAATGACGACCAATTAAATATTTATGAAATTTCTTGATTCCAAAAATAACAGCAAGGGCTTCCTTGTGCAATTGGCTATAATTTCTTTGAGCTGAATTTAACGTTGCAGACTCAAAAGCTATAGGAAATTCTTGATTCTTTACGACATGACTTAAGACACATCCGACACCGTATGCACTGGAGTCGACTGTAAGACACAATGGTTTTGACGGATCAAATAAAACTAACATAGTTTTATCTGACAAGAGAGACTTGCTATTTATAAATGTTTTTTCGCATTCATCAGACCAACACCATTCTACATTCTTTCTTAATAAATTATGGAATGGTTCTAGTACAGTAGGACATATAGGAATAAAATTCCTATAAAAATTCAACATTGACAAATACGATTTTAGTTGAGTAACATTTTCTGGACACCCAGTAGACTTAATTTTCTCAACTTTCGACAAAGACGGACTTTTGCCTTGACCTGACAAAGTGAAACCTAAAAATTCAAAAGAAGATACAAAAAATTCACTTTTTGACACATTAATTTTTATATTAAACTCATTTAACTTTGACAAAACTTTTTCTAAAGTATTACAACACTCCGTTTCATCTTTACCACCTACACAAATATCATCAATGTATGCAGCACAGTTTTTTATGCCTCCCAAGACTGTATCAATGACCATTTGAAATGTGGCAGGAGCCGATGACAACCCAAAAGGTAAACGATTGTAAACATATAAACCATTACATGTATTAATTGTAAGTAATTCTTTACTAGAATCTGACACAGACAACTGTAAATATGCATTTGTTAAGTCTAATTTACAAAATACTTGACAACCTGAAAATTTATTAAAAATATCCTCTGGACGTGGAATAGGATATTGATCAATTCTCAATTGTGGATCGACTGTAGATTTTAAATCTGCACATAAACGTATTTTTCCATTTTGTTTTGGTACACAAACTATTGGAGAAGACCAAGTACTATATTTAACTTTAGAAATTATGCCTTCGCTTTCAAGACGATCTAGCTCTTGGCATACTTCTGCACGCAGTGCATAAGGGACCTCATATGCTTTGTGGAAAACAGGATTTGAATTATTTTTTAAACTTAAATTTACCGAAAACTCTTTAATTGGTATGTCGTTATTCGTTTTAGAAATAGAATTTAAATATTTTTGTGATAATTTTTCGACAATGTTTGATTTATTTTTTCCACTGACAGACACTGAATTTACAGTATTATCATTACCAATATTTGACATAAAAGAATTTATAAATGTATTTTCCCAAGACGGATTCAAAACATTTATCCAATTCCTACCAAGAATAGCTTCAGACGATAGATTTTTAATAACTAATACTGGTAAATCCACGACCAATTTAGAATCATCTTTTACACTTACTTTTGCAATAAAAAATCCAAAACAATATAAATTTTGACTATTTGCTGTAAACAAACTACCATAGAACTGACTTAATTTACAAGTTTTGAAAAATTTTATGTACATTTTGTGACTTATCAAGGTCGATGAACTCCCTGTGTCAATCATGAAGGACATTTTCCTACCGTTTACAAACAAATCAATATTAGCTGTTTCAGACACGGACATATTTAAAACATTTATATTACCCACACATTTTACATGATTAATAACAATTGATTTTACACTAGAACAAAATTTTGACGTATGACCGTATGTATTACACTTGTAACATTTCCAATTCCTTGACGGACATGACTCTGGTTGATGACTGATAAAACACCTCTCGCATCTTTTTCTGGGATTTCCACGTGATGGAGATGAAAGACGACTTGATGATATTGAACTCCTTTGACCTTGTTGCGGACTAGTACTCCTTTGACGTGACGTTTTCGGCTTTACTTCGAAAACTCCCGATGAAAGATCTTCTTTGTGTAATATTTCTGCAGAACAACTTACTGTCTCCATATTCTTCACAATTTTTTTTGCTTTTTCGAAACTCAGCGATTCATCTTCAGACAGTAATCTTATAGTCATGGCTTCATTTTTCACACCGCGCACCAATTTATCCCTCAAGGCTTCATCCAGAAATGCTCCAAAATTACATGATATTGACAGACTTTTTATTTCTGAAATGTAATCATCAATTCCCTCGTTCGACTGTTGCTGACGATTATAAAATTTATATCTTTGGGCGATCGTACATTTTTTTTCTTCATATTTATTTTGAAGTGTTGTTACAATCTCGTTATAAGTTAAGTCTTCAATATTTTTCGGATGAACTGTTTCTTTTAAAATTTTATATTTTTCCGCACCAATAATCATACAAAGATATCCAATTTTCTCTTTGTCCGTAATATTAATTACTTTTAAATAAATTTGAACACGTTCTAAAAACATTCCGAAGGTTTCACAACTCGACTCGTATTGCGGCACTGGCAAAGTACTCGTAGACATGTTAAAATGATTGAAAAAAACAAAGACGAAATCACTGTTTTACACTGGACTTAATATTACTCGTTATTAATTTAACTTTTTCGATTATCCTCGTCGCCAATTATTATATCGGGGATTATTAAAAATAAAAGACTGTTGACTCAGACCTATGACGTTTATTGACACTGCGCACACTCGTTATAATCTCCCACGTGACGCATCAGGACTGCCAACATGGCCATACATAACAGTACCGTGCGGAAAAAATCAATGTTTATTTACGTTAGAAAGAAATATAATAATTATTTCCAATTTGTATTAAATATTAATACTGGAATCCATTAATAAAATCCTAAAAATAGTCAAAATGATTTTTTTCACTAAGATTAAAAAATATATTTTATAAAAATAATAATTATTATTATTTAAATAATTTTATATTTAACATTAAAACGTATTTTTAATTACATGAACGAGACAAAAGTGAAGGTACAATTTTCTTACTAATTCTCCAAAAAACAACGTGTTTTCGAAATATCGAGTTCTCTCAATTTTTTGTAAAAATTTAAGTAAAAATGTGGTGAGCGTTTTTGACAACATTTTTCATGTTTGATATTAAAATTTTATTATTTAGAAATACTTATATTTATTTTAAATGCATACAATTAATAATGCATATACTTTCATAGTTTCTTAAACAGTATTTGTTTTTATGGAATATTAAAAAATTATGTAGCATATTTGAAATACAGAGAAACATTACAAACTGTACAAAGGCCATGAAAGTATTGAAAGGTTAAATTTAACGCCCGCCACAAAAATTTTTAGAATTTTAATAATGAATCTCTTTTTTCAGTTAATAACAATACTATATACATGTATATAAATATATTTTTTTTATTTTTATTAGGTACAATATTTTTTACAATTCAGGTTTTCCAGTAATGTAGGCCTCACTGGGTGGCTTGCCCGTGCTGAGGCCTTCATTTTATAATATGAAATATAAACTACATAATACATTAAATGAGAAAAATTATACATTTAAAATTAAAAATACATAATAATATATTTAAAATTTAAAAAAATAGTACATTGAAAATAATCTTGTGTGTTTGTGAGTGATGTGTGTTTATATTGGTTTTGTGTGTTACGTGAAGGTTTTATTTGTATTTTAGACTATGAAATTTTGGTAATATTGTCTTTTTTGTTCTTTAATCCATTTCGTAATTTTGTTTGTGAATTTATTTTTATTTTCTTCAATTTTAATTTCAAGTTTTAAACTGTTGAAAGCTTTTATTGCATGGTATTGGTAGTGTCTTTGTCCAAAGCTTGAATTTATTGTCGGAGTTTTTATGTTTTCTTTGTACGCTTGTCTAACTGGTCTGTTAGTGTTATTTTGTGTATGTTGAAATTATTTTTTTTGTCAAAAATGTAGTTTAGTAGTGTTTTAACGTATAATTGGCGTATATCTAGTACGTCACAGCTGTTGAATATTTGGTCTGTATCAGTCAGTCTATGTTTTTTTAGTATTACCTTTAAGATCGTTTTCTGTGCGGTTTTTATGTAATTGATAGCCGAGTTTGTTGTTCCTCCCCAAGCAATAATTCCATATTCTATTATTGATTGGCAAAGTGCAAAATATATTGTTTTCAATTGTTTTATTTTATATATGTTTCTTATGTTTAGGAAAATGTGTATTGTTTTGAGAAGTTTATTTGTGATTTGTTTGATGTGAGGTATCCATCTAAGGTAATGGTCAATTACGATTCCTAGATACTTTATTTGTTCTGTTTTTTCTAGAGGAGGGCAATCGCAGATGTTGGTGTTTAAACATTCGTGTATTTTTATGGTGTTTGTGTTGTTTTGTATAAAATGTATTTTTTTAAATTTTTTTATTTTTATTATTATCTATCAATCGAATGCTTAACACAAAGACTTCGGTGGTGGGTAAAAAATGATCCAATCATTGGAAAATTCATTATTATGACGCCATAGATTTCATTGAGGTTAATATTATTTTATTTTCAATTTCATTAAATATTTACAAACAATTTGATGTAAAAATTAAGATGATCGAACAAGGTTCAAGTAATTGTTATTATAGGCTAGTTATATGTATAGATTGGATAGCACTTATATATGAATTATTGTGATAATTATACAATGGTTTCGAGCCATAATTTTGATCTAAATAGATTACACACCATTGGTAATGCATAAGCTAAGTTCGCTGATGTTTTTACGATACCTCTATTGAAGTATAAAGCTGTTTTAATTAAACATTATAGCAGTGCAGATTTCATTTCTTCAATTAACTTAGTACTAGTGTATATTATTTATAACTGACTATATGATCTGCTATGTTTTTTTTTCTCTTTATTCTTTTTATATGGTACTATGATTGTCAACAACTTGGACAATCATCGGAATAATGTGTCGCTCGCTTTAATGCAATCGAAACATTTGTTTGTAAAATTAACAATTCTTTACAGGAAACATTATGAAATATATGAGGAATTCAACAAGATCGTATACAAATTTCGCCAAACGCAACTTAATTTGTTTTAATAGACGGTTATATCTGTACTCATTAAGTTTATTTTTGACACACCGGAGTCAACGTGTTAAGGCGAAGCTTAATGCTAAATCACTATTTTGATTAATCTATATAATGAATTGGTGTACATTACGAAAACCAAAAAATATGCTTAAGATAAATTGAAGGTTTTCCTATCGTTTCGCTCGAGTAGAATACAAATAAAAAATATAAATGTAAACTACTAAAAAATATAATTTTTAAATAGAAATGTATGAACGCATAAAGGAAACAACTTTTAAAAAATACAGTATTATTATAGCTAAGATTATCTGTGACAGTTTCACTTGATTTATTTTTTTTGCTTTCTTATAAAAATTATTTAGAAAATAAACAAAAAAACAGTTTTGTGCTTGAAATCGAACGTTTCTAGACTCCGTTTGTCAAGCGATTTTAATGTCTATTACCTGCAGTATAAGGTAAACAAAGAATATTCAAATTTTTGGCTTGTAGCTTCCTCTTAATCGGTAGGTATGCCATTGCAGTTATTTTTCTTACATAATCCCTTTTTCATCCAATGAAGCAATACCAACCAGTATTACCTTTACATATATAATAACATGGAAAACCAAGAACTTCCTGTGAACTGAGAGACTAGAGACTATAGGGTAGATTTTATTACCAGAACGGCGTTAATGGCGTGATACGAATGGTTTCCGATTTTTTTATGTTCGCTTTTCTTCCGCATCGTTGAATTGCTTCGCATTTACATGGTCCAATTTTTACTTTTCCTCTTCTCCAATTCTGTTCTTCTTGTATTTCTCTAGATATCAGAAAAATATGCAAAATAAAAAAGTACTTTTAACTTGTTGAGTTAGTTGAAACGGTGAAATTTTTGTCGCAGAATATTGTACACGCTTGTGTAGATCACGAATAAAGAGGTGGAAAGAAGAAGGTTTTAGGATTACCTGGCTCCTCCGATCTGTCCACCAAATAAGACTTAATTTATAAATACGTTGCTGAAATCTAAGGTCTGTGAAAGTCCTGTTCAAGTGCTGTAATTTGAAATAATATTATAACTTGAATTTTAACTTTGAAATTTGATGAATTTTTAAAATTTTGCTAAGCAATCCGTCCTAAAATTTTACCACTCAATACTGAATATGTACTTTTTTCTACATTTCTCTATTTTTATTTTTTAAATGTCAATTAATAATATATAACGTAGGTATTTGCTCTACTGTTGTAACTAAAACAAATAGTCAACACAACCGTATTACTTGTACTGATTTCATGTAAAAGTCCACTATGTTGTAAGTTGTATGTATATAAATGTTGTCTTTCATCATTGCTATACTGATAGATACTTCAATGAACACGTGTTCCAACATCGCAATAAAACATTCTTGTTGTACGGAAAGTTGGTAAGGAAACTTATCAATTCATTCGTTTAATCCCGTTCTTAACCTTTAACTATGGACGTGAAAAAAAAATCACACTCCCATGGACGTCGGGTCACACAGACCCCTTCATAAAATTCTTCTAATTTTCAAACCTGGACCAATCTGACTTTAGCAAGGAGTTTATATGTATAAAGTATTTATAAATAAAAGATCGAGTAATAAAAATAATCAACTTTTATTCATATTTTAATAATTATCTCCAAATTTAACAAACCTAGTCAGTTTTCAGTCTTAATTGACTTGAGATCATATTAAGGCTCCTTAATTATAGTAGGTATTACAAAAATCAAAACCAATAATTTTTCATAGCTAATAAAAGAAACAGTAACAAAAAGTCATAAAAAAAACTTCTGAAAGAAATAAAATAAAAATTCTCACAAGGATCAAACTTATGTAAAATTACTGGCACTCAGAACATAGAGGCTTGGAACACTGAAGACAAACTGGCTTCTTGCAGTTAAAACAGGCATGGGTTGTCTTTCTAGAGAGCTTTGATGGGCAAAATCTACATCTTTTAGGATTTTAAGGACCAACTTCTTCAGCCTGTATTGCCGCTGGGGGGCACATCTGCACCTAATATATTTGTATGGAAATTATAGTCAACGGGTCTCTCAGGCCCTGATCAAATTTTAAATTATTATTACTCACGTAATAAGTGTCGGATGACGCGACCTTCTCCCTCCTTGGTCATAACACAACTAAAACTGAAGCTACTGAGACGCGCGGGGATGGCACCCGCGGGGAAGGTGTTTATTCCGAGAAATTGAAGAAGGGGTTGGGCCTCTGAGACCCGACGTCCATAGTTAAAGGTTAACCGAATTATGAATAATTTGTAGAGATTCTTGATAAATTAGTAATATTTTATATTATCAAAATAAATAGGTGCTACTGAGAAACTTAAGTAAACGTAAGCCTGAAAACCGAATTTTCTTGCATTTAAAAAATATATATTTAACTGCATAAGTTGTCTGGGTTCAAATTGCAACATTTTTCACCACCGTAATTAATATTTAAAGGTTAAAAATATACAAATACAAAATTATCAAGAAAAAACTCGAGAAAATTAAAAATATTTACACCACCTGACAAACTTGCTAACAAGTTTTTAAATTAGCTTAATACTTACGCGAACTCAAAACTTGGAAGTTTAAATGCAGTGCAAATAGCACTGCAGTTATGCGGGTTGCACAAATAAATAATCTAAAGCAATATTAGTTGGGAAGTGTTTTGGTGCAATGAAGTTTGTGGAGTTAACTTACGTTAGATTACAAAACTGCAATAATAACTTTTTGATGGAATAAGCTATGGCAATTTTGAGTGGTTGAAACCCTAGGATGAGGAGGGTTTAACTTTGAATAGTTGACGTTTGTCAAAATGACGAGCATCAAATGCAAACCTACCCGTACATTATGAATTCTTCTACCAAGAGTTTCGGGGTAGTTTGCAAACTGATTTTATTTAGCACAGGATACATTTGGAAAATTTGGACAGGAAAAAAATTGATAAATTAACTTACATATTTTGTGCAACTAAAGATTGAAAAAAAAGAAAAAAAAGAGACAGAATAACAAAAAAATAACGTAGATAAAGTTAGTTGATATTTGTTTACATTACCTAATTATAGTAATAAAATAAGAGATAAATATACTTAATAATAAATGATTAAAACATAACGATTGGTTTCATTCCATATTATAGTCACATATCCATATGTTGTAGAGCAAATTAAGAAACAAGAAAACAAATTGTAATCATTTGAAGCATCAAGCATTAACAAACATCATAATTTGAAGTTTTGTATTTTGTTTTTTTTTTTAGTTTTATTTTTGTTTTTGTTATATGGTGCTTCATACGTATTTTGTATGTGAAAGGACAAAAAAAAGGACATAAAATTGTTATGGTACACTTTTTTGGAGATGGTACACTAACATATGTACATAATTGGAGATAAATATGAAGAATTAATTAAAATTTAAAAAAAATGAACTGAATAATGTCTGTAGATGGTTAAAAATAAATGAGCTTAAATTAAGTACAAAAAAGACAAAATATATGATAATTGGACAATAAATACATGCATTGAAAGCAAAATTTCAATTGATGGTGAAATTATTGAAAACGTTACTGATGAAATACTTAGGACAGGTTGTGTCGGAGAATTTGAACAATTTCTCATATTTCAAAGTTAATTTTCAAGTTCTGTTAATTTTTCAGTTCTTTCAAGCCTATAATGGTATAATAACAAAACTTGTATAGGACTTTCACAGAATCCAAAAATGATCGTTGAAATTTGATGAATTGATCAAATTCTGATATATAACTTTTATAACTTTTTAAATATGTGATGATTTATCCGGTCACCTCGTGAAACAGGTGCTGACCTTGAGCGCGATAATATTTATACATAAAACAATAAACTACCTATTACCAAAATATTTAAAAATACAAAGACATTCACAGATATTAAACAAGAACGTTCAATTAAATTAGACTACCAAAAAAGGACAAAGACAATACACAAAATAGTTTACTATACAAAGGAATGCTATATTATAATGCGCTGCAGGAAACCATTAAGTTTGTACCAATTGATAGATTCAAATTGGATTGTGGGAACCATATAAATCTAAAGAATCTACTATTTAAGATAAATACTGCAGTACATACAACATGAGGAAATAAATATACATTATTGTTGTTTAGTAATGAGTATTTACATCATCCTATATTTTACTACATAAAATGAAAAGAATAGCAATCTAATTAAAAGCAGGAATTTAAAAAATGTTCGTAAAAAAGTCAAATGGTTAGCTTATTTAGGTACAATGACAACGTTACATTGGCTGTCAACTATGTAACGTTAGCTATCTTGATTTAATACGATTTTAAGCTATCTGATGAATTACTCCTAATGACTTCTGTGGCAGATTGACTCCTTAGCTCCGGACCAAGAAGTCACTGGATAATTTACTATTTTACATTACATACTTTTTAAAGTTTTCGTGAAGTGTAGTTATAATTCATCTTTGGTGATGCTGAATAAAGGAGAGAGAGTTCTGGGAAGGAATCAGGTACGAGGTTTTTAGGAATCTGGGGGTTAATGTAGCCAGAGTGAAGGACGTATGAATTCATTTCTCCCACTGCGGTGTAGGGTGAAGCCAGTTTGGGTCTTCCTCAACCAGTGTCTCCCGATTTGGCCACGCAGTTCGGCAGACGCATCCACCGCCAAGACCTAGTCAAACCCAACCCAGGCACTCCTGCTAAGTCACCAAACTTAGCGAACCACTTGGGGTGACATAAATCAGCGTATTCAAATATTATTATCATACATTGGACGATTACTACGAGTAGTTTTCGATACATATTTATTTCATTCATGATTTGATTTGATTTGATTTCATTCACGATCAGCGGTACTGCCAAGGTCTGGTATCCATGAGAGGATATTGTGTCAGCGCTCTATTAGCAGCAGACACATACCTGGATGGATGACGAGGTTGACACTCTTCCACTGCAGCAGCTGGCCCAGTTTCCTCCCCACCTAGCGCCCCTGAGGTGATATCTCAGAAAAGCGGCGCTATACAAATTGTCGAATAAATAAATAAATAAAATTTGTGGAACGATATTGACAAAAACACAACAATTCTCAGCCATTTCTATTTCCACGCCGGTCGGGAATACTTTATTTTAGTCCAATGAAAGGATATTGACATTTGCAACCTATAGTATCATTCTTTGTCTTTCGTTTAGTCAAATAAAAACAAAGTATCCCATTATTCTTAGAATGTCGATTGCTACTCAATTGATGACAGTGAAAAAAAACTCAGATGTCTTCTCTAAAGAATGCAAAGCCATTTAACATATATGTTAATCCCCCGCATACCCAATTTCTTATAACAAGTTACTAGTTAAATTTTTAAGAAAAAAAAAATATACTTACATGTTATTTTTGATGATAATGGCTGTTCATTTGTTATGCCGAAACATTTATTACACATAAACTTGAGATATTATTTATTTTCACCAAATTAATGAAAATAGTTTTTCGTATTCATAATAAGCATTTTCTTTATCGTTCTACATAAGTAAGATTAAACATTACATCAAAATGAAAAGAGTTCAAAAAACACATATTTTTACGACAAACGTCGAAAAATTGTAGAGAACTCGAAATTTTTAAAGCAAATTCCTTTTATTTAGGGAATCTGAAAAGAAAACTGTCACCTCAATTTTTATCTCGTTAATACAATAAAAAAATATTATTAAAATTCCCAGAGAATAACAAAAGTGAGATTTTGCATTCATTGTTAGCCCAGTGTAAACGTTGATACATAAAACATGTATGTTTTCAAACATTTTTAATTAAATTCATGCGGTAACAGTCAATTTACAAATCATACGCTGAATTAACTTCACTCTTCAAGACAGGAATTTCACAAGTCAGTCTGCTGAAATGCGACGTTGCCAGTTCTTTCGGAGCCCAGTTTACGATATTTTTCATTAGTACTAACTCGAATCTAAACTTTTACAGTGTTTATACAACGTTTAAAAAAAACGTTGAGTGTTAGAAAGGCTATCAGTATTTCAATCCCATCAATTGAAAATTTTCCTTCCAAATGGTAAAATAATAAACAAAAACGTTTTGGACAGCTATGTCCTAAAATAAATCTCTTATTTCCTATGGGTAACACGCGAGCTTTCGCCTAAGCTGCAAATTATACTGAGGTTTTATTTCCAGGCGAGTTGCTTGCTTCCATTCATCCTCCTCGCTTCCCAAAGGCCTAGATCATTTAAAAGACGATTGAGATATCATTATTAAAGTGGTATTTTTTGGCTTTATTACTGAGGTAATGGATTGGCTGAATAAATCACGCAGTCTTTAAGTCATATCAAAAATATATTGTTAATCAATTCTCAACTGACACTCGTACCTCTCGTCTGAACCAACATTACGTATTAATAATAATAATAATAACATGGCATTTATATAGCGCAGTTTAGTGTAATTTCACTTCAAGTGCGCAACTACTCGTAAAACAAACTTTAAAAAAAAAATGGTTATTCAGTATTAGTGGTTCTTAAAATTATTCCTACAGTGTGCCTTACCCAATACAAATCTAATATTATAACACTTAATACACTGTTTATACAAAGTGATGACAAAACTAAGAATAACAGGACAGGACAAAACAGGAATATTAAAGCTAAAACATAATATAAAACAGGAGGGAGTTTGTGCCACTTTAAAAAGGTACAGGAGACAACCGAAACCAAACAATTACTGGAAGTTTTAGAATATGGTTTATTATAAAATATTGAAAAGAAGTTAAAATTTATAAATGGTAAGATTTTTTAAATAATTTTGTTTTTAAAGCCCATTAAATTCAAAATTAAGCCACTGAGACCTAATTAAATTTGGCCATTTTTATCTATCTCATATTTCATAAGTATTATTACTAAAGTTGCTATACGCTGCCATCTTTGGAAAGATTGCAATGTTTTTATGTACAATCTTTCTGGCTTTGACACTTCAAGGGTTAAATCTAAATCTTTGCGAATGATAAATGGAGCGTTGCAATTGTCGTTATTTTGTATTAAAGTGTCCTTTTGTCCTTTCAAAATTGAAATTGATTATATCCAGAATTCAGATAAGTTATAAAGTACCTACCCACATCATTATAATATTTTAAATGAAAATTATTTTAATTGTAATTTTAAAAAGCTGCATCTGGCAACTGAATATAATATCAAGAATTCAAAAATAAATTGGTAATAACTTCGCGACTTGTTACTGCCAAAAGTTGGTAACTTACAAAAACATGTTTGGATTGAACTCAATTTTAAAGTTTGATCTTCATTATAAAGTATGGACAATAATGTTAACCTTAATTTTACAAAATTTGTTAGTGTTTTTTTTTAAACAAATATGCTTACTTAATACTTTATGATCAAGAAAAAAAAATTCACCATGAAATTATATTTATTTTAAATTATATTAAAATATTATATTTTAAAAATTATTATTTTTCCTTGATCGTTCTGCAGCAAATGTTATCCTTGTTCTGATGTGTTCTTTACATAAACTTTCAGCTTCACACATCCTACAATTATAACAACCCGTAATTTTTTTGGGACTTTTTAATAATAAATAACTATTTTTAAAATGTTCAATAATTTTTCAATAAACTTTGACAACGGTTTGAGTGTCGATGGTTTTGAAACAAAAGATGTTCATTTTCTTTCCACCCTCAATGCCGTACGTATCAATTATTAGTTTTACTACCCGGCTTTGCCCGAGACTTTTCGTTATTGAAAATTGCCGGAATCATCATTTCGAGAAATGAGATTGAAAAGCGCAACATTGTTTTGACTATACGTAGGTTCGATGTGAAAGCAAGTCTCAAAGCGTTCGAACATATATTTTTAAACACTCTTAATAAACAATAAATTTAGCAGCAGTAGTTATTTGTCTCAGTAGATTTCTACGCTATTTATTTATTTAAAAGTTTTCTTTATTTGGAACACCAAAATAACTTATGCTTTTATTTATTTTAATGTATTTATGTTGTCTTTCCCGAAATGAGTTTTGTAAACACACTGGGAATAATACATTATAAATTTTGTTATCATTTTGTAATGTATTATCTTGTAATAAGTAAATAAAAAAATATCAATTCTGTCTCATTTGCTTATTGATAGATAAAAATTGATTTTTTAAGGTTACATAATGTTGCGACCTGTAATAGTTTATTTAATAACCCTTAATTTGTTCAATATGGTGAACTTTCTGAAAAATCTTGTAAAACATGTTTATTATTTTTTTAATGTTTATCCATTCTCAAAAATTTTTCACTTTTGACTGTCATTCCGAAAGCAAAATGTCGGCTTGCCGTAGATCGTCTCATCGTAGCTAGATTTTTTGTTTGTTTTTAAATTAGTTATTTTCATTTATTGTACAGTAGAAACGAACAATTCATTGGTTACAGTGACGAAACAATTTACAAATATAAAACAGTTCAAGGTGGGCATTAATGATATGTTTCCTTGTAATATCTTATATATTATGTATATTTAATAATTAACGGGCGATGTGTGTATGTAGTGTATAGGTGTGTGTATATGTGTGAGTGTGCGCATTGAACAGATTATATCATTGACATGATGCTCCTTTTAAATTTAGGCAGTGAATCCAAAACAATGTCGATGTGAAAGTTTAGACTTATATTATTAAATGTACGAAAAGTACGGTAAATTGGTGAATTAGATGCTGCACTTGTTTTATAATTAAGCTTGTGGACGTCTCAAAGAGTTGTTAAATTTAAAAGATAAAACAGAAGATCTTTTCAAAATTATTGATTCATTCCCATTGTTTGAGAGCTTTGGTGTTTTAGGCACTTTCCATGTGTACGTTATAGCGACAATGAGTCATTATTACGATGTCGTAGCCGCATTTCAAAAACGCAATAAACATTATTACATTCCTAACATAACTTCCCGCAGAAAGTTTCGTGAGTGAAAGCTTGAGCCATTTATGTAAGCCCTCATTTATTAAGCCTGCCAAAGAGAAGCTGCCTGTTGGGGAATGAAATGCATTCAAACTTGGAGGCTTTATTGGAAAAATGTAGGCTCAAGAATTTTAATTAAAGATAAGTGCGGCATCGCGTTCTTTGCATTCACAGAGTTCCGGATCAGGATTCCTGCATAATGTATTCCAAGTGACAATGCGAGTGAGTTGCAATTTTAACTATTACTTTGCTTTACATGGTTTATATGGTTTATGCTGGTGGTTCTGTAAACAGTTACTGTTCAATAGACCTCACATTAAAAAAAATATTTTTTTTTATTCATTCGTGCCAACCAAATAGGGCGTTTTGATGTGATGGTGTATTATTAATTTTATAATGACGATTTATAATTTGTACGTATCATCGCTTGTTGATATATATGAATACATATTTTTTTAAAGCCATAATATTTATAACTGGAGTTTTTTTATTTTTTAAAACTTGCTTCTGGCAGGTAGGTACAATGATATTGATTATTCAAATTTTACAGTTCATAGTAGTTGAAACACTAAAAATAATTTATTGAGACTTTCATATTTTTTTACATGTATACATTTTTTTGATATTGTATTATTTTTTTGTTGATTAATTTTAAATAGAAAATTTCGACTCTCATGCGAACCCTGGTGGTATAAAACGGTGGTATCACACGGCCACCATCTTAAGCAGGAAATGAAACATACAAATGATACAAATGAAATGCTAAACGGTAGTGTTAAAGCAGGACTCAGGCTTAGTTAATAAGTTATTTGTATTTATTTATTATTCTGTTCTTAATAAATTGTCACGTCAAGTGATTGAGAACAATCCAACTAGCGTCTATTCTAGCTGAGATCTGAGATGAGAGCGACAGTTCAACTAAATTCAACGACTTATTTTTTTATTTCTTTTTATTTAGGAATCAAACAGTCGTACAGTAAAAAAATATAACAATAAACATTCATATGTTCTAGTCTAGACCAATTAAGTTCCATTGACTTATGTACAGGGTTTTTCAATAAGAGGTGTTATTTTGAACAGCCCGCTATTTCGGTAGATGTTACTTTTGAAGCTATCATATTTTGACATTTGACAAGTAGAAACTATACCATTAATAAAAATGGAACAATACACGCTTCAAAAACGCATTGAAATTACTAAAATTCACTTGAGTGAATCAAATTCAAATCATCTTGAGTGATGAGGCCCATTTCCATCTCGGTGGCTTCGTCAACAAGACAAATTGTCGCATCTGGGGCTCGGAAAACCCAAGAGTTATTGTTTAAAAGCCTCTCTATCTTCAAAGTGTGACTGTTTGGTGCGGTTTATGTTCCAGCGGAGTCATTGGACCTCACTCTTTTGAAAATGAGGTTTGAGCAACAGTTAAGGTGAATCGATTGCGCTATCGAGAGATGATTAATGATTTTTTTATGGCCAGAATTGGATGGTATTGATCTGGACAACTTTTACTTTCAACAAGAACCAACAACGAAACCATTGATCTTTTACGATTGAATATCAAAATAACACATCTTATTCGAACACCCTATACAATGATTTCTGTCTCACTCTAATACTGCTGAAGTCATATTAGCACTTCACTAATCCCACAAAAATACTGACTTAAAATAATTAATAGTATTTGTATAATATTTAAAAGTTGAATTTTTCAAAGGAAAGAAGAAAGACAAATAAGACAGAGTAGCCTTTTTTAGGCGCTATATAAATCATCCAATATTATAATTATTGTTTTTAAGACATTTATTTGTTCTTCTTCAGAAACCATATATACCCCAGTCAAATGTCACAAGTTTTTCAATTCATGGGTACTCTTATCGATGCGACGCTAGCAGATATCTGTCAAATGAAATGATTATCCGTCACTACAGTCCCACGTGAGTGCGGAGATCACGATGAATATTTAATTTCTAAATACTATAAAATAATGTTGCTATCCGCGTCTGTCTGTGCGCTTAGTTCTTCTAACATTTAGAGAATTTCTTCCGGAAGGTCAAAATATATGATACATGCATATTATATTTAAAGAAAGTAGAGAAAAGTCGATGTTTTATAATCTAGTCGAAAAATTATATTTTAGGGCACTTTATTGTTAACATCACTTTAAATGACTCTATATCACTTTTTAAGGTGTTTTGAATTTTCATTTTAATGAAATATCTAAGGATAACCCCCGACAACGCCGGGTCAATGACGGGCCGACAATGTCGCATCAGCGACGCCGAAAAATTTTATCTGTTCGCCTCTAGAATTTTATGACCAAGTAATACAAATAACAACAGATTACTGCAACATGGTAAAGATTTTGAATATTGTATATGTTGGTGGATACGGCACACAACGTTGCCAAGTAAATGTAACATATAAAATAAAATTGATCATTCGCTCCAGCTACAAAATAAAATTGAGTTTAATTTTTTGGAAATGGCTTTCGCGAGAAGAGTGCGGTTGCGAAAGTAATAAAAAGGTGGTTAAGAATCCGCAATCCGCAATAAAACTAGATAAACTTTTAGAGTGGCTCGTTTGGTGGACTTTTCTAATGCCTAGATTTCCAATCGAGACAGGAGCTTGTGAAACTGGCGTGACGATATTAGTTGCAAAGGAGTGAGGGAGGAACTTTTTGTAGGGGGTGGCGAAATGCGCAATCATCCACTACAGCTGGTAGATGAGTTGATAACGAAGACTCTCCTATTATTTTATAGTAAAAAGTTAGGAAAAATGAACACTGAAACAAGAATATTAATCATTTCCGTGAAGTATTCTATGATTGTTAAATTAATTAATTAACAGGAGTTCGGAGTTCAAGTCTCCGTCACTTCTTTTTTTTTTTGTTGTCTTTGTCTTTATCTTTTTAAAAATTCTTTAAAGATTTCAAATAATTTTTTCAATTATTAGATAACCAACAACTCTGCCATAGGTCATCCTAAGTGGTTCGCTACGTTTGGTGATTTAGCAGGGGTTCCTGGGTGCATCGGGTGAGGTAGGAACACTCCTGGCTAATAAGAACAAAATTTCAGCGAAATCGGATGGATATTACAGGAACGCATATGGAACAAACAAATAAACATTCTTTTTTATATATACATGCATATAGATTGTTGTGTAACAAACTATTACGTGCGTAAGGGTAACTGTAAAACGGGAGTTCAACCGCATTTGTGGTTAATAAGTTTTATCCTTAGAGAAGGAGGGTTATTCCGAAAACGGTCGACATTTGAAATACATTTAATTAATTTACACTAAACATATGTTTTACTTAATCGAATTTTGGTATACCAATACTGAACAGCTGTTAACAGCTCCACGGAATATAGTTACACGAAGGCATAGTATATAGTTACACACCTTAATAACTAAGCTAAGCATAATAATATCATTTTTCAATTTAAATTTTGAAATGAATATTTCCATCGTGTTTATAAATTAAATAATTTATAATTTACGTTCCAAAACCAGACTTCTCAAACTACCAGATAGAAGAATTTTAACTAATATTATATTTTTATTTTAAATTATTAAGTCTCTAATTGAAAACCCTGAATTATTGGCATTTATTAATATGAATGCACCTGCAAGACACACTAGAAGTAAATAACTTTTAAGAGGAAGCTACAAGCCAAAAATATGTATATTATTGGTATACCTTATATCGTAGGTAATAAGCATTAAAATCGCTTGACAAACGGAGTCTAGAAACGTTATATTTCAAGCACAAAACAGGTTTTTATTTATTTTTCAAATAATTTTATAAGAAGTCAAAAAAGTTAATCAAGTGAAACTGTCACAGATAATCTTAGCTATAATACCATATTTTTTTAAGTTGTTTGCTTTATGCGTTCATACATTTCTATTGAAAAAATATTTTTTTAGTAGTTTACATTTATATTTTTTATTGAGTAATTTATTTTTTATTTGTATTTTACTCAAGCGAAACGATAGGAAAATCTTCAATTTATCTAAAACATATTTTTTGGTATTCATAATGTACACCAATTCGCTATAAAGATTAATCAAAATATTGATTTGGCATTAAGCTTCGCCTTAAGTGTAGCTATGACCACAGTACTAACTACTCCATTTATTCACCAAATCTAAGAATTCATCACCGTGCAAACAAACGCTGTTAACTTATTGATATCTTTGGTTGATAATATTTTTGTGGGTTTCAAAAGGCAACTAATTTCAGACTTGTTTGCTCGTTATTAACTTTTGTCATATATTGTCTTTTTTAAAAAATCTTATTTTTATACTTTTCAACGATTACATCGCGCACTCCTTTTTAAATTTATTTTGTTTTTAACATACATATTAATTAGTATATGCATGTACGAACATACTTAATTTATACATCTATGCATTTACGTAAAGTGTAATAAATATTTCTTTATATTTAGAGATTCTCTCAGCGTCAGACTCTTCAATAAAGATAATTACAGAAGGCTTACTCTCTGCAAGACTACACGAGGAAAACTTTTCCCAAAGTTGTATTTAATTAGTACGGGTGGCTACGAGGTGTGTTTACTCCACGACGCTTTAATTTACGACCTGAAAGGTGCGAATTGTCTTGAAATGTCTTGAAACGGGGTGAAATGTTCCGGAATAGGGTAGATTTCAAACATATAACATCCCCAAATGGATGTCATTTGCACAGCCTGTGTCTTAACATCTAGGTATTACCTTGGAATATAATACATGATGTAAACTACCCTTGTGCTGCTTTGCGAGTAACTTGAGACGGCGGTGTTGATGAAATAGTGATGAAATAATTACGCCTCAAATGTCTAAATGAAATAATGAACACCAATTCGTATTACGGGCATCGTGTCACATTCAATTACATGTTATATTGTGCCTTCAACATCACTTTTATGAGCTTATAACAATGCAAACAGAATTTCTCGGCCTTATTAAAATATGCACCAGAAATTTTTGTTACACTGAGATTCATCAGTTCTGTAAAATATTTAAAATCAAATTTTCACGATTGATAGGACCAGGAAAATTGCAAGGCTAAAGTGAATACAATTATGAAACCGTAGAATAAAGAATAACACAAGAAGCGCCTTGTAGACGTGTTTTGCGATTGAAATATAAGTCAAATTTGGACTATTTTTCTATGCAAAACTGTGTTTCACTATGATCACGAAATGCAAATGGGATGACGATAAAAAATTGAAAGCAAGTGTAAGGGAGACAGAACGCGCGATAAATGATCTAGAACCAAAATGTACTAACTTAATGGCACAGGTGTTTCCATTATAATTTGTATGGAAGATACTTTTAGTTTTAACATAGAGTTAAAGCGGATGAATAAAGTTTATACGACATGCTAATGAATTATGTCGTACCTGGTTGTATTACACAGAGTCATTAATAAACTTAATTGACAGCCCTGCCATCGTCACCACTATTAAATTCCATGTACCGAATAGGAACACAAGACAAAATGTAACTATCTTCTGCGATTCGTACACAACCAGACACACTCACTAATCAATGGGATGCGTGATCTGGGCAACAAGTTTGGGGGTACTATTGATATATTTACCGACTCCATTTATAAAATTTTGCGTAATCTATACGAGCACTGTGTTGAATCCTACAAATTATAGTAGGGTTGTTATTGTAGTTTTAGTTATTTGTCTTATATGTAATATTGTTCTTGTTTCTATTTTATGTTTTGTTATAGTTACATGTTTTGCTAATATTGTTTCATATCGAATTTATCAGTTACATTTTATTTCATATTTTAAAAATATATTGTGTATAATTTTCGATAGCTTATTAGATATATGTTCTGTTCTTACAACCCATTTATAATACCAGTTGGTCGTAAAATCAAATATTTAAAAAAGAAGGAGACTTCGGGGATGCCACAGAGATTCTTGGTATAATCAGGTAAATTAAATCTGGGCAATCGGTATGTCAATAGACGAAATAAGAAATTGATTTTATATTCAAGTTTCGTCCAGAGAATCCACACAAAGCACGTGTGCCGTTCCCAACTACCAAATACAAAATAAAAAAGTCAAAAAGGACATATTTTCAATTAAATTATTCGGATTAACTACAATTAGTTAAAACCTCATTGTAACAATATACAATCAATGCGAATAGAATTAGACACCGAAAAAATACCTACTGATAAGGATCACTCCTGGGAATCAGGCCCAAATCCATTAGACTGGTATAACTTTGAAATCATTACAAAGATGTTATCCTAAAATAAAATATCAAAACAATGTACGTACATATTAGGAAGTAATATAGAAATATCAAAATAATTTGACATCTTCAGCAATCGAACCAACATTTTTTCACATCCAAAGTCAAATAACTTCACCAAATGAAAAAAAGCATTAAAGCCAGATTATATTGAAATATTGATGAACTAAATATATCATCAACGTCAGATAATGTTGGTTATTTCATGAGATGATAAAAATGTTCGAATTTAACAAGGTATCAGTAGGCTATCGCTTGGTGGCGTGTTGGTCTGGGAAAGTCAAAGTCTAAGGGATCTGGGTTCAAGACTCAGTTGCGACAGTTATCTTTAATTTATTTTTGGAGTCTTTTTAAATTTTAATATTTTTATTAATTTTGAATGTATTCTTATGTTTGAAAGAAGGGTAAATGAAGGTAACTTAATTGAAGGAGGATTGAACGCAGTTGGCGCTAACAAAAAAAATGCCCAAAGAAGCGAAGCTAGCAGTCCTCAATGTAGTTCTGATACCTAACCTGATGTGCGACTGTCAGGCATGGAACTGGCAGAGGAACGACGAAAGTAGACTGAATGCTGTTAAATGAGATCCCTGAGGCGTATGCGTGGTAAAACCATATATGGTAGTGTGAGAAATGTACATATCTGCGACGAATGCAATGTTGATGAAAGCGTAATTAGTAAGATTAAGAAATGGACTCTCAGACATGTAGAGCGAATGAAGGATTGTTAAGAGAATATCTGACGCAAATGTGAATCGTAGAAGAAGTCGGGGACACCCGAGGAAGACGTGTCATGATCAAGCGAATCAGATACTTGAGTCGAGCCAAGTCAAGAGTCAGAATAATAGAAGAGTATGTATGATTTTATGAATGAATATGAACGAGACAAAGAGTGTTTGACGGTCTGTCCCCTCTGCATACCTGATTGTTAGTGAGTTATATTTTTTTGTCGAACGAATAACCTGTATTATGTAACTAGGAGTGATTTTGCATATGTACTCTCAATACTTTGTTGTTTATCTCCATTTTTTCGAATGGTAAGAAAATTTATTTTCATATTCAAATAAATTGAGTTATTATTATTTGTTTTAATATAAAAACATATTTTTATTAAATGTACCTACAAAAGCAATCTCATGAATTTCATTAAACCTTTTTATTTTTTACAAAAGGTTTGTTTACTTATTCTAAGACGGTTCTTTGGTTTTCTTTTTTATTTGAAAAGTAAATTATAGGTCACATATATGTTTGGTACATGGATACTTGACTTTATACAGACGCGAAACAATACTGAAAATAAAATAATTATTGAATTGTTACTGTGTGGATTTATTGACGAGCTTACGCTTTCATTGTGCAAACCTATGAACCTAACCTAACCCAACACCTAACAGCATGCTTTTTCTGCCCATTTCTCCGATTCTATAGTCATCCAGAATGGTAAATTCTTTCTTATCACTCTGGTGAGAGACCATCATTAACAATTATGAAATTGTTTTTATTTGGGGAGGCAACTACGGGAACCGCTCACCACACCGGTAATAATTTATTCCGGACAGTTCTGCCATAGGTCACTCCAAGTGGTTTGTTATGTTTGATGACTTAACATGGGTGCCTGGTTTCATGGGGCGATATTTTCCGAGGTCTTGGTGGCGAATGCATCTGCATTTGGAGAGACTGGTTGTTGCGGACCTTTTTAACTCTCCAACAGGACTCAACCAACCCATCGTCTCGCATTAGGAATGGATTCACACGTCCGTCGTTCCTGGACACACTAAGACCCTAGATTCCTATCCACAACTCAAACCATTTTCGTTCCCAGAATTTCCTCTCCATCTCTCTCACAGGAAGCTAATTTCTCTTGTGCCTCCTACGCGGAGCTAATGTAATAAAAATTCTTATCTGTCACATTCCCTTCATTCTCAAACTTATCCCGATTGGTGATGCCCTAATGGCTTGACGGCCTCCGCGGTCGACTGGTAAGGCTCTCGACAGACAAGCTGGAGGACGCGAGTTCAAATCCCGACGTGCAAAAGTAATTTTTATTTGATTAATTTCTATTTTTTCCCCAATTGCTCATTTTAAAATAATTTGTAGTATATTTGTGACACGTTCAAGAGTGGAAGATACTCTCAATACCGCCCTGGTTTAAGACCACCATTACAAAATGAAGCGTTGTTCCAAATGTTTTTGGCCGTGTATCGTTTCCCCGTCCCCACTACCATCAGCCTCACAACATACCCCAATGTTGGGAGCAGTTGGGACTCTTGTGCGGTTTATCATATTTTTTTTTTAAATTTTATTTTATTAGAGAAACAAACAGTTTAAAATAGCATAATTACACTTTTAGATATTTTTACAAGTCATACTGTTTTAATTTATACTACACTTCCATTATAATCATTTGTTTGTGGATGGGAGAGAAGTGTACATTTGCCAAAAAATAATGTATCTTGGTTACAAAGAAAAAAATAATTATTAAATTATGAACCATACAAATTGTAATATTTGGAAAGAAAAAAAAAATTATGGAGGAAAAATAGAGTATTGTACGATAATTTGTGAAATTTTAAAGTGAGACCAGGGGAATACATTTTTTTGTTAATGATTTCCTTAAAATATTTTTTTTATATAGTTCAATATTTTTTTTTCATCATGAATGCTTCTGATTTCTTCTGGTAATTTATTAAAAAAATGTTTTTGTTGGTGGGTGTATAGTTATGCTGGTCAAAAGAAGTGTTTAGTTTAGGACATGCAAATTTATATTTAAGCCTGGTTCGATTTTCAGCTATGAATGAGTATTTATCTTTTTCTTTTATAATTTGAATAATTGAATTTTTTATAAATATGTTTTCAAATGTAGGAACTTTGAATTCTTCGAATACGCGGTCAGTGGGGAAGTCTAGGGGTTTTTTTCATATTATTTTTATGATGACTTTTTGAACAATTTCTATGGCGGTCAGGCTAGTTTAGTAAGCTGCTCCCCAACTTATAATGGCATATTGCAGAACAGACTGTAATAATTCATAATATATTGAGTACAAATTTTTCATTGATAAGAAATTTGTGATTCGTAAGAATATATAAATTAATTTCCTAATTTTCTTTATTGTATTGCAGATGTGATCTTTCCATTTTAGGTTTTTATCAGTGATTATTCCTACATATGTAATTTTATCAGCTATTTTCAGAAATGAGCATGTTTGTAGACAGTGGTTAGTGACGTTTTGTGTGAGAGAATAATCATGTAAGATTATTTGAAGATTTGGGGGTATGCTTTTAGTATTTATTTCTAAGGGGATAACATATGTATTATGGCTTCAGAAAGTCAGTAGCAGTTGGGATTCTAGTAGAATCGAAGTACCTACTCTTCTATTTGAGTACTATCCAAAAGTCAGAACTCTAGAGTTGCCAAAATCAAAGTTCCGACCATAAAACCTTTCATTGTTTTACGAACGACTTTTCCCGATCGAATTTGTTATGCAAATTTTTTATTCATCCAAATAAGAAATCTACCCCCGCAGATGAGAGAAGTTTAGAAGGAAATGTTTTCGTTATCTAGTTCATGGATAAGTAAGCATTGGCACACGTGGCTATGTGTAAACTGATAACTTTGATGTAAAAGAGTTAAAAATATTACTTACGGGCTTAAGGTTCTGTTGTTACATACTTTATAAATATTTCAGATTAGAAAATGTTTTAATTTTAAGAATTATTAGTACTGTTATCAGTAGACCTCCCGTCCAAAAAATAAAGTTTCCCAAATTCTTACAACTGTGGCTATGTGAAAACTGATAACTTTGATGTAAAAGAGTTAAAAATATTACTTACGGGCTTAAGGTTCTGTTTTTACATACTTTATAAATATTTCAGATTAGAAAATGTTTTAATTTTAAGAATTATTAGTACTGTTATCAGTAGACCTCCCGTCCAAAAAATAAAGTTTCCCAAATTCTTACAACTGCCAGTGAGATTATGGCATCACCATTTAGGGTAAGTTGTTAGGCTGAACGTAATCGGGAGGAGAAGGGGATGAAGGCTATTCAGATCTGACAACCAAACACGGCTAAAGCCATTTCAAGCAAAGTTTCAATGCTGAATGATGATCTTTCACCCGGGCGATATTGACAGTATCTTCCACTATGAAAAATCTGACAGAGAAAAACATCTCTCAAATATTTATAATATCAATAAATTTTATACTATCAATTAATTAATTCCATTTTCAATTTGTGTGATTTGGTTATCGCCTTTTTAATTGTTTGATATTTTTTATTTGTCATGTAAATGCAAAAAATATTTAACCACTGAAGAGAATATTATCGACTCTTAAAAAAAAAAGTGGGTGTGTCAAGCCTACGCAAGACAGAAGTGAAACTTCTAGTTTCAGCTGATGCTTGGCGTGGCGCAGTTCGCTGGTGTCTGAGAGAGAGGAAAGAAGAGAAGAGAGAGAACGTTCGTGAGCGGCTCCCCCACCTCAACAAGGTTTCACTTCAAAAATGCCACAGCCGAGAATCGAACCTCGCTTAACTGATTGAAAGCCAACCACGCTGAGCACCAACTGTAAGCAAAGCCGCATAAATTGATTATATTATGTAGGTTCTGAAAATATGAGAGCTTGTTATGTTTTATAATGTTACCTACATCACACCCAAAATATAATATATTTTTAAAAATAATGTACAATGTACAGAAATAGAATCCCACACAAGATCGCGTAGTGCGCTCTAGCGAACGGATATTTTATCAGAGGGAGATAGTTTTAATTTTTTTTTCTGTAAATTATTACATATTATCAAAATAAATAAATTAATTAAATAAATGTAATACAATTATCATAATATACGGATTAGATAATAATTTTAATCCAACACAATAACGCAAAGCGCGCTCTAGCGGAGTAATGTTTTATCACAGTGAGATAAGTGTTTTTATTATTTTGCAATATTATTTTCTTTTAAAAAATGTTCTGACCTACTAAAAAATAAGATATTGAATGAAAAAGGCGTTAAAAACAAAAAAATAATGTGCGATGGCCGAGAATCGAACTCGGATCAACTGCTTGGAAGGCAACTATGCTGACCATTACACCACCAACGCCAGTTGTCGGGATGAGCTAAGAAGCATTTATATGTTACTTCAAAACTTTGACTAGATCAAATGAACTTTAATCGGTGGTGGGGGTACCCGCATTTTCGTTTCGGTCATGAGTCGGTTTTACTCCGGTCCTCGAAATTGCATGACGCGCGTAAAGAAGTTTCACTTCAAAAATGAAACAGAAAAATATTCGGTCACATCTAGAAATTAAACCCAGGAGTTCAGCCTTCCCGGCGCTATGCTTTACCACTGAGCTAATCGGACCCTATCCCTTTCGGTCATATTTAACTGTATCATCCTTTGACTAAGAATTAGCAACATCGTCTTCATTTTATTAAGGCATATTTTATTGGCTTCTATCTTTTTGTGTGATTGAAAGATTCTTCCCAGGCCTAATGCAATTAAGGTAGTGTCTTAGATAAATATTTCCATTTTTTATTTTGATGTGCGATATCTATTGATTTTTGACAAGTCTAAGATCTAAACAAAATACGCAAAGATCAATATTTTCAAAATATATGAGTCTTTAAATGACCTTCGATATATCTTATATTTCAGCCATTGCAATTTTGCAATATGACTGTGGATAAATCTTTCCATTAAAAAAAGTTTCTATGCTCTGCAGCCTTGCAGACTGTAGAATTCTCCGGATAGAGCAGAAGAGAAAAAATTACGTTTCTAATGGCTTTCTCCATCCTCTTCCCCCACCCCCCATCGCCCACCCCTACCATAGCCAGCCATGAAAATTGAAGTGGAACTCACTCTTGGCCCTGCGCCAATAAACAGCCGCGGGGCGGTCGAATACTCGCGCAGCCACTGGCGATACAGAACGTAGATAGATATGGGATATTGCAGGGAGATATATCCGAGTTATGAAATTTATTTGTTTTAGATATTGCGTGTTTTTTGCTACAATTTAAGATTATTGATCAAATTATTTCGCTTTGATGGGCTTTGTTTGAATATATAATTACAACTTGACTAATCGTTGCCTAAGAACTGATCTAAGTACATATCTGTTTACTGATCGTTTGACAAAAATCTGGAGATTCGCTAAGAATGCAAGGCTGATGTAAGCTTTGTGAGTAAGATTAGTGTCATTGCATTCCCAAATGGAGTATGTTCAGATCTGGCCACTAAACTTGGCCAAAGCCGTTTAAAGCATAATTTTGTTTCTAAATCGTTGTATTTCAAATGCAAAATAATACAGGGATTTAAACCCGCGACGTGCAGATTCTCTTCTAAAAAATCAACCACGTCAATCTACCCTTTTTCATTCACTCTCGATTTTTTCAACATGTTTCCCAAATTGAGGCTGCAATAGTTTCATTGTCTTCGGGCAATTCGAACCTTGTGTGTTTTTTTACAAAAACTTAATTTTATTTCGCAGAAAAAGTAAAAATCAATGACATTAGCCTTTTTCTGGCCTGAGGCAGTATTTTTCCTTTAAAACCTTTTAAACAAAGCTTTACAAAGTTCAAAGAAAGTTCGCAAGCAAAAAGGATAATGTATTTCATTCTTTGTTCCAAATATTATTATTTTAAATGTGGTAAATGCTTATACGTTCGAATAAATTGATGAAAATATAGCTTGAAATGCAAATTCATTTCACTGCTTAAAATATGTGCATTTAGCAACCAGGAAAAAAAGTAATAATATTAATAATCAAAGAAAGCTTTACTTCAAACCATTTTTTTAGATAATGCTAATAGTAACAGGAGTACTTAAGAGTTATTTTCACGCTGCTGACAACGGTGACAGTCAAATAATAAAAAAAGTTACTTGTAAGTGCTTGATAACGCCGAAAATTCATTAAAATTAAGTGCATTGGTCAGCTGGAGGAAATGAGATAAGGTTTGATAGTGTCGTACGATATGATAGTATCCTATATGCAGTATTTAGATTAATGATATTAACTAGCGGTTAAAAACCCGTTCAGAGGGGTTTTTTGGTGCTAGGCCCTACGGGCGGCACTTGGTTAGGCTCCGCCCAGTTTAAATGACACTAACAACATTTAACCTATAATAACCCAACCTAACCTATCATTTTATTGTACATATAAGTACATGTCAGATTTAGATATTTGTTGGCTAATTTTACAATCCATGAAGCGTTTCTAGCTTCCGATTGTGTTTCTTTTTTTTTATTGGGTTGGCAGTGCCTACACTTCCTACAAACAGAAGCGTATTGTGCGTGAACTTGATATTGTTGTTCTGTCAAAATGGTGCGAAATTATTATTTACGTAAATAATATTAAATATCAATATTTTTAAAAATCGTAAATGCAAAGAGTTGTTGTTTTTTGTCGTTAAGTTGAATCAAATGTTTGTTTTCTTTTTAAATGTGTTAATACCAAACGGTAGTTTGGTAGTTTGGATAGATGAAATCGTACGTATTTGTTATTGATTATTTCAAATGACATTATTCGCTATTATGCCGCCAGAGGTGCGCTCTGCCGGCCAATAGAGAAACTACTCCAGCGGCCGGTAATGGAGAGATTGACATTTTCAAGGAACCTTAGATGAACCTATGCGGAATTTACCCTAAACATACGATTTGAATTCGACCAATCAGATAGCCCAAACCGTCCAGACGCTAGTGTAATAATACTATCAGATGATGATTTGATAATTTTATATAGCGCCGTTTTTGTGAAAAATCAATAATATGGATTTTATCAAAGATGTGTCATCGTAAAAAATGTGGGATCAACAAATATATGTTTATCACGTCCGATATAATGTTCAAACCATTTTTTTTCCTATATTGGCTGAAAAAAAATCATATTCAGGATGTTGAAACCAACTGACCCCAAAAGCTATCAATATTCTAGCAAATGTAAATATTGTAATAATATAAAACAACTTAAGTCAATTCAACTTAAAACAATTACCTTACGTAATTGTTGTTGACCGTAGCAGTCGGGTCTAAATTTTTTTTATATATATATATATATATTTATATTTGTAATTTCTAGTTCGCTTACATAAAATAAATTATCGCTGTGGAATCAAATGCCCCAATGCACTGAGCTTCCATTACAGCTAATTTTATGCACATCGCGTCAGTCCTTAGAGCGTAATGGCACTTAGCACATTCTGGCACACAGCTCTTAATGGCACATAACCTCACATGGCACATAGAATAATATCCCAAGTGTCACTGCTGTTGATGATGGCTATCACTTAATCAATTGAATGTCCAGTGCGTGTTCATAGTCACTTGGACATTTAATTTTAGATGAACAATGAATCGTGGGAATTTAATGTGGTTACATAATTTTTTTAATGAATGCGTTTTGAACTGTTATTCTGTTTGATATGAACTTGCGTTCTATTTTTTCAAAGCTCGTTTATAACAACCACTAATAAATTATTCATATTACATGGTTTCTCCACGTGATTTTTTAACTGCTGTAATCTATTTCTAGATTAATTGTTAAAAAAAAAAAACTAGGACCACATGGTAAGAACGGTCAAAGTAATTGGACTAAAAAAATAACATTACAATTTGTACATATATAACATTTATTTCGGCGCCAATCTCTCGAAAGGTTCTCACTTTTCAAGAATTTCTCTCAACACTTAGGCCTCAGGCATATTCTGTAAGAAGGTCAGCGTATTTCCGCTCTGCAATAAATGGACAAACTAATAACTAACTAACTAACCATCACGCCATTTCCCCGAAGGGGTAGGCAGAGAGGACGGAACGCTAAGAAACTCGGTCTTGGCACACACTTCTTGCCTCATTCACATTCATACATCGTCTCATACATACTCTTCTATTATTCTGACTCTCGACATGGCCCGACTCGAGTATCTGATTCACTTGATCGTGCTATGTCTTCCTCGGACGTCCCCGACTTCTGCTACCATTCGCATTTGCATCATATTTATTTATTCAAAAAACAGTTTTTAACATTAAAAAAATACCCTGCACATCTCACTAGGGCATTCCTGTATCAAGATGTGCAGCTTTACAATTACATAAATACATATATCCTCCTTACATTCCTCATCTTCGCTCATTCGCTCTACATGCCCAAACCATCTAAGCGTCCCTTTCTCAATCTTACTCATTACGCTTACATCAGCCTTGCACTCTTTGCGGATATCCACATTCCTCACACGATCAAACATGGTTTTACCACACATACGCCTCAGGGATCTCATTTCAACAGCATTCAATCTACTTTCATTCTTTCTCTCCCAGTTCCCACCAAAACCACTTTAGGCTCACCTTACGTTTTTTTCCAACTAACATCACTATAAAATAAAAGAAAATACACACATTTAATTATACAATTGTATTAAATATGCTTAATATTATTCTCAATTAATTTTTTTGTCGTTTCATATAACAGTAACAAATAAAATTTCATGAAATTTACACTGCAAAGAGAAGGCACATTTTATTTTTTTTTTTTTTTTACACATCTTCGGATCTACCGGATCTGCCCTGATGATGGACACTGCAACGCTGTCCGAAACTTCGGCTAAAGAAGGAGTTAGCGCAACACGGCATAACACCCCAAAAACAAACAACAACAAAAAAACACATTTTAATTGTTCTTTGGTGATCTTCAAGATTTGAATATAAGGCGTGGTCTTTTCTGACACCGATTAGATCATATTTCTCACTATGACAGGAAGGGAGACAAAAAAATCTATGAAACCAATATCAAATGTTCCCAAAATCGAACAAATTAGCCTGGGGGGTTAAGAAACTTTTAATAAATTTTCCAGAATTGGTAATTGTTTTTCGTAGAAAGGTTTTGGCAATTCCCCGAATTCTGATGGTATACTAAGAATTGTGTGTGCTTAAACTTTGTTGGAAATTTTGTAATAATTATTATTATATTGTTCTCTCGATAATCACATTTGAAAACTTTTTTCTATCCTCAAGAAGGCAACTTTGGGGTGGTAACAAAACTGTGAAAAGTGGTAGCAAAGCATGATAAAGTTTTCATCTTATTTCAGAAATTCATCTTATAATAGAAAATGAAATAATCCCAACAATCGTTTGATTTTTATCGTTTTAGCTGTTTTGTTTATGCTTGTTTTGTTGAGTGCATATTGTGACAGTTTGAGCTAAAAGACATCGATGGCTCGTGTGTAAATATACTTTAGAGGCTATTGACTTATCCGACAGGTTTCGAGAGTGTATAGGTTTTCCTTTCCATGTTCAGAATAGAGATCGGCTAGCATTTAGGTTTCTAGCAACAGATTGACCTTTTATACCATTATAGAAAGGACGTTGGCTTTTAGGCCATCCAATACATTCGTTTCTGATAAGAAAAGTTTGAGAATAGACAATAAGAAGAGACAGTTTTAGAATCGAGAACTTAGAGAATTGTTTTACTTATTTTTAGCTGCAGACAATGTTAGCAATTTTTTTCATGGAGTGAGATGTTTACTGTTTACTATTTTACATAAATTATTATGCCAATTCATCTCTGCTAATATAAGTTAAAAATTTTTTTGAGATACATAAATATTTTTAAAACATTTCCATATATGCAATAAATATATTTTCAATTTACCTACAGCAAAAAGAACCAAAACAAACCCCACTAACCTTATTTATCATCTCTTCGGGATCTTTTTCTTCGGATTTTTGACGCTCACACCCAATATTATTTAATTTCCTTCAAGTCAAATTGTAGGTACTTATCATCTCAAATTTTACGATCACTTAAATAGTTTACATTGATAGAGTAAGTGGTTTCACCTGACTTGAAGGTACTTAAAAAAATCACTTAGTATATATGATTTCCTGCCACCACATTTCTTAAATACTGTCAGCCGTTTATAGAATCTTTTTTAGTGTGAGGCTAAAAGATAAGTATGTAATCCATGTACTTTCGATCTTTTGAATTCAGACTTTTCACAGATAACAGAGGTCCTTAAGAGAAACCTTGTGATATTCTACAGAAACTTGGGTTGTGTGTGTTGAAAGGGTAAAATTTTCATAATTTTACTATAAAAATGTTAATTGTGAGGCACCTTGTATCTTTCCTTGAAACAACCTTAATATAATCGTGACGATGTTCAGTTCTTGAGGCTCGTGTTGGTCCATTAACACGCATTAATAAGGCGACTACTGACTAAACCACGTAGAAAACACGTATTGTTTGGACACGTGGCAAGCTGTTACTTTCGGCGTTTGGTTAAGTAAGTTAGGCTTTAATTAGCAAGTCACGTAGAGAAGCAAGGACCGTAAATCTCTATAGTTAGATACTCATGACAATACTGAGGGTGGGTATTCAATTAAAGAGGGCTAACAAATTTAACTCAACTTTTAAATTTTTCTACGATGTTGTTGGTATATTAAATAAAGTACGTAAGAACTTACTGGACATAGAGATTTGAATATAGGTTAGTAGCTACATGAAAAACTGCGTAGTGTCCCAAATCAGGTGTTGTGGGTTTAATTCTTCAGCTGGCTACAGTCTTACATCATTGCACAGCAACATTTTATGCTCATAATGATGGTAGAATGATATTTTCATATATTGTCATGTAATTTGTAGCCCAGAAATTTCTTCCATTCTTTAAAAAATATTCCGAATATCAAATAACCCAGACCTAATTTGATTTGTGGCTCAGCGTTCCAATATTGGATCTAAAAGTCTCAGGTGTGAATTTTAATATAATTTTATGTCGATTTGTAAAGAATTTTGGTATGAATGTTCGATTTCATAATTCGTTGTAATTTCCACTCCAATGAATAATTTGTCAAATCTTTTTCAAATTTGTAATAAAATTTAGCATACCTTTCAAATTTCAAAATCTATAATAGGTATATTGATTGAAGTTTTTGACAAATTGCTTAAATAAACAATTTCGAATTAGTTGTAGAACCTAGTAATCTGTCTGATAAAAAACTCAAATGAACTTGTAAATTTAACATAATACCCAAATTAAATTTAAAGCTGTAAATAGTTACGTTGACTTAAACATTTACAGCGAAATGCAGTGCTAGCATTTAAAATCAGTAAAGAATGCCATTTGCGAGATTTCAGTCGAGTACTAAAAACTACAAAATCTAATTTTGGTAAGTGTGGAGGTCAATAAATGATGATACGGGGTTATTCGAAATGATGTTCTCAGTTTCGTAACTCTTTACTTACGAAGTAATTTATATCTGAAAGAACCATCAATAAAGTTCACAAATACAGTTTATACATTTTCAGTATTACCCCCGTTGGCTGCACGGCAAACATGTGCACCCTTAGTAAAGAAAAACCACTTTGCATCCGTTAAACGGTGTTTTGTTACAAATTGTATAAATAATATGAAAGTTAAGATTCGAGCTGGTACTAATAAAAAAAACATTATCTCTGTTTTTAAAATTTGGCAACAATGTTTTTTGCATCTAGCAATGACTTCACACGTGCGCATTATGAAATTCTTTGAGGCCAACGGCAGTGTGGCCTTTTTCATACAAAACTTAAATTTGAAGTTTACGCCAAAACACCTAACCGAAAAACATAGTTATTTTTAAAATCAAAACGTGTAGTAAATATCTAATAGGGGATATGTGCTATTTGAATTATTTATATTTTAAATTAAAAAATATATTGCATTAAATAAAGCAATTTTTCATGATCATTATTTAAAAAGAAAACGTTGTTCTGTGTATTGTGTAAATATAATAAAATAAAATTATGAAAAAACATTTTCATAGGAGAAAATTCAAATTGCAAACGACTGATGTAAGTTGAAAAAAAAATGTCTTTATCAAACTAAAATTTCTACAAAAAGAAAACCATCTTTTGAAGATGTTTTATATTATTTTTCATTATGTTAAAATAGTAGGTAGGGTAAAGTTACTATTCGAAGAATTACAATGAACTCATAAAAAATTACAATTTTTTTATCTACAATTATCCAAAATTAAAATATTTAATGGCCTCTATTTAATAATTTAAAACACAAATAAATAAAATAGCACATTTGCGAACTAGGTATTTGCTACATTTTTTGATTAAAAAAATATTTTTTAGTTTTTTCGATAATTTCGTCCGGAATCCAAATTTAAGTTTTGCATGGAAAGGGCCACGTAGCCGTTCTCCGTAAGCTCGGAAACCGCGGTTCACAGCTGTTTTTTATGTATTCTTCAAAAATCGTATTTTGTTCATCAAATGGTCAACTCACAATTTGCGTAATTCAGCATATTTATAACTTATTTGTGTTATTTTTCGTCAGTTTTAGACAAGTAATTATTTAACAATATCATTTGTAAAATGTTTTGTCATAAAATTAGGTAAAACGGTTATGCCAGAATTCGAACTGAATTTTATGGTCCATATTTTACAAGAATTTCTTTAAAGTGATGCTTTTATTACATAAATGCCCAATGCACGTGTTGGTAAGAATGTATCAAAATAATTAACGTTTTAAAACGTTATTGATATCATAAGACTATGGAGGAGACAGATTTTTGCAAACGACAATTTTTTTTTAAATTTTGATTTCTCTGAAATTTTTCGACACTTTGATCAAAAATATTTGTGGTAAGCTATTTTATGTTTGAAATAAAAATATTGTACTTTTTAAGTATTAAAGTATATTTCGAATGCAAAAATCGTTTTTACGACACCTCCAAAATGGAGAAATATATAGAACATTCAAAATATCTTAGAAAAGTTTCGAAATTCAATGAAAAATTATTATTATTTTAAGTTTATATAACAGATAAACAACTCCATTTGACTGGATAAGTAATGTTTATGTTTTATGTATCTTTTCACGAACGAGATTTTATGTCAATTTCGATTTTAGGTTTCAAATAGTTAGGTTTTCACATACACGTACATTAATCAATTGAATAAATTTTTCACCACGTTATTTAGTAAGCCTACCTTTAATCTGTAGCTGAACTTAGTGAGTTCCACCCTGAAAGAAATGAAGACCTGACCCTTGAGCTCTAGCCCCTGAGATCTCTCAACCACATATCTTGTGACTTATTCTTGCGGAGATGGGGATGTGCATAAATGGTTTTAGGCGTAGACATGCAAATTGATAGACTTGCCCTGACAGAAAATTTAGGTTCAGGCAAACCACGTTCCATATTTGTGGCGCCAGAATACATTACGACATCAGTCATAATTTGACCGCCAAATAGCGCACATTGAAATAACCAGACCCTGCTCAGAAAAGCAAAGCTTGCTAAAGTAAGGCAATGGTTTGAAGCGCAGTCCATTGTGGGACATTTCTGATTGATTCTGTTGGACAGGATCTGTTCGTTTTCAACTGAACCGCCTTCAAATTGGGTTGGGTAGCGTATGTAAATGAGTGAGGTGGGTAAAATGTAGCACATTTGTAAAAACATCTAATTAAATAATGTAATAAAATATTCAATTTTGGAAACAATTCCAATCTTTTGTAAAAATTATCATTGTAAAAAGGACTAGTAATTCTACGCTCCCTCCCCGTTTCGCGCCCCTTAGTTAGTTGCCTTTTCCCTGAGGGGCTAGTCTATCAAATTTGATGTCTATGGTTTTAGGCGTCTAGACCAGATCTAAATAGTCAGGTTAATATATTTTAGCCTCATTAAATATCTCTAAGATATCACCGTTTTACCCCGTAAAGGTGGGATTTTTGTACAAAAAAGAAACATTGAAACAGTTTTTCGCAATAAAAACAACATGATTTAGTTGTAAGGTAATTTCAAAACAGTCGTATAAATGTTTCAAAGGAATGACAAATTTTCTTTCTTTTCCACAAATAATATTTTATTTAGAGTTATTTTAAGACAATACAACGATGTTCGCGTCAAAAGTGACAGTAAATCTTATAACTTGGAAACCAACAACTGCTACGTTACCTACTGAATAAATAATATAATAACATATTACATAGGTCTAAATTATTATACCTTCTGGCGTCCCCGGAGTGTTTGATGTCAAAAATATAATTTACTACCAAATTGACTGCCAACTTTTCCATTGTTTGGGAACAAAGATATGACCACCGAATAGATAACGTCTAGAAGTGTAATCTGTACCAATTTGAAAGAAAACTTAGGTTCTTTATTTACTTATAACTTAACAGTGTGTAACTTATGGAGACTAGGAAAAATAAATAAATTAATTGCAAGAACTTTCATGGACCGGCCAAATTGATAACCTTTTCGGGAAAGAACTTACATACTTTTTTACGTCACTTCAGCACCAGATGTCCAAATATCCAGAGCCATTGGGTCTATGGCATATCCAAAAGAGTATATTGTGAGGTTGAAGAATGTGGGGGGTGGGAAGGTGTCGGGAAGAGGAAGTGTATTGGAGAAGTGGAGCCTGCTAAAATATTGTAAATTCAACAGAACACTGGCACACATGAACACCTTGATCTCTGAGTTGTTTAGATAGTAGGAGGTAGTAGTAGGTAAGACAATTAAGAAAATAGTCAATAAAACGATGTTTTACTTTACTGTCAGATGAGGAATGACTGCTTGTACCGGTCACTTCTAGATTTATTGGAAAAAAATGTACTTTAAGAGTGTTGATCATACTCATCTCCTCACAGGATTGTTGAACAAAAGAAATTACTTTTAAAAGCCTCATAAGGCCGAAAACTCATTAAAAGTAATTGCATTGGTCTCAAATTGAGGAAACGAACAGGATTGATAGTGTGATATGATATGAGAGTATCATATGCACAGTGCACAGATGTTATAAGGATTTTATCAATTAATTTCATCATAAAAATGTGAGATTAGCATTGTAAAATCCAATAAAGGAAAGTTGCGAAGTACCTGGCTATTCAGATCTGGTCACTGGTGATCTTTCATCAGAAGATACTGAGATTACCCACCACTCTCGAATGTGTAGTGAAAATTTGTGTAAATAGTTATATAATGAAGAGCGTTTGTGGTTTTATATTTTTTTATAAAAAAATTCTACAGTTTTATTCCGAGATTGGTGAAATTTTGCACACTTCACCTTCATAATTAGAGAAACGTCATTTTCTACATGAGATTAAGTAAAACTACCACTATCACCTATTTCCAAGCTTAACGCAGATTTTTGATAGTTTTGATAAAATTTTTACCACTCATATATTCGGGCACACAGTCACGCCCATTGGATATCTCTATTTTTTCAGTTGATACGAATATTTTTGTAAAGTCATCAAAAATTATAATGAAATAACGCAACTCTAGTGAAATACGCTAATCATTGTTATTTATAATGAGGGAAGAAAAATATGATGACTCAAATATTCGGAACTGACTTCGCCTTGTCACAAGATTTATGGGAATTTGGTTTTGTTTGTCTTTTTACTCTGAAATGTTTCATGACTGTATTAATTAGGTGTTGTATTATTCGTTGCAAAAATGAATATTTAGAGGGTGACTGGTATTTTTTGCGAGCTCTGAAGGACGTAATAGAGGAGACATTTTTTTACATTAGCTCCACACAAGAAGCCCTGAGTAAAAAAATTCTCATCCCCAAAGATGCTGTGCGGAGGGTTTGTTTTTGGGAGTAGAAATATATAGGAAGGAATAAGGTGTGAGGAGTGTGTCCAGGAGTGACGGACTTATGAATCCTTCCCTCTCACTGCGGTACAAAGTGATGTGTTGATAGAGACCGCCAAGACCTAGACAATCCTCACCATATGAACTCGGGCGTCCCTGATAACTCACTAAACGTAGCGAAACACTTGGGATGACCTAAGACAGGGTTGATGATTATCCAATAAGTGCTTCCCGGAGTGGCGGTACCCGCCCCATTTCCGCCTCCTAAATTAGGTAGTGAAGAAAATTAAATTATACATGGAGCGAAATAAAGCTGATACTTTTGTTACGGTGTATGAAACGGTTACCAATATTTCAATAACTGAAACTGAAATATAAATTATATTACAAACATTAGCATGAAAACAAAAGAATTTTTGCTGAGATCCATTCAAAACTTTAATGTACTTCCTCTCGTGAAACTTTCATTTGTCTGATCAGTTCGTAGTCAATTTTTTTTTTTTATTTAATATATATAAGTGGGTACAGGATATAATGTGAGTACATAAAAAATATATTTATGTTTGCAATCTCACCAATGAAGAAACTGGTTCTTGTGCTTGGTGAGAGAGTTACAATAATTATAAGAAAAATAGAATATCATTAGTCTATAATTTCGTTATTTAGTCTCCTCACCATAAAAAACACAGTAGAAATGCTGAAAAAATTCAACGAAAGTTTGTAAGATTTATTAATTTTATGCTAAATATCCCTTTAGAACAAATTAACAGTGCGAGTTCCAGAAGTGCGAAGGACGGCATCTGGACAACATTATTTTTAGAAAATATTTTTTCAGATCAGTGTCTATAAATAAAGAATAAACAAAGATTTTTTTCATTTTTTTTTTGGTTTATCCAACTATTAAAATCCGTCTACCCTTTTTGGAAACCCTGTACTACACTGTATTTTTATTTGTATAACTGTTCAAATTTTGTATCTAACATTTCAATAAAAAATGCGCACTCAAAGATATTTTGTGGAATTCTTCTTAGGTATTACAAATAATAAAAAAAAAACATTTTGTCTTCCAGCATACATTTTTAAACCTGACTGACATTTCATATTAATTTAATTCTACTTCAACATTACAATGGGAAGAAAAATGATTCGCCGGTACGGTCTACAAATAATGGGTGTTTTTTTTTTTAATTCTGACTATATACGGGTAGTATTATATTATGTATTTAATGTAAATGAGAAATAAAGAATTACCACCAAAAATGTTGTCAAAAATTTCCCGCTGCATCCATTCCCCGGCGGGATTGATGAGGTCCAAAAGGCGACGCCTAAGGCCCTAGTCTGGCTCAATAAACTAGATGTTCCCTTGTGACCCCAACACCATCCGAAATAAAAAGAATATAAAAAGTATATTTTCAGTGAAAGATCTGGTTTAATAATTTGCAGTTATTGGTAATTAAATTAATTGTACAAATTCTAATTAACATTACTGCCAAATTTTATGCAAACGACTACGAACAAAAGGCAATTAAACCGCTATGGCTGACATTAATTGATTTCGGTGATTTGTGGTCGTGTTGGAGTTTGTGACAATTTATTGCAGTCAGTATAATTTGGCATTTGTTAGTGACGGTTTTGGGCTGTATCACTTACTGCTATGGGGAATAAAAAGTACTTACATAAAGTACCGTGAAATCGGTCTCAAAAATACACTCAATTGAAAAATTAAACTCACTAAAACAATTCATTCGCTAAGAAATATATATTCATTTAAAACAATATATTCGCAAAATAATATAATAATTTAAGACATGTATTCACTTCAACAATCTTAAAACAGTATAATATTCACTTAGCACAATTAATACTCATGCTCTTATAAGATAATCGAAGATTGAGGCTACACAGACGAGAATCGTCAAAAATTTGAAATTCTGCTACTCTTAGCAATTAAGTATTTTCCATTTTCTTATTTACATTCTCTAAATACCTTATATTGGAAAATTTATTAAGGACATATGTATGACCGGTCGGTGGCCGAGTTGACATCGCGTTTGGGTCCCAACCTGGCGTAATGTGTTCAATTCCTCGGCTGGCTAAGTCCTCCATCATAACACAAGCAACTTTTTCCGTTTACTGTGGTGGTAGTAGGAGATTTTAAAATATTGTCATGTTATACGTAACCTGGGAATATTTATATTTCTTTTTAAATAAACAAAAATGTCAAATAGGCGGTGTGATAAAACCGAAACCATAAGTTTTTTGATTGGCTAGTACGGCCGAGTGGTTAGCCTGAGAGAATGTAGGGTGGCTTTGATTTGTCTGTAAGAGTAAACAATTTAGTAGCCGCGATGTCGTGGGACGTAGAGCACAGTGATGTCATTCCCACCAAAATTTCGGTAGATCTACAGATTTTCGTAAAATTCTACCAACATTTGTGAATTTGTGAAAAACATTCGATTTTTTTGAAACCTACTCTTCAACACAGTTCGTTATTTAATGGCTGTGTTACGATTTTTTTCCCGGTAGCCTTATGTCCAGATATGAAAATATTCATAAACCTCCTCGCTCACCTGGTCTAAGCTCATGTGCCTTCTTTTTGTGGAGATATCTCAAATCCCGAGTTTAACAAGCCAGACTGCCATGAAGATCTCAAGACGAAAATCCAGGGGAAAATCGTTCGGATTCCACGTCAGATGTTAATTGACGCTACTACTAAGTTTTCGGGACCGGCTACAATCATGCATAAATGTATATAGCCAACATCTGAGCAACAGCGATCTTAAAAAAATATCTTAATTTACACTTTGTTTTGTCATAAACATAAATCTCAATTTACACTATGTTTTTCAAAAATAAAAATCTCAATTTACACTATGTTTTGTCATAAATATAAATCTCAATTTACATTATGTTTTTCAAAATTTAAAGTCTCAATTTACAATATGTTTTGTCGTAAATAAAAATTTCAATTTACTCAATATTTTGTCATAAATAAAAATCTCAATTTACACAAAGTTTTGTCATAAATAAAAATATTTTTTAAGAAAAACTGACCAAGTACATCTTATTAGAAAACAATGAAATTCCCGTGATGGACCCTGTTTTTCTGGTATCGATTCTAGAATTTCACCCAGTTAAAAATAATAACATGCGTAAAGTAGAATTTATATAGAGACACGTTGATTAAAAATATCGAGTTTTTTTCACCCCACAGTGAATTTTTTACAACCCCCTAGAGGTGTTATCATCCCGTAAATTATTTTAGTATTACTGTGTGTTCATTTCCTTCGGGGTTTTCACCGTGTACTTGTTTACAAGAAGTAAATACAGGTGCCGTACTGAAAGTAATTAGTGAAAATATGGAAAAAGTAGCGGAAAATATAACATGTAGTGTTGGGTTTTTCGCAGAAAAGGCGTCCTACAACGAATATTTAATTAATTTATTACGTGGGTAATTGAATTCGGTATCTAAATCAAGTAGGTTTTTTATTGAGAGAGATATTATTTGTCAACGAAGTTGAATAATTGTTTATGAAAGATAAATTAATCGGTGGTTTGTAAAAGTTTGATCGATATTTATATGAAAGAAAATCGATTACTCTAAATTTAGACACTTTTTTTTTGAAGACCTAGAGAGGGCAATTAAATTCGTTATCTGCTCAAAAATTTTGAGTTTGTATGTTTGATCAAGTTCACAAGGTTATAAGGCATAAAATATTAAAGCAAAACCATTGGTGCTTTGAAAATCACACTTGAGGTATATCGCCATCTGGATGTCTACTCTAACCACTGAGCTATCGAACTAACCCACACTAACCTCTCAACCTTTCAGTACATTTTTGAGAAGCGCTACATACTAAACAAACAAAAAACACTTCTTCTTTAAAATTTGCAGACAAAACTTTGCAGGTAAATTTTATCGAAAATACTCTTGCTCCCAACCGTCTAGAGTCAGTGAGTAAGTTGTAAGGCTAAATGTAGTGGGGAGGGGAATAAGATGGGGAAGATGAAGGTTTGGAAGTATCTGGCTATTCAGATCTGATCATCAAACACGGCCAAAGTGATTTCAAGTAACGTTTCAATTCTGAATTGTGGTCTTACACTAGGACGATAATGAGAGTATCTATACGTGTAGCAAATATACCATATATTATTATAAATGAATCAATTGTGAAATAACAAAAAATCATCAAATAAAATTTACTTGCGCACGCCGGTATCTGAACACGCGAATTCCGGATTGCTAGCCTTCACGAGAGGACCACAGAGGTTGTCTTTATGGTATAAAATGGAACAACAGTCTTATTTTGTAGTAATCCCAATTGCAAGTCGAGATCCTTACCCACAGACCACGGAGGCCGTCTAGAATTTTTCAATTTACCCTTTCTAGACTTAATTACAAAACACCTAAAATAAGGTAGAAAACAACTGCACTCGTTGTTCAGTTTTAACGTTGCTATTTAATACAAACTTGATGTACATTCTTGCGTGATGCGATCATGCAAGTCTTGTGATGAAAGGCTTCAATCAACAGTGAAAACAGATAAACCGTAGCTCCTACCTTACGGATTAAAAATATATCAATTATTTATAAAAACGGACATCCTAGCGACATTTGTTGAATTAAATTTGATCGAGTTCTGTTTGCGGTAGACATCTGTAAGAGTTGGACTTATATCGAGATTCTAGGACGTAAACACAGAGGTCGTTAAAATCGTATCGAATCAGGGAATTTCTTTTTTCTAGGCGTAAAAACAAACATTGAATTTGGACAACCAATTAGATTTAAATAAGGACTATAAAGTTTTGAGTGAACCAATCAGTAAACAAAAGGCGTGTGTCTACGAAAGACAAAGACCTTTGGACCCGACATTTAAAGAGATAATTAATTACCTTTTCATTCCCACAGAAAGAGGAGGTGAATAAACTGTAATATAAACATCGTACGTTCAAGGTTTTTAGAATGACAAACCCAAGGGAATGTTTTGAATAACGTGTACACTTGGGATAGCGAACCCTAGGAATCGAGTGTTTTGGAACCATTTACATGTCGAAAAACACACGCAAAATACAATGAAAATTATAAATGAATTGCTTATAAAAAAGGGGGAAAAAAACGAAGGAAAATCACTGGCAGGATTTTCAACTGTCGTGCGATTGCTTATGAGAGCCGGTGGCTGCAAAAATGGTGGTGAAAACCGTGCTAAAGAAAAATAAAAGTGTTGGAAACAATGGGAACAATCGTTATCAATTCTAAATGAAGCGGGGATATTGGTAAAATGATTGGGAATGAAAATTTCGCATAAAAAATTGACATTTTAGGAAGAGTGCAGCGACTGAACGAAGGAACAATTCAGAGATTTCGGGCTACTACAAAGTTGCTAGGAACATGATAATAGAGTACCAAAGGAAGGCAATAATACTAAACATATAGCGATAGATTTAATTCAGAAAAGTAGGCGTTTTAAATTATTATCAGGGTAGATATATCTTAGAGTTGCACGAGATTACAGAGGAAATGAGACGAGATAAAAGGTTGACGGTCTCTTGTGTATTTTAGGATATAAACAATCAAAATTCGAACATGGTTTCTGTTTACGTTAGAGTAATAAGCAATTAGGGAAGCGATTAAATTAACACAGGATATATGGGACTGTTTATATAAAACCAAAAAAAAGTAAATTGACAGGCAGACACATTTACTAGAATTGATGGCTGAGGTACACGAATTTCATAATAATGACTCCATATAAATCAAAAATTAGTGACTATTTTTGAGAGAACAACGGGTAACACCTTAATATTTAATTACTTTACAGTGGCGAACCGGTGAAAAGGGGCAAAAATGATGTTCATTTCAGGTCTAATGACATTAAGGTGGATAAAAATTTGAGATGTTTAGAATTACTGCCTTGTACGCTAAAACTGAGATAATGCATAAGGATATAAATGAAAACATTTAAGCTCTGTTCTCCAAGCTAAATTTAAATAGAAAGTTTGGTCTTGGAAGAAAGGACGCATACAGACCGACAGATTGGCTAGAACTGGAATATAGATGAAGATAACAGCATTATGAAACTAATTTCGGCTAAATGCGACAAAAATATAGTGATGGGAGGGTTTTCGCACATCATATGAGCGTGGAAACGAATTTAAAGTGCCATAATAACCAGAGGAAGGATAAAATAAAGGTAAACATTAATAAACATGATTGGATTGAGGGAATCCAGTGCGAACATGAACTTACCTGCTAAGACAGCAACAATAGTGACTGAATTATGAAACGCAATCCCGAAAAGAACAAAAATTAGAGGGAAAATTAAAGAATTAGATAAGAAACGTTGAATATGAAGTGTGCATAGGAAGTACTGTAATGGACTGGTTATATTCCCAGAAAAATAAACGAAATTAAGCACAGCTAGAAAAACACATTTAACCTTACGACGAACTCTATGAAAACAATTAAAGGATGCTGATCCAGCCCTGCAACTGCAGAGGACAAAGACAGGAAATTTGGGGGTGTCATCGAGATATGACTGTGTCGTCCAAATAAGTGACTAGATTTAAATAATCGAAATTAGTGGCAGATATGTTCAAATTTACGAGTTGATTGATGATCTAATTGCCTGAAGGATGAAATCGACTTAAGTCTTTTTGGTATTGAAGACAGTATAAAAGCGAGCGCACAGCAGTATTCGGGACAGTTTTTCGGGAGTTTTGTGGAGCTTGGAAGTGCTGAAGATACGGTTAAGCGTGTGTGTAATTAATCAAGTCCCTGGACTTAGAGAATTTTGTGAAAAGTAGAAGTACTAAATTCCGTGTTAAAATCTCAAAAAAAAAAATCCCATCAGTGTAATTTTAATAAGTTAGTTTTAATTTAACTAACCAATGAAAATAAAATAGAGTTTAAACTCAGTATTTGACAGTACGCCGGAGATTTGAAAAAGTGGTTTACGTGGCAGTACTACGTTCTTGGTAAATTAACAGTGGAATATTTCTAAGTGTTAAATTTTGAACAAGTCTAGTGACTTAGAAAAAAAAAACTCGCATTTAAAATCAGTGAAGTTTTAATAAGTCAGTTTTAATTTAATCAAACAGTGTTAATAAAAATAGAGTTTAAATTCAGTGATTTTCAATAGAAGTTAAAAGGTGTTAATCTAAAGTGAGCGTATTCGCGAATTGATATTTAAAAATAGATTATAATTTGGTATCAATTTTGTTTAAAAATATTAATAGTAAGCACTTACATCTTAGTTTAAAAAGAACACAATTTAGACAGTTCGAAAATAATTAATAATAAATACTCACACCTTTGTTCTAAAAGTAACAGTTCAAGAGAGCTTTAAGTAACTTTCTGTAGTTATCAAAAAATTAAAGGTCCAATTTTCATGGAGGCTTATGTGTTGTAGGGGAGGAATTTTCCATCCCTACGTAAACATATGCAAAGCCTTAGAAAAAAAAATATCGGTCATTGCCAAGAGAGAAGAAAATTTTACATTGTTTTAAACAAATAAAAGAATGGCAAAAAGTTTAAAATATCACAGTCTGTATCTTTCCCTTATTTATAACATGGCATTTACATAGCCCAGTTTAATGTTATTCCACTTCGAGTGAGCTTTACTATAAAAAACTTAAAAACGGTAATTTAGCAATAGTGGTCATGATCTTAAAATCATTCCCACAGCGCGCCTTACCCAATGCAGATCTAATAATATAACGTTAAATGTACAGTTTGTTGTGTAGAATGTAATATATAACTTTTACGCATAGTAGGTAGTAACCAAAATTACTATCCTCCTTATATTAGCTTAATATACTTGACATATCATTTTAGTATTTTACATATTTCTGTGCAAATATATAAGTTACCATTAATAATTGACTGAATAATTGGGATTTCTATAGCTGTTTATAAGCCCATAAGACAGAAAAATGCATGGCGTCGTCGTAAGACCAACTTGGTTACAGACGTTTTGTTTGGCATCTTGGTCTGTCAAGAGTTAAGTAGAGAATAAAACAACGATAGCATATCAAGCCAAAACAATAATTGCTGTATGAAATTCCCAAAATTTCTTTTCTGCGAGTTATAACCATTATTAACCCTTATCACTCCTTCATACCACACAGAGATGGAGTGTACTGAATGTACTTCCCATGATTCTTGGATACGTTAGCCTCGTGTATAATGGTCTTGCAGATTACTTGGCAATACAAGGAGCATCCATCCCTATTGTTACTTTCGTCAACTATAATCCCCTATCTGACATTTTTACTATCCTCAAAGATAGATCCTGTAATGTTTGGTCAGAGTATTGGTACATTGCTAGTCAATCCAAGGCAGCCTGCTATGCCTCAATACAAAGAATTAATTCCCCATTTCTCCAAATAATAAGTTTCCTCACTTATTCCAATGAAGAAATTCATGTACTTGACCACTCAGATTGTATATTCTGTGGTCTAGAAGTCGCAACCTTAGATTACATATTTTTTGGCTAAACAAATTTTATATCTTTTTTTCCATTATTTCTGTCTTTTGCCCTTCAAGGGTGTTCTTGGCCATCATTTAAAATTATGTAGAAATGAAAGGTGAATGTAGATATAAATTTTATTTAAATAGGCAAATTTCTAAAATTATAATGAAAATTGGAGACGAGTTCAGACTTAGAAGAGATGAGATGTTGAATGGAGGGGAGGCAATTTTATATAATGCTTGATTCTCTCTTCTGAGAGGATATTTGTTTAGAGAGTGACAATCAAAAATATGTGATCTAATGTTCCTACTTCTAGACCAGAGAATGTACAATCTGGGGAGTCAACGACGTAAATTTTAAAAAGGTGGTAAGAAACGGAACAATGTTTGATCCTCATTCGAATGAGTGAAGAATATCATATCTTATATCAATACTATCTAAAATTGACTCTCCTCAATTCAAAATCTCATCTCTCCTAAATCAGATTTCAACTCCAGTCTTCCATATAATGTACTTTTGAAATTTGCTTTTAAATTTTGAACAAAATCAATCCATAAATTCACCTTTCCTCTCTACACAATTTGAAATGGTCTAAAACTACTTTGATGGGTGAAAGCCAGAAACATTTGAAAAAAAAAACCCTGCGATTTAATTTCCGCCATAGTCTGGCCACATTGCATAATACAGCTTCAAGAGCTTCCGCTGAAGCAACGGACTAAAGCTTTTAGAATCCCACTGCATTATTGTTTGGTTGACACTGCAGTAAAATAGTAAGCTCAATTCTGTTGCAATTTCAAATGGTTTAAAACCACTTTTAACAAAGCAATTAGCAAAAGCTTTAGTGCGTGGCGATTTAAAGCGAGTTTGGCGATTATTCGTATAAAAACATTACCTCTGTGGCAGAATGTGAATTAATCTGTTACGGGTTGATATTTATTTATAAATTAAAATATATTTGAATAATTATAAATAAATAAACATTCTGGGCCGTTTAATTAAAATGTCAAACAAATCTAAAGAATATCACGTCACACCATGCCATGGTTCGTGTTCAGAGCAATAGGCAAAAGCAATGCAATGGGTCGCTTATGTACTCCATTAATGCACACCAGTTATGCACAACACTATTACACGTACACTGGAGTGGTGTGGTTTAATCAATTAACGACAGAGATAAGGTTAGAACCGGACTACAATAAATTCAAAAATAAAATAAACTTCACTACCTTAAATATTTTTGCGAATTAGAATGACGATGACATCTCACTTTATTACTTTCTATATTATTATTTAAGAAAACAAAAATCTCTTCACTTTATATGTTTTTATGATTTTTTTTCTTCTATTTTCATATATGTATGTGAAGCTACAAACCTTCCTTTTCCTCATCTTTGTTCATAACCAACTTTTTAAGCTTGACGACATTCTGCTCTTGACAATTTAAACTTTTATGCTTTGTAACTTCAATATCAAAAAACATCAACTCATAAAAATTGAGTTTTTTTACTACGAAAAATCTTTTTTTTTTATTGTTTGAATCTTCCTACCCAAGAAATGGAGAAGTTTACTCAACTTCTCCATTTTTGCCAAATACTGATCGGGTAGGACCGAGATTTATTTCGTATATTAACTGCTCTAAATTCATCCGATTTCATGGAAATGCTAGTATGTCCGCGTGTGTGTATGCGGTTGCCACAGAATGCATTGTCATCCACGACAAGTCTATCTGCCTAATTTCATGATGCCGGAAAGTGGGTTAATTTCCGTTTCCAAAATTTGCTTGCATTCATTTCCGAAAAAAAGTGAAATTTAAATAGATGTATTAATTAATAAAAAAGAAACACTTCGCTATTCACCAACTCAGCATGCATTATATTTTAGAGGTACGGAGAAAACTTTCTGATTAAAAATATTGATTAAGAAGACGAAAAAGTAAATTAATTAAATGAGTAAACTAGAATTGATGATGAGGACAATGAATAAATAAACAATTTATCTTAGTTACTCAAGATCAAAAATATTAACGAATTTAGAAAGATAAATTAATCATTAATAGGTTGACGGGCTAGCGGAAATATTTGAACTTACATCGGAACCAGGTACGTTATCAGTTTTTGGAAGGTGGAATGAAGAAGGCGCAGACCAGACACGAAGTTCTGAGATCGCGTTTTCGGGACATCAGGCTGTAAAGATTGGTATAAATTACCACATTAACCAAGATGGGCATAAAAATCTAAATTTATATCCAGAAAATCTGTTACCTCGTGAATAATAAAATTGACGCTACCATTTTTAGCTAACCGTGGCACATGATTTATTCAGAAATGTAATGGTATTTTCTAGTTGCGTTTTGATCATACGGATATTTCAATTGAAATATTGGGTATTCATTTATTTGGAGTTTTACGAAAGGAAATGGTTTTCGAACCCTTTGTTTCTTATTGTTATGAACTGTTATAATCTAATATTTACACTAGCACTAACTCAATCGCGAGTTATTTACCGTGTTTTAAGCTCGTTGGTGGTTGACTCGGAATATTACCGCTCCTGAGGAGACACATAAAACACAAGGATATTTGTAAGTAAAACGATCTCGTTTGCTATAAAATGCCCCTTCTGGAGGCTTATATGACTCTGCGCTTTTAGGAAAACTTTAATCTCTCTGTAGACGAAGTTGAAAGCTAATTTACTGATTCCAAATCAATTTCAGATAAACCAGATCTTTAAATATACCAAAAATTGTGAATAATTAAATTTACTTTACCTTTGGCATTGTTCTACTGCAGCCAAGACAAGGGAAATTGAAAACCTCTAAATTGAATTTTTCTTATGCAACTTTGGTTCTACGCGAGAGTGTATCAGCTATAACCAATCCCAAACGATCGTAAAACCCAAGCGAGCCGTTAAAGGGCTCCGAGAGCCGAACTGACCCGAATCTATAACCCCCTCCCTTATGAATATTAAATAAAAATTAACTGTCCGTTCATTGAGTTTTTTATGGTCTTCGGGGTGACATATTATGAAAATAGTGCTTTTAAAGCAGTATAGGTCAACTTCAAAACAAACCAATCAAAATAAAGAGAAAGTTCAATAATACGGATGTTTTTGACGAACTATAGAAATGTGAAGGTTGAAAAAACATGAGACAATCTTTTTAACACAGTGTAAAACACGGCAAAATCCAAATTATTGGAATAAAATTACATAAGCCAAGAATTTTTAACTAATCTAAAAAACAGCAACTCGCTCCGAAAAGAAATCTCAAAAACTTCGTAATAGCACTTTGTCAATGCATTATATACAATTATACAACCCTGATCCAATGTCATAGAGTAAAAACAGAAAACATTAAACAAGTACAAATAGGTAGATGTTGGCTGCAAACGTAATACTATACATAATATGGATCTACTAAAATACGCCATCTTCTCCGACACTATGTAACGCAATCAGAACTGCAAAACTTGTATTACACAGTTTGACCTACACAACCCCCACAACCTTCTCGTATTAAAATAACCTTCATAACCCACATATCCTGAGTAACCTATTCTGACCTACACAAACCTAACCTAACCAAAACACAATCTTACCAAACGAAGTTGTAAATGTAGGCTTCAGTACGGGTAAAGTTGTGTACATTTAATTTATAATTGAATACCATTGTTTCAAACAACTTTTATCACTAGCTATGATTTAAAATAATTTAACAGAAGAAGAATGGTTAATATAATTTATTTAATTAACAGAAAAATAACTTTGTTTGCATCACTTCATTTTAAAATACAATAAGCATGTTTCGTATTGAAAAAATAATGTAAACGGGTCAATAAAACTTTATTGAAAAATTATGACGTCTTCAGACGTTATGCATGGCTGTGTAAAGCGTCCTTGAAGTGATGATAGAATATAAGAAATGGTAGAATATTATGTTGTTATCGTTTTGACAGATTTTGAAAATGAAATGAAAAGTACAAAAATAAGAAATTTTAAAAGTTTTGCTTTATTTTTGGCTGTGCTTAGGGTGTATTTCACAATGTATTAAATAAAATGATGCGTTATAGTATTTGGGGCACGTTCCATGATATATACTTTCAGTATCGCCCTGGTAATAAAACATCATTCTGACGAGAACTGAATACCCAAGTACTCTCATCGCTATACTACTCACAACGGCACCATCCCCACCCTCCTCTACCCCATCTTCTCTCCCCCTCGGCTACCTATAGCCTCACAACATACCGCAATTAGGGATGTCATAGTCTTACTGGTCTTAGATGACTGGGGCTATTAAGACTCTTGTGAGGTACTCATACAAGTGAAATTTCAAATTGTTACATGAAATATTAGTCAGAAATTTTCATTAATTTTGAACCTGCCGTTCTGTGATAAATTATAAAATTCTTCCATTGAAGAAAAATAAAATTTTATTGCTGGGTGATAAAGGAGAAATATCTGTAAATTGTTTATAGATTTTCCTCTCTTTGACACCCCGTTGTACCATGTTCAGACTGGAATTTTTAATAACACAGTTTTCCGCCATGTCGCATCAGAATTCCATTTCTCACCTCGCGTTCCTGTGTCGTACAGTCAAAGGTTGCTATCAGATTCAGCCGTTGAGAGCTGGAAGCCGCTACTGCCGGTAACCGTATTATGTTCTACATTACACTTTCGGCCAAAGAACAAATAAACCGAAGATTTTGCTTGAACATTTTTAAATCATTAATTTATAGTTAACACAAAAACATAGGCTAAAATCCACGCCATTGCCTCTGAGATAAACAAGTTCATTAATTGTTTTATTTAGTAATTTAATTTGATTAGTAAAAAAATATTAAAAACAGTAAACTGAAACATATAATAATTGAATAAAATCTTCCGAGAAAAATAAATGCCGCCGACGGGAATTGAACCAGCAGCCTTCCGACTGAGGTTCGGCTCATTTCTTTTCTATTTGGAATTTCTGAAAGTCGCGGCTACTATTATTCAATCATAATAATAATAATAATTGTATGACTTGTATAGCGCCGTTTTTGTGCAAAATCACCTCAAGGGCACTGTACAAACTTATAATACATCTGTACAGTCATCTATGTTATTACTTAACTATTTATGTAGATAATATACAGTACAATACTTACCTGGTAGATCACTTGAGATTAACACTTAATTAACATTATATAATTGTTTATTAGCGAAATTTAGATACAGGATTTAGGACATAATTGGAAAATTGAATATAACTGGACTTTCTCTGAATTTAGATACAGGATTTAGGACGTAATTGGAAAATTGAATATAACTTGACTTTCTCTGAAGATAATCTTTTTAATAAGAGATATAAATAATGAACTCCAAATAATCGAGAATAGACCTTACTATCGAGACTTATTTTGAAGTGCAATAAATATAAATTAAAAAGAAATTGCGGAATTAGGTATAATAAATGTTTAACAAGGAATTTTTACAACGTTTTAAATTCTATGTACGAAGTTTTAAACAATTTACAATCATACCACTTTAGAAACATATTTAAATTACAAAAATGGCTTCCACTACACCGTACAAGACGGAAAGATTACATTAAACTTATGGAATAATAAAGTCGCGTGCTATACGCTGTCAGTGTAGACCGATACAGATTTAATATAGTTGTATAAAAGCCCATGTATTAGTATGTTCTCCCTCTAACACCTCGGCTTGCAACTAGTAAGCACGTATCGCTAATCTTTGTACTCGGTTGACATAAATTATCCAGAACAATATACTAATAGTGGTACAGTCTACAACCATAATACAGTAGTATAACATAATTAAAAAAATAACAACAAAAACACAGAATTTTCAACTGTTTAAAGGAATCTAAATGTGTTGTCTATAGATACAGCCTTTTGGCTTTAAACGATCAATAAATTCCATTAATTTATCGATAACATCATTTACTTTCATTTGTTTATTGTGACTAATTTTCAAGGAATTTTCAATTCACAATGGAACAATGTTGTAACTGCAAAAAAGAACACTTCACTAATGGTAGAACATACCAACTTAAAATTCAGCATTTTGCCAAGGCCAACTCCAAAAATACGCTGTTTGGCCATTTGTAAATTGTTTGTAAGGTATAAAAACGTAAAAGTCACAAATATGTTATCTGTCATGTCAGCATCAATTTTCTTCAAGGCTTTTCTGTGAAATATATGTGTGATCTGCTTGAATTTGGATTCCAATTTTGGCGTCGAGTATGCCAGTAAAAGACTGCCTTTAAACTTGAAATTGCACACTGAAAATGCTCAAATTTCGTGGCTTACGGTTCAAGCTATTATTTACTGTATTAGACAAACATATTTTAGAAAAAATAACCGAAATGGTTTAAGAGAAAGATTAAGAGTAATCATTACGAATAAACGTGGAGCGGGTACAGTTGAAAGAGAGAAAATTATACCTGAAAACTATAGTTTTTAAACAAATCGTCTCCAATTTAACTAAAACTTTACATAATACACTTTTAAAAAGCACCTCGAGACACATGTACCTTCAAAGAACATGTATGTACTTATACTTTACAAGCTTGAAAATATAATTTCAATGTTTCATTGAATTTTATATGCCTACAAAATGCTATTACAAATTCATATTTCCCTCACTCGAGTGTGAAAGCAAAGCGAGGCGTGAGTCCCCGTGTAAAATAAGGCTTAGCGAGGAAATCTTTCACCTGATTTCCTCAGGCCTTGAGGATCTGCCAATATTGGATATAATTTTATATAAAAATCTTTTGCGAAATTCTTCGAAGAAATTTAAAGTGGTTCCAAATACAATTGACGCTGGGGTGGATGAACAATGAAGAAATCAAATATGCATGAACAAATTTGACGAAATGTGATGAAATTACTTTCAGCCAACTTTAAAAGGTTTCTCAATACTCTAAGAAAAGTTATTTAAAATTATCATATTTTATAAATGTTTTTTTTTTTTGATGTTACAAAAGTAACAAAACTATGTGCGCTAACTTCAGAAGGTGACACATCATGATGGTAGAAGTAAAAAATATTTATCATTTTTGAAGTGAAACTTCTTTACGCGCGTCATGCAATTTCGAGGACCGGAGTAAAACCGACTCATGACCGAAACGAAAATGCGGGTACCCCCACCACCGATTAAAGTTCATTTGATCTAGTCAAAGTTTTGAAGTAACATATAAATGCTTCTTAGCTCATCCCGACAACTGGCGTTGGTGGTGTAATGGTCAGCATAGTTGCCTTCCAAGCAGTTGATCCGAGTTCGATTCTCGGCCATCGCACATTATTTTTTTGTTTTTAACGCCTTTTTCATTCAATATCTTATTTTTTAGTAGGTCAGAACATTTTTTAAAAGAAAATAATATTGCAAAATAATAAAAACACTTATCTCACTGTGATAAAACATTACTCCGCTAGAGCGCGCTTTGCGTTATTGTGTTGGATTAAAATTATTATCTAATCCGTATATTATGATAATTGTATTACATTTATTTAATTAATTTATTTATTTTGATAATATGTAATAATTTACAGAAAAAAAAATTAAAACTATCTCCCTCTGATAAAATATCCGTTCGCTAGAGCGCACTACGCGATCTTGTGTGGGATTCTATTTCTGTACATTGTACATTATTTTTAAAAATATATTATATTTTGGGTGTGATGTAGGTAACATTATAAAACATAACAAGCTCTCATATTTTCAGAACCTACATAATATAATCAATTTATGCGGCTTTGCTTACAGTTGGTGCTCAGCGTGGTTGGCTTTCAATCAGTTAAGCGAGGTTCGATTCTCGGCTGTGGCATTTTTGAAGTGAAACCTTGTTGAGGTGGGGGAGCCGCTCACGAACGTTCTCTCTCTTCTCTTCTTTCCTCTCTCTCAGACACCAGCGAACTGCGCCACGCCAAGCATCAGCTGAAACTAGAAGTTTCACTTCTGTCTTGCGTAGGCTTGACACACCCACTTTTTTTTTGAAATTCCAACGCCTCCCAGATGATTCCAATTGCCTCCCAGACGAAATTAAAAATGAAAAAAGTATAGGTACATTTAAAAAAATTGTTCAGTTTTATGCTCAATCAACAAAACAATGAAAGTGAATAATATCGGTGTGTAATATATTTATGTGTAATATATATGTTATTTCTAGTTAAATAAGTGAAAAATGTAATTTTCTTTTATCTAGAATAAAAATATTTAAAAAAAGAAGTAGTTTTTAAGTGAAAAATTTGAATTGTTTGTGTGAAAAAATAAAACTCTTCTAAGGTACAAAAATTTTAGGGGGAAAAATCATTAAAATTTCTAAGAAAGTTATTTATTTTTTTTACTTCTGTCATCATGTAGAATCGACTCCCAAAGTTAGAGCACTTTACCCCCGGATAACTTGTATACAGTTTCCTCAGAAATGCAGGTAGAGAGAAAGGTTTTAAGGTTGTTATTCTCGCGGCTCTATGGACGTTACCCTTGGCTTTACCTATCGATTTATATATTGGGCATGACCAATTACCACTCCCTAAAGACACGTAGAGGTATTGCTTTGCTTAAAAATTTTTTCCAACTAATAAACGGTCACTTATCTAATAATGAGATACTGGCTCAATTAAATTTTTTTTTGTACCAGAGTCTCACTCTCGAGGACGTCATCACAATCTTCTATATAGTAGAGCAAGCCGCACTCATTTATTTATGAACTCACCTGTGGGGAGAGCTACGTGCTTTTTGAATGCGGTAGATAAAAAAATAGATTTATTTTTTGTGTCCTATAGCGCATTTGCGAGATTTTTGGCATTGCATATACACTGCATAAATGGTACAATTATAACGTCTTAGGCTATATTACCTGTAATTGTTATAAATAAATGTACAAATTATATAAATAAATTGAATAGAGCTCCAAACAACAACAAACAGCGCCATTGAGGCGATTTAAAAAAAATGATCAAAATTATGAAGCGCGTAATCACAAAATTGAGGTCTCCTATTTTTAAGAAATACATAGAAACAATTATTTTTTAATAATTTTTACATCTTTTAAAGCCTGAACTAATGAACTAATCCATCTTTCTACATGAACACCAATTCGGTCGATGCATTTTTTTAAGCGCTGTGATAATTTTTGTATACGCATATCATACCAGCTCGCCGCCATGTTATTGAGGAAACGTTGAACCTCACAGTTCCCCTTGTCGTCGTTGTTGAAGCACGCTTGTGGTCTTCTGTGAGTATTCATCAACAGCACCCATCTTGGAGGACAATCGAGGCATACCATAATGTGAAAAATATAGGAAGGTGTGCCCAAGATGGATGGTGCTGCTGACTAATGCTCGCAAAAAACCCCTGAATCTATTAAATGGACTGCCAATTTTTGCTGGGTCCAGGTGTTTTTCAAATAGTTTGGGGATCCAGACGGGAGGAGGCTGTAAAATTCAGCAGTGTGGTGCGCTTATACATAAGTACTATTCTGCTGTGCTGACTCTGGACATGATCGCATTTACGTAGTTCATTCACGTGCCATGTACGAGTATACTTCGGGCTTCGTATATCTTGCTTGCACTCCTTTTTGCATTCATTCGCTGTACATATGCAAACAACCTAAGCGTCATTTTCTTAATTTTGCTCACTACGCTTACGTTAGCCTTGCATTCATTTCTGATCTCTATTTTTGTAAAACTTTGTTTTAAAGCATTTGCCTTTGTTATTTATTTATTTATTTATACGCCAATGGGCTTTTACATACATAGTTAGTAAAAAAATAATATTCTGAAGATTGCAAGTTCACAAAAGTAATAGTAAAAATACATATAACCATATCCATTTGACATATTATTACAGCAAGTAAATAGTACAAAAATAAGAATATTCCTACTCCTAAGTTATACAGACTTAAATTAGATAATAAAAAATGTAAAGTTTATATGTAAATGCTAGGTAGTGGCAGCAGTAACATTATCTCATGTCTTCCATTTTTTTAAATATTAAATTATACATAATACTCTGCCAGTATACTAGGAACCCGACGTTTTGGATAACTCACCCACTTAAACATCAATTAGAATTAGATGAATGAGTTTTGATATAAATAAGTATATGAATATAAGACAAAAAATATCTTTTGTTAAACAAAAATTTTATGCACAGCGTTTCAAAAAAAATAAATATTCTTATGAAAATGGAAAATATTAAACGCAATATTTTTATATATTTTAACATTATCATCATAGAGTTGTTTTAATTTACGTCCAAAACTTCTTCACAAATGAGATGCAACCTAATCTATTTATAGTATTGATTTTCACCCCTTCAAAGCTACTTTGATTCTAAAATAGAGTCTTATTTTATCATTTGAATGAATGCCTCTTATTTAGGGAAGGTTACCCTCTAAAGCTTTGCGGCCATAGGTTCCATTAGCGTATCGGAAGACCGTACCTAATATAGATAGGATCAAAGGCCAAGTATAGTGGTAGTGCGGCGTAATAATTTATTTGGTGGTCGGGGATGATTCGCGGTTTTAAGGCTTTCAATAAAGGGCTATGAATGAATGCGGTACAAATCAAAATCTAATTTCGTATTTGTTGCATAAAATTTTACTACTTAAAATGTTATTTGCTTTAAGAAATTTCTTAAGGAATTCATGCGTTAGTTATTTACTACAAAAATATGTTTTTTTAACACACATAAAAAATAGTTAATATTTCTTGATTTTGAGAAATTAATTTGCTGTGAAATATGAAAATTTATCCTATTTATTCAATAATACTATACGATGACGCTGTAGGTTGTGTCACCGTAATTGGGGCAGAGAAAATCGTTCTATCTTCTCTCTTGTTCTATCTTGTAATTCAGTAGGAATTGCGCTGCCTAACCAACGCAGAAAGTAATCGCAAGATTTCTGTACTTACCAGGTTTGATGATTCTTTCATATATTGATATTCAGTGGGCCCGCACTTGGAAAGAATGTTCTATGAATGAATGATTCACACGTCACTTTTAGACATGAACTAATGCACACACAATCGGCGATCACGTGCTGCAAATAATTATATTTAACGGCGGTATCGTTCGGTGGTTTAATATCTGTAGGTACACGGTACTTTCCAATATGTCATATTGGGATTAGTTTAGTAGATGACTAATTCACGTGTAGAGGAGATGGAAGTTGATCAATAACACATTTAAAATACTGTTCACGATAGAATTAATCGTTGCCTCAAACAGCGGACGATTAATGGATTTTACAGCGTTTTTCACTGCAGTAAATAACTCTTCGATCTTGAATCTTGAACGGTTGATTGCTTATTTCCCGATTTTTTTCCTAGCCGCTTTTGATTGTACATACAAAAATCAAGTGTGTAGCTTAAATTTCTGCTCTATGGTTGGCGGGAGCATAATAATGCTTCGTGGCGTATGTACAAAAAATGACAAACGTCGTAACGGAACAAATACCATTCTTCAAAATATTGATAATGAAACATACAAAACTGTATACTGTTATTTAAATACGATGAATTCACATAGATTTCACAGTTTATCCCATATTTGTAGGTTCTATAAATTTGGCACACTATGGCAAGCAATGGTTCAAAAAGTTTTTGCGTACTTGGCATAATATGCCAAAAATTGCTCTCTTTAATTAGAAAAAAAGTTTTTAAATCTGAGGAGGTCAATAAATTCTCCGAGCTCATAGGATCAATGTTCGACAATATACCGACGCAGCAGGATCAATAGGTGATGATAGACAGAAGGTTGCTACCTGGAGAAAGGATTTACGAAGATTGCTGACGGACTCATCCAGAGGCATTTAGGGCGATGCCATACGTAGTAATGCAAAATCATGTGTTTTTGGTTTGAAAATTTGGTTGCTTAGAAATGTTTCAGATGCTTTAAATAAATACCGCGAGTATAATACATCTTGGCCTTTGAAATAATCGAGTATTTTTTACATAAATCTTTTTATAAGCCCAGAAAAAAAATTTATAAGTCCTATGAAAACTGCTTTAAAGTTAAAAATTTCCTACTTACGAACCAATTTTCGGTTATGGTTTTATTGTATAATGTGGCAAATTAAGTTATTTATAAAATAATCGGAAAATATTTAAATATTTATGCCTGAACATACACAAAATAAAATAGAAGGCACTTTTTGGCCATGTTTTGTTCTTGTCTAAATCAAAAGAGATGGATGGTGTTAAGCGGGAATTTAAGCCTTATCCCCATCTACGTAAGGAGTGTTATTGATGGCGGCTCGATTCAAAATATTACGCGCCGTATGGCATTGCCTTTACTTTGAAATTGATTTGCTGACACAATCTTGGGGTTCACCAGCGGTCAATCCCATTAACTGCAGGACTAGAGCGTCAATATGTTACTGAAAATGTGATAATTTAGATTTCATTTACTAAATATAAGTACGTAATTATTTTTTATGTACTTTTCTTACGCGTGTAAGTAATTTCAATTACCATTTTAACCGTTCCTTTAAATATGCTTCAAGCGTTCAATATTTAAGCAAATGCTATTTTCATAATGTAGGATATGCTTCACCAAAGTTATAAAGGAATTATTTATTTAATAAATGCATAATACAATCTCCTCTTTACGGAGCGCCTGAGCGTAAAACCTTGCTTTGAAAATTATTTCTCGCAAAAGTTCAATTTAAAGGAATGAAAATCTAGTGGAATTTAATTTAAATTAAAAATAATTTGATAAAAGTAGATTCATTTACTGTGAAATAAGCGTAAAATATATTAATATTGTCGCGTGATTGTTTTGAGTGAAGTGTTTAAACCTTTTTCATTTTTTAATAATATTATCCCGTCTCAGTACTGCCGTAGCTGGTTGGAAAGTTGTTTCCCCATTTTTTTTAATATTATGTAGCTAAAATAAGTGTAAGGAGAACGCAGAAAATAGAAATTTTTACGTCTACCTGGCTTCAGATCAGGAGGAAAATTTTGCAAGTCAACCTTCGCACAAGTAACATTTACCCAGTATAAAGATGAGATTAGGAGTAATTTAAATGTCATAGAGTAATTCATAAACCACGAATGATCTAATGCCTTATTTTAAATAATAATGAAAAACACTTTTTTTTCCTAATTCGATTTTATACTCTGTCGTAAACAGAAATGTACTATTTATTTTTGAATTGTGAACAGAGCAGACCTCACGCCCAAATAAGTTTGTTTCTAATTTTCTCTCATTCTATAAATCAAAACCAAAACTTCATCTTAAGTCATAAGATTTGTGAGTAGGTACTTAAATACCCACCTACTTAATTATGAACCATACCTTTTGTTTTATTATTATATACAACTTTTTTTTCAAATAAAGAATTATATATTTTGTCTAAAGAAATGTCACTATCTAAATGTTATTTCTTATTTCACACTTTATTTAGGCAGGTAGGTACCACGACATTAAAAAAATGCGAAAAATAAAGTTCTTTGCATTACGCGACGGTCTCACATTTTACAAACGTTAAAACAGCCATAACGTACAGACAAATTTACAGAGAGACGAAATACGAAATATAGAGGCCGAATAAAATCAGGATTAATCTAAAAACAGTTTATTAAGATTCTTTTCTTAAGTTCTTTTAAGATTCTATTCAAGTTCTGTTGTGATTTTAGTTTTGTGAAGCAACTGCCAAAAATGATATAAAAATAAGACTTGAATAGAACCTCCACAGAACTTGCAAACATACTTTGAAATTTGATAAATTTTTCAAATTCCATGAAACAACCTCACCTCTAAGGGTGGGTTGTTATTATATCATTATAGGCTATTGTTCGACAGAACTGAAATAATAACAGAACTTAAAAAGGCTTTTACAGAACTTAAAAATCAACTTTGAAGTTTGAAGAATTCTTCAAATTCTCTGAAAAAAACTGGTCCCTAATGGTTTTCCGATACGAATTTTGAATTTCCAACACTTATAACAACATGTCATTTTAGTTAGGTATTAACCGTATTATTTTACGATTTCACGTTTAAACATTTGTGTGCCCAGACGTGAAAAAAATGCAAAAATTTCCACTTTTTTTACACGGAAACATTGTTTATTTTATTCGTGCACTCAAATCAATTCGCATTTCATATTGGAGTTTCGTTGTACAATAACGTATATTTCCACTGTAGGCTTACGTGGAAGTAATATTGTGAATAAATATGTCCTTTTGTAATAGGTCGAATGAATTACTGCGGTGTTTTCTGCAAAATTTATTATCATATGAATCTGAAGAAAATTCTCTATTCTATGTTACATTTTTATTGGTACATAAAATGAACGTAAATCATTTATGAGGGAATCTTAGCTACTAAGAAAAAGTCTTGTTTCATAGAATTTGAACAATTCATCAATTTTAACGTTAATTTTTGGGTTCCATGACAGTCCTATTCAAGTTCTGTTATTATATCATTATGGGCGAATTACTAGAGAGAGCTGAAATAATAACAGAACATGAAAATAACTTTCACAGAACTTGAAAATTAACTTAGAAATTTGAAGAATCGTTCAAATTCTCAGAAACAACCCGCCCTTAGTTTTTTCCGTGATTTTTAATTTTGATTTTCTTCGCGGATGTAACTAAACCAGAAATGTCGAACTTTTTTTTCAATGATGGTCAAAATTTAATTATGTAAAAACTGTATTATTTCTGAAAATATGATGCAAGCTATTTAAAAACCAACCAAATTGATCCCATAAAATTAAAAAATCTACCTTTCGATCCAAATAACTAATTGAAAATTTATGCAGGTTCTACAGTTGAATTTAAATAACTAAAGAAAGTAAATTAATAGATTTTGCAAATTTAAAGATATATCATTTTCCAATATTCTATTGATTTATTTATTTTAATAAGATACATTACATTATATGGAAGGAAGCATGTAATGTTTCACCTTTTTGGGTGTGAGAGTAATTTTAAATATTTCTTTTTTTTTTTTTTTTTTGTTTAAAACAATATAGAATTTTCTTCTCTCTTGGCTATGATCGATGTTTAAATTTTTTTTTTTCTAAGGCTTTGCATATGTGTTCGCAGGGATGGAAAATTCCTCCCCTACAACACATAAGCCTCCATGAAAATTGGACCCTCTTCTTTGATATCTACAGAAAGCTACTTAAAGCTCTCTTGTACTATATATCTTTATAGACATATGTACTTAACTAATTAATACGTTATTTACGATCTTGAACGCAAATATACCCGTATTTATATTGTAATTAAATTCCATCAAACGTTGTGTAATTTTTTTGATTTATGATATAGGATTTTAATTACTTTCATTTTTGTGGTAACCCCCTTGGTTCTGATCGAGGTGTTGAGTTCAAAGTTGAATTAGTCTTTCTATTGCAAACCTAGACTTAAATGAATTTTCTGAATGAGCTAACTTTCCTATTGTAATTATTCTGATTCCCTGCACCCTAACAAAATCGTAGTTAAACGCTGATAAAAGATATTATACATGTTTATTTGGACAGGTAATTTAATATAACTCAAATGGTTAATTGTTAGTAAATTTGATTTTGGTGAACTTTTGTGTCTGTGTGGTACCACTCCTTTATGATTCTGCTGCTATAAGGTACATGTAAAGATTGATTTAGTAGGTTAATGTAATTAGTTAATTGCATATTTGACGAACTCGGAATAGCCCATTTGCTGGCATAATTTGGCTCCAAATCCTCCTGCAAGTAAACGAGATGATCGTGAGTCAACAAGAAATTTGCACAATCCTTTGACACGGCTCTTTGATTGATACCTAAGTTATCTCGTCCCAAAAAGCCTTCCACGTCATCATGTGCAGCCTTCAAGTTTCCCCTCGGGTCTCGATACCCCCAAATTCCGACCCCTCCTTGGACTACAATTTACTTAGGGCGAACCGGTTTCGTCCTATATACAATCATATACTCACGGTTGGTGTGGACTTACGGGTCGTGAATCCTCATTCCACGTTTAAGAGAGAATGCGAGAGTGGTCTACCGACCTAAATGCAAGCTGTATGCAGGTCCGCATTCTCCAGTAAACAGTACATACGAATAAATATATGTATACATACAGTTTGGGAAAGGTTTATAACTCGCAATACGAGGCTATCTACCTCGCATCCCGAGCTCGGATCTCGCGCCAAGAACTCTGCGAAGCTCTAGGTCTGGTAACCGAATATATACGTAAGGATAAGGTTATACTAATAAATACTAGTAGAATAAGGTCATATTTGATAGTTTGTTTTGGAGAGCTATCGAACTCCAAGCTTTTGTTTGTTTGGTTTTGACGTTTTTATTTAAGAGAATCGCCATCTCTATTGGATTTGGTTAATGGTCTTGTTATAGGAGCGACCACTGCCTCCTATTGATGAACTGTATTTGTTTTAAATTTTACCTCCAGGGTTCAACATTAATTTTTGTTCATCCTATCCCGTGATTTTCCAATTGTTTCAAGTAGTTGATTGCCACATTAGAGAGTACTCGACCCTCAAATATCTCAGGCAACTGATGGGGTTTTGTATGAGCACCCAATCAATAATATTCAAATGTTTCGTATAATTATTCGATATAAATCTTCCTAACCCGTGATTTTTCAATTGTCGTTTGTGATTGATAGGTATTTGAGCGCACGCAGCTTCCAGCTGGTTCAGATAACTAATAAAAATCTATGCGACTATCTATTCAATGATATTTAAATGTTTCATGTAATATTTCGATATAAATCTGGCTAACCCGTGATTTTTCAATTGTCGTTTGTGATTGATAAGTATTTGTAAGCACGCAGCTTCCAGCTGTTTCAGGTAACTAATAAAATCCTTTGTGACTAACTAATTAATGGTATTTAAATGTTTTATGTAATTTTTTGATGTAAATCTGGCTAACCCGTGATTTTTCAATTGTCGTTTGTGATTGATAAGTATTTGTAAGCACGCAGCTTCCAGCTGTTTCAGGTAACCAATAAAAACTGTGCAATTATCTAATCAATGGTATTTAAATGTTTTATGTAATTTTTTGATGTAAATCTGGCTAACCCGTGATTTTTCAATTGTCGTTTGTGATTGATAAGTATTTGAGAACACGCATCTTCCAGCTGTTTCGGGTAATTAATAAAATCCTTTGTGACTAACTAATTATGGCCAAGGTCGTTTTCAAACTATGCGGTTGACCCAATTCTCCAGTGATCCTTTGTTTTGTAAACAAATAATATAAACATCTCCTGACACACTAACCTAAATGTGAGATTTGTTTATTTTAAAATTCCTTAGAAGTCATTTGTGCCTCTTTACTGATTCAGTTATGATACCGTTTATTGTGCATAGTTAATTTAAATATTTTTAATTCCTTTATTGAAGTTAAACTATTTATTTCATTTTCCGAATTTAGTAAATTTACTAGGTTAAATGAAGAATAAATATAAATATATATATATGTACACATATCTCGATTGTCAAAATACGTTAAATAAGATTACATATATTAATAAATAAATATAAGGTATATGATTCTACATGGTCTTGAATATTAATAAATACATATTTTCTTTTTCAATAATATAGATATGTCCTCGGGTAGGTATTAAAAATCGCTACCATTTCGATGTTTCGATTAATAAATAAAATACATATATATAATTACATTACTCATATATATATTCTTTATATACAATATTTTATTTTATATTTATAAATATATATACAAATATACAATATACATATATTAATGTGTAATTCTTTGTTTTGTTGTTTTAATTTAATATTCAATTGATATACTTCCACTTCACAGCCCTTCTGTGTCTCCTGGGACCTGAAAATTATTTATAAAAGGAAAACTCACCCACGTCAAGGTATTTCCGGTCGGGTAGTACACAACAACCTTGATGAAGAAATCCTACCTAATTAATTGTATTTTTCAACTAATTTCAAAATAAATCCTTTCGACTATTTATTCCTATTTAATATTTTATTCTCGCTTGAATCGTATAAATTAGCTGATATTTAATTTTTCTTCCGAACGAAATCCTAATCCAGAAAACCCGTTGATTTAATAACACCTTTCTAGTTTAGGCTTTTGAATGATAGCTGTTTCAAATTCTTTTTCGAAATGATAGACTGATGATTAAAATTCCGGTTAAAACGACAAACACTTTTAACACTGTCGCTATACGCACGATGGATTTTAATTGAACAATTTATTAATTCTAAATTTCTTTTTATATAAATTGATAAGAAAATTTATTCCGAATTGTGCAAACTTTTAATTAACTTCTTAATAAATTAAATTTTTTTCCTCTTACTATTAATTTTAGAACAAAGGTTTAAACGTTTATTATTATCGAATCCCTTTTTTTTGTTTTTGTGTTTCTTTTAACCTAAGATGAAGTATTTATTACTATTATTATTATTTTTTAACCAAATTGACGTTAAATTATAATCTATTTTTAAATATCAATACGCGATCACGTTCACTTTAGATTAACGATAACAAACTCTTAAATTTAATTTGAATGTTTTCACTTTGAATGAAATAATTATTTTTAAATTTTTAATTAATTCACAATTCACTTTTTGCACTTCACTTAACACTTTTAAGCACTGAGTTTAAATTATATTTATTTTCACTGTTTAACCAAATTAAACTGATTTAACAAAACTTCACTGGTGGGGTTTTCAGAATTTAAGAACTGAATTTAAGACTTTTTACAAAACTTTCTAAGTCCAGGTACTTGTTCAGAATTTAACACTTAGATTATTTCACTAGAATTTTACCAATAGACGTAGTACTGCCATGTAACAACTTTTCAAACCCTCGGCGCGACTGCCCTCCTGACTGATGAGTTCCATCTTTTATACCCCTCTCAGGTTCCAAAAGACGTATCTGAATGTCTCTTGATGCTTAATTCTATCTCCTATCAACTCGTAAATCCAAACACCCCTTCCATCAATATCGAATGTGCTCCCATAAGATGTTCTGCTTTCCGGCTCTGGGCGGTAGTTAGTTTTTATCTCACAAATCTAAGTCGATAGGGTCCGAATCGGGTAAGTCTGTGTTAATCGCCCAAGCTTCCTTTGTCCTGTGTTCATACAAAATGTAGTTAAATTCTCATGATTTTGTGTTCCTTTTTTTTCTCAATTTGCGATAGGTCCGTCCTCAATAATATATATATACATCTCAATTTTACGCATCTCGTGTGAAAAATACCTAAATCCATGTTGAAATCCCTACTATGCAGTTTAGAATTTCGATTTATCTAAATTCTACTCAATTTTATTGTCACCTATATGAGCTTTTCCATTTTCACCAGTACTTTCTCTCTTAATGCCGCAGATTTGAATTTTTCCTTATCTTTTGGATTTTCTTTTATCCGCGACGTTTTCTTGCACAATTTTCTTCTTTATTCTTATGTCATTTCTCATAACTCTTTAACTAGTTATTTTCCAAGTCGTATTTATTTATTTCACGGATAAATTTGAATTGTATCACTTTTCTCCACTTGGATTATTCTTTATCTCCGTTCTTTACCCTTTCTTTCATCTTTTCTCCACTTTTCCCGATGTGTGTGGTCTCCAGGAAAATTTCATACTTCATCTATTATTAATTAATATATAATTTTCCACACTTCTATGGGAGATATACCTAATTAGACTCTGGGATATCTGTCACTTTTATTGCCTGATCCAATCTCCGCCCCATCCTCCATCCCTCACTTACAAGATTTCACATAAATTATATGTCTGGACACCTGTTTACGTTTAAAATTTTTGTACCAGACTCGTAAATTTAGTTTAATTTCAAACCTATTAATTTTTATCTCTTTTGACTAATCTAAATACTTCATAAGACCAACGTTAAAGTTAATCGCTTTTCCAATCGTTTATTACCTTAACGTAAATAAAAATCATGTTCGGATTTCGATTGTTTACCCTTCAAAATATACATGAGACCGCCAACCTTTTGTCTTGTTTCGATCCCTCCGTAATATTGGGTAACTCTAATATATATCTAACCTAATAATCATGAAAATGTCTACTTTTCCTGAATCTAATCTATCGATATATGTTTAATTTTACTGTCTTCTTCTAATACTCAATTTTCATTTTCCTAGAACCTTCGTAGCAGTCCAAAATCCCTGTACTATCCTTCCATTCGATCGCCGCACTTTTCTAAAAGTGTATTTTTTTGCGAGATTTTTCATTCAAAATTGATTTACCAATATGTCCGTTTCATCTTAAATTGATAACGATTAATTTCCATTGTTTCCAACACTCACTCCTCTCTTTAGTACGATTTTTATCGAACATGACACCCTCCTGCTATCATAAATAATTGCACTACAGTTGAAATTCCGCCAGTAACTTTCCTTTGCTTTTCCCGTCCCTTTTTTATACTATCACGTTTATAAATTTTCCATTGCATTTTCGTGCGTGTGTTTTTCAATTTGTAAAATCTTCAAAGCACTCGATTTCAACGGTTCGCCATCACCTAAATGTCTCGGTTATTGTAAACATTTCCTAGAGTTTGTCGCCTTGAACGTCAGTGTTTATGCCATAGTGCGTTCACCTCTAATTTTTGTGGGAACGGAAATGCAATTAATTATCTTTTTTAATGTCGGGTCCAAGGTTCAATCCTTTGTCTTTCGTAGACACATCCCCCTTCGTTCACTGATTGGTTACTCAAAATTTTTATAGCTCTTTGTTTAGATCTATTGGTTGACAACCTTCATTGTTTATTTTTAGGCCTAGAAAAGGGGAAGCCCTGTCTAGTCCTAGACGATTTTACGACCTCTCTGCTTTCGTCTTAGAACCTCGATATAATTTCAACTATTACAGGAGCCTACCGCAAGCAAGCTGGATCAATTCTTTCTCCGCCAGATGTCGTTAGCATGTCCGTTTTCATAAATAATTTGCATATTTTCTTGCAGCTATGGTTTATCTGTTTTTCTCTCACTGTGATTTAAAGCCTTTCATCACAGTTCCCCCCTCTGAACTCAATTTGCTGTGGCTAACGTTGTATACTACTTTAGACATCGAAATTGTGTTCAAAATGTAGTCTAGCTTTTCTCCCCCCTTCGTTCTGTTATTCCCTATCTCTCTTTCCATTCTGTTATTTCCTTTCTCTACCTCACTCTATCATTCCCTATCTCTCTCTCCATTCTGTTATTTCCTTTCTCCCCCCCCCTCATTCTGTTATTCCCTATCTCTCTTTCCATTCTGTTATTTCCTTTCTCCCCCCCCTCATTCTGTTATTCCCTATCTCTCCTTCCATTCTGTCATTCCCTTTCTCCCCCCCCCTCATTCTGCTATTCCCTATCTCTCTTTCCATTCTGTTTGGATTGTTAACAACCTTGACTTTGAATCACATTGTATTTTCTATTTTCTTTTCGCGTAGATTTTATTTTATGGAATTTTCTCTAATTTTGATAAACTCAAAATTAATCTCTTTTTTTCTGGGAAAAAAAACACGCCCCTCGACTCGCGTGTTTAGGTGGTCCTCAACCTGGTTGGACTAAGACCTCCCTCACAATGATTCATATAAAGATTGTTTGCAATCTCGCGGTCTATTGACCAACTGAAGGGCGGGTGGTCTCTTGGTGTGCAAATAATCGTTTGTTTTGGTTTTGTAAGTATTATATTTTTGTGAAATGTATATCTTTGCACGACCTCACCCAATCCGACAATCAGTGGTATACATGTTTCATTTAAACTTTTCCAGCATTTTGTTTTTTTTTTTTTTTCTTTCTTATTCGCTAAAATTTTTTGTGTAATTTCTAATTGTCTTTTCATAGATCATTCAAACAAGTTGTTCTAGCCTAGGTGTTGTCCATCCTAATTTTTTTTTATTTCATAAATGTTCTTAACTAACCTCCAATTTTCTCATCGTTCCTGTTTCCTTTTAAATTTTTTTTTTTTTTTGAAAATTTTACCTAACCATATCGTAATTTCTAATGTTCCCTTTTTATCTTTACCTAATGTCTACTCTAAATCTATAGATAACCTTATTTCAAGTTTTCAAAAAAGTTCTAACTCTATGCATTGTCAATTTAAAATCTTGTTTTATAAAACGTACCCTATCCTATTTATAATATATATATATTTTTTTTTGTTCCTTTTGTGGGTATATAACTCCCATACGCTTTCCTTCTGTGTTCTTACTTATCTAACAAAAATTTTCCTACGCACTAACACACAATTTTTTTTTTTTTTCTAAACTAGAAAATCAATATTATCGAAAAATTTTTCTCTTACTCTATTAGTAAATTAGAATATGATTGTCGCTTATTAAGAAATTTGTTCACTCAACCTTAAAGACTTAAGGACGACCCGCCCCTCGCAAACAAACTGATAGTCTAATATTTTAGTAATTTTCTTTCTCCCTCCCTCCTTAAATTATATCGTATTCTAACATATTTTTATTTGTATTTCTCAATCGTTTGTTTATTTAAAGTTTCAAATATTTGTAAATTTCGCATTTTATTCGTTGATTTCCACTATCTCTAAACTCGGTTTTTGTTCCTTATTACATGTATAGTATTTCGCTAAATGAATTGCGCTATAATCTCCTTTTATTTCCCGAGTTACCGGATCAATTAGCGTATACGTGTTACTATAAACTTCTGACCCAATTACATAAGGTCCATCGTAAAGCAGATTGAATTTTTTTATTTCTTTTTTGAGTAGGTTTGATTGTGTAAATTTTTTCAACTTGACCAAGGTCCCAATCTCATAAGTTATTAATCTTTTGTTGAGATTATAGTATTTCTGTCGATTTGCAGCGCTTTTCTCTAAATTTTTCCGTGCTGCTAATCTTATTTCATTTATTGTTTTCGTAGATTTTCCGCAGCCTTGAGTATACCTGTCTAAACTATAAGTTGGTGATTTCCCAAAAGCTATTTCATTAGGTGAAAATCCTGTTGAACAGTGTATCGAATTATTGTAGGTTTGTTCTATTTCTTTAAGGAAAGCCGCCCACTTGGTATGTTTTTCGTGACAATAAATACGGAAAATTCTACCTAATTCTTTATTCACGCGCTCTGTTATGTTCGGTCCGGGATTTCGTATTGAAGTATGTACGATTCGTATGCCCATCCTATTTAAGTTGTTTTCCCATTTCTTCGATGTAAATTGGGATCCGTTGTCAGTTAACAAAGCATCTATTTGTATTGTTTTATTAAAATCCTCTACACAATTTAACACGGTCTTAGTACTTGCTATCCTCAATTTATATAATTTTACAAATCTACTGAATGAATCTTGGATCACGAAAATGAATTTAACCCCTCCTATTCCTCTCGGTAAAGGTCCGTATAAATCTGCCATAGCTAATTGTCCTACTTCTTTGGTAATTATGGATTTACTCGGCCCTACAGTTGGTCGAATTTCGCGCTTCGCCAGCTGACATAGGTGACACCCTCTCACTATGCGTTTTATATCTCGGTGCATGCCTGGCCAATAATACCTATCTCCCAAAGCTGTCCCTGTTTTAAAAACTCCTCCGTGTCCAATTTCTAAATGTATCATTTTTATTAGTTCTTCAGTCAACTCTTGTGGTACTGCTAACACCGTTTTGTTTAGTCCTGTTGTGTAATATAAAGTCTTGCCTATTTTTTTGTAGTTTTTCAAATACCTATTAACATCTTTTGTCGGCGGCCCAAATTTTCCCTTGCGCAAATATCCGGAAATTTCTCCCAAAAATGTGTCTTGTTTTTGTAGTTCAGTTATATTTTCTAAGTGTTTTCGAATCTGTTGTCTACCTTTCACTGCAAAAGCTGCTATCTCTGGGCACGTGTTTTTCTCCTCCTGTACATTTTTTGCATCACAAGAATAACGAGATAAAATATCAGGCCCTATATTTTCCTTCCCTTTGACGTACTCTACAGTGAAGTTAAATTGATTTAAATACAAAATGCACCGTGTTAGTCGGCCACTGTACATCTTCCAGCTCTTTAAAAATGTCAATGCTTGATGATCCGTCCTAATTATTAAGTGTACTCCTCTTAAATATGTCTCAAATTTATGTAAAGCATATATTATCGCCCATAACTCTTGTTCTGACGTGGTCCATTTCAACTCCGGTCCTCTTAAAGCTTTGCTAATAAATCCAATAACGTGGTGATTCCCTTCCTCATCCAACTGATATAATTCTCCTCCTATGGCGAACCCCGAACTATCTGTCTGTAAATAATAAGTACTATTTGGGTCATGATGATGTAGAATAACTGTCTCTAAAAATAATGTTTTCACCCTCTCGAATGCGCGCTGTTCTGAGTCACCCCATCGCCAGGTTCTATTTTTCTGAAGTAAATCGCACAAAACCCGTGTTGTTTCCCCATATTTATTCGCGAATCTACGGTAATAATTACAAAGTCCAAGAAAGGCTCTAACTTGTTTTATTTTCTTGGGTACCGGAAAATTTTTTATGGCGTCAATCTTTTCCGGATCCATTTGAACTCCCAAAGGCGTTATAATATGTCCTAACATACGTACTTCTGTGAATAAAAATTGACATTTTTCGAGTTTACAAGTCATGTTTGCTTCCTTTAACCTCTCAAGCACTGCGTTTACATGTTCAAAATGATCTTCTTGACTACCACACGTATATATTATTAAATCATCTAAGTAATTAGCGCAGAATTCCCTCACCCCTGGTCCTAGAATTTTGTCCATTCCTCTTGAAAAACTCCCTACTGATGTTTTTAACCCCTGCGGTAATACCTTGTATACGTAAGATTTTCCATTGTATACAAACCCAGTATACTTGCGACTTTCTGGACTGATAGGTATTTGAAAGTAAGCTGAATTTAGATCTATTGTGGTTATGAATTTTACACCATGAAAACGCTGTATAATTTCTGAAGTTAATGGTGGTTTTTCTACTTCCGCCTGCATTCTGGTGTTTAAGAATCTAGCATCTAAGAGTATCCTAACCGTCCCATCTTTTTTCAAGGTAAATGTTAGAGGACTAGAAAACTGCGTGGCCTCTCTACTGATGATTCCTAATGACTCCAATTCTCTAATTTTTTCATCAATCTTATCTCTGTAAGCAAATGGTACTGGGTAGGATCGCTTAACGAAAGGCGTCTCGTCCGTCATTCTTATTTCGTGAGTGTACAAAGTAGTTAGACCCGGTTTGTCTATAAATACATTCTTATGTTTAATTAAAATCTTTTCTAACCCTTCTTTTCCTTTTGAATCTAAATTTAACTCAGACACAAAGGTCGTTATTCTACGCTCGAGGCACGCCGTATTATTTATTTCAGGGTTTAATTCAATACTAATTATTTTTCCACTTGTGAAATTTTGATTTCTAACCTCCTGTTTAGGTTTCCTGTGAATTACGGATGAATTTACTAACTCTATTTCCTTCTTCCCATTTCCTGTTTTTATTTTTAACTTTCTGTTCTCTCCACATTTAAATTCAGCTGTATATTCGTCTAACCAGTTGATACCCAATATAATTGGCCTAATTAACTTTGGTATTATTAAACACGGCGTATTTATTATAACATCTCCAAATCGCAACGGTACTAGAACCAACCTAGATATTCTCTGACTTTTGTGTCCTATCGCTACTTTAATCTGTATAGTCGTTACAGGCATAATAGGATAAATTGTTTGATCATTTAAATAATTTTCATAAAACTCTTGAGAAACGCACGTGATTTGACTTCCGGTATCTATTAAACAGTGAACTTCCGTGTTATCTATCTGTGCTTTGGCTTCCGGTAATAACGGTAAAGTGCTACCCTTTTCTACTTCCTCATAATCTCTGTCTTCGAAAATGTTGTTGAACCCACTAATTTCCCTGCTTGTTTTCTCTTCATTCACTTTCAATTGATTCCATTCATCCGTTATTTGTTGTAAAGAATTGACACATACTTCCACATCTATTTCCGCTTCCGTTCTCGTTTCTTCCGCTCCATCCTTTCGTCTTCTCACATTCCTTTCTGCTTTTATTGGAACAGTCATCCCTTGTTCATTTCTTCCCAGTCCTTTCATTGGATTCCACCCCCATTTCATCATAATCTTCAATGCAGTGTTGTGTTTTGGTGCCGGCGTCCCTCTTCCTGTGTGAGTCGTATTCATGAGGGCTAATGAATCAACCCTCGGCCGTTTCCCGAATTGTTTGCGATGACTAGCTCCTTGCCGCTTGTAGTTATTGTAGAACCTCCCTTTGAAGATGTCGAAGTTTCGGCACACTTGCTGCAGCTAGCGCCTCCTTCCACACTCTCTATTGCGTGAATTCTCTTCTTTATAGCGTGGTAACGGTCACGGTATTTGTCCTTCTTGGCGAACTCCTCCCCACTCCTTTTCTTTGTATTCCGTTCTTCCGGTGTGCAAACCATTGTATCTAGTTTTCGAAGAAACTCAGCAGCGACAATCTCATCTCCTGACTGCCCTGAAAACCATAGCGATTGAACTTCTTTAGGGTAATGTCTCATAATTTCGTCAACTACGCTTAACGGTGCCTCTGTGATTTTTAATGCTTTCGCTAAATCCCAATAATTCGCGAAATGAGTGAGCATGGATATATCTCTCTTGGCATCATATACACCTTCTGCAAGACGACGGCGAACCTCATTCTTCTTTATGTCTCCCCAATAGGTAGCTAAAAAATCTCTTTCGAAATCCAACATTGTTTCCCATCGCTTGTTGTATAACTTGGCCCACGTTTTTGCTTCCCCTTTCAAATTCTCCCGCACGACAATTAATGGATCTGTACGTTTCACTTTTCTAGTGTATTCTTTTATATCTTCTAAGAAACTTATGGGGTTTTGATTTCCACCGGAAAATGAAGGTCGTTCTTGCTGCGGTAGCATTTCCACTACTTGGAGAACGTTTTTCGGCGCACTATCCTCTCCTGTCACCGCCACTGTTGTTGGTCTTCCTAATTGTTTCTCAAGTTCCTGCATTTTATCAACAAGCGGTGCTAAAGCTGCTTGAATTATTGTAGTAATATCTCCGATGTTCACTGCTGACGTCCCAGCTGTAGCATTTTCCTCGATTGCCGTCACTAAAGCTTCTGTTTGCCTCCCCATTCCACGTTTTCCCACCATTTTCTTAGCTCTTCCGAGTGTTACCGGCTTATGTATCTATTTTTTTTTCCTTACTAAGCGACAACCTTAATATTCCTATTTTAATTTTCTTAATTATTTATATATATGTTGCCTTTCTTATTCTTTATATCTTTTTTCAAATTTTCTCGTTTTTCTTTTTTTTTTTTTTTTTTTTTCTAGATTTTTCTTGTATTTCATCACCTGATTGTTCCTGTAAATTTTCAAGTTCATTTATGATTTTGAAATACCTAACATGATTTTTTTTTCATATACCTATCACGATGTTTCCTCGAAATAGGTATATATATACACATATATATATCCCATCATAAGCATTCGTCAACGACATTAAAATCTCGAGCCAACTCCGAATTGTTTATTTTTTTTCTTTGAAATTGAAACTCGAATTCTCAAATAACACTTTGTCTTTTCAAAACAACGTTTATTTGTTTGGCCTATACTTGAATTCTTTATCGAATCCATTGACTGGGTTCTCTGTGTCTTAAAATATGTTTTAATAGTCAACAACCTGATCCGAATGTCAACAAAATTATCATGAGTAAATCTTACGTTATTTCAACTTACCCGTTTAGATGGTAAATTATATTATGTAAGATTAATCTTACCTCACAAAACAAAACATCAAATGTTTCACCCTCATTAATGTCTCTGCCGATTATCGAGATTTGTGATCCTGACAACAAGTATCTACATTGGCGGCACGTAGCGCGACCATTTGAATCTAACACGTGGTCCTAATGATTAACTATGATGTAATACAATTACACTTTTCTATTTTGATATTATTGTTATTATAGATCTATCTATCACATGATATGGGTGTAATATTTCCGCTATTTATTATGTTACAACATGATCATAATAGATTACACCCCAACATATCAAAATAATTGTTTTTCTTTTGTTTTATAATGATATTGATGTTAATCAAAAAAATATATATATATTTTTTTTTGTTAATCAATTGATATTAATCAATTTTATATTTTCCGTAATCATTATTTTTGCAAAACCAATGATATCTAGTAAGGTACATTGGGTGTTGTAAAACATTAATCAATTTAATTTCTCTAAACCTTTCTATCCTCCTCATAATTCTGTCGAATGTCTAGCGATGAAATAATAATTTCTTTTCCTGACTTTGTGAATAATTTGTTAAGTACCACGGCCCGCCGCTGGTCGGATATAAGATAAACAATAATTGTTTACGTTAATACTTCACGATATCCAAATGCAATGTTTATGTTATATTTGTTCCAGCTATCTCGTTTTGTGTCATTGTTTATTTAATCTCGACGTTTGTTATTTAATTTTTTGTTCCTCGGAGTGATACGTATTATTCAACGATGTTTCCGACTTTTTAAAATCTCGATGTTTATCTTATCAATTTTTAGATGTTCTTTGATGTCCCAATAAGTTCGATGTTTTTTGGGTTTGTCTGTTTATTAAACTTGCTTTATATCAACATTCCGATTTGTTCGATGAACCCAAAACATAAACAATGTTTTTGTTTACGGAACGCATTCCTCTCGAGTGAATGACATCATTAACCTACTTCTTTCATATTGTTTATACTATCGTATGAAAGGTATTTTTATTGACTCTAAAGTTCACGGTCATTTGAATTAACACATTTTTATTTATAAGGACACTTTTTGCATTATAAGATTTATTCGTTAACACTTTCTTTTTGGATTTATTGTTTGTTTACGTTAATCTATTTATTTTTAAATTTCACTGTATATTTATGTAATGTCGCACTTTTCTGATAAAATTTTTTTTCTTTTTGTTAACTCTTTAATTAATTTCGTCCTATTTATTATTATTATTTTCTCCGTTTTTGCAATAGGTTGACCAATAACTTTGTTTTTTTTTTTTCTCTCAAAGACTTATAAAACCTGAACCTCCTGGACACGGCTGTCAGTTGTAATGTTTCACCTTTTTGGGTGTGAGAGTAATTTTAAATATTTCTTTTTTTTTTTTTTTTTTGTTTAAAACAATATAGAATTTTCTTCTCTCTTGGCTATGATCGATGTTTAAATTTTTTTTTTTCTAAGGCTTTGCATATGTGTTCGCAGGGATGGAAAATTCCTCCCCTACAACACATAAGCCTCCATGAAAATTGGACCCTCTTCTTTGATATCTACAGAAAGCTACTTAAAGCTCTCTTGTACTATATATCTTTATAGACATATGTACTTAACTAATTAATACGTTATTTACGATCTTGAACGCAAATATACCCGTATTTATATTGTAATTAAATTCCATCAAACGTTGTGTAATTTTTTTGATTTATGATATAGGATTTTAATTACTTTCATTTTTGTGGTAACCCCCTTGGTTCTGATCGAGGTGTTGAGTTCAAAGTTGAATTAGTCTTTCTATTGCAAACCTAGACTTAAATGAATTTTCTGAATGAGCTAACTTTCCTATTGTAATTATTCTGATTCCCTGCACCCTAACAAAATCGTAGTTAAACGCTGATAAAAGATATTATACATGTTTATTTGGACAGGTAATTTAATATAACTCAAATGGTTAATTGTTAGTAAATTTGATTTTGGTGAACTTTTGTGTCTGTGTGGTACCACTCCTTTATGATTCTGCTGCTATAAGGTACATGTAAAGATTGATTTAGTAGGTTAATGTAATTAGTTAATTGCATATTTGACGAACTCGGAATAGCCCATTTGCTGGCATAATTTGGCTCCAAATCCTCCTGCAAGTAAACGAGATGATCGTGAGTCAACAAGAAATTTGCACAATCCTTTGACACGGCTCTTTGATTGATACCTAAGTTATCTCGTCCCAAAAAGCCTTCCACGTCATCATGTGCAGCCTTCAAGTTTCCCCTCGGGTCTCGATACCCCCAAATTCCGACCCCTCCTTGGACTACAATTTACTTAGGGCGAACCGGTTTCGTCCTATATACAATCATATACTCACGGTTGGTGTGGACTTACGGGTCGTGAATCCTCATTCCACGTTTAAGAGAGAATGCGAGAGTGGTCTACCGACCTAAATGCAAGCTGTATGCAGGTCCGCATTCTCCAGTAAACAGTACATACGAATAAATATATGTATACATACAGTTTGGGAAAGGTTTATAACTCGCAATACGAGGCTATCTACCTCGCATCCCGAGCTCGGATCTCGCGCCAAGAACTCTGCGAAGCTCTAGGTCTGGTAACCGAATATATACGTAAGGATAAGGTTATACTAATAAATACTAGTAGAATAAGGTCATATTTGATAGTTTGTTTTGGAGAGCTATCGAACTCCAAGCTTTTGTTTGTTTGGTTTTGACGTTTTTATTTAAGAGAATCGCCATCTCTATTGGATTTGGTTAATGGTCTTGTTATAGGAGCGACCACTGCCTCCTATTGATGAACTGTATTTGTTTTAAATTTTACCTCCAGGGTTCAACATTAATTTTTGTTCATCCTATCCCGTGATTTTCCAATTGTTTCAAGTAGTTGATTGCCACATTAGAGAGTACTCGACCCTCAAATATCTCAGGCAACTGATGGGGTTTTGTATGAGCACCCAATCAATAATATTCAAATGTTTCGTATAATTATTCGATATAAATCTTCCTAACCCGTGATTTTTCAATTGTCGTTTGTGATTGATAGGTATTTGAGCGCACGCAGCTTCCAGCTGGTTCAGATAACTAATAAAAATCTATGCGACTATCTATTCAATGATATTTAAATGTTTCATGTAATATTTCGATATAAATCTGGCTAACCCGTGATTTTTCAATTGTCGTTTGTGATTGATAAGTATTTGTAAGCACGCAGCTTCCAGCTGTTTCAGGTAACTAATAAAATCCTTTGTGACTAACTAATTAATGGTATTTAAATGTTTTATGTAATTTTTTGATGTAAATCTGGCTAACCCGTGATTTTTCAATTGTCGTTTGTGATTGATAAGTATTTGTAAGCACGCAGCTTCCAGCTGTTTCAGGTAACCAATAAAAACTGTGCAATTATCTAATCAATGGTATTTAAATGTTTTATGTAATTTTTTGATGTAAATCTGGCTAACCCGTGATTTTTCAATTGTCGTTTGTGATTGATAAGTATTTGAGAACACGCATCTTCCAGCTGTTTCGGGTAATTAATAAAATCCTTTGTGACTAACTAATTATGGCCAAGGTCGTTTTCAAACTATGCGGTTGACCCAATTCTCCAGTGATCCTTTGTTTTGTAAACAAATAATATAAACATCTCCTGACACACTAACCTAAATGTGAGATTTGTTTATTTTAAAATTCCTTAGAAGTCATTTGTGCCTCTTTACTGATTCAGTTATGATACCGTTTATTGTGCATAGTTAATTTAAATATTTTTAATTCCTTTATTGAAGTTAAACTATTTATTTCATTTTCCGAATTTAGTAAATTTACTAGGTTAAATGAAGAATAAATATAAATATATATATATGTACACATATCTCGATTGTCAAAATACGTTAAATAAGATTACATATATTAATAAATAAATATAAGGTATATGATTCTACATGGTCTTGAATATTAATAAATACATATTTTCTTTTTCAATAATATAGATATGTCCTCGGGTAGGTATTAAAAATCGCTACCATTTCGATGTTTCGATTAATAAATAAAATACATATATATAATTACATTACTCATATATATATTCTTTATATACAATATTTTATTTTATATTTATAAATATATATACAAATATACAATATACATATATTAATGTGTAATTCTTTGTTTTGTTGTTTTAATTTAATATTCAATTGATATACTTCCACTTCACAGCCCTTCTGTGTCTCCTGGGACCTGAAAATTATTTATAAAAGGAAAACTCACCCACGTCAAGGTATTTCCGGTCGGGTAGTACACAACAACCTTGATGAAGAAATCCTACCTAATTAATTGTATTTTTCAACTAATTTCAAAATAAATCCTTTCGACTATTTATTCCTATTTAATATTTTATTCTCGCTTGAATCGTATAAATTAGCTGATATTTAATTTTTCTTCCGAACGAAATCCTAATCCAGAAAACCCGTTGATTTAATAACACCTTTCTAGTTTAGGCTTTTGAATGATAGCTGTTTCAAATTCTTTTTCGAAATGATAGACTGATGATTAAAATTCCGGTTAAAACGACAAACACTTTTAACACTGTCGCTATACGCACGATGGATTTTAATTGAACAATTTATTAATTCTAAATTTCTTTTTATATAAATTGATAAGAAAATTTATTCCGAATTGTGCAAACTTTTAATTAACTTCTTAATAAATTAAATTGTTTTCCTCTTACTATTAATTTTAGAACAAAGGTTTAAACGTTTATTATTATCGAATCCCTTTTTTTTGTTTTTGTGTTTCTTTTAACCTAAGATGAAGTATTTATTACTATTATTATTATTTTTTAACCAAATTGACGTTAAATTATAATCTATTTTTAAATATCAATACGCGATCACGTTCACTTTAGATTAACGATAACAAACTCTTAAATTTAATTTGAATGTTTTCACTTTGAATGAAATAATTATTTTTAAATTTTTAATTAATTCACAATTCACTTTTTGCACTTCACTTAACACTTTTAAGCACTGAGTTTAAATTATATTTATTTTCACTGTTTAACCAAATTAAACTGATTTAACAAAACTTCACTGGTGGGGTTTTCAGAATTTAAGAACTGAATTTAAGACTTTTTACAAAACTTTCTAAGTCCAGGTACTTGTTCAGAATTTAACACTTAGATTATTTCACTAGAATTTTACCAATAGACGTAGTACTGCCATGTAACAACTTTTCAAACCCTCGGCGCGACTGCCCTCCTGACTGATGAGTTCCATCTTTTATACCCCTCTCAGGTTCCAAAAGACGTATCTGAATGTCTCTTGATGCTTAATTCTATCTCCTATCAACTCGTAAATCCAAACACCCCTTCCATCAATATCGAATGTGCTCCCATAAGATGTTCTGCTTTCCGGCTCTGGGCGGTAGTTAGTTTTTATCTCACAAATCTAAGTCGATAGGGTCCGAATCGGGTAAGTCTGTGTTAATCGCCCAAGCTTCCTTTGTCCTGTGTTCATACAAAATGTAGTTAAATTCTCATGATTTTGTGTTCCTTTTTTTTCTCAATTTGCGATAGGTCCGTCCTCAATAATATATATATACATCTCAATTTTACGCATCTCGTGTGAAAAATACCTAAATCCATGTTGAAATCCCTACTATGCAGTTTAGAATTTCGATTTATCTAAATTCTACTCAATTTTATTGTCACCTATATGAGCTTTTCCATTTTCACCAGTACTTTCTCTCTTAATGCCGCAGATTTGAATTTTTCCTTATCTTTTGGATTTTCTTTTATCCGCGACGTTTTCTTGCACAATTTTCTTCTTTATTCTTATGTCATTTCTCATAACTCTTTAACTAGTTATTTTCCAAGTCGTATTTATTTATTTCACGGATAAATTTGAATTGTATCACTTTTCTCCACTTGGATTATTCTTTATCTCCGTTCTTTACCCTTTCTTTCATCTTTTCTCCACTTTTCCCGATGTGTGTGGTCTCCAGGAAAATTTCATACTTCATCTATTATTAATTAATATATAATTTTCCACACTTCTATGGGAGATATACCTAATTAGACTCTGGGATATCTGTCACTTTTATTGCCTGATCCAATCTCCGCCCCATCCTCCATCCCTCACTTACAAGATTTCACATAAATTATATGTCTGGACACCTGTTTACGTTTAAAATTTTTGTACCAGACTCGTAAATTTAGTTTAATTTCAAACCTATTAATTTTTATCTCTTTTGACTAATCTAAATACTTCATAAGACCAACGTTAAAGTTAATCGCTTTTCCAATCGTTTATTACCTTAACGTAAATAAAAATCATGTTCGGATTTCGATTGTTTACCCTTCAAAATATACATGAGACCGCCAACCTTTTGTCTTGTTTCGATCCCTCCGTAATATTGGGTAACTCTAATATATATCTAACCTAATAATCATGAAAATGTCTACTTTTCCTGAATCTAATCTATCGATATATGTTTAATTTTACTGTCTTCTTCTAATACTCAATTTTCATTTTCCTAGAACCTTCGTAGCAGTCCAAAATCCCTGTACTATCCTTCCATTCGATCGCCGCACTTTTCTAAAAGTGTATTTTTTTGCGAGATTTTTCATTCAAAATTGATTTACCAATATGTCCGTTTCATCTTAAATTGATAACGATTAATTTCCATTGTTTCCAACACTCACTCCTCTCTTTAGTACGATTTTTATCGAACATGACACCCTCCTGCTATCATAAATAATTGCACTACAGTTGAAATTCCGCCAGTAACTTTCCTTTGCTTTTCCCGTCCCTTTTTTATACTATCACGTTTATAAATTTTCCATTGCATTTTCGTGCGTGTGTTTTTCAATTTGTAAAATCTTCAAAGCACTCGATTTCAACGGTTCGCCATCACCTAAATGTCTCGGTTATTGTAAACATTTCCTAGAGTTTGTCGCCTTGAACGTCAGTGTTTATGCCATAGTGCGTTCACCTCTAATTTTTGTGGGAACGGAAATGCAATTAATTATCTTTTTTAATGTCGGGTCCAAGGTTCAATCCTTTGTCTTTCGTAGACACACCCCCCTTCGTTCACTGATTGGTTACTCAAAATTTTTATAGCTCTTTGTTTAGATCTATTGGTTGACAACCTTCATTGTTTATTTTTAGGCCTAGAAAAGGGGAAGCCCTGTCTAGTCCTAGACGATTTTACGACCTCTCTGCTTTCGTCTTAGAACCTCGATATAATTTCAACTATTACAGGAGCCTACCGCAAGCAAGCTGGATCAATTCTTTCTCCGCCAGATGTCGTTAGCATGTCCGTTTTCATAAATAATTTGCATATTTTCTTGCAGCTATGGTTTATCTGTTTTTCTCTCACTGTGATTTAAAGCCTTTCATCACAAGCATTTGACTGTCCAAACAGGAAGGTTTCCCGTTTTACAGACATATTAACAGGTTTCAAATAATCATACATATACACAATTACAATTACATAACAGTAACATTACAAAATACATAATAGTAACACAATTACATAATAATAACACTATCTTGTTGAATAATATGACAAGCAAATTGAGTAGGTAATACACTAATGGCGAATATAAGAAAAATAAAAAAAGGGTAAAAAATTTAAGAGAAAATAAGTAGGTATGTAAGATTGCATGTTTTAGTAATATTTCGGAATCAGTCCTGCCTAGATCTAATAACAATTTTATTATTTTTCGACTAAAAGATGACAATTCACACAGTTTCAGCTGTGAAGAGATTTTATTATATATTTCAGGACCGAGATATGAGAATAGTTTTTGATTAGCCGCTCTGTTGCTTGTTGGTACGGAAAGGTCATTTCATCCCTTCTGGTTTGATGTTTGTGTTCGGCTGTTTTCATTTTATTTTTATTTTTATGAACGTAGATTACTATTTTATAATACGTATAATACGTAACTATGATAAATCCAATCAAGGGAATGACAAAAACGCAATGTTCAAACTTTGGCGAAAATCCCCATTTACAAAAATGGCAAGGAGAAAATACAAATAATCTCATGCGAAAATAGAATTCTAAGAAAATAGACCTAGTAGGTTTCAAACAATTTTCTCTTTTGAACTATGTAATAACTTGAATGGGTTGACTTTGATAATAAGATAGTCTTCTAACCATTATAGAGGCAGCATCCCAAACGAAGTTGTTATTTTCCCGAGAGCAAATCTTGTTAGACAACTTACGATGCTCTCAGTTAGTCGTGGAACTTTAGCATTTCGGCAAGCTCTAACAAATTATCTTGTGAACTCAGCTATATTCTAATCAAAGTCATTACACGGATTATAACAATGTAGAGGAATACATCTCACGAACAGCTTAGGGTTGTATTCTAGATGACGTGCATCTACTTAGATATTTCGCTAATCAATCTTGTGGAATTATAATTTGTAGGAATGACGAAACGTAATAAAGATTAGCTTTTCGTACTCTTACTCGTAGGTATTGCCTAATGGATTTTGTCACATCTTCTTCCCTTGTCCATTGATTATATCGTATTTAATAAACAAAGTAGACCTTTTAAGATATAGGTTTATTTTTAGATAAAGGTCACTTTGTTAAAAAAAATCAAGTCTTAAAATTGAACACTGAGAATATTTATATTTAACTCCATGTATTTTCAATCGTAAGGGAAGAGAAAATAGCAATCGTAAAATCATGCAATGTGCATTTTTTATGTAGTGTCTTCTGCGTGCAAAGTCGTCTCTTCTCCAAGCTTCAACTCTCATAATACTGTGTTTATCTGAAATGACCTGGCAGATTAGTATCTTTTTCGTATATATTTGTAAATAATTAGATATAGCCTTGGAAGTCATATTTGTACAGCGCCCTTGAGATGATTTTTCTCAAAAAACGGGGCAAAATTATTACTATTATTATTGTCCTATTCGGGTTGGGACAAATCGCACTGGAATTGTAATTTTGCATGTGAAACCATGTTGTGGAACCATACCCGAAGCTTAAAACATACACCCATCATCCATTGCATTGGTGTCAAACTGGGTAATGCGCACCCTTTCACTCACTCGCGCTATTACAAAAACTACTTGAGGGAGAAAAGTACCAAAGCAGGTACCAAATAAATAATTATGCGCGGTTCGGTAAGTCAATCGTTCGTTCATGAATGAAGAGTTTTTTTTTTAGTAAAATTAACTATGTTTTCATCATTATTTAACAAAAAAACACGTTAAAAATATGCAAGCCATAAGAATAATTTTGACATAAATTTAATGAATTAATGGAAAAAATTGCAACAAAATCGTGAGGTAATTGCTTCACCCCTCATGGCAACTGTTTTGTTTCATATCATATTATTGTAGCACAGTGCCATAGAGCATAGTACTTTGGTACCTAGCCTCCTCAATCAACTTTTGATCGAGTGAAAATGCACACATTACCAATTGTGACACAAGTTGAGGACAATGACACAACATGAGAACGGGTCGCTTCTACGATTCGTTCTTAAGTTCAACAGCTCGGCTGTGGAACGAACTGCCGGCCTCTGTGTTTCCTCCCTCCTACAACATGGGACTCTTCAAGACCCATGTTCACTCCTTCCTCTCCACAAAAAGACCCTCCACACAGCATCCCCAAAGATGACATAGGCCCTGAGGGAAATTATTTTCTTCAGGGCCTCCTGTGTGGAGTAAATATAAAAAAAAAAAAAAAAAAAAAAAAAGTGCAGTGGATGCTGGATTTTTCGTAAGGAATGAATTACACATTTGAAAAAACGGTTTTAATCTGGCATGCCTAAAGAAGCGGCTTCCGTCCAGTGATGACCCTGCCACTCCTCTCACAACTCTGATATTACTTTCCCCAACTTTGCCTGTTGCAGTCTAATGCACGTCTTCCCTCTGGAACTGCTGCCAGTATTTTTTACGGAAGTCAGTATTATGGTATTCCGAATGTATGTCCATTACGTCCAAGCCACGTCATCTGCATCATTTTTAATGACGAGTAGTACGAGTTCAATTCTGATCATAGTGATATTTGTTGAATATTTCTTGGATAAATCCTTTGACGATCACCTATTTTGCTCTGGACTAACAGAAATAATATGCAATACATTTGCACCTCACAATGTTGCAAAAGAGTTTAGTTATGTCCACCTTTTCTTAATCCTTTTGACATCTTGCTTTTCCCATTCGCGAAGGCTCGCGCCCATTAAAGCCGATAGCTCTCTGTAAGTAGCCAATTCATCTCACGTGTGAGTGGTCTCTGTTTCTCTTCACTTGCTTTACATATTACAAATAATTAAGTGTTTACTTATTTAAAAATTTTATTAAAATAAAATTAACGTGGCTTAACCACAGTTTGAAAATGGCCTTGAGAGCCGAAACAGCTGTAACAATAACAAAAACCAAAAAATACTTGCAGAACTTAATAATTATATTATTAAATTTGATTTTAATTAAATTTTTAAAAAATTAAATGGAGTTCTACGAATGAAACACAAAAACAATAAATAAGTGTTTACTGTCCGAATCGGAAGATTTCCCGTTTTAGGGCAATGTGCTAAAATACTACATCCAGCATAATCCAAATTAAGTGTAGAGATTGTGATAGTTTACTCAAGAATATCATTGACCTACTGTATTTTTATCATACGAATACTTTATTAAATTATTTAGTTAATGTTTAAATACTTTAAACGGTACCTACATAGATCCTCATAATTTATTTGGCCATTTCAGTTCCAATGTGGAGTGTTTTACATTATCCGAATAAGTTGGAATAAATGAAGGATTTTTATAGATACGATCTAATTGGATTAAATACAAAGAAAATATTATGATAGCTTATAATTCAACTAAGGATAAGAAGAATATTCGTACCTTCAACTCTTTGTATTGCCTTGTTTGAAGGGGAAAACTCGCAAAAGAATTTCCTAATTTCTTGCGATACAAACTTTAATAAGTTGGTCATAAAGTTGAGTCGTGACGTTTATATCTCTCATGATAAGCTGGCTTCAGTTGTACTAACAAAATGGTTGCCCTTAATTCACAGATGATGATAAGATTAAATTGGTGCTCTTTTTTAATGTGACATAAAACAATGAAATAATTATATCCAAAAGGGATAAGTTCACAGGATTTTGCTATCACAACTAAACCCATATTACTCGTACGCTGGTTTAAGGGGGTGACAGATTACGCTTTGAGTTCAAAGCCGTCGTTTTATAACTCCAAATTGCTTGCCATATAATCCCATACAGACCTGCCATACCTGAAAAAATGATGTGTTATAAGTGTGGTCGTGGCGAAGATATGCGCCGTTATTTGATAGCCAGGCTATATTTCAAAAATATACGACCCCCTCCACTACCATAGGCAGGTCAGAACAATTTACTTAACGCCCTAATTACTCGGCTGTCATCTGTCAAAGTGACAGATCACATACAAAGAAATGATATTCCGCGGCAGTTCCTCAATTGATCTGACCATCTCCTCTTCTAAGGAAGATTATAGCGTAGTGTGTCACCCCAACGTATAATACGTATATTCCACGCCCAAATTATGCGCGTATAATATAGGATAATGTGTCCAAGGCTTGAATGTCATCTAAAAACTATAAAAAAATTAACAGGGATAAATTCAAAAAAATATCTTATTAGTGTGAATATGAATAATTAAAAAAGGGTCAAGGGTATCAAACAGTATTTATTTTTACGCCTAGAAAGGAATTATATAAAAGTGTTACAAGATGCAGTGTACATAGGAAAATATCACAAAGAAAATGATAAAGTAGGTACAAAATAGATCTATGAATAAACAAATATAAAACTGCGATTACAAGTATAGTGAGAATATAATGAAAATAATAATAATAATAAGACTAAATATGAAAAAAATGTTAGTAAAACGTTGGTAGAATCAAAAAATAAAGTGACATACAATAAATATAATCTCGAACAACACTTCATACAAGACAAACAACTAAAACTACATAACCAACGCTAAAATAATTTGTAGGATTCGACAAAGTGCTGGGATAGATTACGCTTAGTTGTATAAAAATATGAATAGACCCCCTAACCTGTTGCCTAGATGCCCTAGATCATGCATCTTATTGGTTAGTGAGTGTGTCCGATATTTGGTTGTGTATGTATTATAGAAGAATTTTACATTTTGTCTTATAACTAGTCGGTACATGGAATTTTATAGTGGTGACGATGGATGTCAATTAAGTATGTTTTTGGATTTGTGACGAATCTGGTTATGTTAATTTATATTGAATGGATGTTTTGTACGTGATGGGTTAACACAAGGTGTCCGGTAAACCTTTATTGATGGAAGACTTAAACTTCCTGGTTTATACTTCTGTGGTTTTTTTAAAGCTCTTATGCATAAAAAACGTGTTTTTATAATTTTTTGACCAAAGTTTCAGCTCCCGTGGAGTTATTTAATAAATATTCTAAAATGGTTTCAGATGTGCCATTTATATTTTTAGAAACAAAGAGTATTACTGTTATTTTTGTTACGGAGCGGATACAGTTTATATATGGTTCCCGTGAGCACTTAGGCCTTAGGCCCATTGTGCTATCTCTCATTTTACTTTATTCCTTTAACAGTCACCCGGTACCTTTTATAAGTTCACCAGTGTTCTCATTGTGTATGTGGTTATGTTTTCTGGTTCCACAATATGTCTTCCCAGGTCTCATTCCTCCTATACAATCCTTCATGGTTCCCTAAAAGTCCCACGAGGGAAGAGGGCCACATCTCTCGTCTCCTCTCCTCCTTGAATTGCACCCAAGACACCTGATTAGAAATCCGCCGCATTTGTAAACTCACCTACCAACCAGTCTGTGTAAGATAAAATGGTGCACATTCAATAGTAGAAGTCTTAGCTTGTAGAGGAATTGCACCCAAGACGATCAGAAATCTGACGTGCATTTGCAGGTTGAACACTTTATACACTCAGCCACTTTCAGCTGCTTAACGCAATATTTGCATGTTGTATCCATCTTATGTTTGGCTTGTGGCTGCAATAGGTTACAATACTGTGGGTAACTTGAAGATTTTTGAAGAATAACTAAAACTCTAGATTTAGCACTTTTTATACTCCAGAAAAGCACTCACTTTCGTATTTCAATGCATTTCTACGAATATTATCAGCTGGTATAAGAATTGTAGGATAAAGGTGGATGTTTTTAGAAGAAAATATAAGATTAATAGGGAGCGAAATGACAAACGTCAGATTTGTGATGATTCTGTTATATGTTTTGATTGTCTGATGTTTTTTTTGTCTGATATGCAAAACAATGCGTTAAAACAGGACTTCACTACGCTTAGTCAAATACGAATTATTAATTAATTAAAATCCTGGTATGCGCCCGAGATACATTATAATGCTTGCTAAATGACGCAATTATTTCAAATAAATTGACCATGGATTAACAGAATCGAATGATTTATTTGGATGATAAATGGAATCACCATTATTAACTGCAGTTTTCAAGCATTAACATAAATGAATAATGCATTACATTACTTATTAATGCGCTAATTAATACTCTGTGGTAATCAATATATGAACATTAAATTTAATTAACGTAATTTTCCTTTTGTTCCAGGTAAGCTTTTCGACTCCTTTCGATTATTGGTAAGTCAATATAATTTTCTTTTGTACGTACGTACAGAAGGTATTTTGTTTTTGTGATTTATTTTTGGGGTACTATGCCGTGTTGCGCTACCTTCTTCTTTAGCCAACGTTTCGGACAGCATTACAGTGTCCATCATCAGGGCAGATGTAGTGTATTTATTTATATTGTTTTAGTTTATTGGAGAAACTAAAACAATATAAATAAATACAGTTTATTGGGGAAACTAAAACAATATAAATAAATACATTACATCTGCCCTGTATACATATTTTTTATAAATATTTACATTTTACATATTTCTACGAACCAGTAAAGTCTCCATATAAAATTCACATTTAAAATTGAATTTAAAGATGTCATTTTAGATGTGTATTTTAAGATGTATTTTTATTTGTTTAAATATAAACAAATGGTTATTATTTATATTTAAATTGAAGTCAGGATTATTTCGGTGCAGAAATTTTGGGACTAACTACCACTTGTATTCCTCTTTGCTCAGAATACTAATGGAGGGAAACAATTATACCAAGTCATAGGAAATTTATCTATAAACAAATATCAAATGTTGTTAATGTAGCAAATCAGATATGCACAATAAATAATAATATATTTTTTTACCATAATGCAATATTATTTTTTATTTAATTTTAAAAGTAATAAAAAAAAAATTAAATGTTTTTTTTAAGGATTGTAACTTCCTTCCCAAAGACTGGTGGCAACTGCGCTACCGACCTTGCCAGATGCCGATCGGGTAGAACCGACATTTTTTTTTTTTTCTAACTTTATTTATTTTCATTTCTTTACATATATTATACATAATAATAGACAGTAAATAATAACATAATGTATATTACCAAATTGTATACACAAGAAATGAAAACCCACTAAGGCACTGCCTGAGTGTGGGTAATATAAAACCATTACTATATTTCAAGTACCTAAGTATAAAACATATAAGTAGAAAGAGTTTTTTTTTGTTTATAGTTATTATAAAAGTTTCTTACATAAACTGCTGTAATGTCATCCGATTTCAGATTTACACAAACATTGATAAAATGCATTGTCATCGACAACGAGTCTATCTGCCGGGTTTCAGCTCGATCGGATATCGAGAAGTAGGTTAATTTCCGCATCCCAGATTCGCTTTCATTCACGAGCAAAAACAAAAGAAAAATTCAAGCAGCCCTGTCTAAATTAATCTCTTTCTTTTCAAATCTATTTTGAACGCATTTTCTGAGACAACGCACACATATTTAAATTTAAAAACAAAAATTTATGAAATTTTTGCCACCAATTTAGAAAATTATTAAGTACTTAGAATTGAGTTAAAAAATTCGTTCTCGGAAATTTTTTGTGGAAATACAACTTTGTTACATCCATTGGAATTTATTTCATCATATAATTTTGTTTATAAATATTTTAAAAGTTAAATTAACTTTTAATCATAAAAAGTCGATAAGTTAACGATGTTCAGAAGGTAGACAAAGTTTTAATGATTTATCGATAAAAAAATTGTAGAAATAGCTTCCTGCTACTATATTGTAAAAAGCAAAGGCAATTTCGAATAAATTGTAACTGAAGAGCCTGTCACAATGAGGACTGACTTCCATTTTATTATGAATTTTCTTGATGGTGTTGAATTTGTTTGCCCGTTTGACGTTTGATGTGAAAAATTGCTGACAATTAGGCCATCTCGAAAATAACTCTTCAGACAAAAATAGCGGCCGCTTTATTTTATTCAAATTGTTTCAGATTCAGTTGTAGAACAGCTTAATGTTTGAAAATTTGGTTACTAGGCAAATTAATGACGAATTTTATTATTTATTTGAGTCCCGGCGTTGCCCGTGATTTACGTAGAGTAGACAGTAATTTAAATCAAAAATAGACAGTAATTTAAGGGTTCATAATATCAACAACAAGTATCAAACATCTGTTTTAAGGGGTGGGAAAAGGGGATGGGGTGGTTTATAGAATTTTCGTGTTGACTGTAACTTTTCTGTTAGTCTTGAAGGCCGGAAGAAATCTCACAATAAATCTATAGATTTGTAAATAATTAAATCCACGCCGCCCACCACAGACAATCTTATTTACATAAATAGAAGATAGATTTAATTATTTACAATCAACGTCCTTATGATCTATTAAATGATTTTTAAATATCTATTAAATGGATTTAGTGAATGATATAGAGAAAAAAGTCAAAGCGTGACTCACTTTTGAAGATCTACTGCAAAATACTATGTAAACACATGGAGAAAAATTAATTTTGCTAATTTATTAGGGACCTCTTTAATTATTGCCTATTCCGGTTAAAACCGGAATGCAGGCCTTGAATTAACGGAATTCCTCATACATTCAACAAATAAAGAATACATTATAATGATGTTTTTTATATTTAATTATTGTGATGTAATAAGTTGATTATTTAAGCGATAGATAGCGCTAGTCATAAAGCTTACTTCAGAGTCCAGCAGATGTCGCTAGAATGTAACAGATGCTTGTGAGGTTATAGTGACAGGGAACAAGCTTCTCAAACCAGAGAATTACCAACCCTCGGGTAATGAACAGTGTAGCTAATTCCAGACCTATTATTTAACGTAAATAAACACCATTATAAGTAGAACCTTTTACTTTTTAATGAATAGTTCCCAACTCTTAAATCTGCAAAGTAAGACAGATATAACAATTATCTTCTTGGGTAATTTCTTCTAAACTTAATAAACGTCAGTGCGTAATTCTGGCAATGTAATATTGGAAAGTGATATTCACGCTTTGTAATTTTGTCTTGTAACCGTCCGTTAAGAAAGGTAACTCTGTATGAAGGATTGCTCGTTTCCGGAAAGACCCGATGCTTTATTGTGTTCTATATAGACTCCAGACCAGATTACAGTTTTTGTACGAGGACAACAATTTATGCGGTTGTGGTTATTATATTTATAAAAATGTTATAATAATTCGCTAGAAGCAAGAAATTCGAAGAAATCAAGTAAAAATAGTATAAATCTGAACATTTTACACGACTGAACATTTTACACGACTTCTTCTTCTTTTTTCGTATGGTGGGGGGGTCAGAGGGGAACATCTAGGTCTGCGAGCCAGTCTAGGGCCTAATCCCGCCAGGGAATGAATGGAGCGAGCATTTGTTGACCACATATTCGGTGGTCTGCACCGCACCACATTCACACATCACCACCATTAAGGCACCATCTGTGCATCATGTGGGCACAGTGGCTATGGGAGCACCTTAACCTATTGATGGCGGAGCAGGTTTTGCGAGGCAATGAGAACTCAGGCTGTCTCTCGGTGGGATTCTGTATGAGATGGGCATTTCCCACGTTGGCCGTTTGCCACTTAAGTTTCCACCTATCTTCTGGGGTGAGAGGTAATCGGAGGAGCATCTCTTCTTCCACCCAGAAGGGCTTTCGGGACTTCAAGCGGCATGCCGGGTGGGAGACGACATCTTCATGCAAAGGTATTGCGCTTTTTTGCAGCTCCTTGTATTCCCTCAGTGTTAATCACTTGATGTTGAGCAATTTCTCACCTGATTTTTGGCCGGGTTATGTTTGCAAGTACGAGGAGCCAAGAGAGAGGAGTAGATTTTAAAGTCCCGCTGATTGTTTGCATTTACACGACTTCTTGTTAGATAAAAAATTATATAATATTTGCATTAGGAATGTAGCACCAAGAGCAGCAAGACAGGAAAAACCAATTTTTATCCCATAAATTACAACCATTTCATGAAATTACTAAAACAGATAGAAGGCCTGTTTCTGACATGACTTTTACTATTAAAATTTTTAATGATATTCTAGACAGACCTAATTTACTCAGCTTAATTACCTTCTAAATAGCAACTATTAGTTACTGGATCCAACATTCTTTCTAACTGTTACAACACTATAACAATCTCTTACTCACTCAACATTGAAGCTGTCATCTCAAAAACAGAATGTAAAGATCTTAACGTTTACCTTGATAGCAAACTTATATTTATTATTAGTATTAGTAAATAGGTCGGAAAATATTAGTTTTGTCCTACGTCTAAGTAAATAGGCGTACAAGTGTTACGTTATATTTCACATTAGTCAGAAGTACACTGGAATTTGCATCGTGAATTTGGAATCCACAATAAAAACTTTACATGGATAGTAAAGAACGTATTCAAAACAAATTTAACAATAATTTTAAACGTACATTTCAACACTCGCAGCAAAGGCGAGTAGTAGCTGATTTAACATTTATACGTAGAATTACAATAACATCGACTGTACTGAACTTCTGTCCCTTATTAATTTTAACATACCTTTCGGACGTCCACGACAGTTAGCGCTATTCCAAACGAATAATTACAAAACAAATGCAGCAGCTAATTCGCCAATTAACCGTGTTCTTCATTTATTCAATAATATTTGTCTCAACTTTAACATCAACATTGTCCAAATTTAAACGTGGTAACATGTCACACACACTCACACATACACACACACACCTATACACTACACACATCACCTGGTAATTACTGAATATACATACCATATACAAGACATTACATGGAAACATAATATCATAGGTACCCACCATGAAATATTTAATATCTGTAAAATGTTCATCGCGGTAGCCAATGTACTGTTTATTTCTATAATATAATAAATACTGTCCGGACTTATACCTGCTTCATACGAGACTTTTTTTCACACTGATCCACATATCGGGGCCTATACGATTTTTTTTGCTTTACACGATCATTATTTTCATACTCGATAGTTGACATTACATTATTATTATTATTATTTTTTTTTAAATTTTTATTCCAGATTCGGGGAGGGTGGTGCAATCCCACGAGCTCCATATTATACATAGAATATATATAAAGTAAATATAAAAAAAATATTGTAAGATAATACATACACAATAAACGAAAACAAAAGACCATAATAATAATGCAAAAAAACATAATGAGATTAAAGTTTTTTTTTTTAAAGAAAAAATATTTTAAAATATATATATTTTAAATATATATATATATATTTATCTATGACATCAGGATTTGGCTCCATCGCTTGTAAATAGGTCCCTGCCAGAAGTGCAGTGCTGCCATCACAAGACCGTTTTCGCTCGCGGCTAGTCGTGTTCGAAAGCTGGTGATCCGTTTTTTCATTAGTGCTCGGAATCCGGGAGCACCACACCCTTCTACAAACATCTCAGTGGCACTGCAGTACCAGGACAGCCCAAAAAGTATTTGGTAGGAATTGTTGTACTGTACTTCCATTCTTTTTAAAGATGCTTTGTTGAAGTTGGTCCACAGCTCCGAGGTATATAGGCTCGTGCAGTATGTGTTAAAAAGTTGCCTTTTTGCTTTCGGGCCACACTTGTTAAATCGTCGAGAAATCATATTTGCTCTGATGCACAGTGATCTTCTCTGTCGCTCAATATCCATATCATCATTGAGCTCCGCTGTTACGATGTGTCCTAAGTATTTGACCTCCGGTTTTTCATTTATTTTTGTGCCGTTAAGGCTGACGGGTAGTACTTTTCTAGGGCCTGCGCCCGTTTTAAATACTAGTAACCAGTGGCGGCCAGCTAATATGTGCTCCCGAGCGCCGAACAACCAACAAGATTTCCGACATGGCTAATCACAATACGAAACTCGGTTCGGTTATAATATCTCATTCAAAAGGTACCTACTTATTAAGCGCGCTTAACTTGCAGACCGACTTTGACTTGTGCCTATGTTCGTAGCAGTTCGTTTTCGATTGCGATCCAAAATTTAACTGCTTTGTCGCATATTCTGTGGAACAGTCGAAAGCGTGGGTCCATACCATTACATACTATTCTTTGCAAATAATACCATATCAAGAACGGCGTTCGGAGTTTTACCACCACATCAGAAGGAACGGTTTATTCAGTAGAAAGTTAAACTAAAACGCGTATGTTTGATATTATTGTCGATATCGTTGTTTCAATTTACCATCTGCTATTTTTCAGCGAATGTTACGCTTCTTCATACAGGATAAAACTTGTCATTAAGAGATGAGTGATGGTCAGATTACTTATTATCAGTTCAGTCAGTACTCGCCGTTGCCAGGCATTGTCTCTTGAATTTAAAACTTTTCTTACTCTGAGAAAGTTTTGAAGTTTAATTGCAGGTTATATCGATCTTGTATATCAATTATTAATAAGGCATATCAATTGCATGTTATACTAATTTATGATTACTTTTGTGTTTGTTCAACGTATAAATTAAGAATGAGTTTGAATGTGGAATACATTAAGAATAATAGGTCGAGTTTTGAAAACAAAGTGATAATAAAAAATGCCGGTCCACCTAAAACCTGAACTGATAATAAAATAAGAGTGCAAATCTGGATCGAAGAAGTTTACTCGATCATTTAACAAAACAATGTATAACAAAGCTTGTAGCTCTGTGCATGTGATCAATTGAATAGTTTATTTTGTTTTACGTGTTTAATTTACGATGTTGATTCAGTTTGGACAATCAGCGGTGTTACTGATGTAACTCACCTTTCTGAAAAAATCAAAAAACATAATTCTTATCATTTACATTTACAAAAAGTTTTGAGCTTAAAGGTTTTAGGAAAAGTTGACATCAGAATGCAATTGGATTCAGGCTACCGTGCCTAAGGTAAACACCATAATGAGCTATTTAATAAAAATCGATACAGGTCAAATTTCCCAGAACATGATTTCAATGTGACGCTTAAAACGTATGACTTCCTAAATAAAGTTCAGTACCTAAAAGGTAAACTCTGTGCAATTTACGCCCGCGACGATTTTTCAAAAGCTAACGGCGCTTTATCAATTTTACAACTTTTTTATAGTACTTGTTTATTAGAAGACTTTCCCGAGACTGTGAAATTACTAAAACTTTTGTGCACCATTCGTGACCTTTGGAATGACCTCAGTTGAAAGCTAAAGATGTTTCTCAACGTTAAAAAGAATAAAATCTTTTAACACGTTGAGCCAGGACAGACTGAACGCACTATCAGTGTTAAGCATTGATAGAGGTCTTTGCTAAACAAAATGAACAGAGAATAGAACTTCTTTATAAATAGGTATGTACCTTTATTTAATTTATTTTATGACTTAATGTTGTAATCCGGTGAGCCCCCACATATTTTGACCACCGGCCGCCACTGCTAGTAACACAGATTTAGTTGGGTTGTAGACCATGTTATGTTCAGCGGCATATTCTTCGCATATCTTTAATAGCTTTCTCAATGCTTTAATGCTTGGAGACAAAATAACCATGTCATCTGCGTACGCAATGTTATTTACGCAAATGTTTCCCAGGTAACAACCTACATTCGCCGAGGTGAGTTTATTGCTTAAATCATTCATATAGACTTTAAATAGAATTGGCGATAAGCTTCCCCCTTGCCGCATTTCGTATTCACTGGTACTGACATTTTATTTTTCCAGATAACTTGGTTCTCTTATTGATGATGCCAGATCGCCAGAATGTTAATTATTGAACTGGGTACATTCCTTTCTTTTAGTTTTTTCCAAAACAGTGCATGAGATACTCGGTCGAAAGCTTTATTTAGGTCTAGAAAGCAAGCATACACTGTTGTTTTTCTTGCCTTATAATATTCGATACTTTGTTTCCAACTGAATATTGCCATATCTGTTGACAATTTAAGTTTACAACCAAATTGGTTGTCGGACGTAAATAGTTTGGCTTCTATGTAAGTTTGTAAAACCCTTTCAAATATTCTGGATATTATTGTGGCTAGAGATATCGGCCTGTAGTTGGAAGCACTGGATATTTTTTCTTGTCTGGATTTAACTATCGGTACTATAATTGTACGTGAGAAGTTTCTTGGCATATGCATATGTTGAAGTATCTGTGTGAATAGCGTTGCTAGAAGCGTGTATATTTTTTCACCTGCATTTCTAACATGTTCAATGCTCAGGCAATCATAACCGGGCGATTTTCCAGCTTTCATTCGTTTTACAGCTGTTTTGACCATATCTTTCGTAACGATTATGTTTTCGTCCTCATCTTCGCATGGTTTTTCTAAGATGGTGGATTTGTTTCTTTCCGATATTTTTGAAAAGTTGGTTATGAAAATATAAGCAATCTTTTCTGCGTCCGATTCTCCTTCAATATGAGTGGATATCTGTGCTTTAGCTTTTAAAACGTTGCCTGTTTTTTGCTAAAATTCTTTAAAGTCTTTGTTCTCAATTGCACCTGATATTTTGTCCATTTTTATTTGTTCCGCTGTTTTTTGACATTTTCTTAATTCATATTTAAATTTTCTTCTCAGTATTTTTCTATTTTCTGCCAAGGGACCCGACCGGGGTTTTCCATTTTCAATCCATTTCATAAGTGCATTTCGTGATGCTTCATAATGAATCGATACATTGTCGTTCCATCCAGGAATATGTTTGGATGTGGTTCTATTATGTTTGCGCCCATTTTCAAATAAGTTTTTAGCGGCAGTACTTAGTGACTCTACAATCCTCCCATAAAGTTCGTCTATGGCATCTTTATGAAACTTATTTTTGCATCCTGACTTTTTACAGAGTTCGACCCCGCTGCTGCATTTAATTCGGTTTGTTAAAAATGATGCAGTTGCAGAATAGGACATGATCTGCGAAGTATTATGTGCTCTCCATTTTACTGGATCTAAAGCCATCGGGGAAATTTCCTTCGTTGCGGTTATACCTGTTGTTTCTAAACAAATTGACATGGGCCGGTGATCTATCCAGTCAACATCGTACTTTACCGAAATAGTTTTTGTCATCTTTTGAATTGTGGCCGTCCCTATACAGTGATCTAACCAGCTTGTTGTGTTATGTGCATCACTAACATATGTGTAAGAATTTTCAGGCATTTTTTCAATATCGATGCAGTGATATTTGTTTTCTTTGCAGAATGATAATAAATCTTTCCCAAATAATGTTCTTGGATCGGCATTAAAATCACCCATAATAAGGCAGTTCGTATATTGTTTATCTTCAATAAGTGAATGCAGGTTTGCCAGGCATCTTGAAAATTCGGGTATGTTATCATTGCAGAAAGTTGGCATGTAAACTGTGAGAATGCACAAAAATCCTTTATCCAGCTTTATTTCTATTCCCGATAACCTATTGTCATTGCAGTCGATAGCCTTGGCCCTTATTGCGCTCCACCACAATACGCCCGTCCCACCGTAAGGACGCCCTCTAAGTATGCCGGTAGATGTATCTATGGCAGATGTGCCCAAGCTTGAAAATTTTGGGTGTATTTCTGAAAGATAATTTATGTCAGTGGGTAATAGCCATGTTTCTTGTAATAAAATGACATCATATTCTTCACATATTCCGTGAATAAATTTCACTGTCCTTCTCACTGATCTGCAATTGATACTAATAATTTTAAGAGGATCCATTGTTTAGGTATTGTTTGAACTTTTGTCTGAGCTGTGATTTCTTTCTTTGTAGATTCGATACACTATTCCTTCGGGCCAAAAATCTTTTTCCATAAAAACACTGATTTTCTGCGCGAGGATTGTTATTTTAAATGTTTTGAACGGGGTCGGTTTGAATGGTTTGAGCCATTCTACGTCTATAAAAGATTGGTTCTTAGAAGTAACATAGTTTTTGAGGTCATCAGCACTCGTTTCTGTTGCAAATCTTGAGGCATAGATTGCCGTTCTTAGAGGAGCTGCCTTGATCATAGATATGGGCCCTGTTCCCTTGTGATTTTTATTAACTTTTCGTTTTTTCACCATTGTAAAACCTGTATTAGCGTTGTTTTGATAATTTCGAGATGTCTTTGTATCGGACCGCGGGCCGTTGTCTAACGGTTTCTGGGTTCCTACGTTTGATTTATTAGCTAGTGCATTAGAGTACGTCTTTTGTTTGGTGTGCGTACTAATACTGTCCTGCTCCGTGACCTTGAAATTGACCAAGGGCATTTCTTCGATACATTTAGGATTATAATTTTGATTATTGACATTTATTGATTTCAACTCGGTCCTCAAAAGGGTCATCTGCTCTCGTAGCTCATCTACATCATTTTGTTTGCACATTTGTGCCTTTATGGTAAAGAACTCAGTTTTTAAAGACACAATATCTTTTAAAAGTGAGGTTATGTCAACTGAATCAAAACAAAATAATATTATTTATTATATATTATATTTATTATTAAATATTTATTAAACATTATTTATTAAATACAAAAGAAAAAATATTTTGAGACGGTACTAAATCGTCAAAAAATAGCAACATCTTGAACATATATCACAAAGATGAAAGCATTTGTCACTGTCATTTGTGAGCTGTGACACATGCTGGGCCATTATCCAATAGATGTTTTTTTGTTTACCCGTTCGTCCTTAGGAAAATGGCCTACCTGATCACCGAATCTTAGAGATACGATATTTTTTCTAATATGTATGAAGTGAAACTACTAAAACAAAATTAAAACATTTAAATAATTAAAAAGTATTTTTCAATATGAAGTTAACACAAGTAGATATTCTTTATTCTATGATTTAAGAGTACATATGTAAAGTTCTTGTTTATTATCTCCTTAAAAAAATGTCAAAAAAACAAACGCACACGTACAATATTACAATACAGTAATACACATTCACAATCAGTAATAAACAAATATTGTAGTCTTTTAATATTATTACTGTATAATATATGGCAGATGTCAAATAATGTTCCCAAACTGTACGAAAATCGCTAATACCAACACACGTTCCTTTTTTCATCCTGATTAGACAAACTCGATGGAAAAGGTATCGTGTACAACGGGTATTAGACATTTAGATAATAATAATAACAAAGCAGTTTAGTGTCATTTCACTTCAAGTACGCTCTACTATAACGAACTTAAAAATAGTAATTTGGTTTCAGTGGTCATGTTCTTAAAATTATTCCTACAGGGCGCCTTACGCAATACAGATCTAAATATATAACACTAAATGTACAGTTTGTATAAAGCAATGACAAAATAAAGAGTAAAAATAACAGTGCTATTATAGCACAGGACAATACAAGAACATTAAAACTAAAACATTATATAAAACAGTAGGGAGTTTGTGCTCTGAAATGAGAATATTCCGAGTAGACATTTAAAAAAGGTACAATAAGGAGGCAACCAAAACCAAACAATTACCGGAAGTTTGAGAATATGGCTTATTATAAAACTTTGAAAAGAAGTTAAGATTTATGAATGGCAGGAAATTTTGAATAATTTTGTTTTTAAAGCCTGTTCAAATTCAGGCAGATTCTTGCTTGTACCTAGATTGCATGCAGTTTGCAAACCCTTTGGCAGAAATAGTAGGTCAATGGTAGGAAATCGTAGGAATTTAGTTATAAGAAGGATATAATAATGATACACTTCATAAATAAACTCTTATGTTACCATATTACTATTCCTATGTTTGTTTTAAACCCTATATGTATAATTTGAGAGTTATGTATAATTTAAATATCAAATTTTACTTCATGATTTCTGTTCGACTTAATTATTACGTGCGTATGTTATCGAGTGTTTGTAAAAGCCCGTACGGGCATATACTATTATAGACAAATATGTTTGAAACGCATTAATAATATTTATGTATGCAGCTAAAGCCATTGTGCATTCAAATAGTAAATTTCCCACATATCATGTAGATTCCAGGAATTATTATCTCCCAGCTGCTATCCCAGAACACAATTAAAATTGTTAATGATATGTGAATATCATACACGAATTAATTTATAACGTATGAGATACGTTGCTGTTTGCATTTGATTAATTACAATACGTTTTGAATTGTGCCTAGTTTGATATATTCAATTCAAGCCACACTGTACCCGGAATGTTAATGGTGTCCATTCGTGCTTATCGCCATTCTGAGCGGAAACAAGCTTTAATAAACCTGAAAACCCTTTTACGAATTTGGATTATCAGAATGTTATTCAGCGGAATATACTTTGAAAAAACTACCAACATAGCAATGGTTATTAGAGCTTTTGTATTGATGGGCATGCTTCAGAGCCCGTCGTTATGGAACTTTTGAAAACGATTGTTGGATACATGTGTTTATTTCAATGATCCTCGAACATTGCGTTCTAGTTCTTCTTCGTAGGCCTTGTGGCGTCAAACTCAAATATTAATTCCACACAGGGGACTCTGAGGAAAATAATTTAACACAGGATCTATGTCACTGTAAGCTTTAGGCGTGCGTTTGGCGTGTTTCCCGAATTTGTTCCCGGCGCCGAAGGGATCAATGACAGAATTACCATCTGACGCTTATGCTCTGAAGATTGCAATCTTAGATCCAAAATCTATGAAACGGACAGCTTATTTATGCACACCGTCGAGGAATAATTTTTAAGTATTTTAGGGCTCCCATTCAAGAGGTTGCTGTCAGATTCAACGATGGGGCGTAGAGCGAATGCGATTTATTCATTGTCAGCCGTTATTGTGTACTATCTGCGGTTCCTGATGTACCAGTACAGTACGCCCTGCTTCTGAGAGGATAGCTTGACTCTAGCATTGATTGAGACTTTTGGAAAAAGATCTCCTTATTTTTTTCCACTTTTTGCAATTATTTTTGGCGGCTCTCACCCATTTTTATTTATTTTTTAATCTTCATCCCATCTTGCATATAGTGACCTTTTCTCTCCCAGCTAAGGACGCCATTTGATGATATTCCAACAGCCATCTCTAAATTAAGCTTCGGGCTAACATAGCTCGAATTTAGGTCGATGATAATGTGGGTCATCTTAGACTTGTTCTTTATTATGTATTGGTTGCTCGGAGGGAAAATGCGAATAGTATTGAAATTCAATCATCAACAATAACTATACTTTTTAATATTAATATTCGTGCTGGAATCCTATTGTAACCGTTATCATAGGGATTTTTAGTGACCCTTCACCCTATCGAAGTCAACTTGGGGTACGATTCTCCAATTTGTAACCCACATTACAATATTCATGTGAAAGCAATTGAAATAATACAAAATAAATTCTTACGTTTTCTAAGTTTTAATATGGGTTGTAGCGGCAGTGGTTCTATAAATTGATAATTAAGAAATCAATTAATAAGACGGAAATGTACGTTGCAAGTACCTATCTAGAATAATAGCGAAGTCGGTTTGCGAATACAACCTGTATATAAAGCGGCAACATCGCGGTACTTAAGTCAGTCTTACAAGAGAGTCAGTTCCACTAAAGTGTACAGCTATCGTCCCATTAGGGCGTCGCCCGGCCTTAAAGGGAAGGTTTCAACTAGTTATCAGCTCCTCAGCCACAACGCCTTGGACTTGTGACAACTTACCTGGACACCGCATACTTCAAACTGGAGCACCAGGAAGACTCAACGTCTTCACCAGTGATGAACACCACCTGCAATTTATGTCTGTCTGAAAAAAAGCTGAGATGCCTTGAGAATATGCCATTTTTTGTATTCTCAAATATACTAAAAGCGACTGTAGAAATAAATTCTTAAGACAGATATGAATATATTATCTGCAGAGTTAAGGTCAAGGTACACACTTACAGACCGTAAGGACTTATTGAATTTCCAATATAAATTATTCAAATTCAAAAAAGTGTGTCTTAGTAAAATTACTTAATTTATAGAGTCTTTTTTGTAACAAATCGAAGAAACAAAAAAATGTCATTTAAAAATAATATACGTTCTAGAGTGGAAGATACTCTCAGTATCACCCTGCTGTATTTATTGTTTTCCTGTTGCTTGAAATGGCATTAGCCGTGTTTGATGGCCAGAACTAAAGAGCCAAGTGATTGGTATGCGGTATGCGGGCCCATTTCAACGCTTTTCCGTGGTCAGCTGTTTGTTTTCGGACTTCGGACCCTTCAAGATGTGCCCAGGAGATTGGTGAAGTCATCAAATCGGCGATGGATGGCTTCATACAATCGACTACTAAAGAAACTGGCGTGGGCTCAAAGCCGTGGTTCAGTCGACAATGCTCCGAAGCAGTTCGACGAAAAAACGCGGCTTACCGAGCCTACAACACATCTCGAACGCCCGAAAGCAGATCAGCATACAACAAATCGGCAAAGGAATGCAGATCAGCAAAAAGCTGGCTGCCTGCCCGCATGGCAGCAGAGCATTTTGGTCGCTTGCGGGCTCAATAGGTTGTAATGATCTCACCTTTCTACTTCAAACTTTTCCTTCTCTTCTTTCTACGATACATTTTTCTTAAGTCCCGTAGGTAACTTTTCCATAAGGCTTTGGTTATATATATATCCGGGGTAGGAAGGTCCTCCCTGCCGTCTTTTCTTTATTACACACCCCTTCAAGTGTGTACATCCTAGTTTGTCTACGTGACGTACGACCTTGAACGTACTCATTTCACGTGACGGTTCAGTATAAAAAGGCTTCACCGAACGTTGTGTTGGGTTTTTGTTTCTCGGTTTAGAAACCTAGTTATTTATGTTTTGTGTGGTATCCCTTGGTTCTTTTGAGATAGAGTGAGTTGAATCCATTACCGCTGTTTTTCAAAACCATTTTATAAACCTTATCTTCTAAGTCGCCTGCTCACCCCCCCCTAGCTACTCGATTCTACCTATCGTAGGGTAATGTGAATATAATAAAGTGTTAGATTTTATATATGTGATATACATACGATAAATTTATGGTGTTAGTTGTCGGCGCCATCCATGTATATATTTTGGGAGGGGAAGGAGAGGAAAGGAAATGAATTTTTTTCAAGTTAAGATTGGCTCCTCCGCTTACCAAACAAAACTGATGGATGATAATTTGAGCAAGGCGATCGATATCTGCGTGTCTGGATATCACAACCGGCCGGGTCTCCCCTTGTTCCAAATCGGCAACCTTCACGCCAGAATAAAGAAAACCAGGTCTCTTCACCAATTTCAGAATTGCCCCAATCTCAAACACCTCCAGGATAAACTACTTTACTGAGTGTAGAAGGGGAAAACCATAACATCCCTTTATCACGAATCTAGTCGCGGAAATGTGACACGCAAGGTCCTAAGTTACGTGCCACCTCCAGAAAACGTTGTAACTCCCACGCCGTCGGGGATTTACATCCCTTTCTAGGTCAATACACATATAACACACGACGATCTTGTCGACATTCTGCCTGCTTATTAACGATAGGTTGTGTGCCTACCCATTCAGCCAATTATCATGTGAGATATATGTAAGGTCTACTCGATATGCCAAATTTGGGATGAGGACTGTCTGTATTTTAATATTTGGTTCCAGTATTTATTTTATGAGGTTACTAGCATCCTCGTGTATTAGGTATGGGTAACTTCTACTGAATACCTATCCTCTCAGGTAAGGTATAAACGGATAATTGGTTTGATTTTTTGCATTTAATTTAAAGAGGCTGCCTACCTCTCGAAAGATACCTGTTGAGAAAAGTTGTTCGGTTGGTAGTTTTATTTCGGAGATTACCATCTCCCTCTTTCGACTTTAGATTTGTTTTTGTGCATCCCAATTCGTAACTTAGAAAGTCAAACAATAGATGAAAAGTATTAAATTAGAAAGTCAAATAACAGAAGAAAAGTTTTCATTTTGTTCCGTCTGGTCGCATCCGATCGCTTTCAATTTGGGACGGCATACGCTAGCAAAACTTCCCCTTTGACTGACTGTACTCCGCGCCTCTCGGCCTATATGTGAAAAGGTCGTTGACTCGTCTCTCGCTCACAGCTGATTGACAATGCGTCTAGCGTATCCCTTCTTATGGGAAGATTATTTGGGTTGCAGGCGTTGCAAACTCGGTTCCTGTACCTCGGTTGTATCCTATTATTAAAAGGGTCCTCTGAAATTTAATAAATAATATAAAAAAACTCACCCTGTTAGTCACCTCCAAATCCTCGTGTGAAACTTACCTGGTTACACTATATAGCTAAATTACTTTAATTTTCGACCTCCTCCCTACGCTTATAAAAGGGTAATTAAATATTCCTGTAAATAAAATTGTACCTCCCTAATCTGTTAGGATTCGAACCCACAGTTAATAATCTATTTGATTCTCTGGTTTTCGGTCTCCGTGGATAGAATGCCATCTCGCCAAATCAATAACTTAGCCCGATTAAACACTTCCTGCCTTTAAGTACATTCACTCTATTTTAAAACGCAATCAATATTTTTATTATTTTCATGTTTTTAAGACAAGCAATCTAGTTCGAACTGTATACGAAATCACGTTTAAATCAACACAACTTTATAACACAATCGCGATTGCACAACACCTGGCGCCCCTGAGGTGGGTTTTTACAAAACGGCGCTCTACAAATTATCCAATTATTATTATTGTCATTATTATTAATTGTTTTCCCACTGAGTCGAATCACTTTCACTTCACACAAACACCGGATCAATAGTCTTTCACTTTAATTCAATATTCCGCAATATTCTCTAATACCATTTGGATTCAATAATTAGCTGTAATTTCAAACAACACTTCTGATTTGTATCTATTTCTCGGGGCTGTCAATCCACCAAAGTTCAAAACTCGACTGTCCTCCGGTCTCTCCTTTCCCGTGGGAATCTGTTTACTCAAGGCCTGTCTGTCAATAAATCTTCCGTCGTTGTTTAAACAAAAAATTTTTAGAGCACGTTATTTTATTATTTATCGTTTATTTTTGTGGATGTCCAAAACATCACAAGGTCGAAATTTTTGCAAACCCAGTTTGCCACCTCTTACCAGACCTGACGGCTCACTAGCAAACACCGCCACCGAAAAGGCAAACCTATTAGGGAAAATGTTTGCGGAAAACTCGACCCTCAACGACGGAGGTGCTATTCCGCCGTCGGTTCCTCACTGCGGCTTCTATATGAAAAAGCTGAGGATCCGGCATCGGGATGTACTCCACATCATACGGGGGCTCGATGTTAACAAAGCTAGTGGACCTGATGGAATACCTGCCCTGGTATTGCAGAGGTGTGCTGCGGAAATAGTTCCAGTTTTGACAAAGCTCTTCAAAATGTCCCTGAAGTGTGGCACTGTGCCCTCTGGTTGGAAAAAAGCAGTCATTCACCCTATTCCCAAGAAAGGTGACCACTCCAACCCGGCCAACTACCGCCCCATAGCGATCACATCAGTTCTTTCCAAAGTGATGGAACGTGTGATCAACGACAAACTGCTCACATACCTCGAGAAGAACAAAATTATCAACGACCGTCAATACGGATTCCGGCGGAACCGCTCGTGAGGTGATCTTCTCGCGTATGTGCCTGCCTGGGCGGTGCCTGGAACGTCGACGCAAACGGTCGCACTAGACATATCCAAGGCCTTTGACCGGGTCTGGCACCGAGGACTTGTCAACAAATTACCTTCTTACGGACTTCCCGCATCCCTGTGTATGTGGATTGCTGACTTTTTAAGGGATAGGTCGATTCAGGCGCTTGCTGACTGTTTCACCTCTTCCTCGCACTCCATAAATGCTGGCGTCCCACAGGGATCGGTTTTCTCTCCGACTTTGTTTTTGTTGCACATCAATGACCTTTTGACATGTGCACCGATTCATTGTTACGCGGATGACAGTACAGTTCATGATAGCTTTTCGTTTGACAAGCCCCCAAAGGGCACACAAACTCCAACGGCTCGGAGGGCTTTGAAGCAGAGAATGGACGGTTATCTCGAGAGTATTTCCTCCTGGGGTAAAAATAATCTCGTCGAATTTAATGTTTCAAAGACCCAATCCTGTCTGATTACGTCTAAAAGGGATCCAAATGATAATCTAGTCTCCTTCAACGGAAGCAATCTTCCGAACAGGCCTTCCATTGATATGCCTGGTATAACTATAAGTGACCAGCTCAAGTATGGGGGCTCCACCGAAGCCAGAGTAAAGTTGGCCTCTCAGAAGCTGGGCGTACTGTACAGGGCCCGCAGATACTTTAATAATACACAACTGCTGACCCTGTACAAATCGCAAGTGCGCCCTACTGTCGAATTTGGCAGCCATCTCTGGTCCGGAGCCCCTAAATACCTGAAAAAAACCCTTGACTCTGTGCAAAAACGGGTGGTCCGTTTGATAGATTCCCCAATCCTAACAAACGGACTGCAATATTTAGAGCACAGGCGTCAGGTAGGTATGCTGTCCTTGTTCTATCGGTATTACAATGGAAGATGCTCTGAGGAACTAGCGTCATTGATCCCTTCGGCACCGGTGCGTAGTCGGGATACACGCCAAACGCGCGCCCAACATTTGTACACAGTTGACATTTGTAACATGAGAACGGGTCGCTTCTACGATTCGTTCTTAAGTTCAACAGCTCGGCTGTGGAACGAGCTGCCGGCCTCTGTGTTTCCTCCCTCCTACAACATGGGACTCTTCAAGACCCATGTTCACTCCTTCCTCTCCACAAAAAGACCCTCCACACAGCATCTTCAAAGATGACATAGGCCCTTAGGGAAATTATTTTCTTCAGGGCCTCCTGTGTGGAGTTAATATAAAAAAAAAAAAAATACCCATATACCTCTTCTGTATATCCTTCCCTTCCCCACTACTTTCAGCCTCACAACATACCACAATTGGAGAAGGCATATTTTCACTGGCTCCAGACGACCGGGAGCAGTTGAGACTCATGTGCAGTTTCACAATAAGAAAAGTCCGGTCTCCACCGACGCGGTGTCGAACCACCGGCTTTATCGACACAACCACTCCACCACCATTCATCTCCATTATTCATGGTTTCGACCATCGACCTGAAAGATTCACCGTCAACTACATTCACCACGTGGTGTCGATCTGTTTTTAATTTCAGTGTCAAACAATTTGTCGATTTTTTCAATTTGCGTTGGTATTCCAGGACGGACCGCCAAACATCTCGGTCGTGGCACAAACTCATTGCCTCATTCACATTAGTACATCGGTCATACATACTCTTCTGTTATCTTGTCATGGTCCTAATCGAGTATCTGTAACTTAATCGTGCTATGTCTTCATCGGGCGTCACCGACTTCTTCTACTATTCGCGTCATACATTCTCCTTAAACTCCTTTCTTCTTCTTTAATCGCTCTACATGCCAAAAAAATATAAACGTCCCTTTCTTAATTTAATCAGCTTTGCATTCTTTGAAAATCTCCATATTTCTCACATGATCGTTCATGGTTTTACATGAAATCTCATTTCTGCAGCATTCAGTCTCCTCCAACATTGTCCAACGCCAAAGCAAAAGGTTTACTTGAAAAAATTATACCCGCTCATGGCGCTGGATAACGTCGTGTAAAATTTGATATTCGCAAATTCACGTGTTTGCTTTTTCAACCCATTTTGCTTTGTCACCTCTCCCACCGTAGATAGGTATCTAGATGACACGGAAAATGGCTTTTTCATGTATTATCCCTCTAGTTATATATTTTATATAATATAATACTAGTGTCAACGTATTCAAATAAATTTTTAATGCTTCGTATTTGTTTTCAATTAATTTTTTCTTGGATTATCTTTTGGAAGTTGTTTTTCAAGTTTTTTTTCTTTACAGGTATTGGTTTAAATAATAATAGTACTTATAACTAGTAGGTGTGGCATTTAAATTCATTGAATGAATTTGTTTTTGACGTGTTTGGTGACCAGAACCAAAGAGCCTGGTACTCCTTCATCTTCCCACAACCTTAAGCTCCACTATATACCCCTATGGGGGGATGCAGAAGACTGTTTGTTGTCATTTTGAATAATTGGAGGAATTTTGGTAATGTTATTGTTAAGTTGACGGCCGGCATAGTCCAGTGGTAACGCATTGGACTGCCATTCCGAAGGTCGCGGGTTCGAACCCGGCGTGCGCAAATAAATTTTATTTGATTAATTTTTGTTATTTCACAATTAATTAATTAAAATAATATATAGTTTATTTGCGGCACGTTCCAGAGTCTAAAATACTACCAGTATCGCCCTGGTGTAAGACCACCATTCAGAATTGAAACGTTGCTCCAAATGGCTTTAGCCGTGTTTAGTGACTAGATCTGAATAGCCAGGTACTTCCCCTTTTTACTTTTAGGTACTCCCCTCTTTCCCTTCCTCACTTACCTTCAGCCTCACAACATCCCCCAATTGGGGATGCCATAGTGTCACTGGCTCCAGACGGGAGCAGTTGAGACTCTTGTGAGGTATTCACTATAAAAAAAATAAAGTTCTGTTTCGAAGTTGTTCTTTTTCAGTTTTAATTATTGTCAAGCTGTTTCGGCGTTCGAGACCATTACCATGGGACTACTTACTTACACATTGAGACGACTTACTTACATATTTTTATTTGCCTTTTCACATTTCACTTGAAAAATCATATAAAGTAGGGTACGGGTAAAAATCTTCTCAGATGGTTCTCATCTCACATTAAATATAGAAATCAAATTGTTGCCCCAAAACGTTACATATCACAGATAATAACCCCTTTCTTCGGGGGTACCTCAAGGTTCCCATTTGGGGACCCTACTCTTTACTTTGTATTTCAATGACATCAAGCAAGTCATCAGTCATTCTGATTATATTCTTTACGTTAACGATATGAAGATATAAAAATGCATAAGCTCAGTAGATTATTGTAAAAAAAAAACAAAACAAGTAAAATTAACGAAGAGTGCACAGAAAAACAATTATTTCTAAATATTTCTATGATGTTTCGAGTGAAATGTTAAATACGAAGTGTTCAGTAAAAATTGAGGAGAGGTAAATAAAATTATGTATACAAAACATCTCAATGCGGAATCATCATAGTTTGACAATTGCCTTTAATGCAGAAATAGCTATCACAATAAATAAATCCAAAATACTTGCTGACCTGAAGAATAACCTTATAAAATTTTGTAAAGGTACTTTGTGTGCTTGTTTTTTAAAGATGCCATAATTTCACTGGCTACGGTAAGTGGGGAGCAGTTTTGGGTCAATTATACGGTATTCAATTCAATATGTGTATGTCTACCCGAAATAACTTCAATCTTCCTTCACGTGAGAAAAGAGTGAACATGGGTCTTGAAGAGATCCACACAGAAGAACGGAGGAAACATTCCACAGCCCAGCCGTTGAACCCAAGAACGAGTTGTAGAATTAACCAATTTTCATATGACAAATGTCAACTGTGTACGTCAAAATAAATTAAGCTAGTTCCTCAGAGCATCTTCCGTTGAAGTACAGGTAAAATAAAGACATCAGTTTTCTTTCAAGTCGGTATAAATTACGTTTCTAATGATTATCGATTTAGCGGTCAAAATGATATTTCATAACAAACAAAATAACTTGGGCTATTTCGTTATTATTACCAAATTCACTGAAGGAAAACTGGAACACTAAAAGCGGTGAGTCATTATATTGTCTTTGAGCACACATAATCAATCATATTATAATGTATTTATTTTCATGATTCAAATGTCAACCGAGAATGGGATTGTGATGGACTCGCCCTGGGATAATTTTTTTTTATTAGTGATTTATTATGGTGGGAAAGAAATTTTCAGTTGATCTCACGACATAGGAAATTACCAGATGTTGGACAACTGATTTTAAAACAAGTGTTTAGATTTATTATGGTACTAGAGAAAAAAATAGGAACATGCACTGTATCGTCAGAGAACTCCGGGGTGGTGCTAAAATTCTCAGATTTAATCCAGTGCAGTAGTAATTGGTTTGCCAAGTGTAAGGGGCGGATAGAAAAAAAAAAACCTAACAAAATCAATAAGAAACAATTCAACTAGGTTGAGCAATGCTACTAAGTGACTTTCTAAGTATGAAATACGCCGTTAAATATAGTTACGTAATTTTCTAAGGATTTAGACGAATTATAATTATGAATAGCGAGGTAAATAACATTTTAACAGGACGAGTTTGGAATTTGCCTAATTAAATTAAAATCTCGCAAGAAGATTTAAAAATAAAACTATTACATCATAATTATTTAATACATCCTAGACCGTGTTGATAATAGTAAGCCGAGCTAAAATGCTGGTGGGCCGACACGCCACTGGACTGAGGGGAGTCATGTTTCATCCTTTGAACAAAGAATTGGACAGTTTACTTGAGAAGTAACAATTTATTGGTTTTGAAACGATTTAAATTAATGTGACGGGTTCTAGAGCTCATAATTAATGGGGTCTTTTAGTGCGTTTCTGCCCTTGGATACACGAAATTTCGAGAATTCAGGAGACATAAATTAGAAATCGCATATGGTGATTTGGGGGTTGGTTTGGGAAGCGGGTCTGGATTTGAAAGCGCGGGGAGACGGTCGAGACAGTTAGCGTTGAAGAACGGGAGAAGGAAGTCGATAGCCAGCATCGGTCAGCGTTGTAGTATAGTCAAGTCGATTAAAAGCTAGGGGATGCGTCAACAAAGAATTTATGATTTATGACACGAACACGGCTAAAGTCATTTAGTGTAGAAGGAGTGATTTTTCTAACAGCATGAGTAATTTACTGCATGTGACTGTGTTTGTTTTTTTATAATTATTTGGATTGTTGACACTAAGATGTATCGGTAAGTCTATTATAATCTAATTATTAACACTTATTTCCCTAATGTAAACCAAATAATCCAATTGTATTTTGAAGTAAGGGTATTTAACTTGAGTACTATAGGTACCCGTTAGCGAAGGAGGCCATAAATCACCTATTGCATTGAAGCGACCGGGTCTTGGATATTACAAAGAGGACGAAGAGCGGTTACCCTGAAACCGCTTTAGATCATTCAACAATAGACATTATTTATGAGTCAGACTATTTTATGCAATTTAAAATGATTTAAAAATTCTCCAGTAATAATATTTAACGATTAGGTTATACGGAATTCATAAAATATGTTTAATTAAATATAACTCATTCAAACATCACTCTCACTTAGCCATGTACAGCGAGTGCACCATTATTTCAACTATTAGGGCTACGTGTGTATATCTACGTACTCCTAATACCTACTTCCACGTTCGTTTTACGAACTTTGTGAAGGCTACGGTGTATTGTAGTTATTACAGGGGTTTCTCTGTTAGCATATAATTTTCATCCATTTTTGAATCGGGATAACACAGCGGATTGAAGCTAGCCGCCGAGAGAGTGCATCTGTCTGGCATTTCTATTCTGTCAAGTAGGATTTTCATTTTTCATAATGATGGCGGGGACGAAGTGTACGAATTTTCCGTAGGCTGTCCTATCTTATCTAAGCGACAAAAGCGAAGGGAACGAAATTTGTGATTGGCTTGCCTAATAGGGACTTTTGTGTTAGCAAAGTCGATAACCCTGGGTACCGAGATAACGTTTATTTTAGTATAGCAGCGCCGGCTTTTTCCCCTGCTATTGGTGTGGTTGAGTTATTCCCGTAAAGCATCGGTTTCTGTCGAAGGTGTTGGGGGACCAACCTGAGATAGTTACCCTGAATAGACCCCTGTTTCGAGTATTTTCAGCTGGTGAGAGGATGCTTTCACGGAGTTCCAATCGAAGGGAACGAAGATTGCTAATGGGCTTTCCTACTTGAGTTGGCTTTGGTAGACGAAGGAACGAAGCGGGTAATGGCTATGCTATTCTTGTCTGTTGTATGGGGAGGATTTTATCGCTGACAGAACGAAGGGATCGTGACGAATATGAAGTTGTTTCGGCGCTTTCTGACGTCCTTCCTGTCAAATTCAATAAGTACTTACCCCACTATAGGAGGAGAAGTCATCCAGAATTAGGTTGGAAATTGACTCCGACTGAAACCGTTTGAGCTGACGGAGATCGGATGATTTCAGATTCACGACCTGATGATTCCAGTATCCCTGATCCTTAGCGCCGGAAGTCGAAGATATCACTTTCTACCATTCTTTGATATTTGAAGCGAGCGGAGGGTGACAAACGATAGAGCGAGTGACCATGACTTTGAAGTGGGGTAAAATCTCCCGTCTCGGAAACACTCGTTATGTCGGATGGACGCCCCATTCAAATTAAATATTGACATGACTATTTTGAGTGTGGACGAAAGACTTGAAGTATGTTCTGTATTGTACATATGATAAATATGTGTCATTACCTCTACTGGAACGAGAAGCTGTATAGACTGGAGCCAGGAGCTATTTGGAGTGGCGTGACTGCAGAGGCAAAGTCGAACAAACTGAAGCTGGATCTAACTTATTTTTTACAAGCGCAAACCAGAGGGTGTTCACGGGACTCCCGAACTACTGACGTTGCTGATGCAAACCACTTCAGTATATGTTTATGTTCGAGGTTAGTAGAGTGGACTCCTAACTTTCGGCATGCTGGCGAAGCTTAACTCATCATCGATTTGGGGGAGGTTGACGCGACCTAAACCTCGCGCTACCCACGTGACCCAAATGGTTCCTGACACCAGGCTATCATGCCACCGGACCGGAGCAGCTCCTTATACCTAACGGTATAAGATGAATCTTCTTCAATCATCATCATCATCAACATCATCATTTACCAACAAGGACCCACATCCCACTTTCATCACCCTCCGGCAGGAGGCAAAACATGTCATTATTTCATCTGTCGCTGAGCGATATTCAATTCATTTCTGGAGGTGTTGGGATTGGACCATCAACTTGGCTGCTCTCGAGCTGGTCACGTTGATGGATGGGATTTGGACGGAGACCAATCGAAAGCGACACATGTTTTGTCTCTAGCTATTCCCAAAAATATCTACTCATAGAAATAACTCACAAAACTAACAGTCCATAGTCAAATAATTAACTTAGAATTTTGTGCATCTTGAATTGAATTGTCTATAGCGAATTTCATGTACTTGTAATTAATTGTCTCATTATATTAGCACATTATCGACTGCAGCAACCGGAAACGTTTGGGCGAGCAAACAAGGTAGGAAAAGGTAGTTAAAATCAGGGTAGTCGGTCATTGTCTTATTTTCAAACCATACAGAATGTAACACGCCTCATCTTAAAAGAACCAAAGTTACCACAACCAATTAAAAGGATCCTTCAATGAATTAATCACTGTCGAAACAAAAAATTACACAACGTGACATATTCATTCGTTAAGATTGAAGGGTTGATAAACCGCGAGAAGTTGCAAATCAAACGTAACAAAATATTAATTCGTTAAAAAGGTAGGGTAGAACGTTTAAAAACATTACAGGATGGTAGGCACGCGTTTGCCACGTTTTCGCTACGACTGAAGAGATCAAAACATTAGATTTATCAATAGAGTAGCTTGTAGTCAATTGGAATTGAAATTGATCTCTCAGCAATATTTTATACTTTTTTTGTGATATTTTCCTAAATTTCTTTGGAAATATAAAATATTTATTCAAATTGATAACTTACAAATGTTATTTTAAGAATAATATTCTCAAAAAACTCAAAATATTGGGTTATTTTGGGTATATTGGGAGATTTCTCCTTAAAATCCAAAGCCACGCATAATTTGACCATATTTATTATGTTAACCACTGCTTTTCAATACATCTGTTTATGTTAGTGGTAAATTACAATGTGTTTTTTTAATGGTCATAAAAAAAGTGTGCACAAGTATTTTATTTGTTTGTTCGCAATGATAAACAATTTCTTAGAAAATTTCTTCTGAAAGTAGGTTTTCACACTGTAGTGACATAATAATAATCAATAAAATTGTTAACGATTCTTTGTTGAATACTTTTCCACTTCCAATGACCGTGTTATTCTCCGGGTATCAATTCTCAAATGCAGGCAAAGTACTGCTCGAATGTACATTCATTGGTCGACATTTTTATTCTCGAGTCTCGTCAAAGGTACACACTAACATACGCCAAACGTCAAAGGTCATTCCACTCGAACAATGAGTGGGTCGAACCATTCGTTGTTCGAGTAAAATGATCAACTATGTATTCGTCTGCCGATTCGGATTTGTTCTTCAGCCTCGCCCTCTAACCTCTCCACTAAAGTTAATCTATTTAATTTAAGAATATGTATATCATTGGTATATTAATTTGCTAAATTATGCAGGCGAGGAATCAGCGAGTTTGCTACAAGGTAACATTGAATAAGGTCACTATGCCTAGTGTGTTGAGTAGGTACACTTAATTTGACCAGACTCAGAAATTTGCAACAGTCGAGTTATGAATTTACAATTTTGAAAAATAAGCACAGGTGGCTTATCCCACGTCGGTCCTCAAGTGTTTTTATTTTAAATATATTTAATAAAAAAGTGAAGGTACTTAATTTGTTCTAAGGGGATATTAAATTTAATAGTAATAAAGAGTAAAAACTTTCGCTGATTTCTTTCAACATTTCTGATGTGAGTTTTATGTTGAGGTGATCAAATAACTGAATTATACTCTATCTGGCTACGAAATAATGAGACAAATATTTTTTTACGTCAGGAAGTAAATTAAAGTTTTTAATGGTTTTCAAGCCAAAATCTTAATATTTGATAATTTATATGGTGTAACAATATTCTAGTTTTTCATCACATATAATTTCGAGGTATTTTTAGTTAGAATCTCCAGTTATATATGGTTTACCGCACAATTCAATAGAATTGGAGGTTTGTTTGGACATAAAATTATTGATTTACATTTGTGAATATTTAACTATAGATTGTTAGTAAAACACCAACTAAACAATTCATGTAAATTTGATTGAAGCTCTTGGCAATCATTAATATGGGTAATGTATTGGTATTTTTTTATGAAATTGGCAAAGAATATAATTTTTCGAAGAAAACTTCTTCTAACTGCTTTTCACTTTGTGATGGCATTATTTATTTTTTATTAAAACACAAATAACATTGTTTACATCACTTTATTTCGATACAAAATCTCAACATGTTTCATGAACCAAGTTCACTTCATCAGGAGCACAAGTATACTTGTGCTCCTGATGAAGTGAACTTGGTTCATGAAACATGTTGAGATTTTGTATCGAAATAAAGTGATGTAAACAATGTTATTTGTGTTTTAATAAAAAAAAAATATATATAAATTGAACGTTGTTGAAGCAGGATGTTATGTCGTTAATAAAGAGTAAAAATAGTACAGGACCTAAATGGCTACCTTGCGGTATATCGATAATAAAAAGTATGAAAGGTGTAAGACCTAAATGGCTACCTTGCGGTATGTCACTAGATTCAGTATCTAATAAAGAGTTTTTAACAAAGTATATTGACTCAACAAACTATGTTATAAATAAGTTATCTGGTATCCAACTTCGATTTTTAAGGTCCTTGGTTTCTTAAAACAATAAGATCTGATAAAGGTCACAATATGGAGAAATTTGAATTCAAATGGTTTGACGGTAATGATTGTGTAAATTTTTTTATTCTTCACTCATTCAGTCACTCATTCGCCTTTGTATCTAATAAACAATAAGTTCAACATTATGATCGCAGCACTTCCTGTTGACCTCATTTTTCAAAATGATTTGCACTCTCTCTCTTAATTTTTGTACTTACAAATTTGTCACTTATACTCATGTATTTACATTAATTAAATACCCAATTCGTATCGTTCGAGAGCAAGTGAGTGATTTTCTTATTCATGAACTCACTCCCCCATAATCCATTTGAACGAGATCATCATGCTCCACATCCACTATACTAAAGTACGTGACAATACCTAGCATTTATACACCTATGGCCCTTTATGTGGTGACGAACAATTTATATAAAATGTACAAAGTAAATATAAATACGAGTTATGCAGACGGAAATCGCATATGAATGACATTGGCATAATATGAACCCATTAATGCAATCAAAATCGAATAACTACTACAGGCACAGTTTCATTGTGTGCCAGTCTGCATAAAGAGGCTGTGCGTTTTCCAGTGTATACATTTAAGCTTCGGCTCACGAGGATGACAAAGCGTAAAACCTTGCGGAACCATACGTCATGATGCGATAAGTGTTGGCGGCCCTTGTTTCCACGACAACGGCACATATACGATAGGCAGGGTTGGTATTATCTAATTGGAAACGTATTTTAATGGAAGCAGGAATGGGAAAACGAATTGCGAGCCATTTTTTGCGCTGGGGAGGAGTTTTTTGCGAGACGAATTAACGAGGTGGTAATAAAAATCGTTGGGTGGAGTTAGAATTGTCATCTTGTACAACAGTCCTGTAGTTAGTAGGAATGTATATTTATCGGAGCAAATGATAACGATCGTATTTTGAATCAATGGTTATAAATAATCCCTTGAACGTTTTAAATTTTAAGTTCTTAAAAAAAATAATGTAATTTCTTAAATTACTCTCTATTCACGAGGTAAGTTGAAAGAGTAGTTTTATGAAATTTCAGTAGAAAAAAATAGCAAAATATGCTACGAAAATTATAAAAAACACTTTTTTAATATTATCGCGCTCCCTCTAATTTTTAATGATTATTATTTCTTCATTTCAAAGAAAATTTACACTGCATGATACATTTTGATTTCAACCACCAATCCCCTGACATATTGAAGATTATCATTATATACATTATAGTTAGTAAATTAGACAATTCGAATTTAGTTGTGACATGATATGTGATTTCAACATCCAATCCCCAGACAGATTGAAAATTATCATTATATACATAATAGTTAGTAAATTATGCAATTCCAATTTAATTCATATTTTATGTGTCAGATAATCAGTTGATAATTAATTAAACATTGATAAGTGTTATATTTCATGTATATGAATTGAGTCAAATGAGGAACGAGAGAGATTTGTGGAGGGAGATTAGAGGATACTGTATTTACATATCTCCGTCTCTAGCCATCTCAACTAAACTTCACGCCTTGAACATAATGATTTGATAGATAGTTTGTTCATAAACAAAATGTATGAACGTGGGAACGGATAACGCCAACAAACGCAGAATAATTGATATAGGGTGAAGCTTTGGAAGAAGTGTTTGAAATTAAATATTGCATATTAATATTATATAAGTTAAATTTTACTTCAAAACACAAACAAATCATAATTATCATCACATATTAATCATTCGCTTATTAGTAATCTAAACATAAATGAACAGATCAGAATACCCTGGCTCTCTCCCTTCTTTTTCCACAACACGTCTTCTTCTGTCCTACAAACTGGGTTAGCATATCTTAATATCATTTGGTTGGTGGAATCCTCATGCGGTGTCACATGAAAACCGTATGCTTTTAATTAAATAGCTCCGACTGTGCAGTAGAAATAAATAAATCATGAACCCGTGGCATCTTCCGTACCAGAGACATCCCTTCCGCAAGAAAGACCTGTCGTGGTTTTGCTTATTAAAGCAGAAAGGGGTAGGAACTTGTATGTATAACCAAAGAATTAATATCACTTTGGTGATAAAATCATTATTTTCAATTATTATTAAAAATACTAATGTTTAGAAGATAAGGTTTTTTTTGCATAGCATAAAGGACAGCATAATTATTATAAGCAATAATTATTAGCCTGAAACACCCACATACGAATTTAAAAAATGTTGCGAGAAAATGAATGAGTTTTTTTTTTATTTTTAATTTTACGTTTCTCAAAACATTTTTTTTCTTTATTGGATTAAATAGGTACAGTTATAATGTATACATATTACAAAGTCGTTTTTTTTTTAAATATCAGAAAGAGTAAAGTAACACACATTTTCTGTGAGCAAACGCTCGGAATTAGATTAGATTAGATTAGTTTCTATATATTAGTGCTTTGTCATTACAATATATCTGCATTATTTTATCAATTATTGCTTTATAGAATTTTCACGATAAAAAGGAAACAATTGTTAAATGAAAAATACCAGTACAAATTGAATAATTTGTCTAACCTGACCGACAGTCGGAAGGCTGCGGGTTCAATACCCGTCGGCGGCATTTATTTTTTCTATTTATATAGGTGTTTCAGGCTTATAACTATTGCTTAAAAATAATATGTTATTCTTTGTGCCATGCATAAAAAACCTTGTCTCCTAAATATTAGTATATAATTAAAAATATATACATATTTTTTCTATGTTATCATTCAAACCTGCTAAACTTCTCTTGTAGTTTTTCAGTGGTTACATATAAACTACATTTTATGTAATACTATTTATTTACGATGATGATAAATTAACAGAAAAATTAATGGGTTAAATTAACCGAATTAACTAACTAACTAATCATCACGCCGTTTTCTTTGTCTTGACACACACTTCTTGTCTCGTTCACGTGCATACATCGTAACGTACATACTCTTGTATTATTTTGATTCTTGACATGGACCAGATACTCGAGTATTTGATTCACATGATCGTGCAATGCCTTCCTCAGGCGTCCCCAACTTCTGCTACCATATAAATATAAATAGTAGTATAAGCACTATAAAACAACCAGGTGCAAATAAAGAATCACATTAATAGTTTCACAGACACAGGTAGGTAAATGAGGTGTTACTAAATTAAAAGTGGTATTCCAATTAGCAATACGAGGGCATCATTCACTATAGCAGTGCTCCGCAACTTTTTCTCACCTACGACACACCAAATTTCTTCCTAGAATTCCGCGGCACACCAAAAGCTAAAATATATAGATATTAAATTGATACACAAATTTTACAATAATTTCTTGTTTTTTATTTGAAAAGTATTCATACATACATATAAATATAACGCATTTATTTTTACGAAATACTAACAATTATTATAAAATAATAATAAATTAATGAGCGATTATTTGTTAAATTAACCTGCGCTTGTTTCAATGAACACAAAAGTTTTATATTCGGCTCGATTTTTGACAGCGCAACCCGAAGTTCTTGGTCAAGACCTTTTAAGCATGACCGCTTATCATTTTTAATTAATACAAGCGTTGAAAAACTTTGCTCACATAAATATGTCGTTGAAAATGGAAGTAGTGTTAAGAATGCTTTGGCGGAAATGTGAGGATATTCTTTTTTAACGTAAATCCAGAAAACATCTAACTGATCGTCGGAAAAGTGAAGTTTTAATGTCATGTCATTATTTAAATCTGTAAATTCCACTCAAATTTGCAGAGGCAGTGCTTCCGTATAATTTATTGCATTGGTTGCAAAAGGATTTCGAATCCAATCGTATTATTCCGTATTAATGGAATGAAAATATTGACCAAATTTCTGCTAAAGCATACTTAAATGTTGTTGGGCCAGATCCACAGTTTTCAATTGTACTAACCTTGTTGATTGATCCTTTGGGCTAACTTTGGTACTAACGCTTTCTGTCGAAGTTCGTTATTAAGTTCATTCAAATGCTCGAATATATCAGCCATGTATGTATGCAAGTTTGGCTATCCAGTAATTATCATCGAGGTGCTGATATAGTTTGGGCATATTTTGATTTAAAAGAAACTCACACACCTCGTGACGAAGCTCAAACAATCTAGCCAAAACTTTGCCTCGGGATAGCCAACGAATTTCAGTATAAAACAATAAGGATTCATATTCGGCTCCCATTTCTGCACAGAGTATTCCAAAGATTCGCGAGTTTAGGGCTCTTGATTTAATTGTGTTTACGATTTTAATGCATTCATTCATCGTGTTCAAATGTTCCTCCGCTAAATTTTTGACCATCAATGCTTCTCGATGTATGCAGCAGTGTGTAAATTGTAACGTTTGATTTTTTTGTTTTACACAAGAGACAAAACCCTTTTTATTACACGTCATTGCCGCAGCGCCATCCGTGCAAACAGCAATGCAATTGCACAAATCATCGGTTACTTGAAATAATCGGTAACTTGAAAAAATTCTTCACCGGTAGTTCACTCTGGAACCTCCTTACAAAATAAATAATGTTCTTTAATAAAGTCCTCGTCAACGAAAAGTGCAATAGCTATCAATTGTGCTTTATTTTTAATATCGGTTGTTTCGTTGATCTGAAGGGCAAAATTTTCAGCCAATAACAGTTTTCTAATCAGTGTTTCTAATATATTGTGAATACGTCTTTTAACAGTATCTGCAGACAATGAAAAATAGACAATATTATGAAAAATATTTTTTCATTGTGTATTAAATACATAATGAAATATTGTAAAATGTCAAATACATTGAATTTGACCGCGGCACACCTGTGTCCGGCTCGCGGCACACCAGTGTGTCACGGCACACCGGTTGCGGAGCACTGCACTATAGCATCAATATAAATCACCTGTATTTAATAGTCACTTTCTTAGAATATATTAGACTTTAGCAGGATAAATGGTATTATTTTTAATGGTTATTGGCAGTTTATTTAATATTTTTGGGTACTATATAGTTTAGGGTTCTTTCGCCGTTTCTTTATTGGTACATTTAAAAACTACCGAGCTTTCATTTTAAGTGTATCCTGTATTATGTTTGTTTGTTATGAATATTTATTTATATGTTTGCAAATTTTATTATACCTTGTAGGTTTAAATATTAAAAAAATACAGTTCAAAAATTACAGTTACATTGGTTTACAAAATAAGTTAAAAATAAAATTAAAACCTTCGTACATAATCATAAACTTTTCCTACATATATTCTATATACCTTACGAATACTGTCAACTGGGACTTCCTTTACGGCTTTTGATAGGTAATTATAAAGTTTTTTTATCCTGTTTCCCTTTACAAGGAATCAAATAATATAAGATAAATACAATAATATTTCTGTAACAGGTAAAACATTCAGAGACTTTTATGTTAATTTAATATTACTTATGTATACATTGGTATATTTATGGCACTATTCTTTTGGTACTCTCTCCTATCGGAGGATGGCTATAACCAAAAACATTTCAAAAACATACTGTAGTTACGATCAAATCATCAAATTCGTACTCGTTATATAAATTTTAGTCAAAGGTGCAGGATCTGATTTTGTCTGATCTGTCATCCGGCATCCCCTGGATTATCAGTTCGATAGTCTTGTATGATGATATTTCAATACCTTGTTAACATCACTGAGATATTTGAAATTTTTGACAAAATTTACAGACTCGTGAAAAATCGCACGATATTCTGAATTCTGGACATCAGTCCAACTTTTTTTTTTAATATTCCATTTATTCCAAATGCATTCCATTTATTCCAAAGTCTCTACGAATAATATTTTTATTTTGTAATTATATTTATTCAAAAAAAAAATTTACAATGTGTCATATACATATATATATATATATATATATATATTGTCCTCTTCCCGTATTATGTTGATCCAGTAAGAAGTTGTTAGACTAAGTTGATCCACCTTAAACACCATATAACTTGGCTATTATGGAATACATCTGAATGAATTGACAACAGTGGTACAATACTTATCAATGTTGCCAGTTTGCCAGAAAAACCATTTGATATACTGTTAGTAAAATTTTCAAAATTTGTATGGAAATCGGATGCATAATTTATGTTGATCTACCCAAATTGGCATACTTATGTTGATCTCATATATATTGATCTATTTCCGTAGTATGTTGATCTACCCAAATTGGCATACTTATGTATGTTGATCTCATATATATTGATCTATTCCCGTAGTATGTTGATCCAGGTAAGAAGTTATTAGACAAAGTTGATCTGTGTCCCTATATATGGTTTTACTAAATGAACCAATCAAGGGGCAATCGGTGGACAGTTCATCACAAGGTTTTATGTGATTCCGTAATCTTTTGTGATATTAAACTCAAAGTATTAGTCTCTAGAGTCGAATATCGCATGAAATGACTGTGAAATGGTACTGTTTCAAATCAAAATGACGTGTGTTGCTTGAATTGTTTATAAGAAATGTATGCGTATTTAGATCGAAACGAAAATTTCGCAAAAACAAATCCATAAAAAAATCATAACTTAGCAGGGGTACACGGGTTCATAGGGTGAGGTTTGTCTAGGTCCTGGCGGCGGATGCGTTTTCCCATCTACTGCGTGGCGGGCCGGATCGAAATAAACTGGTTGAGGGATACCTTTCGACCATAAAAATCCAAAATGGTGGCAAAAGGAATAATGTTATGTAGGAAATTTTGAACCTCTATCTTTTACCATCTCTCCTGATTACGCTTCGTGACTTAGTAGGGGAGGCCGGGTTTTTGGTTATAATGGGTAATTAATGGATGATTGGACGCGGTTGGAGCTAACTAAAAACTGTCCCAAGAAGCGAAGCTAGCAGTCCACAATGGAGTGCTGGTACCTACCCTAATATATGGAAATGAGGCATGGAATTTTTATTTTATTTTAAATACATAAACGGCTATACTGCCTTTTATAAATAATTATATAATAGAGTACAAAGTAAGAAAAATAATATTATTACATTATAGTAGTTTTAAACTTAAAAATAACATTCAATTATTTTACAACAAAAATAAAAAATAGAACAATGAGAAATATTATTATTTCATTTCAACATGTCCATATTGCGTATATAAAATTACATTATGGAAAAATAATTTTTGAGTGCATGTTTATATTGCGCTAATTTTAAGAAATAAATGTCGCCGATGTTGGCATGTTCATTTCCCAAAATGTGTAATCGACTGATTGGTGAGTAATAATGTGATAATGTATGTGTGTTATTATAGTAGAGTCAGTCTATTGTTAGCGCGACCAGGGCAATGAAATCGTATTAGTTCTATTAAATCAGGGTTATCCAGGACCGAGTGAATTATTTTATATAATATTAATAGATCACAATTTTTTCTGCGATCTGATAAATTTACGAGATTAGTACAGTTCAATAACAAATTATAGTCCACGGATTCTCTTGGAATACCTAATTTAAAATTAATATACCTAAGGTATCTATGCTGGACTTTTTCAATAGCTTGAATATGGATATTGTAATGTGGAGCCCAAATCGTAGAGTTATATTCCAAAATGCTTCTCACTAGCGTTATGTATAAAATGCGAATAGTATCAATGTTACAAAATTGTTTGGTTATTCTAATAATAAATCCTAAAATCTTCATTGATCTATTAATTAGTTATATGGCTAATAAATGTAAGTTTTGAGTTGAAAATAATACCTAGATCATTTATTGTTTCTACTGAGTTTAATATAATTTTGTCAAGATTGTATTCATAAATTGTCGGTTTCTTTATTTTATAAAATCTTATTATTTGACATTTACTAATGTTAAGTGCCAGTTTATTGCATATACCGCACATATGCCTCAGGGATCTCATTTCTACAGAATTCAGTCTACTTTCAGCCTTCTTCTGCCAGTTCCATGCCTCACTTCCATATATTAGGGTAGGTACCAGCACTCCATTGTGGAGTTTCGCTTCTTTGGACAGTTTTTTGTTATCTCCAGCCGCGTTCAATCATCCATTGATTACCCATTTTAAATAATTACCCATTATAATCAAGAACCCGGCCACCCCTACTAAGTCACGAAGCGTAATCAGGAGAGGTGGTAAGAAGTTCAAAATATACCATATAACATTATTCCTTTTGCCGCCATTTTACATTTTTATGGATAAAAGGTATCCCTCAACCAGTCTATTTCGATCCGGCCCGTCACGTAGTAGCTGAGCAAACGCAACAGTGTACCCCTGCTAAGTTATGATTTTTTTATGGATTTGATTTTTGCGAATGTTTCGAATAGCTCTAAAGATAATTCTTTTAAAATCATCTCATATTTAATTTATAAAACAATATGACCGGAAATCGGCTGAACTAAAAAAACAGCTACAAGGTGGTTACAAATACTATTATATTAAATCAATTTTGTCATTTAATTCCCAAACAATGTGTATTTATATTCATTTAAATTAAAATAGCAACTTCACATTAGAAAAGAGAGGACAACGAACAAATAAGTACATTGACTAAGTGTTACGGACGGACATGCACTTGAGCTTATAAAACTTGGGAGCTGTACTCACAGAAACTGGAGTTTAGTTGTAATACGGGGTCAATTGTACCGGTATAATCATCCCCCAAAAACATTAAAATAGAAACCATATAAACTACTAAATGCGGTTTAAAGCTAACGAATCCACCTAGATTTAATCAATAATCCCATATTTTTAGATTCCATAAGTACCCACTCTATTGTGTACCTAGAGGTAAAACTAAGATATTGCCTAATATTGGCAAAATATGGCAGAAATGGCTCCAGTGGATAAGTAATAAAACGTATTTTATAAGAACTTTTTAAAAAAAATTGTCTAAAGAAACAGATAAATTTTTAAAACAATTATGAATAAAGTACATTCTGGAATCGTTCATAAGTCGTTTTGAAATATTTCGTCGTGTTTAGTAATCAATAGTATCGCGGTGGCAAGACGAAGAATTCCATAGCCGTTGATTATCAAAGACAAAACAAATAAAATTATAATTATTATATGGGTTAAATGTATTATAATCAGGGTGTTGTCACATCCCGGCAACTTGTAATAATATTACTCTAAACTGCCGGGTTTAGCAGGTGCATTGTCTTAACAACGAAGTTTTGGTCTGATCACATTTTCAATACAGTATTATATTTTAACGAAAATAGTTTTCATACAGAGAATATATAAATAAACCTTTTTTGTGTATAAAAACATATCTGCTTTTAAGTTAAGATGTAGTGTGATATGATTTGTATTTTTTTTATGAAACACTTATATGAAGCATGAAGGAATTATCAAAATTTAAATAAAATATATTGAAGTGTTTTATCTTATCTTTTAGTTGGTATTACTATAAACTGCACGTGTTAGTTTTACTTCTGCCATTTGTGTGCTAAAAATACTTTATTCAACTTCTCGAAGCTAGCAGCTGTGGCTTTTTGTAGGAAATATGATATCTGATTATAATATTTCTGTTTTCATTTTTTACAAATAAAAACTTGTGTGAATACCGCACCAGAGTCATACAGTCCTAACTGCTCCCGTCTGGAGCCAGTGAGACTATGGCATCCTCAAAGGAGACCTCGAAGGAGATGACGAGGAGGAAGGTGGGAGAGTACCTAACTATTCAGATATGGTCACCAAACACTAATTGTAAAATAGTGCAAATTAATTTTAATAAAATTTATTTGAACCCGCGACCTTCGGATCGCTAGTCGAGAGCCACCTCAAGTAGTTTGATATGTTTGGTGACTTAGCAGGAGTGCCCGGGTTTATAGGGTGAGGTTTGTTCGGTTCTTGGCGGCAGATGCGCTTGCCTACCAAATGCGTGGTGGGCCGGATCGATTAATCCTCTTTCAACGCATCGCCTTGCAACGCAGTAGAAGAGTTGGATTCTTATGTTTATCACTCGAACACACTGACAGATTACTACCCACCCGTCATACCTATTTCCTTCCCAGAAGTCACTGTCCTTCCTTTCTTTCAAAATACCCCCAACACAGCATTCACAAAGATGACATTGGCCTTGAGAGTTACGATTTTCCTAAGGGCCTCCTGTGTGGAGACGATGTAAAAAAATACAAAAAAATAAACAACCATCTCGCTAAATCGTTGGCGGTGACTAATGGTAGGGGTATTGGTTATCTAATAAATGGTTCCCGGGGCGGCGGTACACATAATTGTAATAATTCTCGAGGGCTCTGATGTACAGACACTATGGCTCCTGTTGATTGACGAACATATACTAAAACATCGTTGGTTGGAATCGGTGCTTGAAATGACTTTAGCCATGTTTAATAAAAAACAAATTGGAATAAATTTATAGCAATTTTAATTTAAAATTTGAAAAATTAAATTCTCACCGATCTAATCGCCGCAATTTTAATAGGCACATATTATGGATATTACGCTTTGTTTCAACTTAATCATTACAAGAAACTTACGTCGGGAGAGATGGTAAAAGATAAATTAAAATAAAATTTGATTCAATCAATGTTCAAAATTTCTCTTTTAAAATGACCTAGACAAACCTCACCCCATGAACCCGGGCACCCCTGCTAAGTCACGAAACGTAGTAAATGATGCACTAAAGTAACATTTTTGTTTAATCAGGTTCAAAAGATTTTTTAGTATGGATTTGACGTTTGCGAAAGTTCCATTTCAATATAAATACGCGTGAGGCAGTCTATCCTCTTTAAGTACAAAGTCATTTTCATAGAATATGGATGTTCTAACAGAATCTAAAAAGTACCACAACGCGCGCGAAATACAAGTGACAACGCATGCAAGCCGTCAAGTTTGTCTGAAATATATGGATCAACAAAATAAATCGTGTAAAATGTATATGCAACCGAAAAATGGGCGTGGTTTACAGCTAAATCTCGATGACACAAGTTGATCTGTAGGGATTTACATATGTATGCCAGCTTGGGTAATGGATCAACATATCCGGGGTGGATCAACAAATGCAAACGGATCAACATATACCTGGCGTACCGTCGCTCGAGATCAACATAGTACGAGAGGGGATAAATATATATATATATATATATATATTTATCCCCTCTCGTACTATGTTGATCTCGCGCGACGGTACGCCAGGTATATGTTGATCCGTTTGCATTTGTTGATCCACTCCGGATATGTTGATCCATTACCCAAGCTGGCATACATATGTAAATCCCTACAGATCAACTTGTGTCATCGAGATTTTGCTGTAAGCCGCGCCCATTTTTCGGTGCCATATACATTTTACACGATTTATTTTGTTGATCTATATATTTCTGACAAACTTGACGGCTTGCATGCGTTGTAACTTAACCGCCAATTTCGCGCGCGCTGTCGTACTTTTTAGATCCTGTTAGTACATCCATATTCTATGAAAATGACTTTATATTTACAGAGGATAGACTGCCTCACGAGTATTTATATTGAAATGGAACTTTCGCAAACGTCAAATCCATGCTAAAAAAATCTTTTGAACTTGATTAAACAAAAATTGTAAATTTAATACATCATTTACTACGTTTCGTGACTTAGCAGGGGTGCTCGGGTTCAAAGGGTGAGGTTTGTCTAAGTCATTTTATAAGAGAAATTTTGAACATTGATTGAATAAAATTTTATTTTAATGTATCTTTTACCATCTCTCCCGACGTAAGTTTCTTGTAATGATTAAGTTGAAACAAAGCGTAATATCCATAATATGTGCCTATTAAAATTGCGGTGATTAGATTGGTGAGAATTAAATTTTTCAAATTTTAAATTGAAATTGCTGAAAAATTTATTCCAATTTGTTTTTTACTAAACATGGCTAAAGTCATTTCAAGCACCGATTCCAACCAACGATGTTTTAGTATATGTTCGTCAATCAACAGGAGCCATAATGTCTGTACATCAGAGCCCTCGAGAATTATTACAATTATGTGTACCGCCGCCCCGGGAGCCATTTATTAGATAACCAATACACCTACCATTAGTCACCGCCAACGATTTAGCGAGATAGTTGTTTATTTTTTGTATTTTTTTACATCGTCTCCACACAGGAGGCCCTAAGGAAAATCGTAACCCTCAAGGCCTATGTCATCTTTGTGAATGCTGTGTTGGGGGTATTTTGAAAGAAAGGAAGGTCAGTGAGTTCTGGGAAGGAAATAGGTATGGATGGGTGGGTAGTATTCTGGGGGTCAGTGTGTTCGAGTGATAAACATAAGATTCCAACTCTCCTACTGCGTTGCAAGGCGATGCGTTGAAAGAGGATTAATCGATCCGGCCCACCACGCATTTGGTAGGCAAGCGCATCCGCCGCCAAGAACCGAACAAACCTCACCCCATAAACCCGGGCACTCCTGCTAAGTCACCAAACATATCAAACTACTTGAGGTGGCTCTCGACTAGCAATCCGAAGGTCGCGGGTTCAAATAAATTTTATTAAAATTAATTTGCACTATTTTACAATTAGTGTTTGGTTATATCTGAATAGCCAGGTACTCTCCCACCTTCCTCCTCGTCATCTCCTTTGAGGTCTCCTTTGAGGATGCCATAGTCTCACTGGCTCCAGACGGAAGTTTTTGTAAGTCTCCATATTCAAATTCGGCGGTATGATTTTTTTATGTGACACCTATCACAAGAGCGCCCCTGTCTTTACACGTTAAATACATAGAAACTATGTCGCCAACCGGTTGGGCAGCGTTATGAGGCGGGTTAAGGTAGGGGCTGTTGGAATGAATTTATTAATGCTGGTCTTAAAGAGGCGCGAATTATATGGACGAGTAAAAACAGATGCTGATAGCTCGTTCCACATGCGAGCCGACTTACGGTAAAACGAGTCGGAGAAACGACCCGTTCATACATAGATAACATCAACTTTACTGTGAACCTGTGTTCCGCTCGAGTATCACGCACGTGCACGGTGCACCGGGGATCAATGCTGCTAGCTTCTTTTAACAGGCTCTTATAAAATACCTGTAGAATAGACACAGCATACGCACATTTCGTCATACATGATTTTACTGCACATATTTTTTTTTTTTTTTTTTATTTTTTTTTTTTTTTTTTAAAAAGAAAGACAAACATTCCCGGGTTACGAATAACCCAACAATGTTTGAAAATCTCCTACTACCACCACAGAAAGCCGAAAATGTTGCTTGTGTTGTGATGGAGGACTTAGCCAGCCGAGGAATCGAACACGCGACGCTCGGGTGAGACCCAAGCGCTATGCCCACTCAACCACTGACCGGTCAAATGCCTCAGGGATTTCATTTCTACAGTATTCTGTCTACTTTCAGCCTTCTTCTGCCAATTCCATGCCTCATTTCCATATATTAGGGTAGGTACCAGCACTACATTGTGGACTGCTAGCTTCGCTTCTTTGGACAGTTTTTAGTTAGCTCCAACCGCGTCCAATCATCCATTAATTACCCATTATAACCAAGAACCCGGCCTCCCCTACTAAGTCACGAAGCGTAATCAGGAGAGATGGTAAAAAATACAGGTTCAAAATTTCCTACATAACATTATTCCTTTTGCCGCCATTTTGGATTTTTATGGTCGAAAGGTATCCCTCAACCAGTTTCTTTCGATCCGGCCCGCCACGCAGTAGATGGGAAAACGCATCCGCCGCTAGGACTTAGACAAACCTCACCCTATGAACCCGTGTACCCCTGCTAAGTTATGATTTTTTTATGGATTTGTTTTTGCGAAATTTTCGTTTCAATCTAAATACGCATACATTTCTTATAAACAATTCAAGAAACACACGTCATTTTGATTTGAAACGGTACCATCTCACAGTCATTTCATGCGATATTCGACTCTAGAGACTAATACTTTGAGTTTAATATCACAAAAGATTACGGAATCACATAAAACCTTGTGATGAACTGTCCACCGATTGCCCCTTGATTGGTTCATTTAGTAAAACCATATATAGGGACACAGATCAACTTTGTCTAATAACTTCTTACCTGGATCAACATACTACGGGAATAGATCAATATATATGAGATCAACAAAATCTTTTGAACTTGATTAAACAAAAATGTAACTTTAATGCATCATTTACTACGTTTCGTGACTTAGCAGGGGTGCCCGGGTTCATGGGGTGAGATTTGTCTAAGTCATTTTATAAGAGAAATTTTGAACATTGATTGAATAAAATTTTATTTTAATGTAGATATCTTTTATCATTTCTCCCGACGTAAGTTTCTTGTAATGATTAAGTTGAACCAAAGCGTAATATCCATAATATGTGCCTATTAAAATTGCGGCGATTAGATTGGTGAGAATTAAATTTTTCAAATTTTAAATTATGATTGTTAAAAAATTTATTCTAATTTGTTTATTACTAAACATGGCTAAAGTCATTTCAAGCTACGATTCCAACCAACGATGTTTTAGTATATGTTCGTCAATCAACAGGAGCCATAATGTCTGTACATCAGAGCCCTCGAGAACTATTACAATTATGTGTACCGCCGCCCCGGGAACCATTTATTAGATAACCAACACCCCTACCATAGGTCACCGCCAACGTTTAGCGAGATTGTTGTTTATTTCTTATATTTTTTACATCATATCCACACAGGAGGCCCTGAGGAAAATCGTAACCCTCAGGGCCTATGTCATCTTTGTGAATGCTGTGCTGGGGGAATTTTGAAGGAAACGAAAGAGAGTGAGTTCTGGGAAGTAAATAGGTTTGATGGGTGGGTAGTAATCTGGGGTTCAGTGTGTTCGAGTGATATACATAAGAATCTAACTCTCCTACTGCGTTGCAAGGCGATGCGTTGAAAGAGGACTAATCGATCCGGCCCACCACGCAGTTATTAGGCAGGCGCATCCGCCGCCAAGCCCCTCACATACCTCACCCCATAAACTCGGGCACTCCTGATAAGTCACCAAACATATCAAACAACTTGGGGAGACCTATGGCAGAAGTGTGGGTTATCAAATAAATGGTTCCCGGGGCGGCGGTACACATACCCTCCTCCCAAATTGTGATAAACTTCTACTTTCAAATGTAAAACATAATTTAAAACGTACCTAAATGACGGCCTCCGTTATCGAGGGGTAAGGCTATCGACTAGCAATCCGAAGGTCGCGGGCTCAAATAAATTTTACTAAAATAAATTTGTACTATTTTACAATTAGTGTTTGGCAACCAGATCTGAATAGCCAGGTACTCTCCCAACTTTCTCCCCGTCATCTCCTTCGAGGTTCACAATATCTTCAGTCTCACAACAACCCCAATTGGGGATGCCATAGTCTCACTGGCTCCAGACGGTAGCAGTTGGGACTCTGGTGCGATATTGCACCAGATATACCATCAACTTATTTTACCGTACATATGCCTCAGGGATCTCATTTCTACAGTATTCAGTCTACTTTCAGCCTTCTTCTGCCAGTTCCATGCCTCACTTCCATATATTAGGGTAGGTACCAGCACTCCATTGTGGACTGCTAGCTTCGCTTCTTTGGACAGTTTTTTGTTAGCTCCAACCTCGTCCAATCATCCACTAATTACCCATTATAACCAAGAACCCGGCCACCCCTACTAAGTCACGAAGCGTAATCAGGAGAGATGGTAATAGATGCAAGTTCAAAATTTCCCATATAACATTATGCCTTTTGCCGCCATTTTGGATTTTGATGGTCAAAAGGTATCCCTCAACCAGTCTCTTTCGATCCGGCCCGCCACGCAGTAGGTATTTTTTATTGATTTGATTTTTGCGAAAGTTTCGTTTCAATCTGAATACGCATACATTTCTTATAAACAATTCAAGCAACATATATTAGGGTAGGTACCAGCACTCCATTGTGGACTGCTAGCTTCGCTTCTTTGGACAGTTTTTAGTTAGCTCCAACCGCGTCCAATCATCCATTAATTACCCATTATAACCATGAACCCGGCCTCCCCTACTAAGTCACGAAGCGTAATCAGGAGAGATGGTAAAAGATACAGGTTCAAAATTTCCTACATAACATTATTCCTTTTGCCGCCATTTTGGATTTTTATGGTCGAAAGGTATCCCTCAACCAGTTTCTTTCGATCCGGCCCGCCACGCAGTAGATGGGAAAACGCATCCGCCGCCAGGACCTAGACAAACCTCACCCTATGAACCCGTGTACCCCTGCTAAGTTATGATTTTTTATGGATTTGTTTTTGCGAAATTTTCGTTTCGATCTAAATACGCATACATTTCTTATAAACAATTCAAGCAACACACGTCATTTTGATTTGAAACGGTACCATTTCACAGTCATTTCATGCGATATTCGACTCTAGAGACTAATACTTTGAGTTCAATATCACAAAAGATTACGGAATCACATAAAACCTTGTGATGAACAGTCCACCGATTGCCCCTTGATTGGTTCATTTAGTAAAACCATATATAGGGACACAGATCAACTTTGTCTAATAACTTCTTACCTGGATCAACATACAACGGGAATAGATCAATATATATGAGATCAACATAAGTATGCCAATTTGGGTAGATCAACATACTACGGGAATAGATCAATATATATGAGATCAACATAAGTATGCCAATTTGGGTAGATCAACATAAATTATGCATCCGATTTCCATACAAATTTTGAAAATTTTACTAACAGTATATCAAATGGTTTTTCTGGCAAACTGGCAACATTGATAATTATTGTACCACTGTTGTCAATTTATTCAGATGTATTCCATAATAGCCAAGTTATATGGTGTTAAAGGTGGATCAACTTAGTCTAACAACTTCTTACTGGATCAACATAATACGGGAAGAGGACAATATATATATATATATATATATATATATATATATATATCACTAGTAATAAGATAAAAGATATTATGATATGATTAATATTTATTATTTTTCAATGTTCTCCCATAATAAGCAATTGCTTGTGTGTATGGGATGAGGTATTATTTGTTTAGTTTCTTAGATTTATTTTATACTGTAATATATTATATTATAATAAATTATAATATTTCAATTCCCCGGTTGAATAAATCTGTCATCACGGCACAATAAATATTTTCCGCTTAGTGTGATTATCAAGTTATTAGTAACCCGGGAATGTTTTCCTTTGCTCATCAGGATGTAAAAACCTCGCGTAAGTGAACGGAATAAGAAGTAGGTATTTTCTAATTCACAGATGCAATATATTCTAATACACAGGCATGCTGAGTCTGTTCTACAGATATTTCAATGGAGCTAGGAATTTTTAACCCCTATGCACCGGTGCACGTGTGCAAAGCTCGACGGACACGAGCGGAACACACGTTTACATTTGATGTTGACTTCATGAAAACGAAACGGAATATACGGAACGAGCTCTTCAAGACCAGCATTAATAGTCTCTTCCTACAGTCCTTAAATTAAAACTCCCGCCAACGTTTTTCAACCGGTTGGAGTTATAGTTCCTCTGTGTTTGGATTATACAAACGGGGGCGTTCTTGTGATGTGTCACATAAAAAGTCCCAGCGAGATGTAGCACGATAAAGTTACCCGGATACTTAAGTCTGGTCATGTCGATAATGTTCCGCTCCCCTTTTTGTGATGTAGGCACATCTTATCAGCCTCTATGTACTGCGCGCCTCTCCTATCTGCTTGAAACTACTTAGCGTTGAATTCATATGTAGTTGAAGATAAAATTATATGTAAAACGGCCGCATTGTACCGCTACAAAGCAAAAAAAAAGAAAATGCATAAGTTTGTTCTCATCCATGGAGTGTTTAGAGGAATTTGAATGGTAGAACAAATCAGGGACACCCCGTAAGGATGTTTTTTAATGGTGACTATACGGTATGCATTAGTGAGGGGTAGAAGAAGTTTAGGTCGCCCTCACTCAAGATTTTTAAAAACCCGACATAATATGCCAAAAATCACTCGAGTGGCTAACTGACAAACCTTTCAAAGGTACCATCATTGTATAACTATTTATAAAATTCAATGACCACAGTTCAAAGTCTCCGTTAAACATAATAACTTAAATTTTTTTAAATATTCTCACTATTGAAATCAAACCGTTATCTTTTCCTGTATACGTTAACGAAATTATAAAAGCGACCATATTTATGTGACAACAGAGAAAAGGTTCGACCGAATCGCACCCTTATTCGGATTCCCTTGACAACCCTTAACGCAAGATTAACCACGAACAAGAGAGTGTTAAAAATCTTAAATTCTCGATTTTAAAACTTCCCTTTCTCTGCGAGGGATTATACAAAAATTATTTTATTCACAAAGGAGTCAAAATCATATTTTCTAAATGCGAAGCTATAATTTTAAAAAAATAAAGAAAACTTTCTTATTTCTTCGTAGGTTTATATTTCACGTAAAAAATAATGTTACCAATTATTACTTTAAATGACTTCAACAACACATCGTCATAATCGTATGCGATATTTTAAAATTTACACATTTTCGAATACAAAACAAACACTCCAACAATAAAATACATATAGTTATTATTGAAGAAGTAGATAATACTAATAAATCAAAACGAAACAGAACAAGACACAGAAAATAAAATGGTAACGGTGAGATTCAAACCCAGGATCCCTGTCTTATCTGGTCATTGCCTCTTACCACTCGGCTATTGGGAACTCCTTGTGTATTGAAACGTATATAGTGTATCGGATAAATACATATAAATTATTAAGAATTTATTTGTAACCTAGATAGTGTCTCAGATACATTTACAAATTCTTTACAACGTAATCATTCAAAAATATGGGAAATTTTCGTTGAAGATAATATTTGTTCATTCTGAATTTGAAATATAAGATCGACAAAAATGGCTTCAAATAATAGGTTCCGATGGCCAAGTGGTTAGAGGCATTTTCTCGGTAAGACAGAAATCCTGAGTTCGATTTCCAGTTAATAATAATATATATCTTAAGAAGTTTCTATTTAATAAAGTTTGCATATTACAACTAAAAATGCATATTATGATGTATATCGTGCATTGATTTGTAACTTTTTTTTAAGGTTACAAAATGAACAGAAAAATACAAAAATAATGTGATGTAGGTAAAAATGAAAATAAAAGTGCAGTTAGATGCGGTTTCTCAAATACCGCCTCACTAGGCTAGCCTGTGTTGAGGCAGATTTTTTCAAGATACTTCCCAATACCTTTGAACATACCATAAAGCGAAGCTTAATGCTAAATCACTATTTTGATTAATCTTTATAACAAATTGGTTTACATTATGAATACAAAAAAAAAAATGTTTTAGATAAATTGAAGCTCTTCCTATCGTTTCGGTTGTGTAGAATACAAATAAAAAAATAAATTAACCTTTAAAAAATATAAATGTAAACTACTAAAATTTTTTTTTTTTCAATAGAAATGTATGAACGCGTAAAGGAAACAACTTTTAAAAAATACAGTATTATAGCTAATATTATCTGCGACAGTTTCACTTGATTAACTTTTTTGCTTTCTTACAAAATTATTTACAAAATAAATAAAAACCAGTTTTGTGCTTGAAATCGAACGTTTCTAGACTCCGTTTGTCAAGCGATTTTAATGTCTATTACCTACAATATAAGTTACACCAAGAATATACACATTTTTGGCTTTTAGCTTCCTCCTTAGATGTATTCGCTCAACACTGGTTATTTCATTAACTGCGAATTTTAGTTATTTATTTTTATTTATTTATTATTATTACATTTATTACATACAAGATATACAAATATAAAAGGAAGCTTTGACTGTCCAACTAGGAAGTTTCCCGTTTTAGGACAGTCAAATTGGCAGGTTGCGTGTACATAATTCCAGGTAGGTACATGTAAAATATAAAATAAAATTAAAATATAACATATAAATGTAAGAAAGAAAAATAGAAAGAAAATATTTTTAGGAAAATACAATTTAGCAGTAATAAACAATAAAATCCAGATAGGTACATGTAAAATATAAAATAAAAATATAATATATCAATGTAAGAAAGGAAAATTAAAAAATATTTTTTAGGTAAATACAAAATACAAAGTCGAGGAAATCAACTCAGACTACGTTTTTTAAGACTGTTACCTTTTTTATTTTCTGTCCCTTGTTCTGTTTCATGTTACGTTTAGATTTATTAGAATCATCTTCTTCTTCAATGATATATTACATTGGTAGATATATAATTCAAAAGTTATTCCAGTAAATTCCCATGTATTTATGTTTCGTGAAAAGCGTCTCTCAAGTTTCAAAAATAAAGTTTCATCCAGAGATTAAATAAGTTGGCTGGCGAAATAGGGTAGTTAAATTAAGTTTTAGTTTTATTTGGTATTACGCTCAGCCGGGTTTTCACATGAATTTCAAGAACAGAAAATACCTAGTGAGCTATCGAAATTATACACAATTTTTTAAAGCATGATATAATAGTACGCTTAACATAAAATAATATAGAAACAAGTACAATACTACGTATAAGACAAATCACTAAAACAACATTACCAACGCTTCTTTAATTTGTGGGATTCAACAATGTGCTGGTAAAGACTACGCTTTTCTTCTCTAAATAGTATAAAATAAAGTCGCTGTTCGTTTCTGTCTGTTTGTGCGATTAGTTCTTCTAAACTACACAAAGGATTTAGATAGGGTTTGAATGATCGTTTAGAATATTTTTTCTGAAAGGTTTATATATATAATAAATGCATATTATATTTAAAGAAAGTAGAGAAAATTCGATGTTTTGTAATCAAGTCATAAATATATTTTTGGGCACTTACATTGCTAACACTGGCTAAACCTTACGAGATACATCAAAATAACGTACTTCGGGATAGTATATCTTAAAAAGGCCTACAGAAAACTTAGTTGTAGTATATGTCTACCGCTTAAGAATAACCTCAAGCAACACCGGGTACAGTCAGCTAGTAATTCTATAAATGGAGTCAGTAAAAACATCAATAGTACCCTCAAACTTGTTGCCCAGATCATGCATCCTATTGGTTATTGAGTGTGTCTGATTGTTGGTTGTGTATGTATTGCAGAAGAATGTTACATTTGTTTAATTTATGTAAGAATTGTTTTCTTTTTTAATTTATTTTGGTTTATTTTTTTTGCTTCCTGAAAACCGCCCAATTTTATGTGTAAAGAGCACCATACGATTTTGAACCAGATGACTTCTCTCTCTCTCTCTCTCTCTCTCTCTTTCTCTGTATGCTTTGCAATGGCGCTGTGAACTGGGAGGAATGTCGTCAGGGGCATTTAAATGTGATAGTTTACCGATTTTTCCAAAATTATTTTTTATTTTACTAATAACTAAAACAATAATTTGCATGGATCTCTCCACCTGGTCTCTCGACCCATCGTCTTGCGATAATGATGCCAGATATGTGAGGGATTTATTCATACGTAAGGTTCCTACCTAACACTTATACCGTTAAGTTATCAGGTGTCTTCAATAAAAATCACTCCTTTAAATTTGTTTGTGTTTCATTTCATATAAAGTTTGATATATGCACTACAAAGAGGCTCGGTGATTCTAAGTTGTAAGAACCTTGCTTGGTCGGCGGTTGAAAATGAAAGAAGGCCATTTTAAAAATAATCTGTTTTGTTAAAAATATGACTTTAAGTTTTTCAAATAAAGACAAAAAGATTTTAACCTGTGACCTTGATAGAACTCTACCTTATCAACTGAAAAATTACCAGATTCAGTAAAGTGTAAAAAAATCAAAAACACTTAAGATTTATATCTACAGAGGGCAGTAGTAGCTAGTATTGACACATACTTTTTACCTTCCCAGAAATTCCTCTCCTTCCTTTCCTTAACTATCCCACACCCAAGTGGGGGAGTAGGTAGTTTAAATTATCCCCTCATTATATTAGTTTAAATACTTGATATATCATATCAGTATTTCTACGCAAATACATTAGTTACTATTAATAATTGGCTGAATAATTGGGATTTCTATAAATTCAAAAACCCATAAAACAGAAAAATGCATGAGATCGTCGGAAGACCCAAATGGTTACAGACGTTTTGTTTGGCATATTGGCCAGTCAGTTAAAATAGACCCACTACACATCAACCCCAAATATGACATACACCCTAAAATTATTTTTCCAAGTGCCACCTTTGTGGGGTCAATGTAAAAAAATATATATTCGTAATCGATAGTTAAGGCGATGCCATACGTAGTAATGCAAAATCATGTGTTTTTGGTTAGAAAATTTGGTCGCCTAGAAATGTTTCAAATACTTTAATTAAATACTACGCGTAGAATACATTCTGGCCTTTGAAAAAATCGAGTATTTTTTAGATAAGTCTTTTTATAAGCCCAGAAAAAAATAATGTAAAGGCCTATGAAAACTGCTTTAAAGTTCAAAGTCTCCTACTTACGAACCTATTTTCGGTTATGATTTTATTGTATGTATAATGTGGCAAATTAAGTTATTTAAAAAATGATCGAAAAAAATTAAATATTTATGACTGAACATCCACAAAATAAAATAAAAGGCACTTTTTGGCCATGTTTTTTTCTTGCATAAATCAAAACAGGCGGATGGTGTTAAGTGGGAATTTAAACCTTGTCGCCATCTACGTAAGGGTTGTTATTGATAGCGGCTCAATTTTATATATCACACGACGTAGTGCATCGCCTTAAAATATTTTACAATGAAGTTCACTTTTGTGATTCTATTGGAGCTATTTCCATAAAAGTTCTACAATTTATTATAGATCGATATTAATTTAACGAAAATATTTGTAATTTTTTTAACCGTCGTAATATCGTATTTTTTAATCTTCGCAAAAGTTTGGTTGGTTTTATTACCACCAATATAATAAAAATATTATAACATACATCGAAAAATGATTATTAATGAGATCCATTTATTGCTGTTTCTCATGAAAACTAATTAATTGAAAACAAATTAGTATGTTATTTATGTGCTTATTAAATCCGAGTGTTTGAACTTTTAGATGAATGAATTTCAATGATCGCTTTGTAAATAGATTCTAGCAATTCATTAATTAATTTACCGAGTTGAGTCCCAAATTCAGAATTGAAATATAATACGTACTTAGCAAAATTCATAATAATCTATGTACAGGGTTTTCCAATAAGAGGTGTTATTTTGAATAGCCCGTTATTTCGGTAGATGTTACTTTGAAAGCTGTAATTTTTTAACATTTGACAAGTAGAAACTACGTTTTTAACAAAAATGGAACAATACACGCTTCAACAACGCATTGAAATTATTAAAATTCACTTGAGTGAATCAAATGCAAATCATCTTGAGTGATGAGGCCCATTTCCACCTCGGTGGCTTCTTCAACAAACAAAATTGTCGTATCTGGGGCTCGAAAAACCGAAGAGTTATTGTTGACTGTTTGGTACGGTTTATGGTCCGGCGGAGTCATTGGACCTTACTTTTTTGAAAATAAGGCTGGAGCAACAGTTACGGTGAACGGAGGGCGCTATCGAGAGATGATTAATGATTTTTTATAGCAGGATTTGGATGGTTTTGATTTAGACAACGTTTACTTTCAACAAAATGGCGCTACGTGCCACACAAGCAACGAAACCATTGATCTTTTACGATTGAATATCAAAATAATACCTCTTATTGGAAAACCCTATATATTGTATATACATACATAGCCACTCAAGCGATTTTTTCGAATATCATGGCCAGTTTGCAAAACGTTTTGAACAATCGCTTACAACAATGTCCCAAATGAATACAACCTAACTCGAGCGATTTTTCGCATATTATGGCCAGTTTGCAAAACGTTTTGAGCGATCGCTTGCAACAATGTCCCAAATGCATAGAATCTAACTCGAGCAATGTTTGGCATATTATTGCCATTTTAAAAAACGTTTTGAGCGATCGCTTGCAACAATGTGCCAAATGCATAGAATGTAACTCGAGCGATTTTTAAATATATTCACATAAAAAAAGGATAGACGTCGGTGGACGCTGTGCAATATTCATAATTAATCCCTAGTTTACCCTTATTTATAAAAGGTTGAGAATCATTGCTTTAAACTTTATACTCAAACAATAACAAAATTCAACTTTGCTATTAAGGAGCTCTTCACCCTGCAAAAAACAATACTAACTAAGGTTTAATGCTCAGGCTACTCAACACTCACTAACCGACTACATATCACGAACCTGTTTTCTTTTAAATAAGCCACATTTCTACAGTAAACTTTTTTTGTAAATGATTTGTTTAATCTCGTTGCACGTTCTCGTAATATGTTTGTGAATATCCTTGTTGTATATAATTTTGTTTGAAAACTATTTTGGTAATAGGTTGCTTTTGATGATATGTATAAATATCATTGTGCTCAAGGTTTTTTTATGAATTGGACAAAGGATAACAAATTATTATAAGCAATTTTTACTCGCCTGAAATATCCATACAAATTGAAAATATCTCCTGAGTAAAAATAAATGCCGTGGACGTGAATTTTCTGATATACGGTCAGGTGCTCTGGAACACTGAGCTACGTCGGCTTATTTCCAACCCGCCAAATAATTCAATATATACAAGTTAATTTTCAGGCGAGTAATTAATGCTTAAAATAATTTATTATCCTTTGTGCTATGCATAAAAAAACCTTGTCTTATAAACATTAGTAATACGTGTATTAATTAAGGCGCTAAGTGCCCAAAAAATCGAAAATGATGTTTTTACAGAAATGTATTCTATGTACCGATGCCAATAACCCTAAATAGGATCCAAGTGCCTCAGGCAGTTCAAAAAAATACAATAAATTGATGAAGTCTGGCATCGCTGTAACTCCATTGGTATGTTATCTTTTAAAATGGTTTAAGTGCCACAACAGTGTTCATTGATATTTCATATAAAATGGCCGGCGATGGTGTGTTGACAGTCGCGAGCTTGCTTGTAAAACGCCATCAAAAAGGTAAAGGAAGTGTGCAAAATGCGAAAAAAAAACTAAAAACCAGTGGCCAAGAGTATTCCACACTAAATAATAAAGTCATTCCTGCCAAAAAACCACCAAATTCTGAGGTATGTGTATAATATTATTTTTCTGTACATTTTGTTAGTTTTGGTACTGACGCGCTAGTGATGTGCATGCCTGTCGTAATAATATTATTCATTCATATTGTAAATATTAATTTCGAATCCAATCATTTTGTAAACAGATAATTCTTTTAATTCTACTGTTTTTCTTATGTACTCGTAACTTTTAATTTATTATACCTACTTATTTCAAGGAAAATAATAATTAAGTTTTTTAGTGTCGTTATGTTTCATAAAGCCGTTTACAATGATATATTGGTCTTTCGTGATGTTGATAACAATAATATTAATAAAAAAATGCATTTAATGATATGACCTCCGAACTTTTATTAATCAAAATGTATGCTTTCACAAAGCATAATGGGGTTGGTCACACAAAGCTAATTGTAGATGTCGCCATCGGTGAAGAGTGTCAACCAAATGTTAAATACAAAATTATCTATACTTTTTCCATACATTTTGGTAGGTAGGTATTGTATTATTTTCTTAAACTGTTTATTATTTGCATTTTGTTTGGTAGAGCGGTACCTACTTTTGAAACACTGTATTCCTTTTAAAATATTTTTATAGGTTTTATGAAAAGTTTATATTCCTTTGTTTAATTTTCAAACACCGACACTTTTTATTATGTTTGAATCATTTAAATAAATATGTACTTGTACATCAGAATATTTGTTTATTAAATTAAACAAATTTGTTTTATTTATATGCACATCCCTATTCCCCATGTGAAGGTTGTGCACTTAGATCTGCCAGAGCCCCTGAGTTGGCACTTAGAGCCACTTAAATAAAATTCTTATTGTGGAGCTTCACCGTAACCGTCGCTGTTCGTTTTAAACTTTTATTTTGTAGAAATGCAAAATTAATTTATGCTTTTAAATTATGGAAGCCGTCGAGATTGTTCTATACTACTAAGTAACATTTTTACACAGGGTAGGCCACATATAATTTTATTAGACCAATCAGTATTTTGTTACAGCAAGCAGTTCTAAGTTTTTGGCACTTAGCGCTTTAATTAATACATGTATTCAGTTTATCATTAAAAAATAATACTATTTTCTCTTATCACAAAATAAAAAATTCTCCTAGGGACTGTTATTTATTTAATTAATTTATTTATGAAACAAGGTTCTCGAATCTTCCATCAGGTCTATTTCTAAAAACATTGTCAACCACTTAAACCATTAGCAACGTTCAATTTGCTTACTTGTCCCAAAATATGCACAACCCCCTTGAATACTCTGAAAGCCTCAGTTTCAAACAATATTAGCTGAATACATTATAAAACAACGCCTGCTGAAGGCTTTCAAGGAGTTGTAACGAAAGATTTCACAATAACTTAATAACGTATAAACCTGTTAAGGTTTCAGACTAGGGGATGGTCTGATGGAGGTATTGTTCCTGAGTGAAAAGTGATTTTTCACAATGCCCGAAGGTTGGGGTAGGAAAGCAATCAAATTGATTTCCCTGAAGATAGTTTACTCGCGTTGAAGTAGAAAAATTATTTTACGAATAACCAGAAACTCATTTATTTTGTAAGTTTTTTTTTGGTAAATTAGTTTTATAAGGTTTTACAGCAGTCACAAAATGGATTAACTGATGTAGATGGTGCAATGTGCAGAACCTAATCTACCATAATACGTTCCGCGTTAATATCAAAATAATATACCACATACATCAAATTAACAGTAAATAATACTACGGTTCTTGCTGAGGAAAATCGTTTGTTCATTTCCCTTGTATGTTTAATTGGAGAGTTGATGACAGTGTTTCATTTCACTGTGTGTGAAATTGCTGTTCCTGCATACATCTTTCACATGGAGATAATTGGGTTTCTCCATGGTTTTACCACACATAAGAGGTAAGGAAAGAGAAAATAAAAATAAAAATAAATATTTCTTATTTATTTTATTTTTTCAGAAAGAAATAAGAAAGAAACAAAAAAAAAATTGTTATTATTTCTTATTTCATTTCGATCGAGAAACTGGTTTAGGGAGACCCTTTGACCTCTCCAACTGTTCTCTCGAACCATCGCCTTACGACGCAGCGGGAGCAATATATTCACTCCTGGACATACTGATCCCTAGATTCCTACCAAACCTTCATACGTTTTACCTTCTCAGAACTTCCTCTCCTTCCTTTCCTTAATAAAGATCCTCCACACAGCATCCCAAAAGATAATATAGAATTTTTTTTCCTCAGTGCCCTCCTCCTGTATGGGTTTAATGTTAAAAAAAGAAAAAAGTTTAATCGGGGTAAATTTTGACATTGTTCTTATAAGAAGACCTCTTTTGTTTAGAATATTTCTTGATTTTTTTTGTTCTATTTAAATTGGTCCAGATTTGCTTTTTGATAATTTTATAAAATTTAGAAATATTTTCTTTTGTTGATTTGTCAATTTCACCGATTTAGTCATAAGATTACCGTGATAACGTGAGCATAGTTCACGAAATCTGTTGGTTGCATCTATAAAAACAATAAAAAGAGGTTGAATGAAGTGTTTGTCATTAAAAAAAATATAAATTATCAAATGTTAATGATGTAAGCCACCGTTATCTATTATTATACAGGCCGTGCTGTAGATAATTAACTGACAGATTTAAATTTTAATCAAAGGATCGAATACAATTTTTACCTATTAACATGTACATTCATAAGAAGATTAGAATATCCCTAAAATAATTTACACGGTATTAGAGAGAAGCGTTCTTTACTTCACAAGTAACAAAATTAAAGTCTTCAGTTGGCTTTCTCAATTGGTTTTTATTCAATTTACTTTCGAATTCGTTTAGGACACAAATTGTATTTTAAGTTATTTTATTGACGATGACATTGAGCTGAGACTGTGAAAATGATAATCTCGTAGTTCGTTCGTCTTTTAATGAAAAATCCAATTTACTATAAATTGAATATCGCCTCATTCCTCAAAAAAAAGTTTAAGTAAAGCCTTGCCAAAATCAATTAATCATTCATTGCTGGTTTTCTAAATTCCAATTTAAATCATCCAGTTTAAAAATCTTAATTTTATTTATTTATTTATTATTGATGATTCTTACGACAGCTCAATCTTATTATGGTCAATCGAATTAAACCCAACGAAATATGATGCTAATGTTCAGGACAATGAACTATGAATCAATAAGATCCTTATTTTTTAATGATAAACTAATATTCATAAGGCAAGGTTTTTTATGCATAGCACAAAGGATAACAAATTATTATAATCATTAATTACTCGCCTGAAAATTTACTTGCACATATTGAATTATTTGGCGGGTTGGGAATACTAAGCCGACGTAGCTCAGTGGTCCAGAGCACCTGACCGGACATCAGAAGGTGCGGGTTCAATTCCCGTCGGCGGCATTTATTTTTACTCAGAAGATATTTTTAATTTTTATGGATATTTTAGGCTACTAATTATTGCGTATAATAATTTTTTAATAAGATCCTACCTGCTCTCTCTTCAAGAACCTCGTTTGAGTGCGTTGGGGCATAATCGAACATTTTTTTGTGCTGCTTTTTTTAATTTTGTACCTTATGCCATACATTAATTTTGGACTTTCGAGAGATTATCCTTCTAATTTTAATCCTTTTTACAGTCCGTGTACTTTGTAAATACCTATTTTTACAATTTTTGTGGAAAGCCAAAAAATATTAAGTTAACTATTGTTTAGAAAATATTTGTATAGAACTATTCACAGGATATTTCTACCCATGTGAGTGGTACAAGAGTGGTTTATTTTTGGGGTGCTATGCCGAGTTGCGTTACCTCCTTCTTTAGACAACGTTCTGGACAGTATTACAGTGTCCATCATCAGGGCAAACATTAAAAAGCTTACACATCTGCCCAGATGCTGTACAAAACGTTGGCTAAACAAAGAGATACTTTTCTCTGAAGTTAAAATTCTAGTTCTGTTATTATTTGTTGTTTCACAAAACAAGTTTAATAACAGAACAACTTGAATGAGACACTCAAAGAACTGGAATATTAGTATTACTTTGATTTCAACGATTTTTTTAAATTCTGACACAACCCGTCCTTAGTCTTTCGAGGAATTCTCTGAAGAAAACAAAGAAGATGACCTCCTGGCAATAGAGCACAATTATAAATAAGAATCATTTGAAACGGTTTTAGCAAACACAAAAGTAAAGAATCTACGAAAAAGATAATGTAAATTAAATGAGAATGAAAGAAATTGATATTTAAAAATGTTGTATAAAAGCCCTGACAGAAAAGTTTAAGTCTTTTAACAACTCAAAGTCCTACTTAAGCTTTTCAATGTTACTTTTGATCAAATAACAGACATTCTCGAGCCTAATCTTATTTTATATTCAGTCTACATAAATCTTACAATATTCCACTTAGAGCTGTTTAATCTAAGATTAACCCCAATCTATACCTTTAGATCCGACTTGGTTACGGTGTCAAAAGGATTCTATCACTAATCCTTTCCTCTTAAATAAACTAATAGGAATAATTGTGAAGATAGAATTAATTACATCGCATCACAATTTTTAAATGATCCAGCTTGGATAATATTCAGATGGCGACAAGTTGAAAACGGTGAGACAATTAATGAAACATGTTATAAAGGCTGTATTTTCGGTAAAAAGGGTTCTTTCTTGCGGTTGGTTTGAAAAATACGGATTGCTCATCAACTTTTACAGTTCGGTGGGTGAACGGAAAAACATACCCCTTTTAAGGACATTTCAGCATTTGAGTCGCCAGCTTCAAGAGAAGAAATGTTTTTTTTAGTGGTATCAAGTTTAATTTTAGTTTTTTCTTACATAACAGATTATTTTATTTCATTAAAAAAAAGGATTTTATTTATAAACAAGTTCTGCTGCGTAATTATGATTACGCCTGACATCTGTGTCGCATTCCGAAGGCGCTGTCAAATGACAGTGAAGCCACATACAGGTTATCTATCTATTTATATTATTTCTACATAGGTGCTAATAATGAAAATCTATTGACAGTTTGTTTTTATTTTTAAAACCAGCGAATATTTTAACTTCGGAGAAAATTGTTCAGAATTATTAATGGTTACTGGCCTTTAATTGTTATATAATTGAAAACTTTAATAAAAATTTGACGAATCAGCATTTCCACACAATTACACTAATTTTATTATAGTCGATAATTGAAATCGGCTTAAGGCGATGCCATACGTAGTAATGCAAAATCATGTGTTTTTGGTTTGAAAATTTGGTCGCCTAGAAATATTTCAGATGCTTTAATTTAATTATTTCTGCGAATAGAATACATCTTGGTCTTTGAAATAATCGAGTATTTTTTAGATTAGTTTTTTTATAAGCCCAGAAAAAAATAATGTATAAGGCCTATGAAAACTGCTTTAAAGTTCAAAATCTCCTATTTTTATTTTATTTTATAGTGTGACAAATTAAGTTATTTATAAAATGATCGAAAAAAAAAATAATATTTATGCCTGAACATCCACAAAATAAAATAAAGGCACTTTTGGCCATGTTTTTTTCTTGCATAAATCAAAACAGGCGGATGGTGTTAAGAGGGAATTTAAACCTTATCGCCATCTACTTAAGGGTTATTATTGATATCGGCTCAATTTTAAATATTACACGACGTAGTGCATCGCCTTAAGCGTATTGTTAAGAAATGAGTTATAAGGAGGAATTAATGACGCGCTAAGTTAATGGAAGTAGTCAGGGACATTCCAGGAATATTTTTTTCTTCATTGCACAATTCAACTCAATTTGGAAGGCGGGTATGGGTACCGGCGCGCCGCGGCGCCTAGGAAACCATTTATTGGATAACCAACACTTCAGCCACGGGTCATTTAGTAAGGGTGCCCGGGTTCAGGGGGTGACATTTCTAGGCCTTGGAGGCGGACGCGTCTACCCACTTACTGCGTGGCGGGCCGGATCGAGAGAGACTGGTTAAGGGAGACTATTTGACTTCTCTCGATTTATTGCCTTGCTATTTAGTGGGAGGGATGGATTGATACGTCTTTCACTCCTGGACACCTTGAATCCAGATTTCTAACCACACTTCATTCCTTTTTCCTTCCATGAACGACCTCTTCTACCTTTCCTTGAAAATATCCTCCGCACAACATCCACAAATATGACATAAACACTGAGAAAAAATATTTTCAAGGCCTTATGTGTGGACCCAGAGTAAAAAAAAGTACTGTGTAACTCACATTATATTTTGCAATTTTACAAATCGCCACGTATTACTTTTTGAACTAAGTTTAAAGATTACAGTAGCCCTTCTGGGCGGAAGCAGAAAAGCCCCTCCGATTACCTATCACCTCTGAAGATAGGTGAAAATTTGTGTGGCAAACGGCCAACTTGGGAAATGCCCATCTCATACAGGACCCCACCAAGAGACAGGCTGGGTTCTCATTGCCTCGCAAAACCTGGTCCGCCATCTGTGCTGCCGCTGTGCTCACATGATGCACAGATGGGGCCTTAAAGAGTCGGCGATGTGTGAATGTGGTGCTGTGCAGACCACCGAATATGTGGTCAACGAATGTTCGCTCTATTCATTCCCTGGCGGGATTGATAAGTTCCAAATGGCGACGCCTGAGGCCCTAGACTGGCTCGCAGACCTAGATGTCCTCCTCTGCCCCCCCACCATACGAAAGAAGAAGAAGAATGATTACAGTACTTAAAGGAAGAATTTACGAAAAACATGTTTGTTTGAATCATATTTTATTCACGTTTAGTTATCATGAAATGATCGGTTCAAATTGACAGCATGTAAATCCCGAAACCTTTTCAATTCATTCCTTTCTTAGTGAAGAAAAATAAAGCGTCAGCAGAATTTATATCTCATGAATGTATCTACTTATAACTTGGGTAAACCTTTTCTATCGAACAAAAAATACGAATTCTTGCACTTTTCATGCAAATCAGCCTTCCTATAGAACTGGATTTACGTTGACAAATTATTAAATTGTATTTCTTATTTATAATAATGAGAATATTATTACAATTTTAACAACTCTCAAATGAAAACTGTAAAACAGAAAAGACAGGAAGAGATTCAGTCGCAACTAGGAATTGAACCCAAGACCTTTTCCTTGAGCTAATTCGACTATATCGGCTTAACTAATTTGTTACTATTAAATTATTGAAGTTAATATTAGCGATTCTTAAAAGAAAATTAGAAACAGAGAATTGATAATATTGTCTTCAATAATTAAATATATCAGTTTGAGGTTTTACTGATTAGTTAGTCCACCACAAAATCACAATTCTTACAAATATTACAACACCCCAGCTAAATTAAAATCAGTCAAAAGAAGGGTCAGACTTAGCCACGCAATATAACGTTGTCAACACTTACAAAATAATCCACATAAGAAAATGTGTGTGCGCTATAGACGTAAAAACTGCTGCAAGGGTTTCGCTGAAATTTTTCATTACTTCCACAACACAAGCAAACTCCTAGCGTGGAGAACATAAAACAATGTCGCTATCCGGGTCTATCTGTTTGTGCGTTTAGTTCTTCTAAACTATGCAACGGATTTCAATAGAATTGTCATTATCATTTAGATTTTTTTTTCGGAAGGTTTTTATATAGAATACATGTACATTATAGTTAAAAGAGTGGAGAAAAGTCGATATTTAATAATCAAGTCGTAACAAAAATATTTTCGGGCGCTTACATTGCTAACGCTTGCTAAAACTTATGAAAGACATCACAATAAAAATTGAACCCAACAAATTTGTAAATCCCCCAGCAACGCCGGGTATACGTCAGCTACTTTAAATTTTTTTTTTTATTTAATTTAATTTTAATTTATTTTAATTTTAATTTTAAATTTATTTTAATTTTAATTTTAATTTTAATTTTAATTTTAATTTTAATTTTAATTTTAATTTTAATTTAATTTAATTTATTTTAATTTTAATTTAATTTAATTTAATTTAATTTAATTTAATTTAATTTAATTTAATTTAATTTAATTTAATTTAATTTAATTTAATTTAATTTAATTTAATTTAATTTAATTTAATTTAATTTAATTTAATTTAATTTAATTTAATTTAATTTAATTTAATTTAATTTAATTTAATTTAATTTAATTTAATTTAATTTAATTTAATTTAATTTAATTTAATTTAATTTAATTTAATTTAATTTAATTTAATTTAATTTAATTTAATTTAATTTAATTTAATTTAATTTAATTTAATTTAATTTAATTTAATTTAATTTAATTTAATTTAATTTAATTTAATTTAATTTAATTTAATTTAATTTAATTTAATTTAATTTAATTTAATTTAATTTAATTTAATTTAATTTAATTTAATTTAATTTAATTTAATTTAATTTAATTTAATTTAATTTAATTTAATTTAATTTAATTTAATTTAATTTAATTTAATTTAATTTAATTTAATTTAATTTAATTTAATTTAATTTAATTTAATTTAATTTAATTTAATTTAATTTAATTTAATTTAATTTAATTTAATTTAATTTAATTTAATTTAATTTAATTTAATTTAATTTAATTTAATTTAATTTAATTTAATTTAATTTAATTTAATTTCATTTAATTTAATTTAATTTAATTTAATTTAATTTAATTTCATTTAATTTAATTTAATTTAATTTAATTTAATTTAATTTAATTTCATTTAATTTAATTTAATTTAATTTAATTTAATTTAATTTAATTTAATTTAATTTAATTTAATTTCATTTAATTTAATTTAATTTCATTTAATTTAATTTAATTTAATTTAATTTAATTTAATTTAATTTAATTTAATTTAATTTAATTTAATTTAATTTAATTTAATTTAATTTAATTTAATTTAATTTAATTTAATTTAATTTAATTTAATTTAATTTAATTTAATTTAATTTAATTTAATTTAATTTAATGTAATGTAATGTAATGTAATTTAATTTAATTTAATTTAATTTAATTTAATTTAATTTAATTTAATTTAATTTAATTTAATTTAATTTAATTTAATTTAATTTAATTTAATTTAATTTAATTTAATTTAATTTAATTTAATTTAATTTAATTTAATTTAATTTAATTTAATTTAATTTAATTTAATTTAATTTAATTTAATTTAATTTAATTTAATTTAATTTAATTTAATTTAATTTAATTTAATTTAATTTAATTTAATTTAATTTAATTTAATTTAATTTAATTTAATTTAATTTAATTTAATTTAATTTAATTTAATTTAATTTAATTTAATTTAATTTAATTTAATTTAATTTAATTTAATTTAATTTAATTTAATTTAATTTAATTTAATTTAATTTAATTTAATTTTAAAAAGAAAGACAAACATTCCTGGGTTACGAATAACCTGACAATATTTGAAAATCTCTTACTACCACCACAGTGGACGAAAAATTTTGCTCGTGTTATGATGGAGGACTTGGCCAGCCGAGGAATTGAACACACAACGCCTAGGTGGGACCCAAACGCGATGTCAACTCAGCCACCGACCGGCAATAAATGGCAATGTCTGTGTATGTTTGTTCAATAGACTCAAAAACTACTGGAATTTTTCAAAATTTGTTCATATTAGTGGCAGAAGTATTTAGAGAGTGATTTGAATCGTAGAAGAAGTATGGGACACCCGAGGAAGACATGGCATGATCAAATGAATTATATACTTATATGTAGTAAATTGTGGAATATGTGATGAAAATGCTTGTAGTGTGTAAGTAAAAAAATGCATATAGTAAGTGTGTTAGTAAAATGTATGACGTGGAAGTGAATTGATAAACAAGCAAACAAGCACTAATTTATATTGCAGAAGATAATTATGAGAAAGCAATCAAAAAGATAAATAGTGACTTAGAAACATTGTCAAAATGGCTCAAACTAAATAAATTAAAACTAAATGTAAATAAGACAAAATACATGCATATAGGCAGAACAAATACGCATGAGGATCCAAAGGTTTCTATAAATGGAGAAATCATAAAAAAAGTGGAAGAAATTAAATATCTAGGTGTTATTATAGACTCAAAATTGAACTTCTAAAAAAATGCATACTCAATTGAAAAAATTGCAAAAAAAATATCATTTCTTGGTAGAATCAGAAACAAAGTAAATAAAGAAACATGCCAGATAATATACAATACAATTATATCACCACACTTTAATTACTGTTCAAGTATTCTTTTTCTCTGCAATAAAGAGAAAATGAAAAAAATGCAAATACTGCAAAATAAAGCAATGCGAATAATACTTAAGCGCAACATATACACACGGATAAGAGACATGTTAAAGGAGCTGCATATTTTGACGGTGAAGCAAACTGTGTAGGTATTTGAATGTACTTATTATTATACATAAAATTAAATTAGGGATGATGTCTAAGGAACTGAAAAGAAAAATAAATTACAATAACGAGATACACGGACACGGGACGAGAAATTCTAAGCAAATTAGATTGCCAACAAGAAAAAAAACAAGCACCCAAAAATCTCTGATGTACCAGGCCGTTCAACTCTATAACAAAATCCCGAAGGAAATTGCTGTGATAGAAAATATTAATAAGTTCAAAAATGAATTAAGAAAATGTGTCTATCTCAATTATTAATGTTTCTTTTTTTGTGACTTTATTGAAATATTTAAAGAAAGATTATGTTTGCCAAACAATGTACATGTTTATATGTTTATAAAACTATTAGCACACACGAAGATGTGAGCTAACTTAAGATTAATAAATAAAATAAAATAAATCATTTTAAATTCTTTGTTTTTAGAGATTTTATGTAGACTAGAATTTATTCACTAATTAAAAATTTTATCCAAATCGTTCATAACCCCGAGTAACGTCGGGTACACGTCAGCTAGTAATAAATATATAATCCGTAACAAGTACTTCCATAAAATCATTGTATTATTCAAGATTAGATAGCAAAATCAAGGCATCGCTGCTAAATTATCATCTTAAGACAAACCTCATTAAAGCTGTAAGATTGGGGACTGGCTGCCTTCTGCCTACTAGGAGTTGAGAAGTTTGGAGGAGATGAGAAACTTGAACTGAGATAGGGGAATGGGGTACAAGTGATTGATGAGAAGAGATTGATATCGAGCAAACAGATGTCGATCAACTCGGCTCGGGTTTGTGTAATTTGGAATTCAAATGTTTATTTGGAATATTTGTGGAAGATCTCGTTTTAATAATATCTATGTTTGGATTTCATTAAAAAAAGTGTTTTATTAGTAGTTATTATCCGTCTTTTGCCGATATTTTGAAACAGTTTTAAATTCAACTGTTTTTTCTTTCTTTAACTATTTAATTAAAATAGAAACGTTACTTTAAACAGTATTTATTACCCGTGTTTAGTTATCAGATCTTAATTATTTCTTCTTCTAATTTCTTTCAGATATTAAAATCAAATTTATTTACTGTCACCTAGGAACGGTCTGAGCCTAGTGAGGTGAATAATACGAAAAAAAATATTTTTGTCTATCTTGGTTAATTAACTATAACAAAACAAATGAATAACATGGTCCAGAACGATTTCAAAGAATATTTTGGTTTTGATTTAATAAATGACAAAAAATCTAAAAATTTTTTTTTGGATGCGAAGTCTACTAAACATTTTACAGAAACGGTCTAATAAACTGTATTAGAAGGTTGCTTGAAGAAAAAACAGTTTTTGCACTCAGAATCACAAAAATCCCATAAATAATAAATTTAAATACTTTGTACCTGTCGTGGAGAAAATAAAAGACGAGGATGTTATAGCTGCGACAGTCTTCGTTTTTCATTTTTTCCCAGATTGTGGGCCACTCGACGAGGTGGTACTCCCTCAAGCTTGCAATGTAAAATAGACGACGCGGGAGCGGGTGGCCCTTAAATTTACGGCACACTGCTAAGCCGTGTTACGCTCTTTCCAACGCCCCGCTCTCCCGCGCCGTGGCTTCTTTGTCCCTGGGTACAACCAGTGCTGCCAGATGCATGGTTTTTTAGGTCATTTATACCTTCATTGTTTTTTGCCGGTCATCAAAAATGCGTATTTTTGAGTAAAATGCGATTGTGGTGGAAATTCCGAATTCAGGAGTGTAGTTCTTAAACTTCAGTACAGGTTCAAAATGTCTTTTTAACAATTTATCTTTGTCAATAAATAATATAGCGCCCTTGAGAAGATTTCTTATAAAAACGGCGCTACACAAGTTATCCAAATAAAAATAATATTTATTAAAAAAATGAATACGTAATTTAACCTTAATTAAATACCTACACTCAATATCATCATTTTAAAATTTTGAAAAAAAAAATATTCGAATTATGGGAGAATTTCTCTTCCATCATCCCATTCTTATATTTTTTTAAATTTTGTTTTTCCAATGTTTAGGTAAAATCATAAAATGATTAGATTTAATAAATAATCAATAAAAACACGGTGAGGTTACCCTCCAAAATATGTTATTTTATTCATTTATTAATTTATTTATAGTCGAATTTAGAGTTTGGAATCTCGAATAAAAAAGTTAAAAAGTTATTTCACGCCTGTCTTCCAATGTATGTATTTTTAGAGTATTTAATAAGAAATGATGTTGTAAGTCTTCTAGTGGGATATTTAATTTAAAATTTATAAAACTTAGAATTTTTTTTTGTATTCGCTCAATGTTGTGACTGTGAATTTTGTAAGAGGGAGACCAAACTACTGAGTTGTATTCAATTATGCTTCTAACTAGAGATATGTATAACAGTTTAATGGCTTGTATGGAGTTAAAGTTTTTAGTTGTTCTTAATACGAAGCCTGGTGTTTTCATGCCTTTGTTTACAATTCGGTGGATATGATTGGCGAAACTTAGTTTTTCATCCAAAATAATTCCGAGATCTCTCATTTCCGTGACTCTTTCTAAAGGTGTATTGTTAATGGAATATTCAAATAAAACAGGATTTTTATTTCTGCAGAAATTCAGGGTTTTGCATTTGTTTACATTTAAAAACAGATTATTTTGTACGCACCAATCTTTAAACTTATATCAATAAACAAGGATTTATATTTATACATATAATACGTTTTAAGAACATTGTTTATATCATGGTTTTTAACCTTTTAAACGTCTTTTTTTATTAATTAAAAATCAACATTGTTTCAAACAGGGTTTTTTCACAATTTATTTTCTTGTATGGTTTTTAACCTTTTAAACGTCTTTTTTTATTAATTAAAAATCAACATTGTTTCAAACAGGGTTTTTTCACAATTTATTTTCTTGTATGTTTTTTAACAAAAACGTATTTTTTAAACTCTTGAAAAGTGTTTTTTTTTATTTTTATTATTTTTATGATATGGCATCACTGGCTACAACAGCAGCCAGTCCATTGCAGGCTCAGCCAGTCCATTGCAGACTCAGCCTCTCAACGCACATTACATGGCGTCTGTATCTTATGTAACCTAACATAACCATTCCCGGGTTGATAGCCATTGTATTTAGACAGAGATTGATCCCACCCATAAAATCATAAGTAAAATTTACTCATCACCACTTAACGAAGTTCGTCATTAAAGTAGAAGTTTTGCAGGTCAACAGTGAGTCACTATGGGACTAATTCGGCTGGATATTAAAATTAAACAAAACACTAAAATGACACGAAAAGTTTTTTATTACGAGCACTCGGTATCGTTTACGTCCGGACAAACTAATTAGTAACGATATAAATAATTCATGGAGCGTAATTTCATTTGTGGGTCACAGAAATTTGTGTAGTTAATGGAAGATATACTTCGTACCGTGGTAGGCACGCTAAAATAGAATTTTAATAGCTGGCGAGGTTTTCAAAAGGTTGGTATAAAAATAATTAGCTTTGAAAGCTTGAAGAATGAAGAGATAATTAGGTCTAAATTAGAGTGAATCAAATGAAGTTTGCACCTGCGCTTGTGTTACAAAATAATTTGTTTAATGAATACAATATTATGATAAATCACGGAATACTTAATTATTGTAACATTTGTGAAGCTGAAAGAAAATCCCTTCAAAATCATTTACTGTCGATTTTCTTTATATTCTAATTTTAATTATTTGTTGATAAATCAGTCAACTGAAATTATCATTTTTGATGATGATGATGATGGTGGTGCAAATATTGTGTTTTTTGGAACTCGATTGCTGTTGCAAATTTTCGAAGTTCGTCTCTTGATATGTCAACTAACAGTTTTACAATTTAATGTAAATAATTACATATTGCATTAACCAGTGAAGTTTCCACATAAAATTCATGTTACATACAGAAAAAACATAAATAAATAGAAAAAACATAAAACACCTTAATGAAAATAACTGTGATATTTTACACACATTAGTGAAAATAACTGAGATATATCTTGCACACAGCAGGGGGAGAAGGAACCTAATTGACAATTTGGTTTAATTTTCTCCAATATTTATTTGGTAAACGGAACTAAGGACAAATGGAAAATATCGGCGTCTGAAAACATATTTTTGTATTTTGTTTATGACCGTCTGAAGTTAGTTTTTGAGTGTGGAATGTGGAATAGTTTGTTTGACCGCGTGTTTCGAACTGGACAATGGAAATGAAAATTTTCCAGAAGGTGGTCGTTGTCAACAGCGTTGTTAATAATTTTGAATACTTTTTTTTTGGTTGGATATATCTCTTACAATATTGATAGTTTGTAGAATGCTAATGAGTCTTTAAATTATTGGGGTGGTTGGAAAGATTTAAGGTCTAAGTGTTTCAGAACTTATTCCTTCTAACTTTTCAATAGTAACTTAATATTCGGAACTCCATATTACTGTTCCAAATTCTAATAGTAAGCGAACGAAAGACATATATAGTATTTTAATTACATGGGGTGATCTTAATGGCTTCGTCACTCTTATGATGAATCCTAGAATTTTGTAGGCCATTTCAGAGATGAAATTTATATGTGATCCAATTCCAAGCCTACTAATATCTTCTTGCAATTCTTAGCAGTCATTGATATTGGTGATTTTTTGTAAATTTTAGTAACATCTGCAAAAATTTGGAATTTTGAGTTTTTTAAACATTTCACCATCTTATTGATATATAAAATAAACAATAAAGGTATAAGATATGATACTGTGGAATTCCTAATGGTTTATAAGAAACGTGAAGAGAACCCCTTAGCTCTAACAGTTTGACTTCTTATAGTGATTTGTTTTTGGGGTATTATGCCGTATTGCGCTCCCTCCTTCTTTAGCCAACGTTTTGGACAGCATTACAGTGTCCACCATCAGGGCAGATGTGTAATTTTGGCGCAACACGGCATAATACCCCAAAAAAAAACACTATAATACTTTTGGCCGTGAAAATCTCAAATCAAACCTGTTTGACTTCTGTTTGTGACATACGCTTGATCCGTCTTTGAAGGTCCCCATTAATTCCGTTTTTTAACAGATTCTTTATAAGCATTTCAATATTAATTTGATCAAAGGCTTTAGAAAAATCCATGTAGATTGAGTCTATTTGATTTTTACAACCCATAGAATTTAATTTAACATTTGTGTATTATATACTACGAGTATGTATTTACTATTCAGGTTGGTCTCGACCTACCGTTTTATAAAAAAGCTGTGTTGATTTTTTTAATATGGTTTGTATATTGTCCAATAAATAAATTGCTTACATGTGATATGTAGAGTTATCAACACAAGTAAGTGATGGAATGAAATTAATATTTCTGCATAGTATAACTTCTCGGTAGCAGTGAAAAAGAACTAAGACAATTTTAATTAAATTTTAATTTAGACGGGTTCTTCACATTGTTTGAATTATAATAACCGATTACAAAATTATTGAAAGTTTGCTGGTCAAATTATCTTACCTAATAAAATGATTAATTACTATTCATATTTTCGGAGCGAGACATTTGATAAATTGACCCAGCCAAAGGAAGTTACTTGATAAAATTAGCTTCCATTGGAGACGTTACATGTCAATACTCTCCGTTTGCTCGTTATCTTGCGGAATGTTTTTAAATAAATAAGAATAAGATTAGTTGGTGTTTTGATTGTTATTTTTTTGTAAATTTAAAGCCGCACAAAAGTCCAAACGGATCTCAACCATCTGGAGTCAGTGAGACTATGGCCCCCCCATTTGGCGTGTGCTGTGAGGCTGAAGGTAGAGGGGAGGGAAAGGAGATAGGGAAGAGGAAGTACCTAAATGTTAAGATCCTGTCACCAAATACGGCCAATGCAATTTCAAGCCGCGTTTCAAATTTGAATGGTGGTTTAACACCAGGGCGATATTTCTATGCTAATTTTTATTTTAAATGATTATTTTGTGCAATAGTACAAACTAATCAAATAAAATATACTGATTTGAACCTGCGACCTCCAGATTGCTAGATGAGAGCCTTACCTCTTGACCACGGAGGCAGAAACAATATATAATATTTTAGGTCATTGACTAGATGACCTGAGAAAAAGGCCGCCACTGCCATCGTCGAAAGCAAAAAGCTAATGAAAAAGAAAAAAAAAAGTAATATGTAATCGGTATTGAGAATTTTCGCCCTGAAAATGTTAGCTAGGTGCGTATGCAAAAAGACAATCTTGTTGGCTCGTATCATTACCATGACCCTACGTTTTAATGACTGAATTTTACTACGTAATGAATGCGTTTTTATCGCCCTTTAGACACCCACAAGAATGCTAACAATGCCGATCTCTAAAGGACAGCTCTGTAGTATAATTATTTAAGACTCTGTTTTTTGTGGATATCATTTTGTGAAACACTTTAAATTTATAAATAACTAATTACACCAACTTCATCGGAGTTTTAAGTTTTCTTACTCAACAAACAATACAACGTTTGCCTTATTTTTGAATTGTGTAAGTAATATTTTGTTAACAAGTTTGAAATTTTGTGATGAAACAAAAATGTTTAACATTTCTCTATCACAAAGTTTTAATAAACATAGCTTTATGTACCTTGTGTATCATTTAAACAAGGCGAAGTAACTAGACATTGATTTACAAAACGCTTTTGTGTATTATTAATGACTCTTTCAGTGATTTTATATTAGCTCTACATAGGAGGCCTTGAATTAAATTTAAAACCATCTTTGAGGATGATGTGTGTACTGTGTAAGGAAGGGGAGAAATTTCTGGAAAGAGAAAATGTATGAGGGGTGGGTAGGAATCTGGAGGCTAGTGTCAAGGAGAAAGAGATGCATGAATCCTTCCCTCCCATTGCGGTCAAGAGCATCGTGCTGGAGAGGTCAAAGGGTCTTTCTCGAACAGTCTCTCCCGATTTGGCCCGCCACGCAGTAAGCAAACCTCTCCCATTAAACCCTGGCATCTCTGTCACCAAATTTAGTGAACCGTTTAAGGTGACCTATGTCAGAGGTTTTGGTTATCCAATAAATGGTTCCCGGAGCGACGGTACCCATTCCCGTATCCCAAATATATGATAAAAATAACATAAATGATGAAAATATTTTTTTTGACCTGAAAATTTCAGACAAAAAGCTAATGACGGTAATGCTTACCGTTTAAAAGAGTGTAATGCCACATTCAAGCAGATTGTATCATTCTATGTCCCTGGGGTTATTTTTTATTAAAAAAGAGCATTACAAATTATCTAATTGCAATGAAGATTGGTCGTTTTCATGATTTTATTGTATTTATAAATTTCACTCCACACACACCCTAAGATTTTCCGCAGGGCACATAATACTTTGCATAGGGTAGGTTTCTTGAAAAGAGGTATTATCTAGTAAGAGTATTTAAAAATTATTTTTATAATAAGTGTAAATTTAATGTAGAGGTTTTTGTGAACAGAAAAAAACTCGTTACAGTAAGATAAATGTTTTTTTCTAATATAAAACAAGTTATCTTATTAGCACGGCCGCCCTTTTTGGTCCAAAATACCCATTCATATCGACTTTTCAATTCATTACCTAGTTACCAAAACCTCCTTCCACTCTTTTGTCTTCTCATGAAAAAAAACATCCATTTCGCCTACGCCAAATTTTTTCAATCTTATTGATGTATAGACTTATTGACAAAACCCGTGATGTCTTGTCTGTTAGCTCGCCACAAGAGACAGTTTTACTTATTTGAATAATGAATTAAATTTTCACAATAGAGTCAAGAAGGTGAATTATATATTTTTTTAACACTTTGGAAAAAAATAGGAGGCTACCAGTGACGGACTTTTGTAGAAAGGATGCTGGACGAATAAAATGTACAAGTATATTATATCTTTTGTCAAATATACCAGCCCACGAACAAGATGCAATTATTGACAAAAATGGTAAATTAAATTAGCTCTATAAATCCTTCAATATCGACAACATCAATAATTGTAATTGTTATATATCCTAAATTAAATAAGTAATAAGAATATTAACAACCGGGTAGATTTAAGTATTTGAAATATACTTTAATATTTAAAAATTGCGATATTTAATTTCAAACATGAAAAAATCTTACATTTAAAATTTAAATTAAATATTTTTAGTTAAACGACGAAATATTTCACAGAATCCAAAATTCAAAAAAAAAATAACAATACTACCACCACATTAAGCGGAAATGTTGCTTGTGTTGTGATGGAGGACTTAGTCAGCCAAGGAATTGAACACGCTACGCTTAGGTGGGACCCAAACACGATGTTAACTCAGACACCGACCGGTAATTCCATAATTCGAATGTCAGTGCTGCAGTACCTACCGTTGCGCATACTCTTTGTGGTCATATGTTTTTTAGCCGGCTGCAAAAATCAAAGTTTTGACTTCATGTATTATTTTATAGCTCTAATTAATATGATACATTTGTAAAAGTCATGAAATTTGGATGTAGGCACAGACATATGAATATATAGACTAGAAATTAAAGATGAGGGGTAAAATCAACTGTTGAAGAACGAAGGGGGTAAAGCTGACTGTGATTCGTCAATAAATCAATCTGACAGTATATAGGCATCTCGCATTATAATATCACCATTTAGTTATTAAAAGTAAAATCTGCTTTTGAATGAATAGACATTTTTACATGGGAGCGCAAATTACTCGCCACGTTATGAACAAATTTGCGAAGTCCGAATTCGGCAAAATAAATTTCTTCTATTTTCAGAGTCGAATATTTCGTTTACGTATTTAGTTAAGACACTTTTATAAATGTTCATAATTTACTTCCCAGCAACCAACCAGCTTTGTGTTTCGCGTCCAGACGTATCTCGATGTGATAGTATATGTTTCTACAACTGATCCATATTATACGATGTGAATATTTTTTTTTTTTTTTAATTTTTAAAAGAAAGACAAACATTCCCGGGTTACGAATAACCCAACAATGTTTGAAAATCTCCTACTACCACCACAGAAAGCCGAAAATGTTGCTTGTGTTGTGATGGAGGACTTAGCCAGCCGAGGAATCGAACACGCGACGCTCGGGTGAGACCCAAGCGCTATGCCCACTCAACCACTGACCGGTCAATGCTTAAAATAAAGTAAAATAATGCTTATATATGGAATGTAATACGACAATTAGGTTTATTCTCTTTTTCACATCTATTTTTACAAGTTTTCATACCACAAGCCACCATTTTGCCGTGTTATTTCGTAAAATAAACCGATGATGCCTCGACCATAGTTCGCACAAGAATGATGACGTCGCGTTTTCTAAATTCACTTGAGGCCATACGCGAGCCCAGCCGGCTCCAATGGAACCGGTATGGGGAGTGGGGAATAATACGCTTTTAATCACTTAGGGCAGGTCTACTAATATTCATATGTCTATGGATGTAGGAAACAATATTATTGAGAAAGATTTCAGAATAGCCAAATAAGTATATAATATGAGATTTTCACGACCAAAAGCATTATGATGATTTGCATTTGGGATTTTATGCCGTGTCGCGCTACCTCTTTCTTTAGCCGACGCTTCGGACTGTATTACAGTATCCATCATCAGGACAGATGTGTAATAGAAGATTGTGGCTTATGTATGTAAATACGATTCCACGTTGCCATCTCCAATCCTCTAAGAGCTGGTATTACAGTGTGAAATGATTTTCTGCGTTTAGTTTTGGTGTAGCCGTCAACTACCGATACCAAGAACTATTGAGTTTAGCGCCGTCGTCTGTATTAATAATATTGAGATTTTTATGAATTTCAATTGTCTCTGTAGTTTGGCGTGCTCTGTGCGTTGTGGGTCTTCCCTGGCATTTAAGAACAAATCGAAACGTTGGAAAAAGAAGAAGGTAGAGCAACACAGTACAATAACCCAAAATCACTTTAACATAGTAATTATTTATTTACTTAATACTAAAAACACTATATAAAATGTTAATTAGTTGTTAGGTTGACGTCTTTCTAAACGGTTCAGAACCTAAATTACTCCGGTATATTTAAACTGAAATTAAATTGTTTACAAAGCGTAACGCTTGGAAGAACATTTAATAGATTTCAAAATTAAGTCTCCATATTAAACGGTTTTAAATGAGAAACGGGAGAGGGCGATGGTCCTACCCGAGGACGGAAAGGTAGCGGAAGTGCCGCCGCTGAAACCTTAATTAGCTCGAAGCAAAGCCTTCGCGGTCAGACCAATAATTGAGTGCCCTTTGTAACTAGTTTTGCATACGTTGACGGAGGACAAAAGTTCTGTTACCTGAAAATGGAGTTGGGCAAAAAAGTTTCTGTTAGAGCTTTTAACCTGTTAGAGCTGTCGATTGGATTGGTTGTGCGATTCATTTACACCTACAATTTTTTTTATTTAAATACAGGAAAATATCCAATTAATACATACAAGTACTGTTAAACGTGAAATTTTGATTTTTTAATATTAATATACACTATCCGTGCGATACAGTGTAAAAAAACCGTTTAAAATAGTATAATAAATTTAAAAAAAGAGAATTGTTGATAAGTTTCCTTGCCTCGATATACACTTGGTACGATATCGCTTTCATCAATCGAGACATCCTGAACATTTAGAATTTTTTTCATTTTTTCGGCTTTTAAAGGATTTAAACGAAAATTGGTATCGATGTCTTTTTTTCTTCTGAATTCTTTCTATAACTCTCGGTAATGGGTTTTTGCATATAAAACAGCACACGATTCTCGTTCCGCTTTCCGCATACCAATCTGCGCATAATGCACTCTGAGAAGTAAGTACAGGGTGCGGAAATAGAGACAGTGCAGTTTCAAAGGGCTCTTAAAAAAACGGCGCAACTTACAAAAATGGGTTTTTGTTAAATTTATTCGGTACATCATGACGTTTTATCCATCGAGTCCTAAAGATGACATAAAAAAGATGATGGCCCCCAGTAGCGATACATTGATGACGGGTATAGCGGCGAATTCCTCCCGAATTCGATCCTCGAGTTCTCCTAAAGTATGAGACCAATGTTAAAAAAATATTTTTCTTCAGGTAATGAAAGGCCCGCTGGGTTGCGTCGAAAGAATTGCCAAACCCCTGAGTTGTCCGGACCAAAACATGGTAACGACTGAAAACGGCACGACCCTCCCGACACAATGTGATCAGTACACGAGATGTACCGGCCCTTAAAAACTGCTCTGTTTGTTTTGCTGCACGTTGATTTGTGAAACAAATGACAAAACTACAAAACGGAGATATGAAAATTATGCTGAAAAAAAATATACACAAAAGTCAAGGAAAAGATGAAACAGTTAAATAATCTTGCCATTTAAATAAATGATAGTCAGTTCTTTATTTTTAATCTACCAAATAACTAATGACCATTCATTATCCGAATTTAAGAGAAATATGGTAACCTGCAGCACCAGAAAAATAAATCAAATAACCAAAATAAAAATAATATTTTTCACATTAAATTATACCCGGAGACAGCTAAATATAAATTGGGCTAACGTATCGATTATCAAATCCAGGCCGCTTGCAATCGCCGCCTAAAGTACATATATTGGTAGACATTCTTATTCTTGAGTCTCGTCGAAGTTTCATACTTACATACGCAAAACGTCAAAAGCCATTCCACTCGAACAAAGAATGGGTCGAGTCACTCGTTGTTCGAGTGGAATGACTTCGCCGAGAATCGAGGCCCCGAGCGCTCACAAAAGCCGTGTAGTCGGTCACAAAATCAATAAAAACAACTTTCTAGGTCATTTATCCAGGCAAAACAACCCGAATTTTTATTACTGGAATCAATTGGAAACTCTTAAAAATAATAGATTCTATGAATCGCAAATCTCAGCAAAACCACGCTTAATGGCTTTTCATATTAATAAAAATAAAAGGTTACACAGAAAAATACACTAGGCAATGTAAACTAAGCTGTTCTTACATACATAATGTATTTTTCGAAATCAGCGCCGGCAAGTGAAAAATCAGAGTATATTTTGAATTCTCGACAAATCGTTCCCGATTTTGAAAAAGATACTTAAAAAATTTTTCTGTTAAAAATATTATATTACAGGTACGAAGGTACAATTATGTAGTGCTTTTCAGAATTATTCATACAATGTTTTATTTTTGAAATTTCACTTAAATTTCATTGAACTAGGTAGATTACACAATAGAGACACACAGCAGAATTTTTGATATTTTTTTTGGTTTCACGCTGGTAAATATCTTGATACATGATTTTTTATTATTTATTTGTCCTAATTGTCCTCAACGCTAGGAAATTTTTCATGTGTAGTTTGTTAATTAAGTACTACAGTGGAAAATTTAAGAATAATTATGTTAAAAAAAAAAAAATTATTAGCCTGAAAAAAAAATTATGTTGGTACACCATTCACTTTATATACACACTTTAAAATAACTTATTCCCTTCCCTTTTTACACATAAGTAATAAAATTCTTAGTTCTAAAGTTCTAACGAAACAAATCACACATCTAAGGATTATCACTGTTTTGTGGAGGGAAGATTTATTATTATTTTTCGGAATAACTTATTGAGTAAAACCTCAAATTATAATATTTAAATATTGAAGACAATATTAGTGATTCTTAAACGCAAATCTGAAACAGAAAAATCAGAAAAGGAAACGGTCACATCTTCTGATTTTTCTGTTTCAGATTTGCGTTTAAGAATCACTAATATTGTCTTCAATATTTGAAGATTTATTAATTTCCTTTTTTGATAAAGACAAGTGAATCAATATTTTACGAATGAATAACAAAGGCAAAAGATTAGATGATCTTCAAGAAATGAAATTAAGAAATCTCTCAGTAATAAAATGATTATGTAATTAATAATTAATTAATCTTAACGTTTATCCCGTTATCCTTGGCATGTTCCACTAATCTCCACGTTTTCCCTCATTTACTTCTCCTTTTCATCTTTCTATGTCTCACATTCCCCTTGTATACCTCTAGCAACTGACGCAATTACTAAAGAGTAATTTACTATAACCACTTCAACTCATAATTTACGAATCGATATTTGTTATTCCATCATTATATTAAGTTTGACGGCTTACGTGGTCGCAAATTTAGTATCTCGACTAGCAAGCTGGTGAACGCGGGTTCAAATACCAGCGTGCCAAGTAAATTTTTGTTATTTCACAAATTATTAATTTAAAACCATATATAGTATATTTGAGCAGAAGAAACTCTCGGTATTAGTGTGTAAGACCACCATTCAGAATTGAAACGTTGCTTGATATTGCTTTAGCCGTGTTTGGTGACCATATCTGAATGGCCAGGTTCTTCCCAACCTTCCTCTCAGCTTCACAACTTACCCCAATTAGGGAGTTATAGTCTTATTGGCTCCAGACGGCTTAGTGCCGTTGGGACTCTGGTGCGAGTTCACATAAAAATATAATTAACCATACTTTTAATCTTAAATATGTGATAGTATTGGAAACTATATTATTGGAGTTACGATAAATATATTGGCTAACAATTTTTGCACAAATTTAACCTGAATTACAAAAACAGTATTGGCAAAATTAAAAAAGGGTCTCGGAACTGGAGTAAATACAAAAGAGAAGACAAATGAAATAATAAAAAAATTAGAAGAGGCCTGCACAATTATCAACAGTTTTCTCAGATTGAGGGGTATAGCACCATTTTTAAATAAAACCCATTATTTTTATTTAACAAGATTGTTATCTTGTGGGTATCCACCCTTTCTTCGTCGTTTCTTCTACAGATTAAAGAACAGATAATTCCTCAATCTAACAGGTTTCGAATGCAAATTCAATATTTTTTTTCATGTAACATTTTCCTCAATGATTCAAATGAAAATAATTTTTACATAGAGATTTTCGCCTTAAAATTTATAATTCGCCTCAAGTATCCAAATTTTCCATTAAAATTCTTTACCAGGGCATGTCGCTTCGATTCGTAAGAAAACAGCTATGGAATAAGAATAATTTGCTAAGTACACAGTTATTCACCAGTCACGTTTTTCCGGTAATTACTTAAACACGGTTTCACTTCCATGAATTCGATTCCAGCTCATCGACTTTATCCAATTTTATTGCTACCCTTAAACGCGAAGATTAAGTATTTTGTAAATTCCCGAAACACCCCCATTTGAAATTCCCATAAACACGCCTAAACCTATTTTGAAAGTTATTGCATTAAACCTTTGGTATGGTGGAAAACATGCAAGATTGGATTCAACAATTCCCAGAAAAAATAATTTACAGCCTAGCCTGCTTACACATTGAATAAAGACTCTACAATTTCTATTTTGAATATTAACTATTAAAAATATCCATAACTGGTTGCAAAAGATTTGGCAAAATTGTATTTTGGCAGACTTACGCATGCGCCGTGGCAAAATGACAGTTTGGTTTGTGGTTTATGATGTTTGATTCAAATATATTTTTTAATAATTTGTATTCTAATGACCAATTCACTATTATATTAGTATAATTCAAAATATTTACTGCAATTTGTATTATTTTTAGTCAGTTATAATCTATTAATAATTATATAATTATATAATCTATTAGTCACGCTGTAAATTTAGTTTCATGTTATCGGAAAAAATTAGGTATTTTCAAACATATTATTTACGATCTGAATTCGAGTCCCAGTTGCGACTATTAGGTACCTTTGTATTTTCTTGGTAATCGTCCATTTAATATTTAATTTAGTGTCGTTGATATTATCTTCTTAATAGATTAAAGTATAAATAGATAATAACTAGACTGAGGTTTCCGATTCGCGGTAATATTTTAGAAATGCAAGGCCAACCTAGATAATCCCACGCCACGTGTTACAACAACGAGACGTATTACTCCACGTAACCGTGTAATCGTGTAATATCCGTAATTACTTTCCGAACTATGTAATAGTATGTAACATATCATGTCGAACTAACTTCTACAATCAATTTCACTAATTTCCTACCGTCTGAAAGATTTAAGCTAGCAAGAAAGTCCATTTAGCCACTGCGAAGTTTGATTGGTTTTGGCTTAATTTTCGTAAGTAGATGTATCGTCAAGACTTAATAGCCGAGTTGATGTAATGAAGAAATTTCCATTGTGAAATAAAGAAGATTTGTTCTTATTTAGACTCGATCTATGTATATGATACCCCTTACAAAATAACATCAAAATCAAGAAAACTAATTAAAATTCACATGTCATGTACTAATAAATGTAATACGTACGAGTCCAACTTTGATTTGATAAATCTCAGGTTGGCAATTCCGACGCGCCCTACTTTTATTTTATATCTCGTAAGATTGCAATCCTGACGAATCCTAATTTAGTTTAAATCTCGCAAGATGGCAAACCGGACGTCCCTTCTTTTTAATTATATCTCGCAAGATAGAAATCCCGACGCGTCCTACTTTTACTTTTTATCACGATAATGGCAATTTAAAATTTATTTTATATCTCGTAAGATAGCGATCCCGACGTGGCCTACTTTTAATTTATATCTCACAATATAGTCATACTTTTATTTTATATCTCGCAAGATAGCAATCCCGACGTGGCCTACTTTTAATTTATATCTCGCAATATAGTCATACTTTTATTTATATCTCGCAATATAGTCATACTTTTTTTATATCTCGCAAGATAGCAATCCCGACGTGGCCTTCTTTTAATTTATATATTTCGCAAAATAATCATACTTTTATTTTATATCTCGCAAGATAGCAATCCCGACGTAGCCTACTTTTATTTTATATCTCGCAAGATAGCAATCCCGACGTGGCCTACTTTTAATTTATATCTCGCAATATAGTCATACTTTTATTTATATCTCGCAATATAGTCATACTTTTTTTATATCTCGCAAGATAGCAATCCCGACGTGGCCTTCTTTTAATTTATATATTTCGCAAAATAATCATACTTTTATTTTATATCTCGCAAGATAGCAATCCCGACGTAGCCTACTTTTATTTTATATCTCGCAAGATAGCAATCCCGACGTGGCCTACTTTTAATTTATATCTCGCAATATAGTCATACTTTTATTTATATCTCGCAATATAGTCATACTTTTTTTATATCTCGCAAGATAGCAATCCCGACGTGGCCTTCTTTTAATTTATATATTTCGCAAAATAATCATACTTTTATTTTATATCTCGCAAGATAGCAATCCCGACGTAGCCTACTTTTATTTTATATCTCGCAAGATATAAAATAAAATATATAAAATAATATAATATAAAATAATATAAAATATATAAAATAATAAAATATAGCGATCCCGACATGTCTACGTGAAACTAAGAGGGATGTTTGTTATTTGTTTTTGGGGTATTATGCCGTGTTGCGCTAACTCCTTCTTTAGCCAACGTTTCGGACAGCATTGCAGTGTCCATCATCAGGGCAGATGTCTTATTTGAGGTTGTGTTAAAAACTTAACTTAACTTTTTAACACAACCTCAAATAAGACATCTGCCCTGATGATGGACACTGCAATGCTGTCCGAAACGTTGGCTAAAGAAGGAGTTAGCGCAACACGGCATAATACCCCAAAAACAAATAACAAAAATACTTTTGGCCGTGAAAATCTTAAATCTAAGAGGGATGATTTATAATTTTATGTAATACCGATGTATACCGTCATAATTATTAGTATAACCAATTAGTGGTACAAGTCACCCATATTATTGAATTAATTGGCAATTAACATGCTAGGTGCCATGGCCAATACATGATTATATAATAAAGTCAATTTTAATGGGTAAGGTTGTGTTTAGTTGACAAATTTGTTGAACAGAAAATAAGTTGCAAATAAAATTACAACGAATTCCAAAAATAACTAGAATGCGTCTTCATTAAAATGTCTTTTTAATATTTTTTTGTTTGACTAATTATTGACCCTTCAACTTTACCAAGCTCGCCAAATACTGATCGGGTAGGAACGGCATTTATTTCGTATGTTAACTACCATGATGTCATCCGATTTCAGAGAAACGCGTATATGAACGTGTGATTTCCACCAAATAACTTATTAAACTAACTAACCATCACGCCGTTTCTAAATTGGTAATAACAAACGTATAATAGTACATTTTCTTATTATTTCGTGGGGCGCATGTAAATTTATTTAATAACAATAATATGTTTAGGGATCTGGTGAGGAGGCACGGAATGAAAGACGTGTCGTGAAGGTCAGAGTGTTTATTTGATGAGTCAGGTAGCCGTGATGAGATGACGTTGGACAGATGTTGTATTCTCCGGATGCAGGTGGTGATGGCAGGTCAAGCGTGGGTCTGTGAGTCGACGCCGGGCGCTGGTGACCGGACTAGTTGTCTGTCAGGCACTGGCGATCTTGGCAATCAGTACTCCAGTGCTGACGGGAAGGCCGAAGGTGCGGTGGACCTTGTAGGCGGTTGAACGGGAGCCGAGTAGACCAGTGAGGATGCTGCGTGTCCTCGTGGTGGTCATGATGCATGGATGAAGCGCTGGTCAGAGACGCTGGAACCAGGGCGCTGTAACCCATGTAGCGTTGGCCAGGGACGGCGATCTGGGCCAAAGCGCTATGATGATATCCCGATGGAGTCCATGAGCAGAGCCGGGAAGACTGTCCTTCGCGCAAGTGAGGTGCGCGGATTATCACTCGTTGAACACCTTGTTAACTGATGGCGGATTGATGACTGACTAGATTCTTCATGCTGTCGCTTTTAAAAGGTGAAGAAGCTTCTCGAACAATTTGGTTGCTATGTAGAATTTTCCAAACAAATAAATAAAAAATAAAAGAACATCCAAGAAGCTTGTTTGGAAAAACCGAAACTTCTAGAATTCCGTTCGAATGAAGTAGTGGCGTACCACTACATAATGTATAGCGTATTTGCGGCACGTTCCAGAGTGAACTATTGAGAACGTCACTTTAAATGTCTTTGGCCATGTTTGGTGACCAGATCAGCCTGGTACTTTAACTTTCCTTATTCTCGTTTCCTTTCTCTCACCACTATATTCAGCCTCACAAAATTCCCATATTAAGAATGCTATATTCTCACAGTTGGCAGTTAAGACTTGAGACTCGTGTTCACATAAAAAATATAAACATTTTAACCAATGATTACGCATGACTATATGCTTGTTAGAACTTAATACTTTTCCTTTGTAAGAGCTATGTCACAACTAACCCTTCCAGTGTTAGAGGGTCAATTATGACCGGGCGTATTTTCAATATTTTTTCTATAACGCGAAAATAATTAATTTTTTGACGTTAGGAATATGAATAATAATTCTTTTCAGTTTGTTTCAAATATTTATATCCATTAATAAAATCAAAAGAATAATTCATATTTCACGCCGCTATCGTAACAATCGGTTTACCTTTAAAAATAATTTCTTATTTTTTATTATACATGTAAACGAGATAAAAGTGAAAGAACAGTTTTCTTACGAATTTCCCAATAAAAACCAATGTCTTTTCAAATCATCGAGTTCTCTCAATTTGTGTATGATTGGAGTAAAAATTTAAGTAAAAATGAGATTAGCATTTTTGACATCGTTTTTCACGTTTTAATGTAAAATTTTATCTTTTAATAGTGGTAATTTTTATTTTAAATGCATACACTGGATAGATAATTTTATCTCGTTTCTAAAAAAAACATTTGTTTTTATGGAAAATTAAAAGTGAGATTTAAGAAATCATCGAGTTCTCTCAATTTGTGTATGATTGGAATAAAAATTTAAGTAAAAATGAGGTTAGCGTTTTTGACATCATTTTTCACGTTTTAATATAAAATTTTATTTTTTATTAAAACGTATTTCGTTTCTAAAAAAAACATTTGTTTTTATGGAAAATTAAAAATAAGATTTACATAACGCAGTTGAAATACACAGAAAAAATTTAAAACTGTACAAAAGTTATGAAAGTACTGAAGGGTTAAAAGGTTGAATCACATAATCATGATAATTTGAGGTTTTTTAATAATTGAAGAAAATAATAAATCAACTCTCAAACAAAACAGGTAAGAACACAGAAAATAAAAAGGTTATTTCTGCAAACTGGGACTTGAACCCAGATCCCCTAGTTTTAATTGTTAGGGACTGGTGTCTCTACCAATTTAACTATTATGACTTTGAGATCGTTCAATTTCATCGACCTCATTTTTTAATTTGCTAATATTGTTTACTGTATCTCCACACATGAGGCACAGAGAAAAATAATTTCTCTGAGGGCCTATGTGGTTGACTTTTTGACTCTTTGAAATATTGGCATACAGAGCTCCGGGCCAAAAAGGCCCATTTCTCTTTCATCATGAATTTAAAATAATGGTTGTTGAAAAATTTGTTTATTTGATTGCTTGTGAAAAATTATTTGCATAGAGACATAGCTGCAATATGGCGAGGTTAAACTTTACGAATGATTTGTTTAGGTTTTTTATATGTGGTACGTACGTTTTCGTCGTACCGGGCGAGACAATTTATGGACACGTTTTCATTGGCCATGTTTCCACGTGGCCAATGTGGTCTTTGAGAATGCTGTGTGGTGCGTCTTTTTAAGGAAAAGAAGAAGAGGAAATTCAAGGAAGGAAAAAGGCATGAGGGGTCAGTGGGAATCAAACGTATGAATCTATCCCTCCCACTTCAGTGCAAGGCAATGAGTCTAGAGATTCCCGCTATATAAGTCAAATAGTCTCTCTCAAACAGTCTTTCCCGATTCGCTGCGTAGTAAGTGTGCAGACGCATCCGCTGCCATTACCAAGAAAAACTACACCCATGTACCCGGGCACCCCTGCTAAGTTACCAAACGTAGCGAAACACTTAGGGCGACCTATGACAGAAGTGTTGGTTACCCAATAAATGGTTCCTGGAGCTTCGGTACCCATACCGGCCTCACAAAATGATTGATCAAATTACTAACTCGGTTAATTCCCATATTTTCTTCAATGAGTATGTATTTCATTTCATTATAGGTTTCAATAAGATATCCTTGATAAATTGATAAAAAAATATTAGAAAAGTCTTGATCAACTGTAGCTGTAACATTGGACAAAACGTTTTTGTGCTTTCTATACACACGACTTGCTTAAAAATGTATGGTTACTATTTCCGTTTTTCTCATTTCAAGACAGAAAAACATAAAAAAATACCTGCAGATCGTGAACAAAAACCCGGAACACGACACCCACATTTATTCCCTTCCATTTCCTTTGATGAATGGTTTACATTATTTACCGTGAAGTAAAATGTATTTTTTCCTGAAACCTGATATATTGGACTTATACAATTATAGATATACCATTCTTGAAGATGAATAGCTCGACTACTAGCAATATACTAACTATAGGTATAAGGAACTGAGGGAAGAGAATTTAAGAAAGTAACTGACAGAAGTAGGATGAGTGGAAGAAAGAATCTCAATTTAGATTTGTGTGAAAAAATGAGACAAGGGTAAGGTAAACTGATTTACGTTAAATTTATTCAAAAGATTACCATGAAAAACGACTCAATTTGCATCCATAGGCAATTCCACCAAGACATCATTTTGTTCCCACTTTTGTGTTTCTAAAATATATTTTTTAAATATTCGTGACGTTACTTAAAGCAAATCAAGGCTAACTGCAGTATAGGCCTTAGGCCTACAGATTTTGAAGTGTCACGTGATTAAGTCAGTGCCATAAAGCAATAACAGTTTGCAAATGGTAGCGATTGATGTTGACACTCGTTGTTACTGCACATTTGTCAGCAAGTGTTTTACCTCAAGCATATCGACTTTATTTTGGTAAACCCTTCAAGCTATATTTTTTTGGAAAGTTACTTTTCAGTGTTTTCCGTATATAAATCTTCAAACTAACACTGTAATGTATGCCAAATGCAGCTGGTGCCAATGTGGTGTAGAGGCTGTGTATTATTGTAGCGGTGAAGGTCGTACTCAATAATAATACTTCATATTGTACTGATATTTATTAGGGAGCTGCTTGTAAAAAAAGAAGCACACAACTAACGTGCATCGCCTTTTATAAGATCTTGCAAGCATTCCATCTCTCTTGCACTCATCCACATTCGTATAGACATCACAAACACGGTAAAGTAATTTTTGCTGGGCAGTTTTAATACTAAAAACTAAATTTAAAGTTTATTTCGAGAAAATCGAGACCGAAATTAGCCACTAAACTTCAAGATTTTTACATCGTTTTACGAATTTGTAAATTTTCGTTTTCGTTGCCTAAAGTGTCAGCTACACTACTCGCTTCGACGCTTCGACGAAGTCCTCGACGAAGTTAGCCGAAGTTCGAAGTGCGTGCCCACACACTCGTGCAACTTCGCGAGTAACGCTTCGAGTCCTTTGACTCGGGCGCATTTACCGACAACAATCGGAAGTCGGGCGAAGCGAAGCGAAGTTGCCCGAAGCGAAGTGAAGTTCATGCCCACACTATCGTATTCGGTCAACTTCGATCAACTTCGCGAGTAGTGTAGCTGGGCTTTAATGTTTTAACTGCTTGGCCTGAAGGGTTTTACTAAACCACAGTCGACATTAAGTAAACATAGAGATTAGATTATTTTGACAACAGACTTCGCAATTTGGTGGTGGAGCTCCCAGGCTTGCATCAAATTGACATTAAAACGACTAAAATAAAAGTATGTATTTACTGCGTTGTTTTCATCTAATCTTTTATCTCTTTTATATGATATAAAATCCGTAACTATCGTAACCCAAATGAGAGTTAAGTTTTTAGGTAGAGTGAAATATATGAGAATTCCAAAGTGAAAGAGCGTTGTTTTTTGTTGTTTTTTAATGTGAAACTACACAAGAGTCCCAACTGCTCGGAACTGTCTGGACGCAGTGAGACCATGGCATCCACGGTTGGGGTATGTTGTGAGGCTCAAGGTAGTGGGGAGGGGAACTTAATGGGGCAGAATAAGGTGGGTTTACCTGGCTACTCAGATCTGTACACTAAACACGGCCAAAGCCATTTCAAGCAACGTTTCGATTATAAATGGTTGTCTTAAACCATGGCAATACTGATAATATTTTCCACTCGGGAACGTGCCGCAAATATGCTACTTATTATTTTAAATAAATAAATAACACAATGTTCGAATCCACGACCTCCGGCTTGCTAGTCGATAGCCTTATCTCTCGACGATGAAGGCCATTTAGTATTGTTTTAAGGATTGATTATACTCTAATCGCCAGGGCTATATTGAGAGCATTTATCACCGTGAAATGAACTATATTTATCGAACAAATTACCCTGCTGTAATAGCCAAAAAATCATTTAAACCCATTGATGCACAATTCTCCCATTGCTCTAAACAAAACTACCGAATCCGGTCTACGTACACCGCTTATCGTGTTCTAGTAGTGCTACAAATTTTGACGAGATATTAGTACAGAGTAGCGTATCTTATTGTAGCACTATGTTTTAACCCATTAAAACAAATTTGGATAATATTCTGAAACATAATTTTTTAATGAATTAATTAATCTCTTCCTGACTGACTTTCACAGACTTGTCTATGCTTTGTTTGGGTGTATCATAATGAAATCTTAATATTGTACCCGAATCATTTTGTGGTTTTAATTTGGACTGTAATCAATATTTGCCACAACTATCAGGGTAAATGTGGTAAACAGTTCGAATTGGAAAGAATTCTGACTTAAACTCAGCATTTTTGATCAATAGATGGAAACGAGGGACACTGCTTGATTATAAATGCACAAGCTTCCGTAAATTAGAATTAGAAAGTTTAATTAGAATTAAATGCACTAAAATAAAATGTTCACTACACCAATTTCCTTAGACTGGTGAGCAGTTGCGGCTCGTGACTTTTGGGTTAGTAGAGTGCTAATATTTGTTGTAGCTGATAAACTGAAATTTCCTGAAAATCTTCATACAAAAAATCGAATTTTAAAAGAAAAAAAATTCAGCTACAACATCAGAAATGCTATTTTTAATAATATAGGCACTCTAGTACACACAAAAGTCACGAGCTGCCTCTGCTGGTGAGGTATAAATAAATTGATGCAATGTCCCTGAATGTAAGCACTCCACACTGTCAGACAGGGACAGGTAATTGGGTGAAGGAATGCAGGAATATGTGTTAAAGGGAGATGCATGTAGTTGCGTCAACACATAATTTGGGTACATCAAAAACTGTGTGGCGAAATTTGTTTTAAGGTACCTTCTGAGACGTTAAATGGAAAAATAATACCAGGTAACGAAAGTTAGAACTTGCTGAAAAAAACAGATGAGGAAACAATTGTTACGAAGATGGATGACGGAGACACAAAAAACTCCCCACCACCCTCTTCCCATTCTCCTTTTAAAGCCTGTGCCGTCAGCCACGTAAAACGTATTCTTACGTAGGGGTGAAATAAAAACGTGGCAAATAGGGCTGTTGTGTACAAACACGTGTATTAGGTAAATACGTTCTCAGGAAGTAAAAGCACTGATCCCTCGCGCGCAGGTGCACCTGCGAGAAACTAGCATTATTTTTATTTGCTTTATTTCTTCTCACATTGATGTTTTCCTCAGTTTTCGTGTTATCTGTGAGGATTTAAGGGATGGAACACACAAATCATTACACATCTTTTGTAAATACCTGAATAAAATTTATGGACGTGACCAGTGACGTGACCAGATGCGTCGTTCCGTGTAAGAGAACCGTCCTGTTTCCGTGCTAGAGGGTCGTCCACCCTTGCTACGCAATAGTCGATTTCACCCACGTAGGCGCGTTAAAAGATGCTTCACATCAAAATAATAAATTTGTAATTAAACTAAACCATGCGGGTGAAATGAATTTAAAGTGACACTTTCACAAAAACAGGTATATGTAACTAATTAAACATTGAATAAGTATTTTTAGAAAACAGGTTAGGTTATTGGGTGTGGCTATAATTAAAACGATTAAAAAGGTGTGACTGAATTAAAAAGTGTTGATAATATGTTTTCACTATTATTTTTCATAATTATAATAGATAGAAGTGTTTTGTAGTTTTTTTTTTAACCCGTTCTGCCTCTGGTATATTCTGTAAAAAGGTTTGAATATTTCGGCTTTGGAATGAAATCCAAATAATTGGAAGAATTCTGAACGTAACCGAAAATAAAAACTGTTTTTCAAAGGTTTTAAAATACGCCTTAGAATTTTATAATTACAGCTAAATATATAATTTTGACTGCAAACGTTAGACGTTTTAAAAGGGTTTTTTTTTAATTGTGTTTTGTTTGTAGAAGTCCATTTTTTATTTATTTTTTATTTATTTTAAAGTAAAAAAAAATATTTATTCCCCGCTTCTAAGTATGTTTACAAAACCTAAAAATTATTATACATTTAAATAAATTAATAGCAGCCACATCATTATTAAACAATTAAGATAACATTAATGTGGGGAAAACGGACTTCATAATACCGCCACAAAATAGGAAATCTATTGTAACAATGATTTAATCAGTAAATCGGTTTAACCGGCAATAAATCATTTTAAATTAGGAGGGAGTAGAATAAAATCATGTAAATAAGTCGTCTAAACGTGGTTATAATTACAGTTTGAAAATGGCCTCGAAAGCCGAAACAACTGTAACAATAACAAAAACCAAAAAATACTTGCAATCTTAGGACGGGTTGTTTCGGAGAATTTGAACAATTCATCAAATTTCAACGTTAATTTTCGGGTTCTGTGAAAGTCCTATTCAAGTTCTCTTATAATATCATTGTAGGCTAGTTGCTTGACAAAACTGAAATAAAAACAGAACTTGAAAAAATCTTTCACAGAACTTGAAAATGAACGTTGAAATTCGATGAATTGTTTAAATTTTACGAAACAAATAGTCCTAAATAATTATATTATTGAATTTGATTTTAATTAAATTAAAAAAAAAAATGGTTCACCTACATTTTTTAAACACTGAACTACAATTAAGCTATGTCAACATTATTATTACCTCATATTTTTTCGTTTCATAGAAAAATTTACGAATGTCCATATATATTTTTTTTTTAATATTTTTATTCTAGATAAATGAAAATTACATTTTTCACTTATTTAACTAGAAATAACATATATATTACACATAAATATAAATATATTACACACCGATATTATTCACTTTCATTGTTTTGTTGATTGAGCATGAAACTGAGCAATTTTTTTTTAAATATACCTATACTTTTTTCATTTTTAATTTCGTCTGGGAGGCAATTATATATGTTGCTTCCCTCGTAACCAATGGATTGCTTGCCATAATGAGTATGTATCGTGTTTAAATGTATTTTATTGTGTTGCCGTGTAAAGTGTGTGTGTACTTGGGACGTTTTAATGAGTTCTGTATTTGTATGTATGAGTTTATTATTTATTTTGTAAATAAGGAGACATGTATTATATACATATAATTTTCTTAATTTTAATAGTTTTGTTTCTATATATAATTTTTTTGTTGATGTTCTAGGTTTGAAGTGAAATAGTTTTTTGATTACTTTGTTTTGTGTTACCTGTAGTTCGTTTATATATGTTTCACACGTATTTCCCCAGATTTCAACCAAGTAGTTTAAATGTGAGTGTACGAGGCTATAATATAGACCTTTTCTAATTTTATTTGGTAACAGAAATGATATCCGGCTGAATACGCTAATTAAGGGGGTGATTTTATCTTTAATATCTTGAATATGCTGTTTAAAAGTTAGGTGTTTATCAATGCACAGTCCAAGATATTTCTCCTGTATCAGGATTTGCAGGTTGTTATTTTCAATGTTTAAGGGTACATGAGGAGGAATTATTTTACGAGTTGAGCTTAAAATCATGTATCCTGTTTTTTTAACATTCATTGTTAATATATTTGATTGGAGCCAACTGTTAATTTTGTCTAAGTCACTCTGTGCATTTTTTAGTAAGATGTTTAAATCTTTACCCCAGTAGAAAATTGCAGTATCATCTGCATATAAAAAAATATCACCGTTTAAATCTAATTGGGAGATATCATTAATATAAATTTGGAACAGAAGTGGTCCTAATATGGATCCTTGCGGAACTCCGTAGTTTATTGGTAGGTGGTTGCTATTTTGATTATTGATGCTAACGAATTGCTTTCTGTTGCTAAGATATGATTTGAATAGATTAAGAGCAGGACCAACTACACCAATTTTCTCGAGTTTCTTGAGAAGTATGTCATGGCTTACTGTATCGAAGGCTTTTTGAAGGTCAATTAGTATGGATAAAATATAATTTCCACCATCAATGCTGCTTCTAAGTTTACTGATTAAGTCATTTATTGCCGCAAGTGTGTTTGATTTTTTCCTAAAGCCATATTGTTTTTTATATAAGAATGATTTTTTTGATAGAAAGTTGTTTAATCTATCGTAGATTACACGTTCAAAGATTTTAGATAAGATTGGTAAGATAGAAATGGGTCTGTAATTTGAGGTATCCGTTTTGGACCCACCTTTGTGAATTGGTATTACCTTAGCAATTTTGCAACTATCTGGAAAAGTTCCCTCTTTAAGACACTGATTAATTAACTTTGATAAAATAGGAACCAATTCTGTGGAGAGACTTAGAACTGTTTTACATTTGAGTGTATCATAACCAGCGCTTGCATTTAGTTTTAAGGATTTTATTATTTTACTTATTTCTAATTCCGTAGTAGGTTGAAGATATAGTGATTCCATGCTATCATGCACTAATGTTATTTCATTGGCTAGATTGTGTGTCATTTTGTTGTGTATATTATTAGCTAAGGAGGAGCCAATGTTACAAAAGAAATTGTTAAAGTGGTCGCATATCTCTACGTTGTTTGTGACTGTTTCGTTGTTAATGATTAATTTATTACAAAAAGTATTCAAAGTATTCGATTGGTTCTGTATGATGTTGTTTATTAACTTCCAGGTTTTTTTACTGTTATTTTCGCATTTTTTAAAAAGATCACCGTAGTGTTTTTGTTTTAAATTTCTTTTTTTCTTAGTAATATTATTTCTTACTACTAGGAATTCTGTTTTCAATAACGTGTTGTTTGGTTGTTTTTTTAGTTTCAGGTGTAATCTGTTTCTTTTGTTGATTAATTTTATAAGGTCTTTGGTTATCCAGTCTGGGTTATTTATGTTTTTTGTGTTAATTTTAGTGATGCTATTATAATTAATTTTATTTGTGAGGTAGTTTACAAGATTGTCATAGTTTAATACCGAGTCGTCATTCATGTTAAGATGAAAGGGATTTTGGATGATATCATTCTTTAGATTATCAAAATCAATATGTGTATATTTTCGGGACGACTTTATAGATGTGTTTTTAGTATATGTGTGAATTACATCAAGGAGTAAAATATTGTGGTCGGATATTGAATTATCACAGTTCGTTAATGAGTATTCTAGTTTTATGTCGGTGAGTATATGATCAATGATTGTGTTTGTATTTTCTGTGATGCGTGTTGCGTGTTTTTTGTTTATTTTGTTCAAAATGATATAATTATTTAAACTAATTGTATTTGTGTATTTACGAGTGTGTGTATTAGTTGGATCAAGCAGATTTATGTTAAAGTCTCCAAATATAATACCTCTTTTATATGTTTCTAGCTGAGAGGAAAGTGTCTCTAAGAAGTCTTTGAAAACAGTATTTGGTTTTTTATATACTAATCCTATTTTAAGATTGAGCTTGCTTACATGAATCCATAGAAAGTTGTTATCAGAGTCGCACGTGTTATCAATCACATTGTATTCTAAAGAATTTTGTAGAAAAATAGAGAGTCCGCCACCAAGTCCAGCTCCCTGCGGCCGGCAGGATGCTTCGTGTTTGTATCCTTCTAAGTTAAAGTACTTCAGGTCCGCTTCTTTAAGCCAAGTCTCACACAAGAGGATGATGTTGAAGTTCGAGTTAGTGGATTTCAGTAAGCATTTGATGTCATCTAGTTTACCTCTCAGGCTTCTGACATTTAGGTACATAAAAGAGAGTAGGGTTTTTCCTTTAGATGTACTTGGATGTGTATGGCACGAAATTTTTTTAATTCTGATGTGTTTTTTTAGTTTTTCTGAACTTTTAGTTTTACTTAACATAACCATTTGTGGCTTTCTCTCCTCCAATAATATTTGGTGCTCTTCGTGGTGTGATATAAAGCTTTGTATGTTTAGGTATAAGATCTGTTCCTTCAGCCTAAAAAATCGATTTTTTTCCTTTCTATTTCAACTTTTCTTTTATATACTGGGCATTCCTTACTTGTAGCTGAATGATTTGTATTAAGTTTGAGTCCCAATCTTTTATTTGTTATTATGCAGTTTATGCACTGAATATCCCCATCATCTGTGCATTCTTTTATGTCATGTTGTTTTGCACATTTAGAGCATGATTTTTGATTTTTGCATTCTAGTGCCTTGTGGTTATATCCATTGCACTTAAAGCATCTCATTATATATATGTTATTGTACACCCGGCATCTGTCCCACCCTATATATATCTTTTCGGCCTTTATTATTCTCATGTAAGTGTTTCCGTCGACTTCCGCATATACTGTATAATTTATCTGGTCTCTTTTATTTTTAAACTCTTTTATGTAAGTTACTTCAATATTTGAACTTTTTTCGAATATGTCTTCATTTTGTGATTTTATTTTTGTTTCGATTTCCTCTCTGTCTTGCTTCTGTGTTATTCCAACAATTTTGATACTTGGTTTCTTCGCTGTAATTTTTTTAATATCGTATTTGTCTCCTAATTTTCCCTTTACCTCCTCACACATCTTGTCTATATTCGACGCATTTTTACATTCAACTATTATTCCACCATCTTTTGCGTTTCTTACACCCGTCACACCGCAGTTTATGGGATCAATATTTTTTTTAATTTCCATTGTAGTTTTGACATTTTCTTGTTTATTTTTCGGTTTAATCATTACCACAGGCTCATGTTTTTTTACTTTCTCAGCATAAGATTCATTTAAAGTTATTTTTTTGAGGTCATTTTTCAGGTCGTCGCTTTTATTTTTTATGTTTTCGGAGAGACATTTATTTTCACTTATCATTTTCTCACATTTTGTATTTAGTTCATCATATTTTTCAGAAAAAAATTTCATCTGTTTCAGGATAATCAAGTTCTTTTCTAATAATTCATCCATTTTGTTCTCATAGATTTTGGATTGCTCTTCTAATTTATTTTCAAAACAGGTTTTCATTAAATCAAACTCCTTTCTGAACATTTTTTGAATACTGTCAGATAGATTTTTTTCATTTGCATCTTGCGTCACATTTGCCCTGGTAGAGCGCGTAGTGGCGGTATTCTGATTGGTTGTCATGGCGTAGTGGCGGTATTCTGATTGGTTGTCATGGGAGCAATAGCTGTAATTATAGCATCACTTTTAATTCCCGACTGCACCTCACATATAAATACGTTTCTCACTGCACCTTGCCCAGGTACTTTGTCTATGGTAGTTGTCACTTGTCACACACACTACCAAACACTAATGTCAATGTTAAAGTTGTCAAAATTATTAGAACAAAATTACGCGTGTGTTTACAACAGAATTCATTTCTAACATTCACACGGGTAACTTGGCACTTTTATTTTATTTTAACAGCACAGTAATTACTGTATTACACCGCAATAAACAGATTACAGTTTATATTCCACGAGAGCTACAATGACAGTTGTTGCGTATGTATTGGTTTGTACAGATTCTCATATATTTTTCTCAAATTTCGGTCGGAACATTCGGTTTCATATATATGTACATTTTAATTCTTTTGAGGTTAACTTCTAAATTTAAATGCATAAAGCGTGATATTTTCTCATTCTTAACCGTTTACATCATATTTTTAACCATGGCGCTGGCAAATTGCTCTTGCTAACACATGCTCTTTTCCAAAAATGTAGTTTTAATGATAGCGTACTAGCTAGTAACTAGTTGCTTTTAAATTATGTTTAACCTCAAAAATATTTGTTTGATACAGCGATTGCAAATCCGTATATCTTTAAATTGAAAAAAAATTAACGAAAAAAACTGGTTTTGAAATCGCAAGATTGATGGCATGTGTTTGATGCCCGAGTGGCCTTTAAAAGGAACTGTATACAAATGAAGAAATAAGGTCAATCGATCGTCTTATTATCACTAGAAATACGAGAAGAAATTTAAAGGAAATCCTAGTTTATGATGATATTGGTTTTGAGTCTTGTTAGTTTCTTGCAAATTCCATAGAACAACAGTTTATAGCTGAACACTTCATACAATTACCATCAGTATTATATTTTCACAGCACGACTATGTTTACTTTCACAACACAACAACATTGAATTTAAGGATGCAAATTGAACTGTTTGATGGCATTTTCACTAAGTTAATGATCCGAGCAATGAGATAAGATGCAAGAATAATAAAAGACATGACATTTGTTTGTTCATAACAGTTGTATATCACTGGAGTGGGTCTTCTTTTTTCCATTCTTCTCAGCTAAAACTTTTAGTAAAGGAGAGAAAAAAGGGAAAATACAATTTTAATAGGACATTGAGATGTGGAATAATCACAAAACTGTTTGCATTTTTAACTGATAGGTTCATTAGATTAGAATAAACATTCAATGTAACCAGTCACGCCTTTTCGCAGAAGTAGGTAGAAAGGATTAGTGGCGGTTCGTGGTCTAAATCACTTGCGAAGCGATTTAAAAAAGTAAAAGAATTTCTACAAGGACCTTTTTGTCTTCATCGAATGAATACATGTCGTGACGTCATTTCAAAAGTTGGTGTGGAGAGATAGGCAATAAAAATATTATATTATAAATAATATTATCTTAATAAATCCATAAGTATTAGCTGCTTATATGAGAAAACACATCAGTTCGTGTTACCTATTTGTAACGGGATTTTTTTTGCCAAAATGGCGTATAACATGAAAAGATAAGATTCATCTTATAATGCGAAACCATTTTAATTAAAACCCTCTTTAAAAGTTCAATCACACAATGAAACAGAAAAAAACAAAGAAAGATGAAAAAAATTGCCTCGCCGCTGCGCACCCAAAAATAAAATTGTGGCTCTCACGCCCGTTTATGCACCGTTAGATACGGTATTTATCTTGTATGAAATAAACCATAGGTTTTTCCGCATCATAGGTGCGTTCCAGGATCTGCACATATCTGTGTTCCTGTTGGTGGCTTTTTTTACTTGGATTCTTGGCACGCTGAATTTTTTCAGCAAATACCTCTCGTTCTTTAGTCTTACCAATTAAGTAATTTATACTAGTAAACTACTCCTTCTTTAGTTTCGATAATGAACACTGTCACGCTGTCAGAAATGTATTCTTTATTTAGCAAGCATTTCGGAGGGCGTTACAAATTTCTACCAAATTATAATTCCTATGAACGCTTTAAGTTCTAAACTCTTATACACATGTTTATTCAAAATCTACATTTGCCGAGCTTAAAAAGTAATCGTATGAAATTCCCTCGATAGTATGCTCTGAAAAGTATTATAAATACATATGGTTCTTTTAATTAACATGTTACACTTATAAAAAAAACACAAAGTTTGATTAAATGCTACTTCAATCATTTTTCGAGACATTTTTGCTTTATTTTAAATAAGTCATGCTTTATTCCATGTTAATCCTTCAGGTTTTTAAATATTTTTATCAACAAGTCCCAACGACATGGTGAATTTTCTTGGACCTAGATGTGACCGTATCCTTTTCTGATTTTTCTGTTTCAGATTTTCGTTTTGAAATCACTTATATTGTCTTTAATATTTAAATATTACAATTTGAGGTTTTACTCAATAAAGTTATTCCGAAAAATAAATAGATAAAATTATATTAGAAATACTCGTATTTGAAAAATCATTGATCTTTTTAAACAATAAATCATTGATATCAAACATGAAAATGTTGAAAAAAAACTTATCAGCACATTTTGACAACAAACTGTGAAGAATTATTATTTATCTTTCCAATGAAGAACATATCACGTATCATTTAAATATAAAAAAATGCTTTTATAATGTTTTGATTCCCCGGTCAGATGTGTCCTTCAGAGGCTATAATGGAATATTATGGAATGGCTATAATGGAATGCAGCATATAATTCGCCAATTAACCGACCTCTTCTTCTCACACTCTAAATAATATTTGTCTAAGCTCTAACATTGACATTTTTTCGGATTCACTGCCCAAATTCAAACGTGGCATCATGTCAATAATTTAAAATGTTCAATGCACTTATATATATATACACAAAAACACTCACGCATACATTACACACACATTTGTATACTACACACGTCACCTGGTAATTAAGGAATAAACATACCACTTAGCAGACATTACAAGGAAACATATCATAGGTACTCAACATGAAGTATCTTATTCCTTTATTATATTGTTTCATCTCTGTAAATCATGTACAGTTTGCTTCTATAATAAAAAAATAAAATAAAAAATATGATGTTTGTAGCTAGTAATGTTCTTCCGATGCCTGAATGGTTAAATTTTTTTTGCTAACGTCTATTTTTATAATCGTTTTTTTTTAATTCATCGCGCTCTCTCTAACATTAGTAATTACATAATGGCTCCCTTTAAAACTTCTTATTTTTTAACGCTAACTACGAAGTCCTAAGGCAGATAACGTTGAGGTTAGTCACTTTAGCTGTGCGGTATCTTTAATATGTCTATTATCGTATTCTTCATTATTCTATTATATGATCACATTTGTAACGTGAAATTTTCTAGAGCGAAAATACTGAATACTGTAATTTATCATAAAATCAAAAGACTGATGGATGCTGGAATCAGAGAATAGTCTAATGTGTCTAGAGTCTACACCGTTTCAGGCATTATTCCGCTGCGGCTAGCTCGATTTTTCATTTCGGTAAACGCAAGTCTGACAGAAAAACTGCACGAATAAAAAGTTTTTGCGACGTACGAATATGATTTACAGTGGCACTTTTCCCGCGAGGATTACTGATGGAAGTAAAAAATATACGCGTGATGAATTGTGTGCAATGAGAAAAACCACAACAGAGACAGTGTAAATAAGTTAAAGACGTTGTCCCAGAGATAAGAAAATTCCAACATATTACTCACATTATAGACAGAGATCATGGGTTCGATTCCTAGTTGAAACCATTATCTGTTTTATATTATTATTTTTTTTTTTTAAATATATATAATTCATATTTAATCTGTTTCCCACAATCCATTCCACTCCATAATATCATATATAGGTACATTGTGTTTCTCATGCCCTTTAAATTTATTGTTATATGTTTAATTCTTGTAAAATTATTGTTTTCTGTAATTTGTTATTATGTAAACTATAGTGTTTTTTCATTATCACACCCATATATTGCTTTCTCACTCACACATATCAAGTAGAAATTTGGTCTTCTCTTTCATGTATTTTGTCTCTGTCTATTATATACTCTTACTTTTTATATTATATTCTGTCTCCCTCTGTCCTCCTATATATAAGCCCATTCTCTGTCTTAGTTTTTAATTAACATCCTGACTAAGCTTTTTTGAAGCGAAACCGGTAGATGTGAAAATCAATAAAAAATTAAATTGTTTTAAACAAAGTATTTTATTTAAATATATTATCTTTTTATTTTTCTGTGTCTTGTTCTGTTTCATATTTCGTTTTGATTTATTCGCATTATCTTCTTTTTCAATAAAGACAAATAATTTTTGTTTTTCTTTTTCACATACTTAATACTATGATTTTTCAAATTACAAAATACAGTTTATTTAAATACAGTGACAACTGTTTTGCCCTCTGAAAGCATTACCAAATAGTGGTGAAGCCACTTGCAAACAACATACTGATATCGAAATAATATATCTTATATTCTTTCGATGCTATAAAAATATTATTATTATGTTAATTTGACTACTATGTTAAGTATTTAATTTAAAATTATTCAATATAAAAGCCCGACGGTCGTAAATGAATGACCACATCTTCAGATGTATAATGCCTTCAGAAGGTGAAACAGCTGTCACGCGGAGTAATAATTAGACTGCAGAACTTGTTTGTAAATAAACTGTTTTATTTATAAATTGAATATATTAAAGAATAACCAGAAATGAAAATGGAGTTCTACAAATCAAGCTTCATAAAAATAAATGTATTATATAAGTTAACAGGTGTAAAAGCAATAAGTTTTAACATTAAAAATGCATGATATAGTACTACAATAGCAAGGAGGAGATAAAGTTTATAGGAAAATAAGATGGAGACGGGTACAAAATTAAAGACTGGTTCAAATTTCAATGTTGATTTTCAAGTTCTGTGAAAGTTCGTTTCAAGTTCTGTTATGTCAATAACTCGCATATAATGAAAGAATAACAGAACTTGTATAGGACATTCACAAAACTCGAAAAAGAACGTTGAAATTTGATAAATTGTTCAAATTCTATGAAACAGAAATTGAAAAATTCATCAAATTTCAAAGTTGATTTTCTTGTTCTGTGAAGGTTCTATTAATGTTTTGTTATTATTTTAGTTTTGTGAAACAACTTGCCAATAATGATATAATAGCAGAACATGAAGAGAACTTTCACAAAACAAGAATATCCACTTTGAAATTTGATGAATTGTTCAAATTCACTGAAACAACCCATCCAGTGTTGCATACTGCACATCTTGGAAATATTATGATAAAAAAAAAGATATAACTTAATTTTAATTTTGTAAGATGGTAGGTTCCAAAGAGAAAAGAATCATTGGTCACTCTAGTTCATTATAATTCGATGACTGTATGAACTTTTAAAGTAGTGAAGTGTTTTAACAGTGTTCGAGCTTCAATCAAATCGATTTAAATCACATGCGGATGTGTATCGTTTTGTGAACTTTGTATCCTGACGAAATTACTTTTCACTGGTAGAATTTTTTTCTGGCCATTTAAGTCCCTTCCAATCAATTTGCCTTCTGTGAAATTGAATTTTACTATTTATTCGTGTGAATAAAACGTTTTTTAAATTGGATTGACTCCAGTGGCCAATCCGTCCATAAAAATTGAAATGGTGGAAAGAATTTTATGATGCAACAAAAATAATTATTTCATCGATCGCAAAAAAAATGCGACCACAAATAATATTAAAAACTTTGACAATCAAAGATGTAAATTTGTTTTAGACCACTTTAATTTTAATTGCACTCTATCGGTTTCGGAAGCACTCTTCCTTCGTCATGAGAATATTAAAACTAACCTATGATACAAAATATTGACAGATATGTACACAAAAAATATAATTTAGTGGAAGGTTAACAAAAGGGGACGGGTAATTGCGGGAATTCCGGCAATAACAGAGCGGTTTACTGGAAATATATCTAGGATGGAACTAAACGATAATATATTGAATAACCAAATTAATTTATCGTATATATATATATCTTTTATTTTAAATTATGACGAGCCACAAAGTAAATGCATATTACAAATATGTAAAAACTTTGATGTTGTAATTCATATAATATTGAGCATAAGGAACACGACGCATTGGCGTGCATTTCTCTATGCGTAACGGTAGTTGTTTAATTTTAAAGGTCTGAACAAAATAATATATGATATGAAGATTTGCTCTGTAATATTGGGGGCTAATATTGTAAATAGATGTCTCATCGGCTTGAATTTATCAATAGAACGATAATAGTAGATTCCTCTTTATCAGTTGATTTTATTTTTCAATAGAGCGACAATAGTAGATTCCTAATTTACCATTGTAATCATTGTTCTTTTGTTTTCTGACATATTTTGTCTGTATAATTTCTCGAATTTTTTTGAACATTTAACAGTAGGATGTGTGTAGTTTATAAAAATTGTGCACTGAATATTTAAAAGATTACCTTTTTTTTAGCCGACTGAATAAATGAGCATACAAGTTCATTCTATTCTTTATCTATTTTTTTTACATTTACCTTATACAGGATTTATTTATTATTTACGTTATTTATTATTTACCTTATATTTACCTTGACTCTGTGCAAAAACGGGCGGTCCGTTTGATAGATTCCCCAATCTTAACAAACGGACTGCAATCTTTAGAGCACAGGCGTCAGGTAGGTATGCTGTCCTTGTTCTATCGGTATTACAATGGAAGATGCTCTGAGGAACTAGCGTCATTGATCCCTTCTGCACCGGTGCGTAGTCGGGATACACGCCAAACGCGCACCCAACATTTGTACACGGTTGACATTTGTCACATGAGAACGGATCGCTTCTACGATTCGTTCTTAAGTTCAACAGCTCGGCTGTGGAACGAACTGCCGGCCTCTGTGTTTCCTCCCTCCTACAACATGGGACTCTTCAAGACCCATGTTCACTCCTTCCTCTCCACAAAAAGACCCTCCACACAGCATCCCCAAAGATGACATAGGCCCTGAGGGAAATTGTTTTATTCAGGGCCTCCTGTGTGGAGTTAATATATAAAAAAAAAGAAGACGTGAGGAAAATAATTTCCCTCAGGGCCTATGTCGTCTTTGAGGATGCTGTGTGGAAAGTATTTTTAAGGAGATGAAGATCTGGCAAGGAAAAAGGTATGAAGGGTGGATAGGAATCTCGGGGTACGTGTGTCCTGGAGTGACGTATAAATATATCCCTCCCGCTGCGGCGTAAGGCGGTAGGTCGAAAGTCTAGTTGAAGATTCCAAAGGACCTTCCCAAACCAGCCTCTCCCGATCTGTCACGCCATGCAGATGGTGCAAGTTGCATTGTGAACACACCTCACCCGATGAACCCTGATAAACCACTTGAGGTGACCCATGAAAACAAATTGATCATACTTTATGCAGTGGCAATATCGTAACCAATGAGGTTTATCCGAGGTGCGATTATTGCTTGTCAAGAAAACCAATTTAAACATGATATTTTTTAATGATAAACTAATGTTTATAAGACAAGGTTTTTGTGCATAGCACAAAGGATAATAAATTATTAGAAGTAATAATGAGTCGCCAGTAATATCAATACAAATTAAAAATATCTCCCGATTAAAAATAAATGCCGCCGACGGGAATTGTACCACCGAGCCACGTCGGCTTATTTCCAACCCGCCAAATAATTCAATATGTACTAGTACTTCAATCTACTATTTTATTTTATTTTTAATTTGTACTGATATTTTTACTGCTCATATTTATTTTATTTATTTAGTTTATTTATTCCTTTAGATTTACACACAGTACAATATGATACAAGATATAATTAAAATATTTTTAGTGATTATAGATTATTGTACCTTATCAGGTCGAAATTATTGGTTCCTAACTAGGCAAATTGCCCGTTCTAAGGAACCAAAAAATATGTGAAAGTAAGTGTGTGATTTGTCTTTGTCTATAATATATCTCATTAATGTATTAATTTGTGATGTTTAATCGCTACAATATTATGTAGCGAGTCGAACTTGAGCTGTTGTGTATGTTTCAATTGTGTATGAGCAATAATTAGAATAATGGAAGATATATATAGTGTGTGATTAGTCTATGTCTTTTAACATTTTACATATAGATAATTGCTTATAATAATTTATTAAATATAATATGGTTTTTAGTGATATTATCTTCTTTTGTGGTTCATTCGTCGGATGGTGTGCTGAAATTTTCAGCCTTTATGGACGGCGCTCCACTGGACAACATGTATGAACATATAAATAACATGGTTTTGGGTTAAATAATTCAATAAGCGATAAATCAATTTAACACGCTGAATATATGACAGAGAACTAACTTCAATTTCCGATAAACTCTATTAAAACAGAGTCCCCTTTGTTGGCAGACCAAGTTTGTCTTTTCTGTTGATCTTTCCGAACATTGTTCCTAGAAAACATATTGATGTTTGCGCCAATAATCTACTCTATAGTTTATGTACTTTGCCTACTTTCGTATCGAGAATTACATGTTTGCTGTTTTATTGTAAACATGCAAAACAAAAGTAATAAAAGGAAACCAGCTATGTTTCTTTCTTTTTTTGGCGAATAAAATATAAGGCTCGATCATTTTTCTTCTGTTTGCTGAACTTAGTATTATAAGTGATTTTAACTACACCTCGGACCTCGGACATTAGCTGTCAGATGGTCGGAAAATTAGCGCTTTGCAATAAAATCTAAATCAATAGAATATTTTTTTAACGTATCCGAAAACTGAAAATTGTATTTAAAGGGTGATGAAATAACGCTTTTAAATTTTATTATTAGAAATAAACGTACATTTTTTGAAATATTAAAATTTTAATGCAAATATAAAGAACTAACTAACTAACTAACCATCACGCCGTTTCCCCGCAGGGGTAGGCAGAGAGGACGGACCGCCAAACAACTCGGTCTTGGCACACACTTCTTGCCTCATTCACATTCATACATCGTCTCATACATACTCTTCTATTATTCTGACTCTTGACATGGCCCGACTCTAGTATCTGATTCACTTGATCGTGCCATGTCTTCCTCGGGCGTCCCCGACTTCTGCTACCATTCGCATTTGCATCATATATCCTCCTTACACTCCTATCTTCGCTCATTCGCTCTACATGCCCAAACCATCTAAGCGAAAAAAGAAAATAAAGAAAATGAAAGAAAAAGAAAAGAAATTATAAAGAAAATTTTCAAATAACTAAATTAAAGTAATGATAATGAAAAGTACATAAAAACATCATTATTTCACTAGACAAATGTATAACAAACGTTAACGTCATCTCACTTTTTTGACAATTCATATAAAACAATTAAATATATCATTTTAAATTGCGGTCGGAAACTTTAGTAACTTTTAGTTTGGTTTAACTTTTTAGCACAAAGGATAACAAATTATTATAAGCAATAAGTAATTACTTGAAATATCCATACAAATTGAAAATATCTCCCGAGTAAAAATAAATGCCGCCGACGAGAATTGAACGCGCACCTTCTGAGCTACGTTGGCTTATTAATAATATGTAGTAGTACTTCAATCATCAATTACTGCTTTTTATTTTTTTTTCACTTGTAAACAACCAAATTTATTTTGTAGGAAAGGCTTTGTTAGAAAAATTAAAAAAAAATAAATTACCCACTGGCGTGTTGCAAATACGCCGACGTAGCTCAGTGGTCTCAGAGCACCTGACTGGACCTGAGAAAGCGCGAGTTCAATTCCCGTCAGCGGCATTTATTTTTACTTGGGAGATATTTTCAATTTGTACGAATATTTCAAGTGACTAATTATTGCTTATAATAATTTGTTATCCTTTGTGCTATGAATAAAAAACGTTGTCTTGTAAACATTAGCTTATCATTTTTTTTTTAAATACTAACTTTTTAGCATATTTAGAATTGGCTTAAAATACTGATATTTTGCCAAAAATCTTGAAGATACTTATTCTATATTATAATTAAAAATATATATTGTAAATTTGTTTAATAACTGTTGAAAAATTGCGTTTTCTGTTTTTACTTACCAATGGTGAATTTTTCGAAGCGCCTGAGTAAGTAAAATAGCAGGGTAATGTTTCACGGTGTTTTTATATAACTATGGTGAATGTTTTGATTTGCTTGTGGTAAGAACGTGCTTGTGGTAATACGATTTATTTGTTTATAATTGGTTCTGTTTTATAATCATCAAGTTTGTTTGTTTGTGGAGTTGCAAGTGATTTTTTAAAGTATTAACGCAATTTTAATATATTATATTTTTTTTAAATCTACCTGTGCTTTAAATTTTCTCTTGATGTTGAACAGTTTTATGGGAATTAATTGTTTTGTTTGTATTTTTCATTTGAATATTACAAGAGTCCCAAATGATCTGAGCCAGTGAGACTATGGGTTCCCCAATTGAGGTGTGTCGTGAGGCGAAAAGGTAGGGGGAAGAGATGGTAATGAGAAAGTTTGGAAAGTATCTATCAGTACAAAATTTATTCGAATTTCGAAACCGCTACCTTTGGATTCGTAATAGAGAATCTTCACCGCGTAGGTTAATAAGTATAAATGGTGATTTGCTGTATTAATTCAACGAAGGAAACAGGGTTGTGGTTTTTTAAAATCAATATTAACTAAGATATTGTAATAATACATGAAAACAATAAGTAGGAATGCAATAATAAAAAGCTAAATCTGAATAAACATTTATGTTTTGCCAAAATGAAAGCTCAAGTCCCAACTTGGACGAAATTGATTAATTCTTTGCCTTCGGAATCCGCACGGTTGTGAAGTGGCAATTGGATGAAGAATTGGGATATTGCTAACCATTTTTCCTAACCATCTCTTTTTCAACGCAACCTTCCTAAAATGACGTAAAATATTTTAATGTTTTACTTCCATGATGAGCATTAATCTGTACTAACTAACTGACCAACTAACCATTACGCCATATCCGCGCGGAAGTAGGCAGAGAGGACGGACCGCCAAACAACTCAGTCTTGGCACACACTTCTTGCCTCATTCACATTCACACATCGTCTCATCCTACTCTTCTATTATTCTGACTCTTGACATGGTTCGACTCAAGTATCTGATTCACTTGGTCGTGCCATGTCTTCCTCGGGCGTCCCCGACTTCTGCTACCATTTGCATTCGCATCATACATCATCTGTACCATATTGGCTAAATATGGTCGCAAATCGTTGAATATTTTATTATTAGACTTATAATTGGAAAAATTGCATTTACAATTTAAAAAAATCGGAAGGTTACATTAATTTTACCACAACCTTTCCGGAATCTGCATTTTTGACAGCTTCTGCAAAATCGCTAATTTGTAACATGAAATGCACTTATTAAGTCCTTCTTGTTCTTTCCGGAGATTCCGTTGTGCCAAATTACAGCATACGGTTTCAGATTTTTCCCAACAGAAACAAAGCTTTTGTGAAAAGCTATTATTCGTTGAGAGAATAAACCAATTTTGAAATAGTCTATCCGAAATACATAATATATTTTTGTAAATCGACTGACACACAAACCCTGTTGTCAACAAATTTAGTTTTATCGTTATTTTGGTAAGACTCTCTCGCTAACTTGGCACTTTTTACACGTATTGCATTGCCGGCACACACCTCACACGTATCTAAACAAGGATTAACTACATGTTCAGCATTATACAATCTGAATTTTTCACATAATTCGCATTCTTCATCCCCCAATTTAGCGAATTTTATATTCATATCACTCACAACAGTTCTGTACAATTCATAGGATATCCGTGAAAAATTTATCAATAAAGTCATCAAATATTAGTCGTTATATTAAATCGCTGGGCAGATATCGAATATTTGGTGCGTGCTCCCTTCTGTAATGCAAGATTGTCGGATTGAACGACTCAACATGAGTGTGTATCGCTCTTCTATTCAACTTTGTTAACCGTTGGATGGGATCCTCTTTTGTCACTATTTCCATTTTATTGACAAGTCTGTTAATCACAGAGTCATGAATTCCTAAAATTGTTAAAAAATATATCTTGCACACAAGTTGTCGCTCACCAACCGTATCAACCAAAAAATGTGATCATTTTTCTTGCCACTTCTCCAATTTGATTAATCATATTGCGGTTACAAAATTCCAATAAAATGAGTCCTGCGCACTCCAATTCATCGTCGAAATATATTGATAATTTATTTCAATTCTTCTTTCTTGATACATTTTTTTAATGCACAAATATCTGTATATGTTTTCATCACATGGATTACGAAGTGAATGCATCTCCTCCTTTTGTAGCTTTGCCATGTTCTCCTTATTCCGAGGTGATAGGGTTTTGGGTTTCTTTTTTGCTTTATTTTGTCAAGAAAACTTTAATATCATCACATCTTCAGAAAGAACACAATTTCCTATAGTTTTATTTATATTTATTTCAGGAATCTAAAAAGAAAACATAATTAGATATATAAAAAAGCAACGAATGTATTCGACTATTACATGTAGTGAAAAGCACTTTAAATTAACCAAACGCTAAATGTGACAACTGGGATGTAACGTCCGATCATGATGTGTCATTTAAGCAAATTCTATATGTGACAACTGGGATGTATCGTTAGACCATGATGGTACATTTAATCAAATGTGACAACTGGGATGTAACATCCGACCATGATGGTTCATTTGAGCAAATTCTACATGTGACAACTGGGATGTTACGTCTGACCATGATTGGTCATTTCATCGAGTTCTTTCAATTTTTCTATGATTGGAGTAAAAACGTGGTTAGCGTTTTTGACATAATTTTTAAAATTTTAAAATTAAAATTTTATTATTTTGAAATAAGTAATATTTTTTTAAATGCAAACAACATAAAGATAATTCTATCTAATTTCTAAAACAGTATTTTTTATGGAAAAAAAATAAGATTTATATGGTGCATTTGAAATTCACAGAAAACGTTGCAAACTAAACAAAAGTACTGAAGGGTTAAAACTTATGTCTGCCTCTTGCATAGACATGATCTCTTCTGACGTCAATGGCCTCTTGTTAAGATCTTTATGAATATTTCTGATGAAAATTGCTATTAAAATTATTCAAGTATCACTAACATTAACAATATATTTATAAAAAGCACCGCCATCGAAATATTATATTAGTATGAATAAAATTCCTGCCTACGTTAATGTAATATCAGAGATACAAGTATTATTTTAATAAAGTCAAATAAATTTATATGAGCCTCCAGGCAATTTCCTGATATCCCCAAACCTAAATAAAAGGTTCATAAGAAAATATAGCTGAGCAGAGATATCCTTTCCCTCTGTATATTAAACTTCTGTATTTTCTAGAAATCGTAAGCCGCTTATTCAGAAGACGTTGAAATATACAACGCAATAAAAGTGCGAAGGTCTTTTTCGTCTGAATATTATTTCATTTTATTGAACTAGAGAATATATTAAATTTATTAGCTTTTAAGTTCCTTCTCACCAAAGTGAATAGAACAACTAAAAGTACTATTCATTCATTTACTAACTTCGGTGTATTATGTCATGGTACATTATCCTATCTCTGCTGTATCTGGGGCTTTACCGCAGAGAAACTGATAGCTGTCCTGCAGGTGGTCCAAAACCGAGCTCTTAGAAATGTTCTTGGTCTTCCATGTGATACATGTGTCAAGGTCATCTATTCAATTTCCTTTATCCTTCCAATCGCAGTCCTTGACAAACATGAAATCACGAGCACCACCCTACAAACTACCCGACCATCAACCCATACTAACATCAAGCTACTTTACAATCAAGACAACCACAAGAATCCTAGTAATTCCTCTAACACACATTACAAAATATCAGATAAAATCTCTTAACCATATTGCCTACGCATTCTATAACTCCATATATGTATAAAAACAATTAGCATATACAAGCAATTCAAAGCAAGGCTTTTAAAGAATAAAAACATAAAAAAAGAAAATTAGTTCTTGTATAAAAACTAATTCTTGTCGTGTTGTGTTTTTTCTTATTTCTTTTTGTCTCCTTTCCTGTGCCCTGTATTCTTATAACTATTTTTAGCAATGTCTTAGTGTAATGCTTTGAAGTGAAAAATATCCTACAAAAAACCGTTTTTTCATGAGGTTTTATTATATAATGTGGAAAATTAAGTACTTTTCATTATTTTTTTTTATTTTTTATATATTCAATAATATTGTTATTGGGTTTATAAAAACAGTTTATTTTTAAACAAGTTCTGCTGTGTAATTATTATTACGCGTGACAGCTGTTTCGCCCTCTGAAGGCATTATCAAACTGATAGTTTGACAGTTTGATAATGCCTTCAGAGGGCGAAACAGCTGTCATGCGTAATAATAATTACACAGCAGAACTTGTTTAAAAATAAACTGTTTTTATAAACCCAATAACAATATTATTGAATACATAAAAAAAAAAAAAAATTAAAATGGAGTTCTACAAATTAAACTTAATAACAATAAAAAAAAAAAACTTTTCATTATAATCTAAAAATATTGTAACGTTTGCCTGAACTTCATAAAATAATAAAGTATTTAATAAAGTCATAACTTTATGACTGAAACAATATTACAATGAAAAACACATATATTTGTTTTTGACCACTTTCATTTTATTTAAATTCTACCGTTTTCAGAAGAACTATTCCTTCATCAGGAGAATATTAAAAAATATACGATAAAAACTGACATATTTTTACAAAAAAACTTAAGGTGTTTGAAGGAGCGGTGGACAAAGTGGAAGGGGTAATTAGGGGATTTCCAAAAAGAACAGAGCACTTAACTGGAAATATATCTAGAATCGGACTAATCGAAAGATTAGTTTGATAATTTAGAAGTATTTGAAATCAGAAAATCCCTAAATAATAACTGTAGTGTAATGAATAAACAAATGTGTTTTTTATTGTTAATTATGACAAGCAACAATGACAATGCTTTTTACAAATACGAAACAATAGTACTTAGATTAAAAGACTAACTATTAGATTTTTTTAATATCAAAGCCTAGCGGTTTCGGAACAACCGTTCCTTACTCAGGGCAAAGTGCATACTTATTATTTTAGTGTTGAAGTGGGGGAAGAGGCGTGACTAAGACAAGAGTGGGGAAAGGTGATAAAATTAATGGTTATGGGACACAAAAGAACGGGTGTTTTGAAACCGTCGGCTTTGATATTAAAATAAAAAAGTAATATTGTTTAATATATTCATGAAATAAAAATAAAGATGCGTTTTGGTGATTTTTAGCATAGGAATGCATGATTTCCTTCGATTTCGAATGTTACATGCCGAGGTGCATCGCCTTAAGTCATTGTTTCATAATATTTAACGTTGCCAATCAATCGTAAACAAATCTAGAGAATCATTGCCATGCGCCAATATTATAAACAATAATCAAATTTCCGTCAAATGTCAATTACAAATAAAGCAATGGCTCAATTGAAATGCTTGGAGTAAGTATATTAGATTGACTCAAGTATCGGGGCTCTATAAAATCCCGAGTTTATCTGGCTTCTAAGAAACTGGGCGTGTTGCGTAGGGCTGGCAGATTCTTCAGTTGTAACCAGCTGCTAACCCCATACAAACCTCAAGTACGCCCAACAATTGAATTTGGGTGCCAACCCTTTACTGGATCCCCACAATACGTAATTTTAATACATCTGCTTGATTTTGTGCAAAGGAAAGCGGTCCTTATGATTGACAATACATTGTAAACAGACCGATTGACATCTCTAATGCACAGACGCAATGTGGGCATGCCGAGTATGTTCAACTGGTATTGTGCGATAATTGCGTAAACTATCGACACATGGGTTAGATTATAATAGTTATAATCTAGGCAGGTATGTAAATTAACCCTCCGATCGCTAAACCAAAAGGTAGGTATTCGCAACTGTGACTTACGGAAGAGTTGGTTGTGATGTTCGATGATATGATTCTTTTAGCAGCGCTCGTATGATGGAGGAATTAACAGGCACTCGAATAAAATTGAACTTATTATAACTCCGGCTAAAATTCGAATTGACACATCGGTTGTTTTCTCGGTACGGAGTTTTCATCAACTGTCATTAGCTGACGTTTTCGCTACGGCAGGGGCGGGTCGATTTAACTCAAAGCCACACTGAGCAGATTCAAACCAGTAAAATTTGAATCCTAGCCTCTTTATTCCTTGGAGCGGAAAAAGCGTTAAAACAATTCAGAGTCACGAAACAGGTATTTTAATGAAGCCTACTCTAAGGGTAGCAGCATTGATCCCCAGTGCACCGGTGTACGTGGGTGAAACTCGACGTACACAAGGTGAACACTCAATCACAGTTGATGTTGGCTTCATGAGAACAGGTCGCTTCTTCGACTCTTTTATATGTGAAAAAAGCTTCTTCAAGACCTGCATTAATACAGGCTCTGCCTAAACCCGCCTCAAAACATAATGCCCTTACAATGTACAGATAGAGGCGCTCTTCTGAAATGTCACATAAAATAAAATAAAAGCCAACAGTTTAATTTATATCCACTTTACCCCAATCCCAGAAAGTGAATATTGTTTACAGGTAGTATTCTCAAATTGAACTACCAGGATAGCAACTACTCGCGAGGGTGTGAAAGAATACCTTCGTCTAGGGGAGGTGCGAGAATCAACCCTTATCACAACCCGCCGCGTGAGACTCAATTCAAAATGTGTACCGAGCTTTCTTCTTGTGTCAGTCTCATAAAGAATTACGTGTTGGCTGTCTACTTTATTTTTACTTAGTGTAATTTGAGAAGTGTTTGCGAGGCGTTTTTAACCGTTTGGAACAATGTTATAGTTTTTACTAGGTGGGCTTTTATTGTTGATACCTTGTACATATGACCTGTTAAACTAACCAAATAGAGTAGATATTACTTACAAGTTACTAAATTGCACACTTGCATACTGCGAATAACATTGTATGCATGGACATTTTGGAGGTCTTGTTTTGAAATTTTAAATGTAGACTCATTTTATCAAAAAAATTTGCGTCCTTGCGAGAGCTCTGAAGGGGTACCATCATTACCTAAAATAGGGCGGGGAAGTGGTGGGCCTCCTCCAGGTGGGCTTTTGTTTATTTTTATATGACATATCTATCTATCTTCGCTTTATATAAAATATATGAACGGTCTTCGGCGAATATCGGGCAGGTGTTTTGGATTTGATAATTATATAAATCTGCAGTTTTATTTCGAGGTTGATGAAATTTTGCACACGTAACCTTCAAAAGAAGCGTAAGGTCGCATCTCCCAGCTGCTCCCAACCGTCTGGAGTCAGTGAGAGTATGGCATTCCCAATTGGGGTATGTTGAAAGGCTTCGGCAGTGGGGAGGGGAAGAGGAAGGTGTGGCAGTACCTGGATATTCAGATCTGGTCACTAAACATGGCTAAAGTCATTTCAAGCAATGTTTCAATCCTGAATGGTGGTCTTACACCAGGGCAATACTGAGAGTATCTTCCACTCTGGGACGGGCCGCAAGTATACTAAAAATTATTTTAAAAGTAAGCTACAAGCCAAAAATGTGTATACTCTTGGTAAACCTTATATTGTCAAGTAATACGCATTAAAATTGCTTGACAAACGGAGTCTAGAAACGTTCGATTTCAAGCACAAAACTGGTTTTTATTTATTTTGTAAATAATTTTAAAAGCAAAAAAATTAATCAAATTAAACTGTCACAGATAATCTTAGCCATAATACTGTATTTTTTAAAGTGTTTTCCTGTATGCTTTCATACAATTCTATTGAAAAAATATTTATTTTTGTAGTTTACATTTATATTTTTTACCAAGCAATTTATTTTTTATTTGTTTTCTACTTAAGCAAAACGATAGGAAAATCTTCAATTTACTTAAAACAAATTTTTTGGTATTCATAATGTACACCAATTTGTCATAAAGATTAATCAAAGTAGTGATTTAGTAATAAACTCCGCCTTAAATGAATAAATTATAAATGTAATCAAATAAAATTTACTTGCGCACGCTGCGATGTGAACCCGCGACCTTCGGCTTCCTTTTTTTTCATGGCATGTTAATATTTAATTTTAAAATCTGAAAATCGGTCACTTCTGTTTGTTATACTAATATCAAATATTTACTAAGAATAACTTTATTTATTAAATTTACTATTTCAACAGGGGAAAAAATCATTTGAAAAATTAATACTCAGTAATATAAATTTGTAAAAGCGTTTCACAAAACAATGATAAAATTATAAATAAATATAAAGCTGTGGTTGCTATAAGAGTGACTTCATTAATTACTCATACAAAGTTTCCCCAGAATCGCCATAATTAATTTGTTTTCGTATTCCTGGCAGGACTTGTACCTACACAATTCTACTTCAGCGTCTCAATATTATAATTTCTCCTGCGAGACGGATTCAAAATTTTGATTACGTTGTTGGTTTATTTAGTTCATCAATATTGGAATATACTTTGCAGTTTCTTTTTCATCTATTTGTGCAGATTTGTTGGTGAAACGTTTAATTCTGGATGTGTAAATGATAGTGGTTCTATGGCCGAAGGTATCAAATTGCATTCATTATTTTATATAATTTCCTAAGATGTACCTATCAAGTGTTATTTATTTATTTCTTGTGCAATGATTATGAGTATATTGTACTGTTTATAAGTTTATTATATAAATTATCTCAATGTAAGTGTAAAGGCTTTTTTAAGGCTGCCTTTACATACGTAAGTGACTTACGGCTAAATTACCAATATAAACGGCATTGTTAAGTCACTTTCTGTATTTACAGCTCTCCATTTGCTTAATTTATAGCAAGTTACGGAAGTCATGCGGGGCGAAAGTTTTTAACTGTTAGTAAGTGACTTACGGAAAAATTACCAATGTAAACGACACTGCAAGTCACTAATTGTAATTTATGGCATTTTTGACGGGTCTAATCTCGTCCGCGCGAAATTACAGCATTTTCACAGCTTATGAAATCAGTTTGATAAGTTGAGATGCTTACCGTAAGAAATGGTACCTAAATGCGCTGATGCGAGATGCCAAAAAATAAAAAACGACTTTTCGTCGGATTTTTTTCAACAAAATAGCATGTCCATTATTTTAACTAAAATATGATTAGGGAACGTGGATAACTGTGATATTATCCCCCGAAAACAATTTAAAACCCAATTAAGCTCTTCAAAAACGATGTAAACGGAAATAACATGTTCTCAAACCGAAAACCGAAGAGATATCATCATTTACTTTTCAAGTGGTAAAAATCCTTTTGAAACAAGCGACTTTCTTTTTAATTAGCGGTCAGATCCTTTCTATTCTCAATATATATGTTTCTAGACAATTTGAATTCAAAGTCGGTTGCTGTCACTCGGATAGTATTAAAGATCTTGAAGCATTGATCCTTCATTAAAATCTGCCGTTTACGGAACAAAATCGCATGGAAAATTGTTTCTCTCATACCAACTTTTATTCCAACACGCTATTTAGAGCTTTTCGACTTTATTGACAAAATTGCATAAATTTTACATCAGCAAATTGTTTATAGGAATTCATCTTACAGCAAATAAATTTACAGATATATCGGTCGCTGTGAGCACTTACATATGTTAAACTACCAAAAAAACTACTGCTACTTTAAAAATAACATAGACAGCACTAATTTATTTAATCTTATCACCTTCAACATATCAACTAGAATTACTCGATAGAAAATTCTTCTTAATTGCAACAATCATATAAAATATACTCGCTTGTACCTAGGTTGCATGCAATTAGCAACACTTTCGCAGAAATTGTATATGTGTTCAACGGCACAAAATACAGTTACAAGAAGGATATAATAGTATATCTCAGAGATGATTACAATTAAAGTTAACATGATACTTTTCTTCTGCATGGGTTCTATATAATTTTAAAAGAAAATTTAACTTTTGATTACTGTTCTAACGAATTATTATGTATATGTTTGCAAAAGCCCATTTTGGCATATAATTAATATATTCAAATAGTTGAATAAATAAATAAAACGCGTTGGATGAATATATGAATATATATATATATATATATATATATATATATATATATATATATATATAAATATAATATATATATATATAAACGCACTCTTGAGTAACTCATAAAAACTTAACGAAACTCGCAATTATCACTTATAAATAAATGTAAAGCCAGCCCAACGGGCATAAATAAATAATGTCTACTAAAATATAACAACAAAGTGACACTTGCAACTTTTGGAGCTTTAAAATAATATTTCAGAACAGCGAAAAACGGGGCAGTAACCCTTTATTTTTATATGTGTCAAATAATTTTGTGTTTATTTGAATTCAATCGTTTTTTTTCATTTCTAAGGAAGCGGGTCTGAATTTTAATTTTTCTTCATTTGCATAGTCATAATAAACTCAGCATAATAATATCTGTATACAATTTTATTTACAAGGAAAGGGTGTTATTCTAGAAGTATATTTTCTTAAGATTGTTTCGGGAATCCATAAATTATGAATAAACAAGAACCTACTTTCATTATCGGCTTTGCTCAATTTAACACGGAGCTTCAATTTTTTCCCCTGCGTTACCCGGGCATTATACAGAGTATTTCATAATTTCATGTAGATAGTGACCTTGTTTTGAAGGTCAAATGTGCAAAATTTCATCAGTCTCAAAATTAATCTAAAGATTTGTACGCAAATTAAATTCACGCCACCCGTCACAAATACTTTTTTATTTATATAAATAGATGATAGACATTCAAATTAATAGACCCAATCAGGGAAAAGGGAACAAAACAAGTGCTAGGAGCGCGGGAGGCGACTTGTCCGACCCGCTTTCGGTGATTTGTCAAAAAATGAATCTCACAGTACACAGGCAACTTGCATTGTAATATCACCTTTCGGTCTTCGAAAATAAAATTTGTTAAGGAATTACGAACAATCGGATCCTGCGCCAGTGCCACAATTGTCAACGCTGCAAGCCTTTGCGTTACTTTAGGGAAATTTATGTTTATGCGCGTAGTTAGGCTATTTGAATGTGCGCTCTTCGGTGGTAAAAAAAAATATTGTCACGTGCTTTGCCTCCAGCTCGTCGAAATGATACCCATATTACATGTTCGGGCAAGTCTGTTAATTTTAATGTCTACATTACAGATAGGTTATTATGAAAAGGCAATATAGAAAAAAAATTTATCCTTGCCACGTTTTAGATAGGTAAATGAATAATTAAGGGTCTACTCAAGTTAATAAATATGGCGCCTTGAGGTAATTTTGCACAAAAACGGCGCTATACAAGTCATCCAAATATTTTCATTTATTATTATTATTTATAAGGTTAGAAAATTATGAAAGTATTCGATAAGATCTATATGTAAGATGGGGCAAATTTCATGGCGTTAGAGCTCGCTACTCGAGATTTTTCTCGAGTAGCGAGAAGAAGAGGTTTTCCAGAAAAATATTTTATTTTTTATCGCGGTTTTATAAGGTTAGTAGTTATATTTTGCAGCAGTTTTACCTTTAACTTTTATCTTTAACAGATTCATATAGAAACGATTATGACATGTACACATATACTTTTCAAACTGTGCTAAACAAAATAGTATAGTGGAATAGTAATCATGAAGTAAAATTATATAAAAACCCAATTCATAAGAATTGTATTATTTTACCTTAAATACTATTATTGGGGTGTGTTTTTATTATAGCCTTATTGTAATTGTTTGACACTTGTTGTTGTACAGTTGAACACATCTACTATTTCTGCTTAAGTATTTCCAACTGAATTCAGTCTAGATACAAGCGAGTATTTAAATGATTCAATACTTATATTGTTGGTGCAATTCAAAAGAATTTTCGAACGAGTAGTTCTAGCTGGTATAATGAAGGTGATTAAGGTCAGTATATCGGGGCTGTCTATAATTCCATTAACAAAGTATTTTATTTTATTTTTTAATATCAACGGTATAAATATACCATACACAATAAGTACATGTCATAAAATACAAACATAATCCAACACTATTAATAATTTAAAAAAATAACAATTAACTGTGGCTTTTGATCATAAAATAACGACACACAGTATAAAATTAATACAAGCTCCAGAAGGAGATACAAGCACATCCAAAATATTATAAACAAATATGAGTAGACTTAGGTTTAATTAATAATAATTTAGAAGAAATGATAGTATAGCCTTTTTGTACCTAGCTTCTATGCAGTTAAACATATCCGCTACATCTGCGTACTCATTACTAACTTATGAAATCTAGTAGGTACAAGCGAGTGTTGGAAATGCTCAGTCCAGAAATTGTTACATTTAAACAGGGTTTTAATGTTACAATTTTGAAATTCTGAAAGTTATTATATATTTATCTATGTCTTTAATATAATTAAAATAAAATATTTGTGTTGCGTCGTTCAATATTTTACCTAGTAGTAGTATTCCCAGATGGTGAAATAAATTTGATTTTTTAAATTTATTTACTGAATTATAGCTTGATCAGATGACAATTTGTCTGATCTATCAAAATTAATAAAACTGAAAAACAATTTAATGCAAAGAAAACTTTATAGTAGTTCTATAGAGTGGTTTTTGTATATTCTGTCTTCTTAGTTTTCATAAGACCTGTGAGAAAAAATATGACAATAGTAGCTACTTAATCTTCTAGAGGAAAACATTGTAACATTATTATGATCAACATAAAATACATAGTGTACCTCAAAGAGCAATGGTAAAAGTTTGTACTGAACAAAACTGATTACGTAAATGAAATGCGGAGCATAAAATTATTGTATAAATCCATGGGTTTAAAAAGTTCCACCAGTTCCAGCTTCCAGCTGTGTTGTGGAAATTCATTACATTTCAACAAAGCTTTCGCAGAAAATAATTGTTAAACATCATATCTTTGAACCCTGTGCTTATTACATACAATGGTGGGTCATGTACACAAAACGAAATGCAAGCTAACAAAGGGATAATACCAAAGTATTAAAATACATTCAGCCTTTGGACCATTGAATGTGACGTAGGTATATCCATAATATTCAACAAGTTGTTATAGGATTTCAAAAAAAATTTTACGAATTTCGACGTCAAAAGTTTTGAAACATTAACGACTTTAGAAAAATCCTTGCTTTTAATGACTTTATTTAAGAGGTTTTTTGTTTGATGTTTTTTTTGTGGATTACGCCATTTCCGTAGTTCTTAAATTAGCGCGTTCGTACTAATGTTTTGCAACTTTTGCATTTATTGAAGATGAGATTATTGTACCATTTACATACAGAGTGTCGGAGTTGTAATTTTTTACTTTTGTTTTCCCATACAAAAATATTTTTCCATAGAAGAATATTTATTTTCCCATACAAAAAATTTCACTTCTTAACTTTAAAACTACCATAAAACCCTGGAATTTCTAAAAAAATATTTTACTTTTTCACTTGTTCTATCATATAGAATCATCCCCCGAAGTTTGCACACTTTACCCCCGGACACCCTGTATAAAATATATAAGAACTTTTAAAAAATACGTATCACGTAATTTTTAAGCGTTCTGGCTTTGCACCCTTTAATTGTGTTCTGGGACATTATTTCAATTTATGAAGAGATATACATACTAAACTATACTACGGGTTCAGGTTACAATTTTGTTATAAATATATTACTCACTATTGGTAACTACTACGCAATTTTAGCTGATGTTTTAAAATGTCTCTATTGAAGTATAGGGGAAGGGAGGGCAAGATGGAAGGCTTAACGTTAAGATGTAAAAAAAAATATAACAACATAATATCAATAATTTATTTTAATAAGTCTTCAGAGAGATCTTACATGCTTATAAAATTGAGTTATTAAAAATAATTAAAATTGAGTGTAAAATCTGTTACGACCCATAAAACAAAAACAGAAAATATTCCATCTTGCCCTAACCCTGAGGGCAGGATGGAAAGCTTATAAGGGCAAGATGGAATGAATAGGATATCCTTACATTTTACAGTTGACACATAAAAGACAACCGTTTTCTATGTCTGAACATAGTTCATGTGCCCAACCACAACACTGTGGAAACTGTACCAAGTCCTCTGTGTGCGGTTCCACATATGCTTCTCCACATAATACACACAACACATCGTCTTGTGTTGACTGCTCCGGATGTTGTAGTATGTTCTCATCTTTTTCTGTCTTTTTCCCCTTTCTTTTACCCTTTCCTTTGCCCTTTCCTTTGTTTTCCTTGCCATTGATGACCGGATTAAGGACTTATTTTGGTTTCGCTTTCAGCTCCTTATTTTTTTCAATAGTTTCTTGGAATGAAGAACTAGTTAGGATTTCTGATTTTTTACATCTCAATTTTCGCTTCTTTATTGTAGGAGTAACTTTTGGTGATGGAAGTATTTTAATTGGAGAAATTTAGTACGAGGTGGATGGTTGTTCCAAACTCTTATCAATAACACCTAAACTTGTTTTAAATATACTGTCTTCTCACATCGTATTCTGTGTATTATCAAAATTAAGTTGCACTTCTTCATCCTGTTTTTTTTCATAACCATCATGGACAGTAGATGTTTCATTGGTAATATTGTCTACAATATTGACGTTTATTGACGAATAATCATTTGTGTCGGCATTTTAGTCTCCCTCATCAGTCACAATGAAATTTTGTTCGCCTTCAATTACTGGAGCGTTTTCATAAAAAGTGGCCGATGCAAAGTCTAAATCTGTAAACACATGTCTATATATGGGAAGATGCCAGCCTTTCTGAACCCACTAGTGGCATTTTGCACAGTAGCACTTTTGTTCATAGGCGATGCATACTAGCCTAGCTATATCAAACTGATTTTATCTTCTTCCAGGATGATTCTTTTGAAAAGTGTCAGGGCTTGCTCAAAAGCCACTTCCAAGAGACGTCCAATGGTTGCAGCTTGTGGCTTAGTGGGGGGGAATACTGAGCATGAATATATATTTTTCTCGAGCTAAATTTAAAGCTTCTAGATTTTGATGAGTAACATGATTATCTGGAATTAATTAAACAAGTCTATCTGCTGTTGGTCTTGTTTTCTCAATAAATATTTGTAGCTGTAAGCTGCGCGTATTGTAGTAGTTACAGCTTCGTCCATCACTATCTGCATTGTTTCTTCAGTTCAAGATCCTATCTTTCTCTTTGTAATATACTTGAACACCATCTATAAAGAGAATCATTCTCAATTAGTTGAAAAAAATTAAAACAGAAATCAAAATAATTGCACGCGGGCAAAATGGAAACTATTCCATCTTGCCCTAAAATGCAATTTTCCATCTTGCCCACAAGCTAACTTCCAATAATAATATCAATTTCTTAGAAAATCCTTTAATTTTTTTCCTCTTTAAATATCGATTCATAAATCTATTCCTTATAGTTAGTGTTTATAAAAACAAAATGGTAGTATTACTTACTTTCTATGCGTAATCACACTTTTAAAGTCCACTGATTTTGTAAGAATTCGTCGCGAAAATACAAAACACGCGTGTAAGTCGCTTGGTGGCGCGAGCCGAACCGAATCACCGTACATAAATACAACATGGCCACTTATATCTGTGTGCGTAGAGACACGGGCACTTTGTCGCGTGGTTGGCGATAGGTAGATAGTTTCCATCTTGTCCGCTCCTTCCATCTTGCCCTCCCTTCCCCTAAATCTGTACTAATCACACATTTTAGGTGGGCATATATAAACGACCTCACTGCATAACAGGTTTTTGTTTATGGTTTTTTTCTTCTTCATTTCTTTCACAGATTTGTATTATTCGACGGCCGGCATAGTCCAGTGGTAACGCATTGGACTGCCATTCCGAAGGTCGCGGGTTCGAACCCGGCGTGCGCAAATAAATTTTATTTGATTAATTTGTGTTATTTCACAATTAATTAATTAAAATAATATACAGTATATTTGCGGCACGTTCCAGAGTGGAAGATACTACCAGTATCGCCCTGGTGTAAGACCACCATTCAGAATTGAAACGTTGCTCCAAATGGCTTTAGCCGTGTTTAGTGACTAGATCTGAATAGCCAGGTACTTCCCCACCTTCCTCTTTCCCTTCCCCACTTACCTTCAGCCTCACAACATCCCCCAATTGGAGATGCCATAGTCTCACTAGCTCCAGACGGGAGCAGTTGGGTCTCTTGTGAGGTATTCACTATAAAAAAAATAATAATATTTTGTCTTGTTTACTTATATCTTCTTTTTTATTCTTTCTTATTTCTATATTTTAATAATATCTTACCGTCAATAACTATCACGTATGTACATGGCAGAAACAGAACATTTTTTCTGAATCCATATAAATTATCGACGAAAATGTCTACTTCAGCACACTCCATTTTAGTATATAGTCGACATATTTAGGTCAGAGGGCTAAAATAAGTACTGAGTAAACAAGTACTCATCTGGGATGGTTGATTTGGATACATTATTTTTGTATTGAAAAAACATCATATTGCAACCTCCTTTTATTTGTGCAGTTAAATAAATCTTCAGCCACCTCTGTACGCATACTCTAGAAGAATCTAAAATACACATTCCTGATAATATATTAATATTGTCACTATATTAAAACACAACACAGCATCCCTGAAGATGACATAGACCCTGAAGGAAAATGTTTTCTCATGGCCTATTGAGGGCTGTGAATTTATCTAAGATAACTTCTTGTCTTAAATTTATTATAATCCAATATCTTTTCTTAATATTACCTTCAATTACACCCGAATAAGCTCCATAAAATATATTTTTTTACTATATTTCACGAGCAATATTTAGTTTTTTCGTCAAAAAATTTCAATTTTTTTTTATTAGCAATAATATATTTTATTTAAAAAAAAGTAATCTTCTCAAAAGTTTAATTTTTTCATTATGTTGTCCTATTAGAGGTACAGTCAAAAGGAAGAAACCCATAATTGGTTTTATTTTGGCAACAGTACACGTGTAAAAACTGAAAAATACAAACTGTCAATAATAAATAAAATAATTCAAAATAATAATTTTGGATCGAGTGGTCCTCGTTGGTAGGAAAGGCAATTGGTAAAGTAAATAATGAATGTTTGTTTAATATGCCCCTAATACCAGTCGAAATCGAATTAAGTCTCCTCGCAGAGAGTTTTATTAAATATCTTTATTTTCTACGAGAAGATCGAGTTCATCTATTTTTGTGAAGGTTGTGTGTGTGTGTGGCATGGATTTAATTTGTATACAAATTTACAGTTTTTCTCCAAGACTGATAAAATTTAATACACTTAACCTTCTAAATACTTAACCTTCGCTGGAATATATAATTTATCCGTTCCTGTTAAATACTAAACTCTAAATTAGACTGTTCCAAACTCTTGCAAGCTATAAACTTCGACATTTCCACAAGAACAACACGACACAATACTTTCTTCTACCGCAGTATGCATAAGCGCAACTACATTGCCAATTCTCCGATACAGATATTTCACAATATGTGAAAGATATTCTTAGGTGATATTTACAAAATTTACATGTTTAATATTATCTTGGTGAATTTTGTAGACCATATCATTAAAAATATATTTCAACCATATTCTTGAACCGTTGGTTGTGTCTTTGTAATCTGATCTATCTGATCCTAACTGATCAATTTTTGTTTCATGTTTGTATTTTTTGTCTATGTAATTTTATTTTTATATGTTCTTTCTCATGTTCTAAATTATTCGCCATGTAAAAATTACACCACATAAACTCATGTTAAAGACCTACGGGTGTAAAATGAGAGAAAAATCATATAAAAAAATAAAATAAGAGCAAGGTCACTGTCTACATCAGATTTCGAAAAACTATGTGTGAAACCCAAGTAACTCCGCGGATTTAAGCTTCAAAAATTCTACATAGCAACCAAATTGTTCCAGAAGCTTCTTCACCTTTTAAAAGCGACAGCATGAAGAATCTAGTTAGTCAGTCAGTCATCAATCCGCCATCAGTTAACAAGGTGCTCAACGAGTGATAATACGCGCACCTCACTTGCGCGAAGGACATTCTTCCCGGCTCTGCTCATGGACTCCATCGGGTTATCATCATAGCGCTTTGGCCCAGATCGCCGTCCCTGGCCAACGCTTCATGGATTACAGCGCCCTGGTTCCAGCGTCTCTGACCAGCGCTTCATCCACGCTCCATGACCACCACGAGGACACGCAGCATCCTCACTGGTCTGCTCAACTCCCGCTCAACCGCCTACAAGTTCCACCGCACCTTTGGCCTTCCCGTCAGCACTGGAGTACTGATTTCCAAGATCGCCAGTGCCTGACATTCAACGAGTCCGGTCACCAGCGCCCGGCGTCGACTCACAGACCCGCGCTTGACCTGCCATCACCGCCTGCACCCGGAGAATACTACATCTGTCCAACGTCATATCATCGCTGCTACCTGACTCACAAATAAACACTCTGACCTTCACAACAACATCTTTCATACCGTGCCTCCTCACCAGATCCCCAAAAATATATCTTGAAAATGCTTGTTAATATTATGCTTCGCTCAATATGAAAACAATCACAAATCATTAAGAACATAGCTTACGTAAAACAATCAAAGGAACAACATTTAACATACAATTTTCAAGTTGGCCTTACTTAACTATAAGTATCTGCTCAACGTCAGTCGTTTGTCCAATTAAAAGTGACTTCCATAAACATTACGTTTTTTTCCATTATTTTCATCGTTATTTCAAAGTTGAGCGGAAGCGTAAAGTTTGCTCGGTTTACGTAACGAACGGTTCAAGGGTAACTAATTTAAACATTGGAAAGTTACGCCACAGAGTTTATAAGTTATTGCGAGATTCGATAAGTTCGTAGATTTCATTCAGTTTTTAAATGCCAGTACTTAATTTGTGATGTTTTTGTAGTCTTGATAAATAATAGATGGTGATCTTTTAACCAAAATAACTTTTATTGTAGCAGAGCACACACATTACAGCCATTACAGAGACTTATACTTTTGACACTTACTTCCTGTACATGTAGTGTTACCAACTGAATGTTATTTCATTGCCATATTACAACATTTTAAGATAGTTTTCTCTCTCTTATTTAACGATAGAGTTGTGCATACGAAATTTCCCATATTTTACACTAAACAAATCCATTGTATTAGTGAAAATTTATTTAGTCGAAGATGTGAGATGGAAATTTTATGTGCTAATTTTTAGCTATTTTTGTTTGTATTAATTTGAGGCTTGATGGTTGGATGCTGCATGGAAAATAACTTATTCACGATGCAACATAATACATAAACAATATACAGGGTAGGCCCCATAATTGATCCCTGTGGAACTCCTGTCGACATTTATTTTAGAAATGAGTCTTGACTAATGAGTCTGACAATACCTTATTCGTCAAAGACTTATTACTCTGATTGATTGATGTTCATTTAAATATAGATTTTCTATTTTATTTTAAGACCACTGTGGGAGTCGTTTTATGATAGCATTCCTAAACAAATGACTTAATTAAATAAAATACGAGTAAATTATAATTTATAGATTAAGCTATAAAAATAAAGTGTACTTGGGATGGAGTATCATTCAAAGTGAAATGTAACATTTACTACTATTTTTAGTACGCAATGATTGGACCACTCCATTACTTCAGAAATTAACCTTTTTTTAAATCCAAGGTCACACCGAAAAGCAAGCAATACCCCATCCCAACTAGGTATATTCTTTATTCTCAGTGTCTTCGCGCCACTTCTATATAAAGATACAAATTTACGCTTTGGATGTTACTTGTAACTATTCATTATTTTGTAAGAATTATGCGTTTATTATTGTTGTCATTTATTGCAAAATGTTTTCGAAAAGTAATTTATTTTTTTAGTAAACATTATTTTTTGAAAGAACGCCAAGCTGCGATGAATGGACCGTCACACGGGCTCCACTATTGAACCGGCCTAATGTGGCAACGATTTTTTCGCGTATTCAATATTTTTGATTTTTACGATGGAAAAGAGAGCACTATCACAAGAAGAAAGAAATCAGCAAGCAACTGACATTGCAAGTTTTATAACGAAGTCTGTCTGAATGCTTCATGTAAAAAAATTCTCAATGCATATAACAAACAATTCAAGAAACTTAAAAAAATGTTTGGAGTACCGATGGTAACACTAAAATGAAGACTCGACGGGTTAAACCAAAATGCAAAAGAGGAGCGGAAACTAATTGAACTTGCAGTTATTTTTCCAGTGTTCCCTTAAAAATATATAATGTTCTCGTTTAATAAATATGCAATGCCTGGGATCACAAATAGTGCGCAAGAACTGAAATTCATAAAAAGTGTTTTGTTTGTTTCTACATCCAATTTCAAAATTTCTTTCTAGTTTTAATATTAGATAAGATGCTTTTTTCCATTTTTCTATTTTAACACACACATCATAATTACCTGTAAGCATTATAAGAGGTCAGTAACCGAAAATTATAACAGAGGAGATTTTAAATAAATTATTTATAAATTCAAATTTGGTCGAATTTAATTTTAGGCTACCTACGAATTTAGTGTCATTGTTGCAATTCGTAGTGTTTCAATGTTTTATATGTTAATTGTATTTCTTTACTTCACAATAATAAAAATATATTGACTTTCGGGCCCCGTTTTTATAGGAAATTTTTTTCAAAGGTGCTATTAATGTAGATTTTGATTCTTGTCAAAAAGGAAAAATACCTGAAACCAATAACCGAAGATTGAGCTAAAAAGTATTTAATTCAAGTTGTTATCGTTAGGTTTGTTTCATAAATTTGATTACGGCATAATGTTTTGTATTATAATTTTTTTAAACCTTGATATTTACTAAAATTATATTTTTAGAAGCTGCCATGATTAGACATGCTTCAAAAATGCTTTTTTTGGATCATAGAAACCCAGTGGTCTAAACAAGGCAACAGTGGTTCAAAAAATTGGTTTTGTCACTTTTGTCGTGTAAATGATAAGTTCTAAAATTATGTGACACTAGTTTTAGAATTTTATATAAATAATAAAATTTTACATGTCGCATTAACCAGTAAAGTTTCCATGTTAAATTCATGTTACATACAGAAAAAAATAAAAAAAACCACCTAAATGAAAATAACTGAGGATAATTTCATGAGAAGTTCCATTTCTTTTTTCATGATAAGTTTCATGATAAATCAACACAATGACAATTCAACACACTTTTAAAAAGTAATATAAAATCATTAGAAACGATAAAAAAAAATCTTTTTATACCTAACCTAACCTGCTTAACCCAGTTAATAAAGTTTTTTTTCATCACTTTCCATGACTTATAACTTTTCATTTTGATGAGTTATCCGGTCACCGTTTTGAATACATACCTTATAATGCCCACGCACAGGCTTCGCCTTTGTGGGATTTTTTGTTACTGCCTTATGTTTTGTATTATTTATATATGTACCTGTTTGTATCAAAAAAATTGCCAGTAAAAAAACATGCGGGAAAGGAATGAAGAAACTCCAAGCGGCGTTTCGCGCCATTTGCGGTTTCTTAGTTTCTTTCCGATAACTTAAGGTTCAGTTCGGCAGTTCGGATCGTTTATGTATAGGTAGCATTAGATATCTATCACACAGCAGGGGGATTTTCCAATATGCATTTAGTAAACTGAACTAGTTTGTTTGACCGTAATCCTACTGACTTCATATTGTTTACTATGATTATTAATTTATTATTCTTATAATAACCACATACGTGTTTTTGACTTTAGTCTTTCCTTTTAATTTCATTAATGTATTTCAGGCTTGAACTGAACTCCGTTGTTTGTTTATTTTGTGTTGTTTATATTTTTTTTGATTTCTTTTTGTTTGTCCCCATAAGGGGTTGGATCACGGACCTAGTCCCCGCATACGCTCACTGAAGCTCCAATAATTTTGGGACTCTGCCAGACATCTGTGCCACCTCTGAGGGTGGTTGTGGGTCAGAGGGAAGTCTGTGTAGACCTGAGCACCTTCCGCCCTGCCTCCGACCTCCTGACGCTTTTCTCCCCTAGGGTCTTTAGGGTTAATCCCTATCATCCCATTTACTCTCTTCTGGGCACCACCACGAGGTTGGCTTAGGGGCGCGGTATTTAGACCTGCATTTGTCTTCCCAACCACCACCAATCCATCCTCAGGACAGCCAGTTGCGAGGCTTTGAACCACCTTCCTTTTGTTTTCTCTTTATGCTTGCAGCTCTTCTGAATTCAGCGACCACACGATACTTTCTTTGTTTTCTACTATTATATACTTCTCTTCTCCTTTTTTTATTTTTTAGGTTGCTAACATATCTGTAATTTATGCTCTCTTCTTTCTTTTCTAGTCCCGTCAAATGATTGCAAATTCCATGTTTTGAAATAATGTCCTGTTTTTTTTCTATGCCTTATTAGTTATTTGTTCTTAGTTCAGAAGTATTATTTGATCATAACACCTACTGTAGTTACTTATCTGTAAGCGCTTGCATACCGCTTCCTAACACTGTATGCGGGGACATTGAAGGTCTAACTTCTCTTTTATATATTGTAGAGCCGTTTATTAAAAAAAATTAGATTCTTGCGAGAACTCCGAAGGGGTGACCATAAGTCACCTATACCGGGGTGGGACAGCGGTGGGTCACTTCAATGACCGTATATAGGCCAGAAGCCTAGATATCAGCAATATTACACGTATTGTCTATGATTTTATTAGAGCAAAGTACTTAACTTTATATGCTGCGTGAGTGGTATATCTACGCTTCTACGTCATCAGGAGACCGAGACCTTTCAAAACGACAAATGTTTTAGGCGGGCTAATTTACGAGTTGGTTTTTCATAAAGTTCCCCACTTTTCAATCAACATGATGCTATACGCGAAGATACTATTTTAAAAATAATATTTGTTTTGCTGTAGTAGTCAATGAATTCATGAAATTATTACAAACAAACCGCTGAAAACACTGTCTTGATTATGAAAAATAATACCTTACTCAACTAATTTTCTATTTCAGATTGATTTTCAATTAACAACATCAACATCTCCTATCGTTCGATGAATACAACAGTCCACGCTGATATTGGAGTAATTACTTACGTAAACATCATATTTGACATTTGTTACTGCTTATTTTGTTAATCTGCGATACATAAACACCTATTTCTTAACACTTACATAAATATGTATGAATTTCAGCAAAAATAAGTACTATTTAAATTTATTCCACGCTCATTTCCGGCGTTTTCATTTCGCCTCCGTTTTCCGGGAAGAGAAAAATGTGGGTTAGGCCATTAGTAGGATAACTGGCGCGTGATAGTTTGCTGGCGGAAAGCGATTCTCGCTATTATGCTAACGGTGCATTGTGCACACAATGGCGTGCACCTTTCTCCCGCTTAGGGCAGAATCGCAGCTGAATAGCGCCTTTTTCAGGGAATAAATAAATATCTCTCTATTTCATAAACGCTTAACCTTGCATGTGGACTAAGTACGAAAGATCTACAGTTTCTCTTGGGTAGGGTGAACAAAAGTGGGTAAGCAAATAATATAATGGCATTAGTTGACGTTACCCGGCGTTGCTCGGGGACTTATGAATGGTTTGGGGTAAAGTTTTGATGTTGTAAATTTTAGTTGTTTACCTGACAAATGGGTGTATTTTTAAAGTGAAAATAATATTAATGTTTTGTAATAAGTATTTTTTTCACTTGATCGTGCCATGCCTTCCACAGATGTCCTCAACTTCTTTAACCGTTCACTTCCAGGTCATACATTCTCCTTACAAATCTTTCTTCATTCATAATTTTATCTCATTTTAAAACAAATAATTATGTGATCCATGTTATCTGCGGGCATTAGAGATTTTTATTTTTTTTTTATTTAATATTTGTATGTTTTTTACAATAAATATACAATTTTACATATTATACAGTGTTATGAAGGTAAATAATAATAGCTTTTCCTCACGATAAAGAGACGAGGCTCTTGTGTTTGGTGAGTAAATCCTAGCTCAATTATATGAAATCATGTAAGTAAGTAAATAATATATTTGCAAAACCAAAGGGATAAGTAAGAAATAGGCAAGATTTATCAATAATACAGTTTCAAGATTTGAAGGAAATAATAATAAGAGTAAGATATGGACTTTTATAGTAGTTTTAGGTAATTTTTTAATTTTATTTTAAATTCCTGAATATCTTCAATATTTTTTAGATATAATGGAAGGATGTTAAAATATGTTATACCTAGATAGAGATAGGTATTTTGTGTGTGCTTTGTATTAAGTTTTGGGATTTTGATAGTTTTTTGATATCTTGCTGATGAATTGAATTGTAAGTTATTTAACTGTATTTCATTATAAATTTGTAGAATTGAATATTTTTATATATATTGTCTATTGTGGGTACATTGAATGTTGAAAACAGAATCTCAGTAGAAAATTTGGATGGTTTTTTCAATATTACTTTAATTATCAATCTTTGAACTATTTTAAGTGGATTTAATATATTGTTATAAGTTCCTCCCCAGCCAATAATACCATATTGTAATATAGATTGTACAATTGCATAGTACACTCTTTTTAGGTTTTCTAGTCTAAGAATATTTCTTAGTCTTATAAATATATAAATACATTTTCTAATTCTTTTGACAAGTTCACAAATTAGTTTTTTCCATTTAAAATGTTGATCTATATATATACCAAGATATTTAATTTCAGAAGTTAGACTAAGTATAGAACATTCTTGATTGCAATTAGTTCTGTTACATTTAAGTTGATGTATTATAATTTTTAATTCTGGTATTGATTTAAATTTGTTGATGGAGAATGGGATACATTTTGTTTTTTCAGTATTTAATGAGAGGAGGTTTTTATCGAACCAATTTTTCAGTATATTAATATCAGTATTTGCTAAGTTATTAACATTATTCCAATCAGTACCTTCAATTATTATGACAGTGTCATCAGCATAATATATTATTTTTCCATTTAATCTTTGATTGAATATGTCATTTACATAAATGATAAACAGTAATGGTCCCAGGACTGTACCTTGAGGTATGCCGAAGTGACTTGTTTTTTGTTGACTAAGTACATCGTTGATTTTTACGACTTGAGGGCGTTTGAAAAGGTAGCTTTTTATCCATTCTATAGCTGTACCACTTAATCCAATGTTTCTTAATTTACTTATAAGTTTGTCGTGTGATATGCTATCAAAAGCTTTTTTAAGATCTATGAAAATTCCAATGCATTTTAATGATTTATCTTATGAATTATGAACAAGACTAGTTAATTTTGCAATTGCATCCTGAGTGCTTCTACCTTCCATAAAACCGAACTGATTTTCATTAATTAATTTATTACATTTTACAAATTGGTTTTCCCTTTTTTAACTATCTTTTCAAAAATTTTCGCTATGTTCGAGATTACTGATATGGGTCGGTAATTGCTAACTTCTTCTGAGTTACAAGATTTGAATATTGGAGTAATGGTAGTTTGTTTGTAGATTGATGGAAACACTCTGCTTTGGAAACTTACATTTATTATGTGTTTTAACGGTTTAGAAATTTGATTTTTAATATTTTTTAAAATATTAACTGTTATTCCATCAAAATCCGGGGCAGAACCTCCTTGCATACCGATAGATTTTTATACCTTTCAGTTAAGGCGATGCCATACGTAGTAATGCAAAATCATGTGTTTTTGGTTTGAAAATTTGGTCGCCTAAAAATGTTTCAGATGCTTCAATTAAATACTCCGAGTTAAAATATATCTCGACCTTTGAAATAATCTAGTATTTTTTAGGTAAGTATTTTTATAAGCCCAGAAAAAAATAATGTAAAGGCCTATGAAAACTGCTTTAAAGTTCAAAATCTCCTACTTACGAACCTATTTTCGGTTATGATTTTATTGTATAGTGTGGTAAATTAAGTTATTTATAAAATGATCGAAAAAAAATTTAAATATTTATGCCTGAACATCCACAAAATAAAATAAAAGGCACTTTTTGGCCATGTTTTTTTCTTGCATAAATCAAAACAGGCGGATGGTGATAAGCGGGAATTTAAACCTTATCGCCATCTATGTAAGGGTTGTTATTGATAGCGGCTCAATTTAAAATATTACACGACGTAGTGCATCACCTTAAAGTAGTTGCATGAAATCCACATTGTTACTGTTATAAAATCACATTATGCTGACTTTAACTCGACTCCATATCTCATTCCAGTGCAGAAATAATGCGTTAAGCATTCCTCGGAAGTCCCCGACTTTTTCTACCATTCCCTACATAACCAGAAAGTGTATTAAATTGTTATATTTTGCTTATGTAAGAAGTCAACTTGAGTACAATTCACCTGTCTGGAACTCACATTATAATATACATGAACAAGTTGTTGAAATAATACAAAACTAATTTATCGAAGGAAGCAAACACTTTGTGGCTTGACATTAATTATTACACAAATGAAAGAATATCTTTGTTTTAAACCACTTTATTACATTTACATACGTCGACCGGTTTCAGTTGAACTCAACCTTCATCAGGGTAAATAATAAATATAAACTGAAAGTTTATATTTGTACTGTCAAACTGAAAGTTTATATTTGTACTGTCCTGATGAAGGTTGAGTTCAACCGAAACCGGTCGACGTATATAGATGTAAGAAAGTGGTTTAAAACAAAGATATTCTTTCATTTGTGTAACAACACTAATTCTTACGCTTTATAAATTTTAAAATGGGTATTCCAGCAGCTATGTTGAACTACAACACTAAAATATAAATAATAAATAATAAATAATAAATAATAAATAATAAATAAAAAATAATAAATAATAAATAATAAATAATAAATAATAAATAATAAATAATAAATAATAAATAATAAATAATAAATAATAAATAATAAATAATAAATAATAAATAATAAATAATAAATAATAAATAATAAATAATAAATAATAAATAATAAATAATAAATAATAAATAATAAATAATAAATAATAAATAATAAATAATAAATAATAAATAATAAATAATAAATAATAAATAATAAATAATAAATAATAAATAATAAATAATAAATAATAAATAATAAATAATAAATAATAAATAATAAATAATAAATAATAAATAATAAATAATAAATAATAAATAATAAATAATAAATAATAAATAATAAATAATAAATAATAAATAATAAATAATAAATAATAAATAATAAATAACAAATAACAAATAATAAATAATAAATAATAAATAATAAATAATAAATAATAAATAATAAATAATAAATAATAAATAATAAATAATAAATAATAAATTATAAATTATAAATTATAAATTATAAATAATAAATTATAAATTATAAATAATAAATAATAAATAATAAATAATAAATAATAAATAATAATTAAAATAATAATTAAATAATGATATAATGTATATTACTTTATATTCATGTGTAAAAGCCCCGAAAATTTAATTCAACTACCTATCTCATTCCGGCAGAAAGATAAGTCTTACTTGGACGTCCCCGACTTCTTTATTACTTTATTATCACCCATTTTAGAGGCTTTTACATAGAAAAAATAAAATATAACGTATTAACACAGTACGTTTTAATTATTCATAACTAAACTGCCTCAGTAACAATCTTTTGCATTTGTTAAGTGACAAATTAAAGATGTCCACTGACTTAGTATAATTATTTCTTTCAATAAGTTAGTATTACCATATTTATACCATTGAAACCACTCTTTAAACACCCCTGGCACTTATAAGAACAAATTTTAAAATTTTCATCTAAATCGAATGAACGGTGAATGCATTCGAGACAAACATTCGTTTTTTTATGTACACAGATGGACGAAGGATGGAAAGTTGCTCGAATGTATATTTTTAAAATTCGCTACTTTGCACGTACTAACCCAATCTTCCTGACCTTCTTCAATTTTCTCAATTGCCAATTCAATAAATGAAACCTAATTCCGTTTGCGAAATTTTACTCTGGAAAATTGCAGTTTTATTAGACATTCTATTAAAAGAGGTTCCATTTTTCGGTCTCCGGTGACATTTTTTCGCCTAAAAACATTAACTAAAACAGTTGGCGAATTAATTATAATAATAAAAATAGATGAGAGCAAAATTTCGCTGACATTTTTTACTCCAAGTAAGCACCAAAAACATTGGTTAAGATTTGTGCTGATTACACTGCGGGTGTATTTATTTTGTGGCTAAACTGCGGTTCTTTTGATCGGTTGCACCGCGTGTAGCTAAGTGTCAATAATGTTGAAGACAAACAGGCTGTGGTCTGGAAACCGCATGCTTTACAGCTTTAAAGTGAGAGGAACCCTCAAAATAGTTTTTCTCCTCTGTTAAAGCAACAACAACATAATGTATGATTTGTATGGTTTTTATAATGGAAACCAAATATTCTGTATAATAATATTCCTACCGAATGGTTTTACATTGTTTTTCGTTATCAAACAATAAGATTCGCATTAGGTAATATCTTTGGGAAGTAAATTTCGCTATGCAACTGAAAAAACAGCTTTTGTCGTCGTACTGGATATTATCTTACTAAATTGTTGTTATTTTTTTTTAAATATTATTTTGTTTAGAAGGGTATATTGCAATTCTACGAGTATAGGGTTGGAGGTTAGGGCTAACTCACATTCTTTGTTGCAACTCAATCCTTGCAATATCTCTTCCCTTTCTTAAATAATGATATTCTTTTCCTCAATCAACACTCCACAAATTATGGATACCATTCACCACAAGTCCACAGTGGTAAGACTTGTCAACTCAAGTCAGGAGTCAGGACCTTAAATTTTTTGATGTATTTTTTTAATGCATTTTGTCTGTCATTACGCTATTTATATTTTGAACTGATGTGGCTGATGATGTGAACTCCATCAAAACCTTATTTCTGTCTTGAGAAGACATTATTTTTATTGTTTTTGTGCACTATTTTTTTCGTAGCTGTATTTTTTTAACACTGTATTGTAACATTTATCTTTTTATTCGCTTTGTTTAATACGTAATGTGTTGTAATTGAACTTGGTCCGTTAGTAAATAGATACATATACCAAATGGTGGTCACCGACAATAATACTGACTTATATAATTATGTTGTGTCTGTAGATATACGAGTCCCGCATGAGGGACTTCCTTGCATTTTCAGGAATACCCCAGGGATCACACTTGGGATCTCTACTATACTTGATATTGATTGATGATATTCAAGAATGCATCCAAGGAACTATTGCTGGCTTTTCAATGACAATATCAAATTGCTGACGATGATACGTGACATTCAAGATTGTATTAAATTATAACTTGACGCTTGGGCCGATGAGAATAAACTTATCTTTGATGATAAAATGTCACACTTTGACGTATACACGTGCAGAAAACCAAAGTAAATTCGATTATAAGCTGAATGATGAAATATTGTCTTAAGTGAAATCCACAAGGGACCTCGAGTCACACCTCATCACATTTAATCGCAAATATAACTTTTCAGACAATGTTAGAGTGGAGTTGGCTTCATCTTGTTACAAATTTCTTGAATTTTTGATAAGAACAAGTAAACCATTTTCCAAGCCCTATATACAGGGTGTCCGGAAACTCGTAGTACAAGCGGGAAACTGGTGAATCTACATCACATTTGGAGTCGATTTTGTAGTATAATTTTTTTTTATTTGAGCTTTCGTTATCGAGTAAATCGAGTTTGAAGTTGATTTTTTTTTTTTTTTTTTTTTTTTTTTTTAATCAAATTCTTATAAATTATTACTGAAGATCAAAGTACCCAACTAATTAAAACTATTTGAAAGTAAAACAAATGAAGAAACTCGGATTTGAAGCATTATTTTGAAATCACCCTTCATTTAACCCGGTGTAATCATAAAATATTTCTGCTCTGCAGGGTTAAAACATCTGTTATTCAACCCTAAACACCAGAAAAAACTTTAACCCTAAAATAGCCGAAAAATATTTTTTTTTAGTTTTTTTTTTTTTTTTTTGAAAATGCTCAAAAAAAAAACTTTATGTTTTTTTGGGTTCCCCATGTGGTGTAGATTCTCCAGTTCCCCGCTTGTACTACGAGTTTCCGGACACCGTGTATATCACACGGTCTATAAAATAAAATATATTTTATTTAACAAAGAAATCATCCAGTTTTTTTCTGAGAGTTTTTATCCCAGCAATACCCTTTCAGAATATTTATTTACTGTTCCCGCAATGCAAGGTTTGACTTTTTATTATATTTTTTGTTACAGAACGAATCCTTGCACACGGCGCTCATGTCTTTGAAATCCAAAGAATGTCAAGAGAACTTCTCCTCGGAGAAATACAGATGTTTGTAAGTATTTTCCACTCTTTTTACTCACTCCACCATTTTTCCTCTCCTGTTTGCCCTCACTTTTGCGTGAACTTATACGTAGGTACTCCCCGCCAAGGTGATTTAAAGCGTTTGTGAGATAAAATATCCGCAGCTTCTGCGATATGATAAGAAAGAAATGTGTTGGCTTACGAGAATTTTCTTGGCAGTCAAACGCGCCAAAAACGTGAAAATATCTCGTGCGTTACTTCCAAATTTGCTTTGCCGAGAGGAAATATAAACTAGGTTAGAATAAGTAATGCTTTACAGGAACTGTGACATAATCCAAGACTGAATGAGGCTCGGGGGTTACCGCTGCAAAAAGATTCTCGCTTTAAATAAATAATTAAGTTATTTCAAAAGAAACTTATTTCAGAGCCAGATTGTAGTTTATCAGAAATTAAACATTTTCACAGTCCACGACATGTGTATATTCTCTATTCCATGAAGCCCATTTTAATACCAAAAAAGGATGAAAGTAGATTTAATGCTGTTGAAATGAGATCCCTGAGGCGTACGTATGGTAAAACCATGTTTGATCTTGTAAGGAATGTGGAGATCCGCAAAGAGTGCAAGGCTGATGTAAGCGTAATGAGTAAGATTAAGAAAAGGACGCTTAGATGGTTTGGGCATGTAGAGCGAATGAGCGAAGATAGGAGTGAAAGGAGGATATATAATAATAAATAATAATAACATGGCATTTATATAGCGCAGTTTAGTGTTATTTCACTTCAAATGCGCTTAACTGATGCAAATGCGAATGGTAGCAGAAGTCGGGGACGCCCGAGGAAGACGTGGTACGATCAAGTGAATCAGATACTTGAGTCGCGCCATGTCAAGAGTCGGAATAATAGAAGAGTATGTATGAGGCGATGTATGAATGTGAATGAGGCCAGAAGTGTGTGCTACGACCAATAAGTGTGTGCCAAGACCAAAAACTCCACTTTACGATATCTATAAAGAAAATATTGAAAGTATCCAGAAGAAATTTCTGCGTTACCTCAACCACAGAATGATCCCACCTAAACGGGGATACACAAATATCCTCTTGAAATATAACGTCTCCACTCTTACTAACCGGCGAACTTACCTTGACCTAATGACCTTGTACAAAATCTGTAACAACTTTATCGACTGTCCTGGCTTACTCAATCTAATAAACTTTAAAATACCACCCAGAACGACGAGATTAGCCGGACGCGCACAAATGCTGGTGTCTGGAATCCAATCAGAAGAATGTGCGAATTGTATAATAAAAACCAAAACCTGAAAGATTCCGACATATTTTTCGATAAATATAGTACTTTTGGTAGGAAACTGAAGTCTGCTATTTTATAAAAAACAAAAAGTGTACTTACTTCATTCACGTACACTTCATTCTTTAAGTACTTTTTTACGATTTATCTTTAAACTTGTATAAAAAATATTTGTACACTTTTATTTGAAACTGAGCATTATCTATATACAAAATAATTTTCTTTCATACTTTTTCCTTATTTACATGTAAAAAAATATTTAAAATTGTTATCTACCAAGTCAATCTGTGAGAAATAGTTAGGATACAGGCGAATTCTCAAGTTATTGTTTTACAAAATTATCTTTTAATTACGGTTTGTATCTGTGTTTTCTCCTTAAATAAATAAAATTAAAAAATAATAAAGACCGACTTGTTTAGTGGTCTGTCCTCTCTGCCTACCCCTGCGGGGAAACAGTGTGATGGTTAGTTAGTTAGTAAGTTAAAACTAAGAATAATAAAAGACGATTTTAAATTTTGAAAAATGGTTCCCATGGTAAGTTATTTTCATTAGACGTCCTTGATGTAATATTTCACAAAGCCTTTGAAATATTACATTATTTTAGATTTTTTTATCACCGATGTATTTACTTTACACATATAAATTGAAAATTAAAAAATACATATTTATAGCTGTGTGACAAGAGAGTTTCTTTTAAATATCCTTACTTTAATGCAAAGGAATTAAGCTTCTGGTGTCTTTTTAAAAGAGTACTATTTCAAAGGACATATTTGTTGCCATGGCCAAAATTGTCCTCGGAAAAAATATTGTAATAAATCATTCCCAATAAGAAAATGGCATAATAGAATAATTACAAAACCTCTCGTTAAAGAGGCAAAAAACATTTCCGGTAAAATGTTGCCAAGTTGGAACATTTCTTTTTGCGTTTTCATAGTCAATCTATTGTATCCTATTATATGGAAAATGTCATTGATCTAGAAATACAATATGGAAAAACAGAGAAATACCAAGAAAAAAATGACATATTATTATGATTATTTAATAGCCTGCTCGTTACTTAATACTATAATGCTAATGAAAAACTATTTCCCTTTGTCATTGGATCGAGTGTTGCATTGCGGTAAAATCGATATTAAACCAGATTCTTTACTAAGAAGTTATAAACATACACATATCGTATGTAAGGAGTTAGCCTATTAAATTTTCAGTTAATACATATTATATTACTGGAATATAATTCAATGTCAATCTACTAAGTAGGTCCGAGTATAACATTCTGTTTTCTGAAATAGAGATCTTCAACTTTTGAACGAACTTGTTTCGTAGATTTGAACAATTCATCAAATTTTAAAGTTAAAATTTAAAATGTTAAGTTCTGTTATTGTTTTATTATGGGACGGTTGTCTCAAAGTTCTTGATTAATAACAGAACTTGAATAGAACATTCACAGAAGTAGAATATTAATAATACTGTGCTTTCTGGTATGGAATTTATCAACTAACATTAATGAAAAAAGGACGGATTACTTCACATATGTCACTAATTCATCATATTTCAACGATCAAATTTGAGTTCTGTGGAAATTCTATTTAAGTTCTGTTACTATTTCATCACGGGCCAGTTGTTTTACTGTACTGATACATACTGATGATAACAGAACTTGAATTGGACTTTAACGTTGAAATTTGAACAATTCATCACATTTTAAAGTTCTATTCAAGTTCTGTTATTATATCACCATCGGCCGGATATTTAATAGAACTTGTATTGTAACAAAATTTCAATAAAACTTTCACAATTCTTGAAAATTAGTTATGGGTTATGCATATAAATATATATATTGTAATACTAATTTTCAAGCCTTGATTTTCAAGATTGTCAAAGGAATGTACAAAGTTATGTTTCCGTGTTGTTTTCAGGTTTGAATTCAAATGTTTCAAAATTTATTTTTTTTTTAAAGAAATATAGGTTCGAAAATCCGATTTCATTAAATTTTTGTAAATTCATAAATATAATTATTACAAAGCATATGCTCATTTCCTGGCAGTAAAATCTGCCAACAAACAGAAACCATTGACGTCACCACATACGAGTACTCCTATTATTATTGAACGTGTTATACATTTTATACATCCAAGCATCCATACATAATTGTTGTATATCAATTGTATAAAACTACATTTATCAGGAAGGTCTTTAATGGATTTATGGGATCTTGGTAGTGAAACAATGAAAGATGATCTTTTGTTACAGCGTTTATTTTGAGTCAGTAGAGTTGCGCAGTTGACTACGGACGATGATGATGATAATGCCAGGTGTACGCGGCGATGACTGCATTGGAGTGGTCGAAGCGGAGTCAATGAGTCGACATCGTGGTGACCGAACTCGTGGATGCGTTCAGCACTGATGAAGACGTGGGGTCTTCCGGGTACTTCAGGGTGAACCAGGTAGCCGAATATGCGATGGACCTGGTCGGCAGATGAGCGGGAGATGCTGGCCGGCGAAGATTCCGCGGGGCCAAGGCGCAGAATAACGTTATGATGAATCAGACTTGTTCAATGGAATGATAATGTACTTAGGTCCTCCTCCGCTTATATAGGTGCTGATTCCTTTGTTCTCATCTTCCATGGGTTGGAGCAGCGTCTGTACATCGAACCTGCAGGATCGCTGACTCGGTTCATTGTATGAATGTTTGCATCACCCAGCATTCCTTCAAATTCGTATTATCAGCAGTATTGCGGTATCACAGGTCGATATTTCAATTGATGTTTCGTAATGCATTGTAGTCTGATTGTTGATATGATGATGCTAGCAGCGGTGACGCGGCTGCTACAGATTTAATATAGTGTCCTCTGCATGCAAAGTTGAAACCTTTCTAAGATAACATTAATGACCTAATAAAAGTGTGTTTATCTGAAGTGACCTGCCAGTTAAATAATGAAACAAAGCACTGCAAGTAATATTTTATTATATCCTGAAGGTGATTTTTTTAATCTTTTAGCCCCCAGGCAACGCCAGGTACACCCCAGCTAGTAAAACATAAATATTATATAATAATTTACTGTAGGCTGTTTGCGGTTAACGGTGTGGTGTCGAAATTATGCACGCGTGAAATTCACGTTCCAATATTATACACGGACGGAATTACACATGGAGAGATTAACATCTACGAGTACGTACTTAACTTACAAGTTTTTTTAATGACAAACTGATGTTTATAAGACAAGGTTTTTTATGCATAGCACAAAGGATAACAAATTATTATAAGCAATAATTAGTTGCCTGAAATATCAATACAAATTGAAAATATCTCCCGAGTAAAAATAAATACCACCGACGGGAATTGAACCCACACCTTCTGACGTCCGATCAGTTGCTCTGGACCACTGAGCTACGTCGGCTTATTTCCAACATGCCAAAAAATTCAATATGTACTAGTACTTCAATAAAAATTAGGGCTTCTTATATTTTTTCACTTCTAAACAACCAAATTTATTTGTGTAAGAATTTAATTTGTTTCAGGCGACTAATTATTGCTTACAAGGAAATGCCATTACCAACTGGTATTCATTTTAATAATAATAATAATTGGATGACTTGTATAGCACCGTTTTTGTGCAAAATCACCTCAAGGGCGCTGTACAAATTTATAATACAGTGATCTATGTTATTACTAACTATTTATGGAGATAATATACAGTACAATACTCACCTGGTAAGTCACTTGAGATTAATACTTAATGAATATTATCTAATTGTTTATTAGCGAAATTTAGAAACAGAATTTAGGACATAATTGGAAAATTAAATATAACTGGACTTTCTCTCAGGAATGGTATATTTAATTTAAGGGTATGACAGCTTAAAAATGCAAGTTTTTAGTTTAGACCTGAATTCTGTTGGACTTGTTATGGATCTTTGTTCCGGAGGGAGTTTATTCCAAGACTTCGGAACAGATACTCCGAAAGCGCGATCACCACACTTAGTATTTGGCTTGCGCTTAGGTTAAATCAGTCTGCCTACAGCTGATGAGCTAATAATAAAAATTAATGTTCGTCAATGAGCGTGTTTAGGGGAAAAAAGTCAATTTTATATTGGGTTTTATGTGTTCTTGTACCAGCATATAGGGGTGATTAGAATTTGTCTTCCTGAATGTGATTCGTCCATCGGTATGTGACATATTAAGGAGCAGGCTTCTAATAAGAAAAGTGTGAGTAGGATGCATTATAGCCCTTTAAGACTAGGGTAGTCATTAGTAATTTGATATTATTGACTTATTTGTAGTAACTAGTTGTATCGAACATGAAAACATGATTTTATTGCATTTAATTTTGATTGCGACTAAAGTGAACACCTGCAAGTTTGATGACCCCTTTTCCAATTCAAAATATTTGCCAGTTGAAAAATCTAAAAATCTTGTTACCAGGCAGCAAAAAGACTGGATCTTATCTGAAACAGTTCGATAACCCTATTTTCTAAAACGAAATCAAAATATTGACAAAACAGTCGCTGGGCGAAATTATTATTGGCAGTAAAAATACCTGCCTTTGGAAAAACGTAGACATGTTTTTGCAAGCTGACGTCACACAAACGCCGGTTCGAGACATTATAAATAGGTCATAAAACACCTCACGGTGTTTTACTTAAATCATTACCCAGGTTGAGGACTGATTTGTGCCGGTGCTTATTATTTACAGTCTTTTCTTGTGCAGGCAAACACGTCCCGTACACTAGTGACCTAAGCGCCACATACAAGTTAACTCCCTGATGTATTCCTTCAACGCTTAGAACCCATACGATATTATTGTAGAACTTGGTGTATGACATGTGACAGTCAGTACACAACTCGGGTAATCCGGGTTGCAGATTGTGCCGGGGGATGTCTGTTTGGCAGCGGGATTTGTGCTAACGAGGTAGCCCTCCGCCTGACAGCCCCTGATATAGCGAACTACCCCCGATATAGCAACATAACCAGTCTTGTTAGTCTGCAGCTAAGCTGTCGCTGCGAAACAAAGGCTAATTTAATTTATGTTTGGATTAAGACAATTTATTTATGGTACAAGTACATTTAAATATAGAATAAAAAAAATTCTCAGACAAAAATAGTTTTACAATATCATTTAAAGTAACTTAAAATTGAGTTGCCATTTTTTAACGATTTAGTTCTTTTTTAGTAATTTTTGTATTATGTGAATATCATTCAAGCGTACCAACTGCTCTCAACGAGGAAGGAGAGAATGTACCTGGCTATTCAGATCTGGTTACAAAAGAAGGCTAAAGCTATTTTAAGCGACGTTTCAATTCTGAACCTTGTTTCTCACCAGGGCGAAACTGAGAGTATTTTCTACAATGGAACGAGCTGCATAAAACTGTATAATAATTCAAGTATATCAAATATTAATCTATATAAAAATCCCAAAAAATAAATTTACTCAATAAACAATTATACTTTTCAAATTGCCCCCATTACAAACATTCCCCCCCCCACCCAACTTTCATCCCTACCTCCCCTTCGCCCCCCTCCACGCCTAAGTTAATTTATTTATTGCATCTCACTATACATAAAACACTTTTTTTTCACATAAAAATCAACCTCACTAGGACTGAGCCTGTATCGATGTTAACAATTTACTTTATAGTGAAGAAAACATAAGAGTAATTACAAACATAAATTAATTCTACATACAAACACAAAATATTTCAAAATTAAAGAAAAAAATAAATATTAGATGTGTTACCGGATGAGTAATTTGACAGTATATTGTAACAATATTTGAACCATAACTAATCATTAATCATTATTCAAAAGAAGAAGCAAAGTAGATAATAAAGACAGATAGGGTGACATTCAGTTTTTAGTAAATGGGACTTATATAAAAAATCTTATTATTTAAGAAAGGACAAGGATGAATAAATATTAAGACAATTGTCTGTCAATACAAAAATTTTAATTAAATTTTTTAATTTAACTAAGGAATTGGTAGACTTAATATGATTTGGAAGAATATTAAACATAAGTGGTGACTGATATAAATAATTTCTTTGACCAAAAGAAGTTTTAGTATGTACAGCCACAAAGTTCAATGTAGAGCTAATTCTAGTTGTCCGCATTTGTTGTGTTCTTTCAGCAAATTTAATATTGATAAAAAATCGACAAAGTATTTGAGTGATATATAGTTGTTTTATACAGATAACATTACATTCCTTGTAAAGTAGGTTGGATGGATAACAGAATTTTTTTTGTACATTACTTTAAGGATCAATTTTTGAGTAATATTTAGTGGTTCAACATTGGACTTTAGACATGATCCCCAGCATACTATGTTATAAGAAAGTTTATGTTCTCTCTCCCTCTTCTATCTTACCTATAAGTACACTGTAACTCTGTTATTGATTTAATATGTTTTTATATAACCCCCGATGAAGGTTCAGGATGAACCGAAACCGGTTGGTTTTATATATTAGGAATAGTTGGTACATTTGACGCTGAAGAGTGCAGCAAATTGAATCGATAGGGTTGAAAATTTAGTCACCAATTTCTGTGTAATTAATGCAATAAATCTCTCCATTCCACTTTTTTGCGACTATTTAAAACAGACTAAAAGTACTATTACCTCACAAAAATGTACGTTTATGATATTTATGGCCACATTAAAAAATATTTTTTGCCCTTAAGGCCTTTGGCATATTTTCTCAGAAAGTCGGAGTATTTCCGCTTTGCAATAAAATCCAAATAGAGGGAATAATTCTGAACCCATCCGAAAACTAAACTATATTTTTTTAAAAAACGCTTTATTATTAGAAATAAAAATATGTTGTTGTAATTTTTAAATTTAATGCGCTAACTTAAAAAGGTTTAACAACCTTATATTTTCATATAACACTTCTTTAGTAAGAAGCCAGGTAGAGTATAATTCGCCTATTTGGTCATCATTGTATAAAACGCACTCTGACAATATTGAAAGGGTACAGCACAAATTTCTAAGATTTATTAACTTTAAACTGAATATTTCAATTCAAACTATTAACTATTTTCTTTTGATGAAACAACTTAACTTAATAACGCTATCAGATAGGCGGATCATCTCTGACCTTGTACTTTTAAATAAAATTATTAATAATTCCATTGACAACCCTGAAATTCTCGCCAAAATAAAATTTTACGTACCGATTAGAAATACGAGGCAAAGTGCTACATTTTTCTGTGACAATTTTAAAACCAACTATGAAGCTCATACACCTATAAATAGATTACATCATTTTGGCAATAAATTTGGGAATATTGTAGACATGCTTAAAGATTCCGTATTAGTTATAAAACGAAATCTTTTTAATCATTTTACTGAGATGTATGAATTCACAATTCTGTAGTGAATACACTTTTGTTTTTATATGTATATGTTTCTTAATACATATTTAGCTTTCCGTAATCCACACTATTAATTTGAATTTACCTTAATTTAATCAAAAATCATAATTTATTGTAAACTATGTAACACAACTGTATTACTTGTTAACTTCTTTTGTAAAAGCCCATTAGGGCGTAAATAAATAAATAAATATGAACACTGTGATGAATCAAGGTCTCTCCCGAGGTAGATGATATAATCCGTCATAGTAGCGCTATCTGTCGGCACAGTCGCATATGAATTACAGGGAACTGCATACAAAGGTGGGGGAGTTTCCTTTAGGGTTGCGACGAAAGGGGTAGGCGTGACTTTCTGACAGGACAAAGGGAATTACAGATAGGGGTCGTGTTTAGGTTTTGATTTATATAGCATCGACCTTGGAAATATTCCCACAAAATGAATAGGTGAACGAACGGGGCTAGGATCAAGGTTAAATCACTTGACATTCTAGGGGTTCACAACCTTTTTTTGAACGCATAGCTTGTAATGTTTTCGCCTTTTCACCATTTTCTTTTATTTGTTTAAAACAATATAAAATTTTCTTCTCTCTTGGCTATGACCGATATTTAATTTTTCTCTAAGGCTTTGTATATGTGTTCGCAGGGATGGAAAATTCCTCCCCTACAACACATAAGCCTCCATGAAAATTGGACCCTTTTCTTTGATATCTACAGAAAGCTACTTAAAGCTCTCTTGTACTATATATCTTTATAGACATATGTACTTAACTAATTAATACGTTATTTACGAACTTGAACGCAAATATTTCCGTATTTATATTGTAATTAAATTCCATCAAACGTTGTGTAATTTTTTTTGATTTATGATATAGGATTTTAATTACCTTCATTTTTGTGGTAACCCCCTTGGTTCTGATCGAGGTGTTGAGTTTCACAATTTAATTGGTCTTTCTATTGCAAACCTAGACTTAAATGAATTCTCTGGATGAGCTAACTTTCCTATTGTAATTATTCTGATTCCCTGCACCCTAACAAAGTCGTAGTTAAACGCTGATAAAAGATATTATACATGTTTATTTGGACAAGTAATTAAATATAACTCAAATGGTTAATTGTTAGTAAATTTGATTTTGGTAAACTCTTGTGTCAGTTTGGCGCCACTCCTTTATGATTCTGCTGCTATAAGGTACATGTTAAGATTGATTTAGTAGGTTAATGTAATTAGTTAATTGCATATTTGACGAACTCGGAATAGCCCATTTGCTGGCATAATTTGGCTCCAAATCCTCCTGCAAGTAAACGAGATGATCTTGAGTCAACAAGAAATTCGCACAATCCTTTGACACGGCTCTTTGATTGATACCTAAGTTATCGCGTCCCGAAGAGCCTTCCACGTCATCATGTACTGCCTTCAAGTTTCCCCTCGAGTCCCGATACCCCCAAATTCCGACCCCTCCTTGGACTACAATTTACTTAGGGCGAAACGGTTTCGTCCTATATACAATCATATACTCACGGTTGGTGTGGACTTACGGGTCGTGAATCCTCATTCCACGTTTAAAAGAAAATGCGAGAGTGGTCTATAAGACCTAAAATGCAAGCTGTATGCAGGTCCGCATTCTCCAGTAAACAGTACATACGAATAAATATATGTATACATAGAGTTTGGGAAAGGTTTAAAACTCGCAATACGAGGCTATCTACCTCGCATCCCGAGCTCGGATCTCGCGCCAAGAACTCTGCGAAGCTCTAGGTCTGGTAACCGAATATATACGTACTAATAAGGTGATACTAATAAATACTAGTAGAATAAGGTCATATTTGATAGTTTGTTTTGGAGAGCTATCGAACTCCAGGCTTTTGTTTGTTTGGTTTTGACGTTTTTATTTAAGAGAATCGCCATCTCTATTTGATTTGGTTAATGGTCTTGTTATAGGAGCGACCACTGCCTCCTATTGATGAACTGTATTTGTTTTAAATTTTACCTCCAGGGTTCAACATTAATTTTTGTTCATCCTATCCCGTGATTTTCCAATTGTTTCAAGTGGTTGATTGCCACATTAGAGAGTACTCGACCCTCAAATATCTCAGGCAACTGATGGGGTTTTGTATGAGCACCCAATCAATAATATTCAAATGTTTCGTATAATTATTCGATATAAATCTTCCTACTAACCCGTGATTTTCCAATTGTTGATTGTGAATGATAAGTATTTGTAAACACGCATCTTCCAGCTGTTTCAAGTAACTAATAAAAATCTATGCGACTATCTAATCAATGATATTCAAATGTTTCATGTAATTTTTTGATATAAATCTGGCTAACCCGTGATTTTTCAATTGTCGTTTGTGATTGATAAGTATTTGAGAACACGCATCTTCCAGCTGTTTTGGGTTATTAATAAAATCCTTTGTGACTAACTAATTATGGCCAAGGTCGTTTCCAAACTATGCGGTTGACCCAATTCTCCAGTGAGCTCTTTATTTGTAAACAAATAATATAAACATCTCCTGACACACTAACCTAAATGTGAGATTTGTTTATTTTAAAATTCCTTAGAAGTCATTTGTGCCTCTTTACTTTTATTGTGCACTATTAATTAAAATATTTTTAAATCCTTTATTGAAGTTAAACTATTTATTTCATTTCCCGAATTTAGTAAATTTACTAGGTTTAATTGAAGAATAAATATACATATATAAGTACACATATCTCTATTGTCAAAATATGTTAAATAAGAGTACATATATTAATAAATAAATATAAAATATATGATTCTACATAGTCTTGAATATTAATAAATACATTTTTTTTTTCAATAATATAGATATGTCCTCGGGTAGGTATTAAAATCGCTACCATTTCGATGCTTCGATTAATAAATAAAAAAAATATATATAATTACATTACTCATATATATATTCTTTATATACAATATTTTACTTTACTTTTATATAGATAAATATATATACAAATATACAATATACATATATTAATGTGTAATTCTTTGTTTTGTTGTTTTAATTTAATATTCAATTGATATACTTCCACTTCACAGCCCTTCTGTGTCTCCTGGGACCTGAAAATTATTTATAAAAGGAAAACTCACCCACGTCAAGGTATTTCCGGTCGGGTAGTACACAACAACCTTGATGAAGAAATCCTACCTAATTAATTGTATTTTTCAACTAATTTCAAAATAAATCTTTTCGACTATTTATTCCTATTTAATATTTTATTCTCGCTTGAATCGTATAAATTAGCTGATATTTAATTTTTCTTCCGAACGAAATCCTAATCCAGAAAACCCGTTGATTTAATAACACCTTTCTAGTTTAGGCTTTTGAATGATAGCTGTTTCAAATTCTTTTTCGAAATGATAGACTGATGATTAAAATTCCGGTTAAAACGACAAACACTTTTAACACTGTCGCTATACGCACGATGGATTTTAATTGAACAATTTATTAATTCTAAATTTCTTTTTATATAATTGATAAGAAAATTTATTCCAAATTGTGCAAACTTTTAATTTACTCGACTATTAATAAATTAAATTTTTTCTAACTGTTAATTTTAGAATAAAGATTTAAACGTTTATTATTATCGAATCCTTTTTTTTTGTTTTTGTGTTTCTTTTAACCTAAGATGAAGTATTTATTACTATTATTATTATTTTTTAACCAAATTGACGTTAAATTATAATCTATTTTTAAATATCAATACGCGATCACGTTCACTTTAGATTAACGATAACAAACTCTTAAATTTAATTTGAATGTTTTCACTTTGAATGAAATAATTATTTTTAAATTTTTAATTAATTCACAATTCACTTTTTAGCACTTCTCACTTTACTTTTAAAGCACTGAGTTTAAACTGTATTTATTTTCACTTTTTGATTTAATTTAACTGACTTATTAAATTTCACTGACTCTAGCACTTGTATTTTTCACAAAATTTTCCTAAGTCCAGGGCTTATTTAAAATTTAACACTTAAAGATTTTTCACTGTTAATCCTACCAAAGACGTAGTACTGCCACGTAACAACTTTTCGAATCCTCGGCGCGACTGTCTCCTGACTGATGTGTTCCATCTTTTATACCCCTCTCAGGTTCCAAAAGACGTATCTGAATTTCTCTTGATGCTTAATTCTATCTCCTATCAACTCGTAAATCCAAACACCCCTTCCATCAATATCGATTGTGCTTCCATAAGATGTTCTGCTTTCCGGCTCAAGGCGGTGGTCAGTTTCCATCTCACAAATCTAAATCGATAGGGTCCGAATCGGGTAAGTCTGCGTTAATCGCCCAAGCTCCCTTTGTCCTCTGTTCATACAAAAATGTAGTTAAAATCTCATGATTTTGCGTTCCTTTTTTTTCTCAATCCGCGATAGGTCCGTCCTCAATAACATATATACAGATCTCAATTTTATGCATCTCGTGCGAAAATTGTTTAAATCCATGTCGAAATCTTTACTACGCATTTTTGAATTTCGATTTGTTTAAATTCTACTTAATTTTATTGTTACTTATGTGAGCTTTTCCATTTCCACCCGTACTTTCTATCTCCCTGTCGCAGATTTGAGTTTTTCCTTTATCTTTGAATTTTATTTTTATCCGCGACGTTTTCTTGCACAATTTCTTCTTGATTCTTATGTCATTTCTCATAACTCTTATAATTACTCATTTTCCAAGTCGTATTTATTAATTTCACGGATAAATTCGAATTGTATCGCTTTTCTCCACTTGGATTATTCTTTATCTCCGTTCTTTACCCTTCCTTTTATCTTTTCTCCACTTTTCCCGATGTGTGTGGTCTCCAGGAAAATTTCATACTTCATCTATTATTAATTAATATATAGTTTTCCACACTTCTATGGGAGATATACCTAATTTGACTCTGGGATATCTGTCACTTTTATTGCCTGATCCAATCTCCGCCCCATCCTCCATCCCTCACTTACAAGATTTCACATAAATTATATGTCTGGACACCTGTTTACGTTTAAAATTTTGGTACTAGACTCGTAAATTTAATTTAATTTCAAACCTATTAATTTTAATCTCTTTTGCTTAATCTAAATACTTCATAAGGTCCACGTTAAAGTTAATCGCTTTTCTAATCGTTTATTACCTTAACGTAAATAAAAATCATGTTCGGATTTTGATTGTTTATCCTTCAAAATATACATGAGACCGCCAACCTTTTATCTTGTTTCGATCCCTCCGTAATATTGGGTAACTCTAATATATATCTAACCTAATAATCATGAAAATGTCTACTTTTCCTGAATCTAATCTATCGCTATATGTTTAGTTTTACTGTCTTCTTCTGATACTCGATTTTCACGTCCCTAGGACCTTCGTAGCAGCTAAAATCTCTGTATTATCCTTCCATTCGGTCGCCGCACTTTTCTAAAATGTCTATTTTTTTTGCGAGATTTTCATTCAAGATTGATTTACCAATATGTCCGTTTCATCTTAAATTGATAACGATTAATTTCCATTGTTTCCAAAACTCTCACCTCTCTTTAGTACGATTTTTATCGAACATGACACCCTCCTTCTATCATAAATAATTGTACTACAGTTGAAAATTCTGCCAGTGATTTTCCTTCGCTTTTCCCGTCCTTTTTTATACTATCACGTTTATAATTTTTTTCATTGCATTTTTGTGTGTGCGCTTTACAACTTGTAAAACTTCCAAGCACCCGATTTCAATGGTTCGATACCCCATAAACGTCTCAGTTATTGTAAATATTCCCAGGAGTTTGTCACCTTGAAAGTCGATGTTGACCCTAAAGTGCGTTCACCTCTAATTTCTGTGAGAATCGAAATGTCGTTAATTATCTTTTTTATTGCCCGATCCAAAGTTTATTCCTTTGTCTGTATTTGGTGTACGCCTCTCCGTTCACTGATTGGTTACTCAAAATTTTATAGCTCTTTGTTCAGATCTATTGGTTGACAAAATTCAATATTTATTTATAGGCCTTGAAAGGGGAAGTACCAGTCGTCCTAGACGATTTTACGACCTCTCTGCTTAAATCCCGGAACCTTGATTTAATTTCAACTATTACAGGTGTCTACTGCAAGCAAGCTGGATCAATTCTTTCTCCGCCAGATGTCGTTAGCATGTCCGTTTTCATAAATAATTTGCATATTTTTTTGCAGCTATGGTTTATCTGTTTTTTTTCACTGTGATTTAAAGCCTTTCATCACAGTTCCCCCCTCTGAACTCAATTTGCTGTGGCTAACGTTGTATACTACTTTAGACATCGAAATTGTGTTCAAAATGTAGTCTAGCTTTTCTCCCCCCCTCGTTCTGTTATTCCTTTTCCTACATCACTTCCTGTTATTTCCTTTCTCTACCTCACTCTATCATTCCCTATCTCTCTCTCCATTCTGTTATTTCCTTTCTCCCCCCCCCTCATTCTGTTATTCCTTATCTCTCTTTCCATTCTGTTATTTCCTTTCTCCCCCCCCTCATTCTGCTATTCCCTATCTCTCTTTCCATTCTGTTATTTCCTTTCTCCCCCCCCCTCATTCTGCTATTCCCTATCTCTCTTTCCATCCTGTTATTTCCTTTCTCCCCCCCCTCATTCCTCTATTCCCTATCTCTCTTTCCATTCTGTTTGGATTGTTAACAACCTTGACTTTGAATCACATTGTGTTTTCTATTTTCTTTTCGCGTAGATTTTATTTTATGGAATTTTCTCTAATTTTGATAAACTCAAAATTAATCTCTTTTTTTTTTCTGGGAAAAACACGCCCCTCGACTCGCGTGTTTAGGTGGTCCACAACCTGGTTGGACTAAGACCTCCCTTACAATGATTCAGGTAAAGATTGTTTGCAATCTCGCGGTCTATTGACCAACTGAAGGGCGGGTGGTCTCTTGGTGTGCAAATAATTGTTTGTTTTGGTTTTGTAAGTATTATATTTTTGTGAAATGTATATCTTTGCACGACCTCACCCAATCCGACAATCAGTGGTATACATGTTTCATTTAATTTTTTCCAGCATTTTGTTTTTTTTTTCTCTTATTCGCTAAAAAAAATCTTTTTGTGTAATTTCTTATTGTCTTTTCATAGATCATTCAAACAAGTTGTCCTAGCCTAGGTGTTGTCCATCCTAATTTTTTTTTTTTTGAAAATTTAACCTATCGATATCGTCATTTCTAATGTTCCCTTTTTATCTTTACCTAATGTCTACTCTAAATCTATAGATAACCTTATTTCAAGTTTCCAAAAAAAAATTCTAACTCTATGCATTGTCAATTTAAAATCTTGTTTTATAAAACGTACCCTATCCTATTTATAATATATGTATTTTTTTTTTGTTCCTTTTGTGGGTATATAACTCCCATACGCTTTCCTTCTGTGTTCTTACTTATCTAACAAAATTTTCCTACACACTAACACACAATTTTTTTTCTTAACTAGAAAATCAATATTATCGAAAAAAATTTTCTCTTACTCTATTAGTAAATTAGAATATGATTGTCGCTTATTAAGAAATTTGTTCACTCAACCTTAAAGACTTAAGGACGACCCGCCCCTCGCAAACAAACTGATAGTCTAATATTTCAGTAATTTTTTCTTTCTCCCTCCCTCCTTAAATTCAACTTGACCAGAGTCCCAACCTCATAAGTTATTAATCTTTTGTTGAGATTATAGTATTTCTGTCGATTTGCAGCGCTTTTCTCTAAATTTTTCCGTGCTGCTAATCTTATTTCATTTATTGTTTTCGTAGATTTTCCGCAGCCTTGAGTATACCTGTCTAAACTATAAGTTGGTGATTTCCCAAAAGCTATTTCATTAGGTGAGAATCCTGTTGAACAGTGTATCGAATTATTGTAGGTTTGTTCTATTTCTTTAAGGAAAGCCGCCCACTTGGTATGTTTTTCGTGACAATAAATACGGAAAATTCTACCTAGTTCTTTATTCACGCGCTCTGTTATGTTCGGTCCGGGATTTCGTATTGAAGTATGTACGATTCGTATGCCCATCCTATTTAAGTTGTTTTCCCATTTCTTCGATGTAAATTGAGATCCGTTGTCAGTTAACAAAGCATCTATTTGTATTGTTTTATTAAAATCCTCTACACAATTTAACACGGTCTTAGTACTTGCTATCCTCAATTTATATAATTTTACAAATCTACTGAATGAATCTTGGATCACGAAAATGAATTTAACCCCCCCTATTCCTCTCGGTAAAGGTCCGTATAAATCTGCCATAGCTAATTGTCCTACTTCTTTGGTAATTATGGATTTACTCGGCCCTACAGTTGGTCGAATTTCGCGCTTCGCCAGCTGACATAGGTGACACCCTCTCACTATGCGTTTTATATCTCGGTGCATGCCTGGCCAATAATACCTATCTCCCAAAGCTGTCCCTGTTTTAAAAACTCCTCCGTGTCCAATTTCTAAATGTATCATTTTTATTAGTTCTTCAGTCAACTCTTGTGGTACTGCTAACACCGTTTTGTTTAGTCCTGTTGTGTAATATAAATTCTTGCCTATTTTTTTGTAATTTTTCAAATACCTATTAACATCTTTTGTCGGCGGCCCAAATTTTCCCTTGCGCAAATATCCGGAAATTTCTCCCAAAAATGTGTCTTGTTTTTGTAGTTCAGTTATATTTTCTAAGTGTTTTCGAATCTGTTGTCTACCTTTCACTGCAAAAGCTGCTATCTCTGGGCACGTGTTTTTCTCCTCCTGTACATTTCTTGCATCACAAGAATAACGAGATAAAATATCAGGCCCTATATTTTCCTTCCCTTTGACGAACTCTACAGTGAAGTTAAATTGATTTAAATACAAAATCCACCGTGTTAGGCGGCCACTGTACATCTTCCAGCTCTTTAAAAATGTCAATGCTTGATGATCCGTTCTAATTATTAAGTGTACTCCTCTTAAATATGTCTCAAATTTATGTAAAGCATATATTATCGCCCATAACTCTTGCTCTGACGTGGTCCATTTCAACTCCGGTCCTCTTAAAGCTTTGCTAATAAATCCAATAACGTGGTGATTCCCTTCCTCATCCAACTGATATAATTCTCCTCCTATGGCGAACCCCGAACTATCTGTCTGTAAATAATAAGTACTATTTGGGTCATGATGATGTAATATAACTGTCTCTAAAAATAATGTTTTCACCCTCTCGAATGCGCGCTGTTCTGAGTCACCCCATCGCCAGGTTCTATTTTTCTGAAGTAAATCGCACAAAACCCGTGTTGTTTCCCCATATTTATTCGCGAATCTACGGTAATAATTACAAAGTCCAAGAAAGGCTCTAACTTGTTTTATTTTCTTGGGTACCGGAAAATTTTTTATGGCGTCAATCTTTTCCGGATCCATTTGAACTCCCAAATGCGTTATAATATGTCCTAACATACGTACTTCTGTGAATAAAAATTGACATTTTTCGAGTTTACAAGTCATATTTGCTTCCTTTAACCTCTCAAGCACTGCGTTTACATGTTCAAAATGATCTTCTTGACTACCACACGTATATATTATTAAATCATCTAAGTAATTAGCGCAGAATTCCCTCACCCCTGGTCCTAGAATTTTGTCCATTCCTCTTGAAAAACTCCCTACTGATGTTTTTAACCCCTGCGGTAATACCTTGTATACGTAAGATTTTTCATTGTATACAAACCCAGTATACTTGCGACTTTCTGGACTGATAGGTATTTGAAAGTAAGCTGAATTTAGATCTATTGTGGTTATGAATTTTACACCATGAAAACGCTGTATAATTTCTGAAGTTAATGGTGGTTTTTCTACTTCCGCCTGCATTCTGGTGTTTAAGAATCTAGCATCTAAGAGTATCCTAACTGTCCCATCTTTTTTCAAGGTAAATGTTAGAGGACTAGAAAACTGCGTGGCCTCTCTACTGATGATTTCTAATGACTCCAATTCTCTAATTTTTTCATCAATTTTATCCCTGTAAGCAAAAGGTACTGGGTAGGATCGCTTAACGAAAGGCGTCTCGTCCGTCATTCTTATTTCGTGAGTGTACAAAGTAGTTAGACCCGGTTTGTCTATAAATACATTCTTATGTTTAATTAAAATCTTTTCTAACCCTTCTTTTCCTTTTGAATCTAAATTTAACTCAGACACAAAGGTCGTTATTCTACGCTCGAGGCACGCCGTATTATTTATTTCAGGGTTTACTTCAATACTAATTATTTTTCCACTTGTGAAATTTTGATTTCTAACCTCCTGTTTAGGTTTCCTATGAATTACGGTTGAATTTACTAACTCTATTTCCTTCTTCCCATTTCCTGTTTTTATTTTTAACTTTCTGTTTTCTCCACATTTAAATTCAGCTGTATATTCGTCTAACCAGTTGATACCCAATATAATTGGCCTAATTAACTTTGGTATTATTAAACACGGCGTATTTATTATAACATCTCCAAATCGCAACGGTACTAGAACCAACCTAGATATTCTCTGACTTTTGTGTCCTATCGCTACTTTAATCTGTATAGTCGTTACAGGCATAATAGGATAAATTGTTTGATCATTTAAATAATTTTCATAAAACTCTTGAGAAACGCACGTGATTTGACTTCCGGTATCTATTAAACAGTGAACTTCCGTGTTATCTATCTGTGCTTTGGCTTCCGGTAATAACGGTAAAGTGCTACCCTTTTCTACTTCCTCATAATCTCTGTCTTCGAAAATGTTGTTGAACTCCCTAATTTCCCTGCTTGTTTTCTCTTCGTTCACTTTCAATTGATTCCATTCATCCGTTATTTGTTGTAAAGAATTGACACATACTTCCACATCTATTTCCGCTTCCGTTCTCGTTTCTTCCGCTCCATTCTTTCGTCTTCTCACATTCCTTTCTGCTTTTATTGGGGCAATCATACCTTGTTCATTTTTTCCCAGTCCTTTCATTGGATTCCACCCCCATTTCATCATAATCTTCAATGCAGTGTTGTGTTTTGGTGCCGGCGTCCCTCTCCCTGTGTGAGTCGTATTCATGAGGGCTAATGAATCAACCCTCGGCCGTTTCCCGAATTGTTCGCGATGACTAGCTCCTTGCCGCTTGTAGTTATTGTAGAACCTCCTTTTGAAGATGTCGTAGTTTCGGCACACTTGCTGCAGCTAGCGCCTCCTTCCACACTCTCTATTGCGTGAATTCTCTTCTTTATAGCGTGGTAACGGTCACGGTATTTGTCCTTCTTGGCGAACTCCTCCCCACTCCTTTTCTTTGTATTCCGTTCTTCCGGTGTGCAAACCATTGTATCTAGTTTTCGAAGAAACTCAGCAGCGACAATCTCATCTCCTGACTGCCCTGAAAACCATAGCGATTGAACTTCTTTAGGGTAATGTCTCATAATTTCGTCAACTACGCTTAACGGTGCTTCTGTGATTTTTAATGCTTTCGCTAAATCCCAATAATTCGCGAAATGAGTGAGCATGGATATATCTCTCTTGGCATCATATACCCCTTCTGCAAGACGACGGCGAACCTCATTCTTCTTTATATCTCCCCAATAGGTAGCTAAAAAATCTCTTTCGAAATCCAACATTGTTTCCCATCGCTTGTTGTATAGTTTGGCCCACGTTTTTGCTTCCCCTTTCAAATTCTCCCGCACGACAATTAATGGATCTGTACGTTTCACTTTTCTAGTGTATTCTTTTATATCTTCTAAGAAACTTATGGGGTTTTGATTTCCACCGGAAAATGAAGGTCGTTCTTGCTGCGGTAGCATTTCCACTACTTGGAGAACGTTTTTCGGCGCACTATCCTCTCTTGTCACCGCCACTGTTGTTGGTCTTCCTAATTGTTTCTCAAGTTCCTGCATTTAATCAACAAGCGGTGCTAAAGCTGCTTGAATTATTGTAGTAATATCTCCGATGTTCACTGCTGACGTCCCAGCTGTAGCATTTTCCTCGATTGCCGTCACTAAAGCTTCTGTTTGCCTCCCCATTCCACGTTTTCCCACCATTTTCTTAGCTCTTCCGAGTGTTACCGGCTTATGTATCTATATTTTTTTCTTACTTAGCGACAACCTTAATATTCCTATTTTAACTTCCTTAATTATTTATATATATGTTGCCTTTCTTATTCTATTTTTTTTTTTTCAATTTTCTCGTTTTTCTTATTTTTTTTGTTTTTTTTTTTTGTTTTTCTAGATTTTTTCTGTGTTTTGTCACCTGGCTGTTCCTGTAAAATTTCAAGTTCGTTTATGATTTTCACATCACTCTCTTGTATACCCTCGTCTTGTTTGATATACGAATATGTTCTAGCCTCCCCCTCTGACTGACCCATATTTTCAGGTGCCTTCAAATTCTCGACTTGTAACGAACTTTTTCGCGATCGTTTGAATATCTCTCTTAGTTCATCAACTATAGGAACTGTTTCGGTGCTTACCTTCGCGTCATCGATTTTTCTTTTCTCCGCCATATTGATTTTTGTTTAAGTTCAAATCTATATTCAATTTGCAAAATTTGCAAAATCTATTATGATTTTTTTTTTTTTTTTTCAATGCCTAACATGAATTTCTTTTCAATAGGTATATATATACACATATATATATATCCCATCATAAACATTCGTCAACGATATTAAAAATCTCGAGCCAACTCTGAATTGTTTTTTTTTTCTTTGAAGTTGAAACTCGAATTCTCAACTAACACTTTGTCTTTTCAAAACAACGTTTATTTGTTTGGCCTATACTTGAATTCTTTATCGAATCCATTGACTGGGTTCTCCGTGTCTTAAAATATGTCTTAATAGTCAACAACCTGATCCGAATGTCAACAAAATTATCATGAGTAAATCTTACGTTATTTCAACTTACCCGTTTATATGGTAAATTATATTATGTAAGATTAATCTTACCTCACAAAACATCAAATGTTTCACCCTCATTAATGTCTCTGTCGATTATCGAGATTTGTGATCCTGACAACAAGTATCTACATTGGCGGCACGTAGCGCGACCATTTGAATCTAACACGTGGTCCTAATGATTAACTATGATGTAATACAATTACACTTTTCTATTTTGATTATTGTTATTATAGATCTATCTATCACATGATATGGGTGTAATATTTCCGCTATTTATTATGTTACAACATGATCATAATAGATTACAACCCAACATCTCAAAATAATTGTTTTTCTTTTGTTTTATAATGATATTGATGTTAATCAAAAAAAAAAATTTTTTTTTTTGTTAATCAATTGATATTAATCAATTTTATATTTTTCGTAATTATTATTTTTGCAAAACCAATGATATCTAGTAAGGTACATTGGGTGTTGTAAAACATTAATCAATTTAATTTCTCTAAACCTTTCTATCCTTCTAATAATTCTGTCGAATGTCTAGCGATAAAAATAATAATTTCTTTTCCTGACTTTGTGAATAATTCGTTAAATTACCACAGACCGCCGCTGGTCTGTATTTTCAGATATAAGATAAAAAATAATTGTTTACGTCAATACTCCACGATATCCGAACGCAATGTTTATGTTATATTTGTTCCAGCTATCTCGTTTTGTGTCATTGTTTATTTAATCTCGACGTTTGTTATTTAATTTTTTGTTCCTCGGAGTGATACGTATTATTCAACGATGTTTCCGACTTTTAAAATCTCGATGTTTATCTTATCAATTTTTAGATGTTCTTTGTTGTCCCAATAAGTTCGATGTTTTTCGGGTTTGTCTGTTTATTAAACTTGCTTCATATCAACATTCCAATTCGTTCGGTGAACCCAAAACATAAACAATGTTTTTGTTTACGGAACGCATTCCTCTCGAGTGAATGACATCATTAACCTACATATCATTTCTTATTGTTTATATTATCGTATGAAAGGTATTTTTATTGACTCTAAAGTTCACGGTCATTTGAATTAACACATTTTTATTTATAAGGACACTTTTTGTATTATAAGATTTATTCGTTAACACTTTCTTTTTGGATTATTGTTTGTTTACGTTAATCTATTATTATTTTTAAATTTTACTGTATATTTATGTAATGTCGCACTTTTCTGATAAATTTTTTTTTTTTTGTTAACTCCTTAATTAATTTCGTCCTATTTATTATTATTATTTTCTCCGTTTTTGCAATAGGTTGACCAATAACTTTGTTTTTTTTTCTCTCAAAGACTTATAAAACCTGAACCTCCTGATCACGGCTATGCAGTTGTAATGTTTTCGCCTTTTCACCATTTTCTTTTATTTTTTTAAAACAATATAAAATTTTCTTCTCTCTTGGCTATGACCGATATTTAATTTTTCTCTAAGGCTTTGTATATGTGTTCGCAGGGATGGAAAATTCCTCCCCTACAACACATAAGCCTCCATAAAAATTGGACCCTTTTCTTTGATATCTACAGAAAGCTACTAAAAGCTCTCTTGTACTATATATCTTTATAGACATATGTAGTTAACTAATTAATACGTTATTTACGAACTTGAACGCAAATATTTCCGTATTTATATTGTAATTAAATTCCATCAAACGTTGTGTAATTTTTTTTGATTTATGATATAGGATTTTAATTACCTTCATTTTTGTTGTAACCCCCTTGGTTCTGATCGAGGTGTTGAGTTTCACAATTTAATTGGTCTTTCCATTGCAAACCTAGACTTAAATGAATTCTCTGGATGAGCTAACTTTCCTATTGTAATTATTCTGATTCCCTGCACCCTAACAAAGTCGTAGTTAAACGCTGATAAAAGATATTATACATGTTTATTTGGACAAGTAATTAAATATAACTCAAATGGTTAATTGTTAGTAAATTTGATTTTGGTAAACTCTTGTGTCAGTTTGGCGCCACTCCTTTATGATTCTGCTGCTATAAGGTACATGTAAAGATTGATTTAGTAGGTTAATGTAATTAGTTAATTGCATATTTGACGAACTCGGAATAGCCCATTTGCTGGCATAATTTGGCTCCAAATCCTCCTGCAAGTAAACGAGATGATCTTGAGTCAACAAGAAATTCGCACAATCCTTTGACACGGCTCTTTGATTGATACCTAAGTTATCGCGTCCCGAAGAGCCTTCCACGTCATCATGTACTGCCTTCAAGTTTCCCCTCGAGTCCCGATACCCCCAAATTCCGACCCCTCCTTGGACTACAATTTACTTAGGGCAAACCGGTTTCGTCCTATATACAATCATATACTCACGGTTGGTGTGAACTTACGGGTCGTGAATCCTCATTCCACGTTTAAAAGAAAATGCGAGAGTGGTCTATAAGACCTAAAATGCAAGCTGTATGCAGGTCCGCATTCTCCAGTAAACAGTACATACGAATAAATATATGTATACATAGAGTTTGGGAAAGGTTTATAACTCGCAATACGAGGCTATCTACCTCGCATCCCGAGCTCGGATCTCGCGCCAAGAACTCTGCGAAGCTCTAGGTCTGGTAACCGAATATATACGTACTAATAAGGTGATACTAATAAATACTAGTAGAATAAGGTCATATTTGATAGTTTGTTTTGGAGAGCTATCGAACTCCAGGCTTTTGTTTGTTTGGTTTTGACGTTTTTATTTAAGAGAATCGCCATCTCTATTTGATTTGGTTAATGGTCTTGTTATAGGAGCGACCACTGCCTCCTATTGATGAACTGTATTTGTTTTAAATTTTACCTCCAGGGTTCAACATTAATTTTTGTTCATCCTATCCCGTGATTTTCCAATTGTTTCAAGTGGTTGATTGCCACATTAGAGAGTACTCGACCCTCAAATATCTCAGGCAACTGATGGGGTTTTGTATGAGCACCCAATCAATAATATTCAAATGTTTCGTATAATTATTCGATATAAATCTTCCTACTAACCCGTGATTTTCCAATTGTTGATTGTGAATGATAAGTATTTGTAAACACGCATCTTCCAGCTGTTTCAAGTAACTAATAAAAATCTATGCGACTATCTAATCAATGATATTCAAATGTTTCATGTAATTTTTTGATATAAATCTGGCTAACCCGTGATTTTTCAATTGTCGTTTGTGATTGATAAGTATTTGAGAACACGCATCTTCCAGCTGTTTCGGGTAATTAATAAAATCCTTTGTGACTAACTAATTATGGCCAAGGTCGTTTCCAAACTATGCGGTTGACCCAATTCTCCAGTGAGCTCTTTATTTGTAAACAAATAATATAAACATCTCCTGACACACTAACCTAAATGTGAGATTTGTTTATTTTAAAATTCCTTAGAAGTCATTTGTGCCTCTTTACTTTTATTGTGCACTATTAATTAAAATATTTTTAAATCCTTTATTGAAGTTAAACTATTTATTTCATTTCCCGAATTTAGTAAATTTACTAGGTTTAATTGAAGAATAAATATACATATATAAGTACACATATCTCTATTGTCAAAATATGTTAAATAAGAGTACATATATTAATAAATAAATATAAAATATATGATTCTACATAGTCTTGAATATTAATAAATACATTTTTTTTTCAATAATATAGATATGTCCTCGGGTAGGTATTAAAATCGCTACCATTTCGATGCTTCGATTAATAAATAAAAAAAATATATATAATTACATTACTCATATATATATTCTTTATATACAATATTTTACTTTACTTTTATATAGATAAATATATATACAAATATACAATATACATATATTAATGTGTAATTCTTTGTTTTGTTGTTTTAATTTAATATTCAATTGATATACTTCCACTTCACAGCCCTTCTGTGTCTCCTGGGACCTGAAAATTATTTATAAAAGGAAAACTCACCCACGTCAAGGTATTTCCGGTCGGGTAGTACACAACAACCTTGATGAAGAAATCCTACCTAATTAATTGTATTTTTCAACTAATTTCAAAATAAATCTTTTCGACTATTTATTCCTATTTAATATTTTATTCTCGCTTGAATCGTATAAATTAGCTGATATTTAATTTTTCTTCCGAACGAAATCCTAATCCAGAAAACCCGTTGATTTAATAACACCTTTCTAGTTTAGGCTTTTGAATGATAGCTGTTTCAAATTCTTTTTCGAAATGATAGACTGATGATTAAAATTCCGGTTAAAACGACAAACACTTTTAACACTGTCGCTATACGCACGATGGATTTTAATTGAACAATTTATTAATTCTAAATTTCTTTTTATATAATTGATAAGAAAATTTATTCCAAATTGTGCAAACTTTTAATTTACTCGACTATTAATAAATTAAATTTTTTCTAACTGTTAATTTTAGAATAAAGATTTAAACGTTTATTATTATCGAATCCTTTTTTTTTGTTTTTGTGTTTCTTTTAACCTAAGATGAAGTATTTATTACTATTATTATTATTTTTTAACCAAATTGACGTTAAATTATAATCTATTTTTAAATATCAATACGCGATCACGTTCACTTTAGATTAACGATAACAAACTCTTAAATTTAATTTGAATGTTTTCACTTTGAATGAAATAATTATTTTTAAATTTTTAATTAATTCACAATTCACTTTTTAGCACTTCTCACTTTACTTTTAAAGCACTGAGTTTAAACTGTATTTATTTTCACTGTTTGATTTAATTTAACTGACTTATTAAATTTCACTGACTCTAGCACTTGTATTTTTCACAAAATTTTCCTAAGTCCAGGGCTTATTTAAAATTTAACACTTAAAGATTTTTCACTGTTAATCCTACCAAAGACGTAGTACTGCCACGTAACAACTTTTCGAATCCTCGGCGCGACTGTCTCCTGACTGATGTGTTCCATCTTTTATACCCCTCTCAGGTTCCAAAAGACGTATCTGAATTTCTCTTGATGCTTAATTCTATCTCCTATCAACTCGTAAATCCAAACACCCCTTCCATCAATATCGATTGTGCTTCCATAAGATGTTCTGCCTTCCGGCTCAAGGCGGTGGTCAGTTTCCATCTCACAAATCTAAATCGATAGGGTCCGAATCGGGTAAGTCTGCGTTAATCGCCCAAGCTCCCTTTGTCCTCTGTTCATACAAAAATGTAGTTAAAATCTCATGATTTTGCGTTCCTCTTTTTTCTCAATCCGCGATAGGTCCGTCCTCAATAACATATATACAGATCTCAATTTTATGCATCTCGTGCGAAAATTGTTTAAATCCATGTCGAAATCTTTACTACGCATTTTTGAATTTCGATTTGTTTAAATTCTACTTAATTTTATTGTTACTTATGTGAGCTTTTCCATTTCCACCCGTACTTTCTATCTCCCTGTCGCAGATTTGAGTTTTTCCTTTATCTTTGAATTTTATTTTTATCCGCGACGTTTTCTTGCACAATTTCTTCTTGATTCTTATGTCATTTCTCATAACTCTTATAATTACTCATTTTCCAAGTCGTATTTATTAATTTCACGGATAAATTCGAATTGTATCGCTTTTCTCCACTTGGATTATTCTTTATCTCCGTTCTTTACCCTTCCTTTTATCTTTTCTCCACTTTTCCCGATGTGTGTGGTCTCCAGGAAAATTTCATACTTCATCTATTATTAATTAATATATAGTTTTCCACACTTCTATGGGAGATATACCTAATTTGACTCTGGGATATCTGTCACTTTTATTGCCTGATCCAATCTCCGCCCCATCCTCCATCCCTCACTTACAAGATTTCACATAAATTATATGTCTGGACACCTGTTTACGTTTAAAATTTTGGTACTAGACTCGTAAATTTAATTTAATTTCAAACCTATTAATTTTAATCTCTTTTGCTTAATCTAAATACTTCATAAGGTCCACGTTAAAGTTAATCGCTTTTCTAATCGTTTATTACCTTAACGTAAATAAAAATCATGTTCGGATTTTGATTGTTTATCCTTCAAAATATACATGAGACCGCCAACCTTTTATCTTGTTTCGATCCCTCCGTAATATTGGGTAACTCTAATATATATCTAACCTAATAATCATGAAAATGTCTACTTTTCCTGAATCTAATCTATCGCTATATGTTTAGTTTTACTGTCTTCTTCTGATACTCGATTTTCACGTCCCTAGGACCTTCGTAGCAGCTAAAATCTCTGTATTATCCTTCCATTCGGTCGCCGCACTTTTCTAAAATGTCTATTTTTTTTGCGAGATTTTCATTCAAGATTGATTTACCAATATGTCCGTTTCATCTTAAATTGATAACGATTAATTTCCATTGTTTCCAAAACTCTCACCTCTCTTTAGTACGATTTTTATCGAACATGACACCCTCCTTCTATCATAAATAATTGTACTACAGTTGAAAATTCTGCCAGTGATTTTCCTTCGCTTTTCCCGTCCTTTTTTATACTATCACGTTTATAATTTTTTTCATTGCATTTTTGTGTGTGCGCTTTACAACTTGTAAAACTTCCAAGCACCCGATTTCAATGGTTCGATACCCCATAAACGTCTCAGTTATTGTAAATATTCCCAGGAGTTTGTCACCTTGAAAGTCGATGTTGACCCTAAAGTGCGTTCACCTCTAATTTCTGTGAGAATCGAAATGTCGTTAATTATCTTTTTTATTGCCCGATCCAAAGTTTATTCCTTTGTCTGTATTTGGTGTACGCCTCTCCGTTCACTGATTGGTTACTCAAAATTTTATAGCTCTTTGTTCAGATCTATTGGTTGACAAAATTCAATATTTATTTATAGGCCTTGAAAGGGGAAGTACCAGTCGTCCTAGACGATTTTACGACCTCTCTGCTTAAATCCCGGAACCTTGATTTAATTTCAACTATTACAGGTGTCTACTGCAAGCAAGCTGGATCAATTCTTTCTCCGCCAGATGTCGTTAGCATGTCCGTTTTCATAAATAATTTGCATATTTTTTTGCAGCTATGGTTTATCTGTTTTTTTTCACTGTGATTTAAAGCCTTTCATCACAGTTCCCCCCTCTGAACTCAATTTGCTGTGGCTAACGTTGTATACTACTTTAGACATCGAAATTGTGTTCAAAATGTAGTCTAGCTTTTCTCCCCCCCTCGTTCTGTTATTCCTTTTCCTACATCACTTCCTGTTATTTCCTTTCTCTACCTCACTCTATCATTCCCTATCTCTCTCTCCATTCTGTTATTTCCTTTCTCCCCCCCCCTCATTCTGTTATTCCTTATCTCTCTTTCCATTCTGTTATTCCCTTTCTCCCCCCCCTCATTCTGCTATTCCCTATCTCTCTTTCCATTCTGTTATTTCCTTTCTCCCCCCCCCTCATTCTGCTATTCCCTATCTCTCTTTCCATCCTGTTATTTCCTTTCTCCCCCCCCTCATTCCTCTATTCCCTATCTCTCTTTCCATTCTGTTTGGATTGTTAACAACCTTGACTTTGAATCACATTGTGTTTTCTATTTTCTTTTCGCGTAGATTTTATTTTATGGAATTTTCTCTAATTTTGATAAACTCAAAATTAATCTCTTTTTTTTTTCTGGGAAAAACACGCCCCTCGACTCGCGTGTTTAGGTGGTCCACAACCTGGTTGGACTAAGACCTCCCTTACAATGATTCAGGTAAAGATTGTTTGCAATCTCGCGGTCTATTGACCAACTGAAGGGCGGGTGGTCTCTTGGTGTGCAAATAATTGTTTGTTTTGGTTTTGTAAGTATTATATTTTTGTGAAATGTATATCTTTGCACGACCTCACCCAATCCGACAATCAGTGGTATACATGTTTCATTTAATTTTTTCCAGCATTTTGTTTTTTTTTTCTCTTATTCGCTAAAAAAAATCTTTTTGTGTAATTTCTTATTGTCTTTTCATAGATCATTCAAACAAGTTGTCCTAGCCTAGGTGTTGTCCATCCTAATTTTTTTTTTTTTGAAAATTTAACCTATCGATATCGTCATTTCTAATGTTCCCTTTTTATCTTTACCTAATGTCTACTCTAAATCTATAGATAACCTTATTTCAAGTTTCCAAAAAAAAATTCTAACTCTATGCATTGTCAATTTAAAATCTTGTTTTATAAAACGTACCCTATCCAATTTATAATATATGTATTTTTTTTTTTGTTCCTTTTGTTGGTATATAACTCCCATACGCTTTCCTTCTGTGTTCTTACTTATCTAACAAAATTTTCCTACACACTAACACACAATTTTTTTTCTTAACTAGAAAATCAATATTATCGAAAAAAAATTTCTCTTACTCTATTAGTAAATTAGAATATGATTGTCGCTTATTAAGAAATTTGTTCACTCAACCTTAAAGACTTAAGGACGACCCGCCCCTCGCAAACAAACTGATAGTCTAATATTTCAGTAATTTTTTCTTTCTCCCTCCCTCCTTAAATTCAACTTGACCAGAGTCCCAACCTCATAAGTTATTAATCTTTTGTTGAGATTATAGTATTTCTGTCGATTTGCAGCGCTTTTCTCTAAATTTTTCCGTGCTGCTAATCTTATTTCATTTATTGTTTTCGTAGATTTTCCGCAGCCTTGAGTATACCTGTCTAAACTATAAGTTGGTGATTTCCCAAAAGCTATTTCATTAGGTGAGAATCCTGTTGAACAGTGTATCGAATTATTGTAGGTTTGTTCTATTTCTTTAAGGAAAGCCGCCCACTTGGTATGTTTTTCGTGACAATAAATACGGAAAATTCTACCTAGTTCTTTATTCACGCGCTCTGTTATGTTCGGTCCGGGATTTCGTATTGAAGTATGTACGATTCGTATGCCCATCCTATTTAAGTTGTTTTCCCATTTCTTCGATGTAAATTGAGATCCGTTGTCAGTTAACAAAGCATCTATTTGTATTGTTTTATTAAAATCCTCTACACAATTTAACACGGTCTTAGTACTTGCTATCCTCAATTTATATAATTTTACAAATCTACTGAATGAATCTTGGATCACGAAAATGAATTTAACCCCCCCTATTCCTCTCGGTAAAGGTCCGTATAAATCTGCCATAGCTAATTGTCCTACTTCTTTGGTAATTATGGATTTACTCGGCCCTACAGTTGGTCGAATTTCGCGCTTCGCCAGCTGACATAGGTGACACCCTCTCACTATGCGTTTTATATCTCGGTGCATGCCTGGCCAATAATACCTATCTCCCAAAGCTGTCCCTGTTTTAAAAACTCCTCCGTGTCCAATTTCTAAATGTATCATTTTTATTAGTTCTTCAGTCAACTCTTGTGGTACTGCTAACACCGTTTTGTTTAGTCCTGTTGTGTAATATAAATTCTTGCCTATTTTTTTGTAATTTTTCAAATACCTATTAACATCTTTTGTCGGCGGCCCAAATTTTCCCTTGCGCAAATATCCGGAAATTTCTCCCAAAAATGTGTCTTGTTTTTGTAGTTCAGTTATATTTTCTAAGTGTTTTCGAATCTGTTGTCTACCTTTCACTGCAAAAGCTGCTATCTCTGGGCACGTGTTTTTCTCCTCCTGTACATTTCTTGCATCACAAGAATAACGAGATAAAATATCAGGCCCTATATTTTCCTTCCCTTTGACGAACTCTACAGTGAAGTTAAATTGATTTAAATACAAAATCCACCGTGTTAGGCGGCCACTGTACATCTTCCAGCTCTTTAAAAATGTCAATGCTTGATGATCCGTTCTAATTATTAAGTGTACTCCTCTTAAATATGTCTCAAATTTATGTAAAGCATATATTATCGCCCATAACTCTTGCTCTGACGTGGTCCATTTCAACTCCGGTCCTCTTAAAGCTTTGCTAATAAATCCAATAACGTGGTGATTCCCTTCCTCATCCAACTGATATAATTCTCCTCCTATGGCGAACCCCGAACTATCTGTCTGTAAATAATAAGTACTATTTGGGTCATGATGATGTAATATAACTGTCTCTAAAAATAATGTTTTCACCCTCTCGAATGCGCGCTGTTCTGAGTCACCCCATCGCCAGGTTCTATTTTTCTGAAGTAAATCGCACAAAACCCGTGTTGTTTCCCCATATTTATTCGCGAATCTACGGTAATAATTACAAAGTCCAAGAAAGGCTCTAACTTGTTTTATTTTCTTAGGTACCGGAAAATTTTTTATGGCGTCAATCTTTTCCGGATCCATTTGAACTCCCAAATGCGTTATAATATGTCCTAACATACGTACTTCTGTGAATAAAAATTGACATTTTTCGAGTTTACAAGTCATATTTGCTTCCTTTAACCTCTCAAGCACTGCGTTTACATGTTCAAAATGATCTTCTTGACTACCACACGTATATATTATTAAATCATCTAAGTAATTAGCGCAGAATTCCCTCACCCCTGGTCCTAGAATTTTGTCCATTCCTCTTGAAAAACTCCCTACTGATGTTTTTAACCCCTGCGGTAATACCTTGTATACGTAAGATTTTTCATTGTATACAAACCCAGTATACTTGCGACTTTCTGGACTGATAGGTATTTGAAAGTAAGCTGAATTTAGATCTATTGTGGTTATGAATTTTACACCATGAAAACGCTGTATAATTTCTGAAGTTAATGGTGGTTTTTCTACTTCCGCCTGCATTCTGGTGTTTAAGAATCTAGCATCTAAGAGTATCCTAACTGTCCCATCTTTTTTCAAGGTAAATGTTAGAGGACTAGAAAACTGCGTGGCCTCTCTACTGATGATTTCTAATGACTCCAATTCTCTAATTTTTTCATCAATTTTATCCCTGTAAGCAAAAGGTACTGGGTAGGATCGCTTAACGAAAAGCGTCTCGTCCGTCATTCTTATTTCGTGAGTGTACAAAGTAGTTAGACCCGGTTTGTCTATAAATACATTCTTATGTTTAATTAAAATCTTTTCTAACCCTTCTTTTCCTTTTGAATCTAAATTTAACTCAGACACAAAGGTCGTTATTCTACGCTCGAGGCACGCCGTATTATTTATTTCAGGGTTTACTTCAATACTAATTATTTTTCCACTTGTGAAATTTTGATTTCTAACCTCCTGTTTAGGTTTCCTATGAATTACGGTTGAATTTACTAACTCTATTTCCTTCTTCCCATTTCCTGTTTTTATTTTTAACTTTCTGTTTTCTCCACATTTAAATTCAGCTGTATATTCGTCTAACCAGTTGATACCCAATATAATTGGCCTAATTAACTTTGGTATTATTAAACACGGCGTATTTATTATAACATCTCCAAATCGCAACGGTACTAGAACCAACCTAGATATTCTCTGACTTTTGTGTCCTATCGCTACTTTAATCTGTATAGTCGTTACAGGCATAATAGGATAAATTGTTTGATCATTTAAATAATTTTCATAAAACTCTTGAGAAACGCACGTGATTTGACTTCCGGTATCTATTAAACAGTGAACTTCCGTGTTATCTATCTGTGCTTTGGCTTCCGGTAATAACGGTAAAGTGCTACCCTTTTCTACTTCCTCATAATCTCTGTCTTCGAAAATGTTGTTGAACTCCCTAATTTCCCTGCTTGTTTTCTCTTCGTTCACTTTCAATTGATTCCATTCATCCGTTATTTGTTGTAAAGAATTGACACATACTTCCACATCTATTTCCGCTTCCGTTCTCGTTTCTTCCGCTCCATCCTTTCGTCTTCTCACATTCCTTTCTGCTTTTATTGGGGCAATCATACCTTGTTCATTTTTTCCCAGTCCTTTCATTGGATTCCACCCCCATTTCATCATAATCTTCAATGCAGTGTTGTGTTTTGGTGCCGGCGTCCCTCTCCCTGTGTGAGTCGTATTCATGAGGGCTAATGAATCAACCCTCGGCCGTTTCCCGAATTGTTCGCGATGACTAGCTCCTTGCCGCTTGTAGTTATTGTAGAACCTCCTTTTGAAGATGTCGTAGTTTCGGCACACTTGCTGCAGCTAGCGCCTCCTTCCACACTCTCTATTGCGTGAATTCTCTTCTTTATAGCGTGGTAACGGTCACGGTATTTGTCCTTCTTGGCGAACTCCTCCCCACTCCTTTTCTTTGTATTCCGTTCTTCCGGTGTGCAAACCATTGTATCTAGTTTTCGAAGAAACTCAGCAGCGACAATCTCATCTCCTGACTGCCCTGAAAACCATAGCGATTGAACTTCTTTAGGGTAATGTCTCATAATTTCGTCAACTACGCTTAACGGTGCTTCTGTGATTTTTAATGCTTTCGCTAAATCCCAATAATTCGCGAAATGAGTGAGCATGGATATATCTCTCTTGGCATCATATACCCCTTCTGCAAGACGACGGCGAACCTCATTCTTCTTTATATCTCCCCAATAGGTAGCTAAAAAATCTCTTTCGAAATCCAACATTGTTTCCCATCGCTTGTTGTATAGTTTGGCCCACGTTTTTGCTTCCCCTTTCAAATTCTCCCGCACGACAATTAATGGATCTGTACGTTTCACTTTTCTAGTGTATTCTTTTATATCTTCTAAGAAACTTATGGGGTTTTGATTTCCACCGGAAAATGAAGGTCGTTCTTGCTGCGGTAGCATTTCCACTACTTGGAGAACGTTTTTCGGCGCACTATCCTCTCTTGTCACCGCCACTGTTGTTGGTCTTCCTAATTGTTTCTCAAGTTCCTGCATTTAATCAACAAGCGGTGCTAAAGCTGCTTGAATTATTGTAGTAATATCTCCGATGTTCACTGCTGACGTCCCAGCTGTAGCATTTTCCTCGATTGCCGTCACTAAAGCTTCTGTTTGCCTCCCCATTCCACGTTTTCCCACCATTTTCTTAGCTCTTCCGAGTGTTACCGGCTTATGTATCTATATTTTTTTCTTACTTAGCGACAACCTTAATATTCCTATTTTAACTTCCTTAATTATTTATATATATGTTGCCTTTCTTATTCTATTTTTTTTTTTTCAATTTTCTCGTTTTTCTTATTTTTTTTGTTTTTTTTTTTTGTTTTTCTAGATTTTTTCTGTGTTTTGTCACCTGGCTGTTCCTGTAAAATTTCAAGTTCGTTTATGATTTTCACATCACTCTCTTGTATACCCTCGTCTTGTTTGATATACGAATATGTTCTAGCCTCCCCCTCTGACTGACCCATATTTTCAGGTGCCTTCAAATTCTCGACTTGTAACGAACTTTTTCGCGATCGTTTGAATATCTCTCTTAGTTCATCAACTATAGGAACTGTTTCGGTGCTTACCTTCGCGTCATCGATTTTTCTTTTCTCCGCCATATTGATTTTTGTTTAAGTTCAAATCTATATTCAATTTGCAAAATTTGCAAAATCTATTATGATTTTTTTTTTTTTTTTCAATGCCTAACATGAATTTCTTTTCAATAGGTATATATATACACATATATATATATCCCATCATAAACATTCGTCAACGACATTAAAAATCTCGAGCCAACTCTGAATTGTTTTTTTTTTCTTTGAAGTTGAAACTCGAATTCTCAACTAACACTTTGTCTTTTCAAAACAACGTTTATTTGTTTGGCCTATACTTGAATTCTTTATCGAATCCATTGACTGGGTTCTCCGTGTCTTAAAATATGTCTTAATAGTCAACAACCTGATCCGAATGTCAACAAAATTATCATGAGTAAATCTTACGTTATTTCAACTTACCCGTTTATATGGTAAATTATATTATGTAAGATTAATCTTACCTCACAAAACATCAAATGTTTCACCCTCATTAATGTCTCTGTCGATTATCGAGATTTGTGATCCTGACAACAAGTATCTACATTGGCGGCACGTAGCGCGACCATTTGAATCTAACACGTGGTCCTAATGATTAACTATGATGTAATACAATTACACTTTTCTATTTTGATTATTGTTATTATAGATCTATCTATCACATGATATGGGTGTAATATTTCCGCTATTTATTATGTTACAACATGATCATAATAGATTACAACCCAACATCTCAAAATAATTGTTTTTCTTTTGTTTTATAATGATATTGATGTTAATCAAAAAAAAAAATTTTTTTTTTTGTTAATCAATTGATATTAATCAATTTTATATTTTTCGTAATTATTATTTTTGCAAAACCAATGATATCTAGTAAGGTACATTGGGTGTTGTAAAACATTAATCAATTTAATTTCTCTAAACCTTTCTATCCTTCTAATAATTCTGTCGAATGTCTAGCGATAAAAATAATAATTTCTTTTCCTGACTTTGTGAATAATTCGTTAAATTACCACAGACCGCCGCTGGTCTGTATTTTCAGATATAAGATAAAAAATAATTGTTTACGTCAATACTCCACGATATCCGAACGCAATGTTTATGTTATATTTGTTCCAGCTATCTCGTTTTGTGTCATTGTTTATTTAATCTCGACGTTTGTTATTTAATTTTTTGTTCCTCGGAGTGATACGTATTATTCAACGATGTTTCCGACTTTTAAAATCTCGATGTTTATCTTATCAATTTTTAGATGTTCTTTGTTGTCCCAATAAGTTCGATGTTTTTCGGGTTTGTCTGTTTATTAAACTTGCTTCATATCAACATTCCAATTCGTTCGGTGAACCCAAAACATAAACAATGTTTTTGTTTACGGAACGCATTCCTCTCGAGTGAATGACATCATTAACCTACATATCATTTCTTATTGTTTATATTATCGTATGAAAGGTATTTTTATTGACTCTAAAGTTCACGGTCATTTGAATTAACACATTTTTATTTATAAGGACACTTTTTGTATTATAAGATTTATTCGTTAACACTTTCTTTTTGGATTATTGTTTGTTTACGTTAATCTATTATTATTTTTAAATTTTACTGTATATTTATGTAATGTCGCACTTTTCTGATAAATTTTTTTTTTTTTGTTAACTCCTTAATTAATTTCGTCCTATTTATTATTATTATTTTCTCCGTTTTTGCAATAGGTTGACCAATAACTTTGTTTTTTTTCTCTCAAAGACTTATAAAACCTGAACCTCCTGATCACGGCTATGCAGTTGTAATGTTTTCGCCTTTTCACCATTTTCTTTTATTTTTTTAAAACAATATAAAATTTTCTTCTCTCTTGGCTATGACCGATATTTAATTTTTCTCTAAGGCTTTGTATATGTGTTCGCAGGGATGGAAAATTCCTCCCCTACAACACATAAGCCTCCATAAAAATTGGACCCTTTTCTTTGATATCTACAGAAAGCTACTAAAAGCTCTCTTGTACTATATATCTTTATAGACATATGTACTTAACTAATTAATACGTTATTTACGAACTTGAACGCAAATATTTCCGTATTTATATTGTAATTAAATTCCATCAAACGTTGTGTAATTTTTTTTGATTTATGATATAGGATTTTAATTACCTTCATTTTTGTTGTAACCCCCTTGGTTCTGATCGAGGTGTTGAGTTTCACAATTTAATTGGTCTTTCCATTGCAAACCTAGACTTAAATGAATTCTCTGGATGAGCTAACTTTCCTATTGTAATTATTCTGATTCCCTGCACCCTAACAAAGTCGTAGTTAAACGCTGATAAAAGATATTATACATGTTTATTTGGACAAGTAATTAAATATAACTCAAATGGTTAATTGTTAGTAAATTTGATTTTGGTAAACTCTTGTGTCAGTTTGGCGCCACTCCTTTATGATTCTGCTGCTATAAGGTACATGTAAAGATTGATTTAGTAGGTTAATGTAATTAGTTAATTGCATATTTGACGAACTCGGAATAGCCCATTTGCTGGCATAATTTGGCTCCAAATCCTCCTGCAAGTAAACGAGATGATCTTGAGTCAACAAGAAATTCGCACAATCCTTTGACACGGCTCTTTGATTGATACCTAAGTTATCGCGTCCCGAAGAGCCTTCCACGTCATCATGTACTGCCTTCAAGTTTCCCCTCGAGTCCCGATACCCCCAAATTCCGACCCCTCCTTGGACTACAATTTACTTAGGGCAAACCGGTTTCGTCCTATATACAATCATATACTCACGGTTGGTGTGGACTTACGGGTCGTGAATCCTCATTCCACGTTTAAAAGAAAATGCGAGAGTGGTCTATAAGACCTAAAATGCAAGCTGTATGCAGGTCCGCATTCTCCAGTAAACAGTACATACGAATAAATATATGTATACATAGAGTTTGGGAAAGGTTTATAACTCGCAATACGAGGCTATCTACCTCGCATCCCGAGCTCGGATCTCGCGCCAAGAACTCTGCGAAGCTCTAGGTCTGGTAACCGAATATATACGTACTAATAAGGTGATACTAATAAATACTAGTAGAATAAGGTCATATTTGATAGTTTGTTTTGGAGAGCTATCGAACTCCAGGCTTTTGTTTGTTTGGTTTTGACGTTTTTATTTAAGAGAATCGCCATCTCTATTTGATTTGGTTAATGGTCTTGTTATAGGAGCGACCACTGCCTCCTATTGATGAACTGTATTTGTTTTAAATTTTACCTCCAGGGTTCAACATTAATTTTTGTTCATCCTATCCCGTGATTTTCCAATTGTTTCAAGTGGTTGATTGCCACATTAGAGAGTACTCGACCCTCAAATATCTCAGGCAACTGATGGGGTTTTGTATGAGCACCCAATCAATAATATTCAAATGTTTCGTATAATTATTCGATATAAATCTTCCTACTAACCCGTGATTTTCCAATTGTTGATTGTGAATGATAAGTATTTGTAAACACGCATCTTCCAGCTGTTTCAAGTAACTAATAAAAATCTATGCGACTATCTAATCAATGATATTCAAATGTTTCATGTAATTTTTTGATATAAATCTGGCTAACCCGTGATTTTTCAATTGTCGTTTGTGATTGATAAGTATTTGAGAACACGCATCTTCCAGCTGTTTTGGGTTATTAATAAAATCCTTTGTGACTAACTAATTATGGCCAAGGTCGTTTCCAAACTATGCGGTTGACCCAATTCTCCAGTGAGCTCTTTATTTGTAAACAAATAATATAAACATCTCCTGACACACTAACCTAAATGTGAGATTTGTTTATTTTAAAATTCCTTAGAAGTCATTTGTGCCTCTTTACTTTTATTGTGCACTATTAATTAAAATATTTTTAAATCCTTTATTGAAGTTAAACTATTTATTTCATTTCCCGAATTTAGTAAATTTACTAGGTTTAATTGAAGAATAAATATACATATATAAGTACACATATCTCTATTGTCAAAATATGTTAAATAAGAGTACATATATTAATAAATAAATATAAAATATATGATTCTACATAGTCTTGAATATTAATAAATACATTTTTTTTTCAATAATATAGATATGTCCTCGGGTAGGTATTAAAATCGCTACCATTTCGATGCTTCGATTAATAAATAAAAAAAATATATATAATTACATTACTCATATATATATTCTTTATATACAATATTTTACTTTACTTTTATATAGATAAATATATATACAAATATACAATATACATATATTAATGTGTAATTCTTTGTTTTGTTGTTTTAATTTAATATTCAATTGATATACTTCCACTTCACAGCCCTTCTGTGTCTCCTGGGACCTGAAAATTATTTATAAAAGGAAAACTCACCCACGTCAAGGTATTTCCGGTCGGGTAGTACACAACAACCTTGATGAAGAAATCCTACCTAATTAATTGTATTTTTCAACTAATTTCAAAATAAATCTTTTCGACTATTTATTCCTATTTAATATTTTATTCTCGCTTGAATCGTATAAATTAGCTGATATTTAATTTTTCTTCCGAACGAAATCCTAATCCAGAAAACCCGTTGATTTAATAACACCTTTCTAGTTTAGGCTTTTGAATGATAGCTGTTTCAAATTCTTTTTCGAAATGATAGACTGATGATTAAAATTCCGGTTAAAACGACAAACACTTTTAACACTGTCGCTATACGCACGATGGATTTTAATTGAACAATTTATTAATTCTAAATTTCTTTTTATATAATTGATAAGAAAATTTATTCCAAATTGTGCAAACTTTTAATTTACTCGACTATTAATAAATTAAATTTTTTCTAACTGTTAATTTTAGAATAAAGATTTAAACGTTTATTATTATCGAATCCTTTTTTTTTGTTTTTGTGTTTCTTTTAACCTAAGATGAAGTATTTATTACTATTATTATTATTTTTTAACCAAATTGACGTTAAATTATAATCTATTTTTAAATATCAATACGCGATCACGTTCACTTTAGATTAACGATAACAAACTCTTAAATTTAATTTGAATGTTTTCACTTTGAATGAAATAATTATTTTTAAATTTTTAATTAATTCACAATTCACTTTTTAGCACTTCTCACTTTACTTTTAAAGCACTGAGTTTAAACTGTATTTATTTTCACTGTTTGATTTAATTTAACTGACTTATTAAATTTCACTGACTCTAGCACTTGTATTTTTCACAAAATTTTCCTAAGTCCAGGGCTTATTTAAAATTTAACACTTAAAGATTTTTCACTGTTAATCCTACCAAAGACGTAGTACTGCCACGTAACAACTTTTCGAATCCTCGGCGCGACTGTCTCCTGACTGATGTGTTCCATCTTTTATACCCCTCTCAGGTTCCAAAAGACGTATCTGAATTTCTCTTGATGCTTAATTCTATCTCCTATCAACTCGTAAATCCAAACACCCCTTCCATCAATATCGATTGTGCTTCCATAAGATGTTCTGCTTTCCGGCTCAAGGCGGTGGTCAGTTTCCATCTCACAAATCTAAATCGATAGGGTCCGAATCGGGTAAGTCTGCGTTAATCGCCCAAGCTCCCTTTGTCCTCTGTTCATACAAAAATGTAGTTAAAATCTCATGATTTTGCGTTCCTTTTTTTTCTCAATCCGCGATAGGTCCGTCCTCAATAACATATATACAGATCTCAATTTTATGCATCTCGTGCGAAAATTGTTTAAATCCATGTCGAAATCTTTACTACGCATTTTTGAATTTCGATTTGTTTAAATTCTACTTAATTTTATTGTTACTTATGTGAGCTTTTCCATTTCCACCCGTACTTTCTATCTCCCTGTCGCAGATTTGAGTTTTTCCTTTATCTTTGAATTTTATTTTTATCCGCGACGTTTTCTTGCACAATTTCTTCTTGATTCTTATGTCATTTCTCATAACTCTTATAATTACTCATTTTCCAAGTCGTATTTATTAATTTCACGGATAAATTCGAATTGTATCGCTTTTCTCCACTTGGATTATTCTTTATCTCCGTTCTTTACCCTTCCTTTTATCTTTTCTCCACTTTTCCCGATGTGTGTGGTCTCCAGGAAAATTTCATACTTCATCTATTATTAATTAATATATAGTTTTCCACACTTCTATGGGAGATATACCTAATTTGACTCTGGGATATCTGTCACTTTTATTGCCTGATCCAATCTCCGCCCCATCCTCCATCCCTCACTTACAAGATTTCACATAAATTATATGTCTGGACACCTGTTTACGTTTAAAATTTTGGTACTAGACTCGTAAATTTAATTTAATTTCAAACCTATTAATTTTAATCTCTTTTGCTTAATCTTAATACTTCATAAGGTCCACGTTAAAGTTAATCGCTTTTCTAATCGTTTATTACCTTAACGTAAATAAAAATCATGTTCGGATTTTGATTGTTTATCCTTCAAAATATACATGAGACCGCCAACCTTTTATCTTGTTTCGATCCCTCCGTAATATTGGGTAACTCTAATATATATCTAACCTAATAATCATGAAAATGTCTACTTTTCCTGAATCTAATCTATCGCTATATGTTTAGTTTTACTGTATTCTTCTGATACTCGATTTTCACGTCCCTAGGACCTTCGTAGCAGCTAAAATCTCTGTATTATCCTTCCATTCGGTCGCCGCACTTTTCTAAAATGTCTATTTTTTTTGCGAGATTTTCATTCAAGATTGATTTACCAATATGTCCGTTTCATCTTAAATTGATAACGATTAATTTCCATTGTTTCCAAAACTCTCACCTCTCTTTAGTACGATTTTTATCGAACATGACACCCTCCTTCTATCATAAATAATTGTACTACAGTTGAAAATTCTGCCAGTGATTTTCCTTCGCTTTTCCCGTCCTTTTTTATACTATCACGTTTATAATTTTTTTCATTGCATTTTTGTGTGTGCGCTTTACAACTTGTAAAACTTCCAAGCACCCGATTTCAATGGTTCGATACCCCATAAACGTCTCAGTTATTGTAAATATTCCCAGGAGTTTGTCACCTTGAAAGTCGATGTTGACCCTAAAGTGCGTTCACCTCTAATTTCTGTGAGAATCGAAATGTCGTTAATTATCTTTTTTATTGCCCGATCCAAAGTTTATTCCTTTGTCTGTATTTGGTGTACGCCTCTCCGTTCACTGATTGGTTACTCAAAATTTTATAGCTCTTTGTTCAGATCTATTGGTTGACAAAATTCAATATTTATTTATAGGCCTTGAAAGGGGAAGTACCAGTCGTCCTAGACGATTTTACGACCTCTCTGCTTAAATCCCGGAACCTTGATTTAATTTCAACTATTACAGGTGTCTACTGCAAGCAAGCTGGATCAATTCTTTCTCCGCCAGATGTGTTAGCATGTCCGTTTTCATAAATAATTTGCATATTTTTTTGCAGCTATGGTTTATCTGTTTTTTTTCACTGTGATTTAAAGCCTTTCATCACAAGCTTCACTCGGACGGAGCGAGATTTGGTGGCAACAGGCCTGTTACTCGAGGTTAAAAGAAGTAAGAGGGTTGCCAATTTCAGACACTTGAGAGTGTTGATTTTGGGAAATTTTCGAACATGGTTCTGCGTTATTTAGTCGGTAATAACCATTATCGAAAGTACTTAATTTTATACGTGGCTTATGGAAGACGAAAATACATTAAAATTAATGTATAAACGTTTGGCAGAGGAATTATGACCGAGTACATACGGGTTTGTTATGAAGGGGACTTGAGACCTCTGATTGATGTGAAACGAGTTGAGGGACGAAGAGAGAAGATAGGCGTGTGACTGAATCATTAAGGCCAACACCCATAATTGCAGGGAGGAATCGTGAAAATTCAGTAATAGTTCTTAAAATGAAACTGGCCAAAGAAATAAACAGGTTATCAAACCGATGCGATCTCGGACGAAAGGCAAAGGGTGAGCGACATGATGTGTACTGGGACATTTCAACTAGAACAAGTACCGAAAAGGCCTTAGGAACTTGGAATAATCAGTGAAAAGTGTGATTATTATACTAAACTACGAAAGGGGAAGGTGAATAAATGTGCAATGTAAGAGGCGACCTTACGCAAGGGACTTATCATACGGAGGAAGGGGAATGGTGGTCAGAAGTGATCGATTCGGGAGGTAAAGGGAGGAACGGACGTGTACAGCATTCAATTCGACAAAAGGCGAGTTGCGAGTTCTATTTTCACACGGAAGAAAGAAGATTGAAGGTAGGCTGTAGGATATATCCACGAAAACGGGAAGTTAAGAGGAAAATTTTGATTAGTTACGCGTAAGAGGACGTCTTAGCGCACTAAAGGAAAGGTCATCAGAACACACATCACGGACCAAATAGGAACGCGAAAAATTTAAATTAGAAAAACAGGTCAATTTTGACGGATTATAAGGCACCTGCAGGAAGGGGCAAACTTCAGAATTTCACCAGTACGGGCCTGTGTTGTGAGACAGCAGATGCCCATTTTTTCTGAGAAACGCAGAAGGGTAGGTCTGATAAGTTTTAAGTCACACAGGGGATATTGGGCAAGGAAGATAAGACCGTAACGCTTCAATAAAGGTTGGATCGCAATGACAAGCGTAGTTAATTACTGCTATAAAACATCATGCGCGGGCACAAATCGGGATAGTTCGTCACAAGTCGCCGAGGACCTTTTAAGGGAGTATACGCGCCACGCTAGGAGAAATCATCACTTTGGTCATTATCCTGGAATTAGAGATTTTCTGGTCAAAAACATACAGTTAAATTCAGTGTTTGAAGAAATTAGACTCAGTGTCCTTGACGTTATAACAAAATTCAGGTTGAAAGGTTGAACGCGATTTTATGTTTTAAATAAAGTCACGGATTATAAACGAGTTGTAAAAATTAATAAACGCAAAAAATTCCTTCTCGAATAAAGTTGAACGCGATTGTTATGGATTCAAATAAAGTCACGGATTATAAATGAATTGTAATTAAAAATAAATAAACGTTAAAATTCCTTCTCGAATAAAGTTGAACGCGATTGTTATGGATTCAAATAAAGTCACGGATTATAAATGAATTGTAATTAAAATTAATAAACGTTAAAATTCCTTCTCGAATAAAGTTGAACGCGATTGTTATGGATTCAAATAAAGTCACGGATTATAAATGAATTGTAATTAAAATTAATAAACGTTAAAATTCCTTCTCGAATAAAGTTGAACGCGATTGTTATGGATTCAAATAAAGTCACGGATTATAAACGAATTGTATTAAAAATTAATAAAAGTTAAAATTCCTTCTCGAATAAAGTTGAACGCGATTGTTATGGATTCAAATAAAGTCACGGATTATAAACGAATTGTATTAAAATTAATAAACGTTAAAATTTCTTCTCGAATAAAGTTGAGCGCGATTGTTATGGATTCAAATAAAGTCACGGATCATAAACAAAAGATTGTAGTCAAAAGATAATAAACCAAAAATGTTCTTCTCGAAAAAAATTAAACGAAAGTGATAAAACTTTTAATTGGGGGCTTCAATGGAGCCTCGGATTAAAGTCAAATTATAACTGAAATCTATATACCTAAGTATCTTGCTACCGCGCTTTGGGCTCGATCGAAGCCGTGTTACAACGAAATTTTTCAATAACTACCAGGTTAGGGAGGAGATATCGAAGCACATTCGTTACGGCCGGTAGAGAGGGTAACACAATAAAAAATTAGGAAAATAAGGTTGAGGATGTATCAGGTGGCAGCAGAGCATTCTGGTCGCTTGCGGGCTCAATAGGTCGAAATTTTTGCAAACCCAGTTTGCCACTTCTTACCAAACCTGACGGCTCACTAGCAAACACCGCCACCGAAAAGGCAAACCTTTTAGGGAAAATGTTTGCGGAAAACTCGACCCTCGACGACGGGGGTGCTGTTCCGCCGTCGGTTCCTCACTGCGGCTTCTATATGAAAAAGCTGAGGATCCGGCATCGGGATATACTCCACGTCATACGGGGGCTCGATGTTAACAAAGCTAGTGGACCTGATGGAATACCTGCCCTGGTATTGCAGAGGTGTGCTGCGGAAATAGTTCCAGTTTTGATAAAGCTCTTCAAAATGTCCCTGAAGTGTGGCACTGTGCCCTCTGGTTGGAAAAAAGCGGTAATTCACCCTATTCCCAAGAAAGGTGACCGCTCCAACCCGGCCAACTACCGCCCCATAGCGATCACATCAGTTCTGTCCAAAGTGATGGAACGTGTGATCAACGACAAACTGCTCACATACCTCGAGAAGAACAAAATTATCAACGACCGTCAATACGGATTCCGGCGGAACCGCTCGTGCGGTGATCTTCTCGCGTATGTGACGCATGTTTGGGGGCGGTGCCTGGAACGTCACGGTGAGACCCAAACGGTCGCACTAGACATATCCAAGGCCTTTGACCGGGTCTGGCACCGAGGACTTGTCAACAAATTGCATTCTTACGGACTTCCCGCATCCCTGTGTACGTGGATTGCTGACTTTTTAAGGGATAGGTCGATTCAGGCGGTTGCTGACGGTTTCACCTCTTCCTCGCACTCCATAAATGCTGGCGTCCCACAGGGATCGGTTCTGTCTCCGACTTTGTTTTTGTTGCACATCAATGACCTTTTGACATGTGCACCGATTCATTGTTACGCGGATGACAGTACAGTTCATGATAGCTTTTTGTTTGACAAGCCCCCAAAGGGCACACAAACTCCAACGGCTCGGAGGGCTTTGAAGCAGAGAATGGACGGTTATCTCGAGAGTATTTCCTCCTGGGGTAAAAATAATCTCGTCGAATTTAATGTTTCAAAGACCCAATCCTGTCTGATTACGTCTAAAAGAGATCCAAATGATAATCTAGTCTCCTTCAACGGAAGCAATCTTCCGAACAGGCCTTCCATTGATATGCTTGGTGTAACTATAAGTGACCAGCTCAGGTACGGGGGCTCCATCGAAGCTAGAGTAAAGTTGGCCTCTCAGAAGCTGGGCGTACTGTACAGGGCCCGCAGATACTTTAATAGTACACAACTGCTCACTCTGTACAAATCGCAAGTGCGCCCTACTGTCGAATTTGGCAGCCATCTCTGGTCTGGAGCCCCAAAATACCTGAAAAAAACCCTTGACTCTGTGCAGAAACGGGCGGTCCGTTTGATAGATTCCCCAATCTTAACAAACGGACTGCAATCTTTAGAGCACAGGCGTCAGGTAGGTATGCTGTCCTTGTTCTATCGGTATTACAATGGAAGATGCTCTGAGGAACTAGCGTCATTGATCCCTTCGGCACCGGTGCGTAGTCGGGATACACGCCAAACGCGCGCCCAACATTTGTACACAGTTGACACTTGTCACATGAGAACGGGTCGCTTCTATGATTCGTTCTTAACACAATGTTTGCGGGGGGTTTTTTAATCAATCTACGCCGTAAAGCGGGCAATTTTTATCATGTTCGCGCGCAAAATTCCGTTTCATGTAAAATAGCTATAACTTCTGAACTATTGATCACATTTAAATAAAATTTTCAGTATTTTACCTTATTCAAATTTTTTTATTATGATCTGGTCACAAATTTTTATATTTTTGAAGAAACAATTACGATATATAAGTTTAAATTTAAAAAAAACTGCACTTTTGTCGTATTGTCTATTTAGTCATTTTATGCACATTCAACATAGCATATATATATTTTTAAATACACACCACTAAACACTAATATTGTTTGAAAGTATGAAATCGTTGGAAACAATTCCCTTCATGTAAAGGTACATCATAGACTTTACACATGTACCGGGTTTCGCTAAGTATTTTGTGTACCGCGCACACACGACATCGCTTTCGCAGATTCTTATTTTTACCAGGGCCTTCAATCTTTTCCAATATATGTTTTCGCATATCCATCGATAGTCTTCCTGGAGGATCAGATTTTGAAGATTTTTTTCGGATACCAGATGTTGATGGTGTTGGTTCCGGGTCTTGACTATTATCTGACGAAATCTGATCGGCCACCCAGTGCTCTGCGATTTCCTTAAAAAATTGTTTATATTTTATTTTCCTTTCTTTTACGGAGTTGTACACAACAAATGAGTTGAATAATGCACAATTTATTATATACATCGCTAGCCTTTTTGTCCATTTGGTAGTTTTTCGTAAAATAGAATAATACGAAAGATATTGGTCTGCTAGGTCAATGCCTTTCTTATATTTACTGTAATCGATTATCATTACCGTAGTCCATTTTATAGGGTATTTTTTATGAAAAAATATCCCTTTATTATGTAACAAATAAATTTTCAAGCACAGCACACAAATACTTTGTACGAAATTTTGAAAGCGGAATGTAGACAGAAAAGAAAATTGAGAACGTCTTGAACGAAACAATATCGCTTTAAAACTGAAGAAATATAAAGATTTAAAAAAAAACGAAACATTTATCTTACAGTTATTTTATTTCAAGTGCATGTTTTATGACCACAGTCGGCCGGCTACCCGACCCAATTCCACGAATTGCCAGGTACCTAGTACACGTGTCACGAGAGCTGACGCATAATTTTTACTTCACAGAGTAACCAACATCATACGTTACTCGTAATATATTGTTACTCTAAGTGTGCCTACAACGCATTTTGGCGTCTCCCGCGCTTTACCAATAGTGTACAAATACGAAAAACGCTTTTAAGCGTCTCCCGCTCTCTACCAACAGTACGCAAAAGACGCTTTTAAGCGTCTCCCGCAAACAATGTGTTAAGTTCAACAGCTCGGCTGTGGAACGAACTGCCGGCCTCTGTGTTTCCTCCCTCCTACAACATGGGACTCTTCAAGACCCATGTTCACTCCTTCCTCTCCACAAAAAGACCCTCCACACAGCATCCCCAAAGATGACATAGGCCCTGAGGGAAATTATTTTCTTCAGGGCCTCCTGTGTGGAGTAAATATAAAAAAAAAAAAAAAAAAAAAAAAAAAGGTGGAGGTAAAGATATTATGTATAAGCTTAGGGTAAATCTAGTGATATTCGCAAACACCCCGCCCAAAATGGCAACGGTTGTGTAAAACCCAACCCGGATGTTGTTATTTAGCGGATAGGGACTGGGTAAGTGTTTTTATTTCCAATTCAATTCAACCAAATTCCCAGATGGACTTGGAACGCGTGAAGCTGATATTTGCCGACTGACAGTTACTACTAATCCACTTTAATATGTACATAAAACCAACATGTCAACTTTCAGGATTCCCCGACAATATCAATATAATTACCCTCAAGCCTTACCCCATTCCCAAATTTACCCCTCGAGTAAACTTCATAGTTGGGTAATGTCTGATAGCGTCGCTGCAAATCCGTATCACACAAATACGGACTAGACAGAAGGATTTTTTTCTCACGCTATCACGTGAGAGGGGTTGCCAACGTGGACGAATCAGGCCAACGAAGCGCTGGAGAACTACTCCCTCTAACGGGGCCGTGTAGAGTCAAGGGCGCGAAAGTGGAATGAAAATTATGAAGCCAACTGGTAATGAACGAGAACACGGCCTGCAGTTGGGGCGTTTAGGATGAAGGCACTTTGGACGTCTGTGAAAATCCACGTGGAGGGCGGCGGCGTGAGATGACGTGGGGATAAGTCCGCAGCACTATCACATTATCCAATGTGATAGTGCTGCGTGATTTGACGGCCGGCGTGGTCTAGTGGTATACGCTTTTGACTACAGATCCGAAGGTCGCGGGTTCGAACCCGGCGTGCGCAAATAAATTTTATTTGATTGATTTGTGTTATTTCACAATTAATTAATTAAAATAATATATAGTATATTTGCGGCACGTTCCAGAGTGGAAGATACTACCAGTATCGCCCTGGTGTAAGACCACCATTCAGAATTGAAACGTTGCTTGAAATGGCTTTAGCCGTGTTTGGTGACCAGATCTGAATAGCCAGGTACTTCCCCACCTTCCTCTTCCCCATCTCCCTCCCCTCCCCAATACCCTCAGCCTCACAACATACCCCAATTGGGGATGCCATAGTCTCACTGGCTCCAGACGGGAGCAGTTGGGACTCTTGTGCGGTAATACTGTAAAAAAAAAAAAAAAAAAAAAAAAAATGTCGACCGAGAGGCTGATGTAAGCCAACTGGAACGCTCCCTTGGCGGAATTACAGCAGCTTCTTTGAGGTGAACTGTAGGTCTGACGGCACGTGGGAGTTTGAGCTTCATCAGGCAAAACCTACACGACACACTTATCGCGTTAGTATCATGATATGGGATGCAATTACCTTCCCCATCTAGACTCAGTAAAGTAGCTCGTCCGGAGGAATGGGCGTTGGAGCGATTTCGGAAGTGGCGTGATGACTTAATTCGCTTTCTCTTGGACGTGAATGGATCCGACAGGTCAGGGTACCTTTATGAAATGTGTCGCCAGCTGTGGGGTATAGTCTAGCCACGTCGGAGTCAGCGTTTGATTTCTGATCACCATCCACCGTTCTCGTATTTGGTCAGCGGAGGAGCCAACGTAATTTGCAAAAAAAAAACATTTCGATCACATAGTTTACCCTTCCTCTTCCCCCCCCCCCTCTCATCCCTTCCCTATAAAAGATTAAGTGTCGAATAACAAAATTAAAATATGTAAAACAGAATGAAGGCGACCCCGGAGCTGAGATGACGAAAACCGTCGCACTATGCATGTCAACACCATACTATACTAATTTATGCAATAACGAAACTATTTCATGTCCTCGGATTTATTAAAGGTAGGAAAGAGCTTAAAAGGAAAGGTTTACAAGCGATTACCACTGTATAAGAGTTGGGCGTACTGCAGGTGACAGGAGTAGGCTAAACACGCGGTCTTGTAAGAAAGTTTTAAAAATTTCAATAGTAAAGGGATCATTCACTCTAATTTAAACGAACCAGGATTACCACAAATATATGCATTAATAGCCCGTTCATATCTCATATGAATTTCAAAACCAAAAAATACACAACGCTGAAAAAGGGGCATTATTGCGAATTAAATCTTAAGATCTTCTGCCGTATGTTCCATACGGGGGTCGAAAGCTAGGGTTTCTTCTTAAGGTAGTCCTCTAAGGGCGCCACCAACAGCTTAGGAAAATCGAAGGGCAATGACCAGGATGCTACAACATTTTGCAGATCAGACAGGAGAAATAACCATTATTTCAATGTAGGTATAAATGTAGAAGGATGGAACCATTACAACACAGAACTAAAATTACTGGTAATGAAAAAACCACACATTTATTAGACTAAGCTAAAAACATTTTCTTCACCTCTTTTTTTTCGTTTTATATAAAAAACAGTTAATCAAAAATGCACGTTATAAATTTTCTCAAATTGCGGTCGGAAGGAATCTTTGGTTACAAAGATGACACAGTTTAACCCCTCCAGCGTTTGAGGGTCATATATGACCACGCGTCAATAATTTATAAAAAAAAAAAAAAAATTTATCATACGGAAACACATAGTTTTTTATGTTAGAAAGAAAAATAATTAATATTTTTAGTTTGCGTCAAATATTTATACTGGAATCCATTATTAACATCCTAAAAATAGCCAAAATGAATAATTCATAATTCGCGCCGCTATCGTAACAATCGTCTTAACTGTAATTTTTATATTTTTTATTATATGAACGAGATAAAAGTGAAGGTACAGTTTACTAACAAATTCTCCAAACAAAACGAATATGTTTTCGAAATATCGATTTCTCTCAATTTTTCTATGACTGGAGCAAAAAATTAAGTTACAATGGAGTTCACGTTTTTGACAAAAATTTTCACGTTTGATATTAAAATTTTATTATTTAGAAATGGCAATGTTTAGTTTAAATGCATACACTGGAAAGATAATTTTATTTAGTTTCTAAAACGGTATTTTTTTATGGAAAATTAAAAATTAAGATGTATATAGCGCATTTGAAGTACACAGAAAACATTGCAAGCTGAAAAAATGTGATAAAAGTACTGAAGGGTATATTCTGTTGATAATTTCTAGATTTTAATGTAAATTGTTGTGTTTTCTTTTTCTAACACCATTACGTTCATATTTCTCAATATCACAGTTAAGGAGACACGACCATTTACATGAGACCATATAAGCAGCTCCGAACAGCGAAAAATTGTCTATACGGATAATAATCTTTGAGAGCTACTAAAGCATTTATCGAGAGATTTTTGTTCTATTTTAAACGAATCGTGTTTTAGTAAATACTTTGCACAATTTGCGCATATTTACTGTCGTTTTTTTTAATATTAACGTGTTCCCTCTAACATTCATATTTACAAATCCCCTTTTCAAACCATCTTCTTTTTCTTTTTGAACGCTTACTACGGAGCCTTAATAGAAAATTAAAAGTCAAGTAAAAGAGTCAAATTACAAATTGCTTAAAATGGAAAGTACCTTATGTAACTAACCTGAAACCGATAATTGGGAGATTTCGTTTAAGCCAAAGTAACGAACCGTTATCTGACTTTCTCGTTAAATTTAAACCTCTTCGTTAATTCAAAATAATCTGTGTATTTATTATCAAAGCCTTTAGTGGCAATTGAATCAGATGGGAATGATCTAATTACAGCAAATTGCCAGTGGTTTAGTCGTGTCCATATAGCCTACGTTCTGTCGCCACAGGAGTCTTAATAAATCGACTCCCCGTCTAATTTTTTTTATCCAATTTTCGCAGTCGGCGACAGTGGAGAGAAATTTCATGGGACATTAGCCTGAAAAAGTGTCGACAGATTACCGCAATATCGTTGGCGGCTAAGCCTGGCTTAGCTAAGCCATTCAGCTGTAAATTACACTAGGTTTGCCCTTTCGCTACGAAAATGGAATACAATTTCAACCAGCCGGCACTACCAATTGCTGTTAAGCAATCTGCTACCCTACTCAAGAAGTCTTGTATATGACTAGCAGATTCTAAAAGCGGTCGTTTATAAATTTAAAATATGCCCAACAATTGAATTTGGGAGCCACCTTTGCGCCGGAGCCCCACAATACTAAATAAATCTTCTTGATTCAGTGCGAACGAGGGCGATCCGACTTATTGACAAGCCATTGTTAAAAGAAAGAAAGAAAGAAATGTGAGCTTGCTGAGTCTGTTCAAAAGGTATTTTAATCCTGCTCTAAGGAGCTGGCAGCTGATCCCCGGTCCACCTGTGCACGTGCATGAAACTCGCCGTACACGAACAGAACACCCGTTTGATAGTTGATGTTGACTTCATATATGATCCTTGTATCTTCAAGATTCGTACAGTTCCTGCCTTAACAAGCCTCGTAACGCTGCCCAAACGGATGGTGACATAGTCTCCCTGCCTTTACACTTCACTGTCAGGGTGCTCTTGTCAGGTGTACATAAAAAAAGCCGCATAAAAATAAATAAGATTTTTTCATTTATTAAGTAAATTTGCGATAAGTTTTTCTGACCAAAAAATTAAAATTTATGAGACTTTTAAGCAAAATATACTTAACGTAAACGTTTTCTTACTTCATGTTCACAATGTGACAGACAGAATTGCTAGGATGCTAAGGAAAAAAGCATCAAAAGTGTCTTCGGAACCACAACTAAAATACAGGTCTTACTAAAGCCTGCAAAAACTAAGTTTCCTCTGGAAAAAGATGGAGTTTACAAACTCAGCTGTTCCGGATGTGACAAGGTTTATGTAGGTCAGACAGAACGGACAATCTCCAAAAAGATATCTGAACACTGCGGAGCTTGTAAACTCGGTCACCCTGACAAATCGGCAATTGCCGAGCATTTAATTGAAACTGGGCATTACTTTGGATTTGTTCCTGGGTAGACCCAAATCTCATAGAGAATGGCTGATTACGGAGGCAATCGAAATACACAAAAATCCCGTTAATATTAATAGAGACGATGGAGCTAAGCTCAATAGTTCTTGGTATCCGGTAATTGACGGCTACACCAGAAATAAACTTAGAAAACTACTTTTAAATTATACGTTAATGTCAGCTTTTAGAGGGTTGGAGCTGGCAACACAGTATCGCATCTTCATACAGAAACACACATTTCACCACAACCTTAGATTACACATCTGCACTGATGTTGGACACTGCAATGCTGTCCGAAACGTTGGCTAAAGAAAGAGATACAACACGGTATAATACCCCAAAAACAAATCACTATAAAAATATACGTAGTGTCCGTGTCACTTTCGTGATACATAAAAATATTTTATCGAAATATTTTAATATCTACAAGGGCTTACTTACAGTAACGGGGCTAAACGATTAGACTTCTGTCTGATACTAGTTACTACAAAAATTATTCTTCTCTTGGGCATAAAAACATCCAACAGATATAAAAACCTAATTTATCTCATCCCAAAACCTACCTATTGATGTCTCAATCAATGGCTATCATCGATTACAAGACCTATATTGCTTACTTCGGATGTGACATCATGAATCGTTCGCCTTCCTAGTGTGCGTTAAGTAGGACAAAATTTATTCAGCAGAATTTTAATAAAAATTCCTTTGTCCCACCATCTTCAAAGCAGCTCGCCATATACGAAACCTTAATTATTTAAAATATGCTCGTATCGTTGAAAATATCGGGAAAAGTTTTCCGTCAAAAGATTAATTTAAAAATTTGAAAAAGAAATACAAGTTTCAAAAACTTTCAGCAGTCAAATCGAGGATATTATAAGTTCAAATGTTTCTTATTTGCTTAATATCGATGTCACCAATGCTACTGAGTGTAATTAATATATTTTTGTCAGAGTAATATTCTAGTAGTCTTTCTGGTCCAAGTAACTTTTATTTTTTTTTTAGAAAATATTTTTCGAATACAAAGTAAAGCAGTTTATTCACAGTCGTTCTCACTAGGTATTCCTGTCATGGGAAGGACATACATCATGATTTTGTAATAATTAGGTGTGTTGATTCCAAATTAAAAATATTTTTTTAAATCTTCATATTTGTTGTCTGTAAGTTGTGTTGATGTGACTTAATAATTTCAATGATTCCATCAACTTCATGTTTGTTGTCTGTAAGTTGTGTTGATGTGACTTAATAATTTTAATGATTCCATCAACTTCATATTTGTTGTCTGTAAGTTGTGTTGATGTGACTTAATAATTTCAATGATTCCATCAACTTCATGTTTGTTGTCTGTAAGTTGTGTTGATGTGACTTAATAATTTCAATGATTTCATCAACTTCATGTTTGTTGTCTGTAAGTTGTGTTGATGTGACTTAATAATTTTAATGATTCCATCAACTTCATATTTTTTGTCTGTAAGTTGTGTTGATGTGACTTAATAATTTCAATGATTCCATCAACTTCATGTTTGCTGTCTGTAAGTTGTGTTGATGTTACTTCATAATTTTAATGATTTCCTCATCTTCATATTTAGTTCGCCATATTTTAATATCGTTTTATAACTATTTTTATTTCCATGATGTTTTTAATTTCATTTGGAAGGGTATCATATAGGTTTGTGACATGGAAACTATGGTTTTTATGGCCAAAAGACGTATTTAAATTAGGGATGTTCAATCGTTCAGTGCATTTGAGGTTTTCGTCCTTGTTGTGTAGGTGTTGGTGAGAAGGTAACGCATTGTTTCCTTTAAATTTGAGTAGAGCACTTTTTTTAGTAAAGTTTTATAATACTGAAAACATAAATATTTAAAAAAAAATCTTTTGATGGAGTTCCCATGGGTACTTTCAGGAAATTTTTTTTTACTACTTCTTGTCTTTTTTACGAGCTGCTTCATGTGGTCGTTTGAGCCAGAACCCCATCCAGTATTTCCATTTTGTAAATGATTTAGAAATATGAAGTAGATTGTCTGTGGCGGACGGGCCGACACCGGCGCCAGGCGTTTATTTATTTTTAAACAAATCTACAGTTTCATTCCGAGATTGATGAAATTTTGCAATCTCGACCTTCAAAACAAGAAGAAGGTTATGGTTAAAGTTTGATCTTGAAAAACTCTTTGTAATGCAAATACAACGTTGGGAACTCCAGCTAGTAAATCAGTATGTCTAAAGCCGCTAAAACATAAAATCGGTAAGCTCTGGCGTCATCAAAATTACACACCATTTACTGTGTGAAATGTCAACGCAATTTTTTTCTGCTCTTCACGCTGTTTTCTTCAGTAGCTATGAAGCTTTGAAATATCAATTTACCGGTCCCGTAATTACAAGGTATTGTTTGTTCCATATTTTTTAATGCTCCAAATTTAACGCTGAAATTGAGTGACGCCAAATAGTTAACAAGAGAATCGAAAAAATAATATTTATTCACTTTATGGAGGTCAAATAAATACAATTAACAAGATACAGTATATTGAATATGTTATGTTCACTGGCATTTACTGAACTGTGCCTTGTAGTAAATTAATTTTCTGGAATACCTGCCGAGTTGTCCAACTGAATGTCAAATGTATTATATATTATATTATATTAAATTTGATTAAGCTGAGAATTTATACGAAATGTTTAAAACACACATGTAAAAGGAATAAATATATGTAACTTACGAGTTACATTGAACTTGAGAAGGATTCAAAGGGAGGCATTTAATTGAATACATTATGCCGGTCGACAAAATGATACCAAATGGGAATCAGCTATAAATCCTGATAATATCAAATATTAAAAATTTGCTTTAAATCTAATCACTTTACTTTTTTTATGCACGTAAGTTATTACTATTTAAAAACATAAACGTTTGAAAGAAATTGTGAACTAGCTTAAATTAATTTGGACAAAAAAGCATACCAAATTCAGTCGTCGACTTGCAAAACCCACTCTGGAGTTTTTTTGGAATTCGGTAGATGTCATGAAAAAAAATTTGAATATGCTTTTTTATGCATAACATAATCTGATTATTGTCATAATGACTGTACAGATTAGGATTATTGTAAACGGAAGTGGCGCCCTCTGTTATTTGAAAAAGGAACCGCTGACGTTTTTAATGTTAAATTTCAAGAGCGGGTTTACAAGTTGACGATTCATATGTACTGTTAGTAATTCAGCCATTAAATTAGTATTATAATCATACATTAATATGTCGTATAAGTAGTTTGTAGACTTCGCATCAAATAAAATTTGTTTCTAATGTTTCTCTTAATTAATTAATTAATAAATCAAAACCAAAATTTCCGCGGAAGTCACATGATTTGTAAATGTTAGTTACTCATAATGTAACATTTCTTTTTTTTTATTTCAAATAAGGAATTATACAATTTGTATAAAAAAATCACAATCCCAATGACAATTTTTTCCAATTTTCTTCAGGTAATTTGAAATAATGGGAATAATTAAGTCCGAATAAACACAAAGATTTCCAATTTTAATCACTAAAACGGAAAACGGCCAGCACAGTGAAACAGAAAACACCCGCACAAAAAAATTACAAAAAGTGGAAATGTAAAACAGTCGAGTAAAAACTGTACGCTACGGTCAGTCAAATACACGTAGGTACATTATATAAATATTATGAAATTGATATGAAATACTCGTGACAGACAAATTTATTGAAGGCAATGTGTTTCGTACTGACGATTTGGTACTTGGAATGGACTATATTTTAACGAAAAGAAAAGATCAAACTATCGTGTGTATTCCTCAAAAGGAATATTAGGAGTGAGGAAAAATATTCGTTTACCTTGTGAATGATGTTTGTTCTGATGGTTTCTGGAAGATTCCGTTAGCAGTGTAGTTCATAAATGTACATCTTATAAGCAACGTTAATGTTAGAGATTTCCACAATACTAACTATTTTGCAATCACCACACGAAACTGTTTAATATATTCAGCCTGGGGATGATAATTTGCACATTTAACGGCCTTTTTATCAGAAAAATTGTTACTCGAAGCGAAAGTAACATACAGTTTCAACGATAACCAAAATTCAAACATTAAACAAAATTACACTTTAGTCGGTCTTCTATTTTCAAATAGTCTTTCTTATAAGGTAAGACCTTTAGGAAAGGAACAATAAAAAAGGGAAAGGCAATTTGAGTAGGAACTGGAATTTGGAAAAATCATAATACTGTTTCAATATTTTTGCTGACTTGAAATTTCAATAAAAAAATCTTAATGATGCATTTGCTAGTTCAGAATTGCTTGAATTGATAAGCTTTCGGATTCCATTACATAATACCGGAATTTCGGACAGAAATTCTTGTATTAACTACCATATGTATTCCTCATTGCCCAGAATACCTATGGAGGGAAATAATTATACCGAGTCAGTGGACATCTTTAATCTATCACTTAACATATTCAAAAGATTGTTACTGAGACAGTTTAGTTATGTATGATAAATATGTACTTTAATAATTATAATTATTACTATTTATATGTAAAAGCCCTTAAAATGGCGTTAATAAAGTAAAGTAATAATAAATATTAAACACAATAATTTCTGTAGAATGCTAGTGAAATATAATAGTATATTATTATATACGCTTGAAAAAGTTAAGCCTATTCCGTTTCCGTTAATAATATTTTTGATTATCGTTGTAGAACAAATATAGTTACTGTAGAAATTCATGTGTATTTATGTACATGTGTAGCTTTCGATCGGAAAAATAATATGTACCTCTCTCTGCAATTTCTGTTCATCCGAACTGCATTCTGATATCATCTCTCTGAATGCCAAGCACAAAAGGTTTCGAAGATTGGAAATTTTTACGGAATCGACAGTTAATACAGTTTAAATTGGAAGTAAAATATAAGAGATGATTTCAAAATGGCACAATTGAAAAAGTAGAAGGTCGAATGTCAAACGTTTACTACACCAAATCAATTAACAAGATTACTTACAACAACAACAAAAAAACTCACCCCTTCTCATAATTGTTTAAGAAAGTGTTAAATTTGAACCTAAGACAAACAATAATGATAATGAAACAGTTTCAACCTTTTTTCCATTACAATTTCAGCCTTTTATAGCCATCTTCAGACTGGTACAATTATTCCTTTAATTATGGTTTATACAAATAACATATGTGAGAGGTGTAGGTTCACAGGGATGGTATACGATGATTTTATTACGAATACATGATTTTTTCGATTATTATTATTTGACCACGTTTGCCAAGCGATTTTTATGCATATTACTTATACTCGTGGTGATACAAGGCACATTAAGAATATACACATTTTTTGCTTAAGTATTCCTCGTATGCTGTGTGCTCTTGATAGAATTATAGTATATGATTGTGAATCAGTCAATGTATTATTTATCCACCTAATCTCTTCATTGTACTCAATTTCACTTAATATTTTATATTATCATTACCAGAACATATTCGGTTCTAATCTTCAACTAATATCAAATCCTTCTCCAAATATTTGATAATATTCCTATCCAAACTAAATTTTCCTAACAATAATCCATCTATCAAAAAGACACAATTATCTTATTAACCAACTATAGACATAAATAAAATGGTACCTGAAAGTCTTTTTCTACCCATTGTAACATGTTACATTACCATTATCTTAATATAACTTTATTATTTATTGTTATTAAGTTTAATTTGTAGAACTCCATTTTATTTTTTTATTTTTTATATATACAATAATATTATTATTGGGTTTATAAAAACAGTTTATTTTTAAACAAGTTCTGCTGTGTAATTATTATTACGCGTGACAGCTGTTTCGCCCTCTGTTTCGCACTCTTTCGGACAGTTTGATAATGCCTTCAGAGGGCGAAACAGCTGTCACGCGTAATAATAATTACACAGCAGAACTTGTTTAAAAATAAACTGTTTTTATAAACCCAATAATAATATTATTGTATATATAAAAAATAAAAAAATAACTTTATTACATTACCTTAAGATAATAATACACATATTTTTCGTTAAACAAAGAATTATCCGACCATTTTTTCGCTAGCGTAATTTCGCACAGCCTTTTCTCTCCAAGCATAAAGCTTAACGCCTCGGATATTTTTGTGCCTTTTAATAAACAGTGCATCGATAGCAGTGTAGTAGTTTTTTGTCTCCTTTACGGCACAAACTGAAACGGAAAATGGAGACTGAGACGGAAAAGAAATACACTATTACGGTGCGATATATGATTTAAGCAGTATTTGAAAGTAGCAACACCACACTTTGTATTTGCATCTGAAAGTTTAACATAGACATTTACCAAAGTCATTGACCGTCACGACTAGCAAATTTGCGAAGGATTTGTAAAAACTTGTAAATTTTTAAAATTATATTTTCACAAAACGAAAAATCTATCATGACAATTATCTTTATAATTAGTGTGTGATTTTTTTAGTATAGAGTAATGTGGAATTTTTAGGTTTTACAAAAAAAACAATCGAAAAGCAAAATATAAATTTAAAAAAATATATCTCCTTTTCTGAAATTTTTATATAAATATACTTAAAATTATAATCTGAAAGGATCAGCGAATTTATTTGAAAATTTAATGTCAGCCGAGAATATTTCTAAATAAATTATGAATCCTAAGGTATTTGACGACAAGATCTGAAAATAAGTTAAGAATAATATTCCCAGAATGGCAGCTGTGAAGAATAATGCATCATTTTTATAGAAAAATTTTGGTAAGCGCAGCACGACATTCACTCCTCGGTACAGCAAGAAAACTCATTTATAATCCAGGCTTACTCGGAGCTGAAATTTTTCTCAATGTTATTGGTATGAAAATTTGTTTTGTAGTCTTCCTATAAGGACATTGCCGATACGTTTATAATAATAATTGGATAATTTATATAGCACCGGTTTTGGGATTTCCTAGGCTCTATCTAATTTTATTATTTACAATCGGATATAAAACACGTCGGGTCACTTTATTTAAACACACTTTCATTATAAAGTTTCAGCTTGGAGAAGATACGACTTAACGCGCAGAGGAAACTGTGTTAAAAACAATGGTCATTGGATATTTAAAATCTTGCTATTTTACCCTCTACGACAACAAAAGTAGAGTTAATATTTACTTAAAATGACTGGAACTTGGGAATTAAGTTGGGACTCTATTGTATTTGATTTTTCTTCATATGAACTTAAAAAGCTTAGAAATTCTTAGCTGTTTACATTTTTTACACGCTTAGTCGCGGAATGTGAAGGTGAAGCTTTGTGACTTTATAAATATGTCAGAAAAGGTGAGATTTAAGTTAAGCTCTAAATTCTGACGAGTCTTTGCATTGATTATTCATAAATCGAATTACAGTTCATTCCAGACTTTACGTCCTGACTGGTATGCACTTTGTTGTAAAAAATTGTATTTAAGAGACAAGAATGTAAAAATCACAAAATGGTATAATATTTAAACCAAGAAAACTAACGCACGTACAAAATTAAGGTTTAAGATAAGTAACGTTTAACAGCTGTCATTAGAAAAAATGTTCGTCAAAAACCATCGAAAATATAAATCTCCCTCTTTTTAAGAATCAAAATTTCATATTTAAAAGGAAGATACCAAAAATAAAAATTAAAACCTTTAAATATTTTCGAAGGAAGCAAATACTTTGGGGTGTGACATATTGAATGAAAAAAACATACACTTAGTAAGACACCACTTTATTTTTGAATTAATAACAATAGCCAACCGGGTTTCGCTTGTCCCAAGCTTCATCAGGACTAAATATCAACTAAAGCAAATTAGATACAGGCACATATAAATATAGGTAAATGAAAACAATGAGTGAAAGAGATACAAAACAGATAGAAAGAGATGCAAATAGAAAATGTGGAGACAAATTATTAAGGATGATGAGGAGGGTGGGGGGGAAGGAAATAACAGTTTCAGCGGCGGAATAAATTTAATATGGGACTATCAGATAAATTAATTTGGTTATTTATTATATTTAAATTATTATTAACTGCTTTTTTTATTTCAAGGGCTTCTAAGTTGTTTAATCTAATTCCAGATCCATTTTTATGCAATATTTTAGTTCCCGAGATTTTATCGAATGAATGATTAGATTCTATTAAATGATTCGCGAATTCTGAAAAGGCATTATTGTTTAAACATCGTAAATGTTCTTTTACTCTTAAGTTGACATTCCGGGCCGTTTTTCCGATATAAAAAGCAGAACAATCATTACAATTAAGTTTATATATGCCCGAGTGGCTTAGTTTGTCGTCTTTATCTTTTTTTTTTTAAAAACTTCCGATTTAGTTGTCCGGGTTAAGTCTTCCCCAAAGGAAAAACTTAACCCTTCCACTCACTTTTCCACAAATGATCAGCTAGTCAATCAACACTATGTAAGTGCATTATATAAGTAAAATAAATACAAAACAATACAAGAACAACAACACGTCAAATCACCAGATATCAAATGGGAAAAAAAAATTCACCGTCTCCAGATATTTTCATATCAGAGGGTTCGGCTCGGTAGAACTTCTAACAGGGCCTATAAATCCTACTGATCCCTCAACATAAATATTTAAAAAATCTTTTGTTATCCTACATGTATTCAAAATGACCGACTTTTGCATCTTTATATATAAATTTTTTGATAGATCTAATACGCCTAAATTTTTAATTAGAGAGCTAGGTATAATGCCAGTAGCCGAAATAACGAATGGTAATATTTTTATAGTCTGAGAATGCCAAATTCTTTTTATTTCATTTCCCAAATCTGTGTATTTTCTTATTTTTTCACTAACAGATTTTTGAATATTACAGGAATTTGGAATAGCAACATCAATGATATAAGTTATTTTTTTAATTTTGTCATGTAAAACTATATCGGGTCTATTATGACTAATCGCTCGGTCTGTTAGTATAGTTTTATCATAATATATTTTATAAAATTCGTTTTCTAAAAATGAATTTGGTTCGTATTCATAATATGGTACTACATTACGGCAGTCAATCAAGTTATGTTTAATTACCAAATTTTGGTGAATTATTTTTAAAACTTGATTGTGCCTAAATGTATACTCGGACGGTGCTAATATAGAACATCCCGATATAATATGTTCTATAGTTTCTGGAAAAGCCAAACATTTTCTACACAAATCATCAATTTGATTTGTATCTTTGATTATATGCTTTCTATAATTTTTAGTATTAATGACTCTATCCTGAATTGCAAGCATAAATCCTTCTATTTCTGCGCTCAACTCTCCAATACTCAACCATTTGTTTGACTTAATTTTGTCAACATACGTTTGGTTGAGATAATTGAAGTGTTTTGCGTGTAAAATTTTATTTGACCAGGAATCTAATAATTCCTGGTTGGGATTTATAAAAATGTTGGCATTCTCACCGTATAAATTTAAAGGTGTAATATTTCTATCTGCCTTGCAAATTATTTTGTGCATTTCTGAGCTATGAGCTTTCCTATGGAAAAAAGTTCTTAGCATTTCTACCTGATTATGTTTCAAAAAAGTTATTTTGACTATACCTCTACCTCCTAAATTTCTAGGTAAATTAACTCGTTCTATAGCTGAATTTGGATGATGGCAATTAAACTTTGTTAGCGTAGTTCTAATTAATCTTTCTAAGTTATCTAAATCTGTATTAGACCATTTAATTATGCCAAATGAGTACGTTAATAGAGGTATTGCCCAAGTATTTATTGCTTTTACTAAATTTTTAGCAGATAGATTGCATTTTAAAATTTTCCTTATCCTAGTTTGAAATTTAATCCTAATATCATTTTTAATACTACTATGGTCTAATCTATTTGATTGTGGGTATCCTAAATACTTATAAACCTCATCCCTTTTCATACTAGTAATTTGGAAATTTCTAAATATACTCTCGTCCCCATCTACAATTTTGCCTTTCTCTATATGGATCGTTCTACATTTATCTAAACCAAATGTCATTTTGATATCATCTGAAAAGTTTTTAACTACCTCGATCATTTTCTCTAAATTTTGTTCAGAATTCGAAAATAATTTTATATCATCCATAAATAATAAATGCGAAATTGTACTACTCTCCCTTGTATTACCCTTAACTTTTATTCCAAACTTGCTTTTAATTAACATTTTAGATAGAGGATTCAATGCTAAGCAAAACCAAAGAGGACTCAATGAGTCTCCTTGAAAAATCCCTCTTTTAATTGAAATGCCCGGTATTACTATTTTCTTACCTTTTAAATTGATAAGTAAATTGGTATTCCAAAAGGACATAATGTTTTTCAAAAAGCTAATAATAATGGGGTTAATTTTATATATTTTTAATACTTTGATCAGCCACGAGTGCGGGACACTATCGAAAGCCTTTTGGTAGTATTAATTAAGTATTTACCTAAATTATTATTAGTGTAAAAAGACGAGATAAATCATTAGCTAATATAGAGATAAAACATTCCAATGGCGTAGAGTTCTGTATACAAATAACTTTTCTTCTTTAAGCGTTAAAAAATTCCCATCTGAAATAAAACCCGCTTTTTACACTAATAATAATTTAGGTAAATACTTAATTAATACTAAAGATAAAGACGACAAACTAAGCCACTCGGGCATATATAAACTTAATTGTAATGATTGTTCTGCTTTTTATATCGGAAAAACGGCCCGGAATGTCAACTTAAGAGTAAAAGAACATTTACGATGTTTAAACAATAATGCCTTTTCAGAATTCGCGAATCATTTAATAGAATCTAATCATTCATTCGATAAAATCTCGGGAACTAAAATATTGCATAAAAATGGATCTGGAATTAGATTAAACAACTTAGAAGCCCTTGAAATAAAAAAGCAGTTAATAATAATTTAAATATAATAAATAACCAAATTAATTTATCTGATAGTCCCATATTAAATTTATTCCGCCGCTGAAACTGTTATTTCCTTCCCCCCCACCCTCCTCATCATCCTTAATAATTTGTCTCCACATTTTCTATTTGCATCTCTTTCTATCTGTTTTGTATCTCTTTCACTCATTGTTTTCATTTACCTATATTTATATGTGCCTGTATCTAATTTGCTTTAGTTGATATTTAGTCCTGATGAAGCTTGGGACAAGCGAAACCCGGTTGGCTATTGTTATTAATTCAAAAACCTTTAAAACCTATGTGATGTATGGAGTATTATGGTGGGTGAAGGTCGTAGAATAATAATACTCTTAGGTGATCTATGTACTGGTATTTATTTGGGAGCTGCTTTTAACAAAAGTCGATGCATAAAGCTTTTAACAATACTAGTATGCATCGCCTTTTATAGCATCTCGCAAGCATGCTATCTCGCTTGCACTTACACACATTCATACAGACATCACAACCTCCAATTTGTGTAGGCTTTCAAATTCAAAAAATTAAGTTTCTACTGACATTAAGTTGACGTTGAACCGTTCAATGCGGTGAACTCCCGATCTAGACGTTTAAATATATTTGGGCCGTGCTAGTCTTATTTCATTTCATTGTTGGTATCTTTCTTTCTTCTCTTTCTCTATTTATATTTTATTTTGCTTATTATTATTTGTGATAATTTACCACTAGCATCTCCACCTAGTAACAACTTAACCTTGATTTAAGTGTTCACATTACACATTCTGAGAACATTTTAAATTGGAGTGTTAATATATATCCATATCCCAATGGCAACTTCATTAATGTAATTCTTGTTAACACTCTGTAAATGTTTCAAACAATAAATACATTGCTATTACAAACAGTGCTGAAGAAATTGTGTTCGTTATTTTTTTCATTACTCAAATTTGTGTTCATGTTTTCAAATATATCGTCAGACGATTAACTTGAAAAGCATTCACGCCAATTACAAAATCGATGCCCTGAACACATTTTACACACGAAACATTTTACCTTACTCTTAAAGAATTTTATGGGCGATATTGGTCTGAGTGTAACTTGAACGCAGTGCCGGATCTGCTTTAAATGCAGATCAAAATTTTGCGCTTTAATTTAATTTTATAATATGAATGTATTTATTAATGATATCTAAAAAATGCGTAACGAACGATACGATTCGGGAGGAGGATGTGGGTACCGCCGCCCCGGGAACAATTAATTTATTTACCAACATCTCAGCCAGATGGTCACCACAAGTGGTTCGGTTACGTTTTGGTCACGCAGGGGTGCTCGTGTTCACGGGGTGAGGATTTTCTAGATCTTGAAGAGACTGGTTGATTGTATCTGATTTTTTTATTCATCAATGCATATAGAGTTAGCCTTATTTAAGTTATTTTCTGCAAGTAGAGATAGTTTATTTGGCGGTTAAATTCCCTACCTATCAAAATGAATAATCATCACTTAACCTCAATAATAATAACATATTCATATTTGGTTTTACATAAAATAATTTTAATTAATTGTGTTTTATTTTATCATGTGTAGTGTTTAAAAGCTCTTTACACTATTGCGTAAATGTTATAAAGAAAATAATAAGAAATCACGGTCATTTTTTTAATATAAACGTTCAATTTCTTACTTAAATAACAGTATTTTTTACAAATGTCAATTTCGTATTTAAATAATATATATTTAATAGTTATAGCCATCCAAAACGTTCGAAATCTGACGGGGTACGCGTGACGTCATTTGTACCTCGGTTATATAGTAATGTCAATCCTACTCGGGTCGATACGAAAAAAAAACATGAATTCTTTTAAAACAATTTGCAAGCCGCATTAGTGACCCGTGTGCAAGTTGCAGCGCAATTTGGCATAAAATTGTCCGCATTCTTATTCTCGACCCGTGAGGTAAAGCAAGTTAACCAATAATGACCAATCACAGGGCATTTAAATGACGATTTATTAAATTTACGTATCTATGAAAATAGAAATGTAAATGTTGGTTTGTTCAAATCTTAAATCTCCGGAAGTTCTTCATCAATTGCTTTGAAATATTGACACAACTTTGCATTCGAATACACATGTGTTTTTATATACCTATATTATATGGATGTCTCCTGTGACAGGTACCGTAAAAGGTAAGGTAACGTAAAAGTAACTCACGCTATTGTTTCTCTATCTGCCCAGACTGACTGAGCCATAGAAACGCGTGGCGGGTTACAACTAGTAATTATATACAATAAAACTTTTGTATTCAGAATCAGCGTTTGTTGATCAATGCGATATGCATATATATTTTTTAAGGCGATGCACTACGTCGTGTAATATTTTAAATTGAGCCACTATCAATAACAACCCCACGTAGATGGCGATAAATTTTTAATTTCCTCTTAACACCATCCGCCTGTTTTGATTTATGCAAGAAAAAAACATGGCCAAAAAGTGCCTTTTATTTTATTTTGTGGATGTTCAGGCATAAATAGGCATTTTATAAATAACTTAATTTTCCACATTATACAATAAAATCATAACCGAAAATGGGTTTGTAAGTAGGAGATTTTGAACTTTAAAGCAGTTTTCATAGGCCTTATACATTATATTTTTCTGGGCTTATAAAAAGACTTATCTAAAAAATGCTCGATTATTTCAAAGGCCAAGATGTATTCTACTCGTAGTATTTAATTAAAGCATCTGAAACATTTCTAGGCGACCAAATTTCCAAACCAAAAACACATGATTTTGCATTACTACGTATGGCATCGCCTTAAGCCAAAATATTTTTCACTCGAGTTCCTTCTCGTCTTCAGCTCGTATCCTTATGTTTTGATTATATGTATTGTGATTTTAATTATTTGATAGCTTAATCTGTTTTTAAGTATATTATACCGTTATTGATCAATTTTCTATTGATTTAGAGTTTGACGCCATTTCCACTTAAAAAATTGTAGATCCGGCTCTGTTTAAATGTTGTGAAACCTATTTATTTTATTATTTGCCTTACAAAACAGTTTAACAGCTCTCGCAAGGAATGAGAATTAAGAATTTAAAACCCGGAGCATTCCGCAATATAAATTTGAATGTTCGCAGAGTTGAACCCATTACCAGTTCCTACGTAGCGAGCGCTTTAACGGCTGGTCCATAAGGCAACAGGGGATATTAGTACTCACATTCTCCGGCACATATTATTTTCATCGCTTAGTGAAATGTACTGAGACGTCTCGTCTACACAAAACTCTAGATATAAGATGTTGAATAAAATGCAGGTTTATGCAATGTTTTGCTCGTCACAGAGAAGCATGAGTTTGATGTTGAAGTTATTAAGAGAGATAACATACCATCTGCAAAGATTTAAAATTAGGAAATTGTATCAAATACCTAGGTGTAACTATTGACTGTCAACTCAAATGGACTTATCACGTAAAAAAAACAGTCACTAAACTGAGGCAACTAATTTACAAATTCAAACGCATGAGCAATATCGTTAACATAAGAACCATGAGGCTTGTTTATGATGCATTGGTACTTTCATCCATTTTCTATGGAATAATCGCCTGGTGAGGATATACAATAACCATGTGAAACCTCTAGAAATTATCAAGTCTATCATTAAGATAATGCACCAGAAGACCAAGACATATCCAAACGATCAATTGTTTCAGGAAACTGACATTATGGAACTAAGGCGGATCTACTGTGTCCAATGTCTTAACTTTATATACACTCGTCCTTATAATTTCTGTAAAAATCCTAATCGATCTAGCCAAACATATGCGTGAACACAGTGCCTCACTGTAAAACTAGGCTAGCCCAAAGACACATTAATTATATTGGCCCAATATTGTTTAATTCCTTGCCGTGTTCCACCAAGATGTGCCAAAACCTAAATTCGTATAAAATAAATGTCAAAAGCTGGGTAAAAAAGTATCTGGAAGTGAGAGATTTTTTTTCTATAATTTATACTACGAATATGATACCTTAAAATATGCCATTACCATCTACATTTAAAAAAAAGTTTACTTCCTCTAAACTGTTTTTTATTAAATACGCAAAAACTTCAGTAAAATCGTATTAATCAAACTATATGTACTATTATATATTTATATTTTCTTTATTCATATATCTTTTTTCATTTAAGCCATAGATAATGTAACTGTTTTGAATACATAACTTATAATGCCTACGCACAGGCTTCGCCTTTGTGGGATTTTTTTGTTACTGTCATGTGTTTTGTATATTTATATATGTACCTACCTATATGTATCAAAAAAATTGCCAATAAAAAAAATATATATCTATACCCAAAATGAATTGCCACGCAATTAGATGGTGGTTTGCCTCTAACTAGGCTTAGTCGGCATTTTGATTACGTATGTCCTCGTGCCTTATTTATTCTACCATTTACTTGCGCGTTATATTTTTTTAAGTTTATCCACTCGAACAACGTTTTAAATGCCTCTTCTAACGTTGAGACAGCATTTTTGTATACTCATTTTAAAATTTCATAGGAAATGGGATATTTTTATTTGGACTATCTACTGTAGTTAAAACCACCTTATTAGAAAATACATATATTCCGAAACTATCGACACATTTTTCAGAACATACGTTAAAAACTTAAGAAGAAGATAATACTAATAAATCTAAACAAACATGAATCAGAATCGAACCCAGGATCACTTGTACTACGGGACAGGAGATCCTAGGTTCGATATATTTTTATTTATTTTTCTGTATCTTGTTCTGTTTCATGTTTCGTTTTGATTTTTGCGTATCATCTTCTTCTTCAATTATTGAATTGATGGATATTACATTAAAAAATTAAAATATTCTGAAAAAAAAAAGATTTGTATTTTTTATGTAGTTTAAATAACTGCGAATTTTCAAGTATATAGCCATTGAAACTAAAAACTTACATAAGTATTCTATTAAAAGTTATAAAAGGATTATAAGTTACTTACCTCTAAGCGCTTTACCAGCTTGAACTTTACCAGCATAATGTCCTGAATGAATTTCCTAGAAGTATCGGAAACGTTTCCAAACATATATGAAAACATACTGGTGTGCATTTATAGCGTGCGTGCGGGATGTTAGTTCTTAAAAAGTGGTTTCTGATGAATCTGTACAAAATTGGTTTGGTGGCAATAATTAATATAAATATTTTTACTTCTTTTTCAGAGACAAATTACCAAACGACGTCAGTACGTGTAGCAACTACGCCTACCTAGAAGATATCTACGAAACAGTGTTAGCTAATGAATGTAAGTATACACTCCCTTCATTACTATGCTACTAGCCTCTCGAATTCACCCGCCCATATATCCCTATCTTCCTAAATACGGGGGTGCGTTCTACCCCTGTAGCTAACCGGAATATTTATTCACAAAATTAGTATTCCGCCTAAATAGTATTACGATACGTAGGAACTTTATCATTCCCGACACTCATTGACAGAATACATCAATACATATTTTGTTTACCGATATATATATCGGTAAACAAAAGTAATTGCACGACGTGGGAGAATGGTGAGCCAATTTGGATTAATAAATCGTATTATATCATAGAGGTTCAAGTTAAGGCGATGCACTACGTCGTGTAATATTTTAAATTGAGCCGCTATCAATAACAACCCTTACATAGTTGGCAATAAGGTTTAAATTCCCGCTTAACACCATCCGCCTGTTTTGATTTATGCATGAAAAAAACTTGGCCAAAAGGTGCCTTTTATTTTATTTTGTGGATGTTCAGGCATAAATATTTAAATTTTTTCCGATCATTTTATAAATAACTTAATTTGCCACATTATACAATAAAATTATCACCAAACACAGGTTCGTGAGAAGGAGATTTTGAACTTTAAAGCCGTTTTCATAGGTTTTATGCATTATTTTTTTCTGGGCTTATAAAAAAATTTATCTAAAAAATACTCGATTATTTCAAAGACCAAGATGTATTCTACTCGCAGTATTTAATAAAAGCATCTGAAACATTTCTAGGCGACCAAAATTTCAAACCAAAAACACATGATTTTGCATTACTACGCATGGCATCGCCTTAATGGACGATCCAATCAGGGAAAGGGGGAAAAACCAACTTGGATGGAGATAAATGAATCTGATAGTACACAGGCTACTTGCATTGTAATATCACTATTAGGTCCTTGAAATTAAAATCTGCTACTTATTATTAAAATTGCCTGCGAATCTCTGGTTGCGTAAGAAAATTAACTTCTTATCCCCATATATGCTATGTGTTATATTATGGTGTCTAAGCTGCTTTTCTGAACACGATACCAACACAAAAAATTATGATTTTCTCAAAATATATATTTATTTTTCACCAAATGTTTTTTGGCGACAAAAATCTAAATCCTTTCTTGTAACTCGTAGATGAATAATCAAATTTTATTTTGTGTCAAAAACTTCGTTCAAAAGAAAATTGAATTACTTTTAAATTTATAGCGACATGTGGTTAGGAAAATTTGATACCCAGGTGCTTTCTTGGTGAATACCAATGTGCAATGGCATTACAATATATCTAGACTTGCTTTTATCTCACAAACTCAAGATAAAATGTGGTAAGTAAGCAACACTCTTTATGTTTCCAGTAAATACAAATAGCTTGTATCTATTTCCCAAGGTTCCTCTTCCCATCTACTTCCCCTCTCCATTACCTTCAGATTCGAAACATACACCAGTTGGAAATGCCATAGTCTCACTGGCTCCAGACGGTTGGGAGCAGTCACAAAATTGAGAAAAAAAAGTTATTAAATAATAATTATTATAAGTTAAGAATTATCTGAACATATTTGAACATCTCCTACTACCGTAATTAGTATATATTTTTTATTGTGATTAATTCGTAGAATGCCATTTTCAAAATGTGGTTTTAGCCAACTTAGACAACTTATTAATATGATTCTATTTTATCCGTGGTTTTAGGCGACTTATTAATATTATTCTATTTTACTCCATCCCGATTAAAAATGATTTATTACTGGTTAAACCAATAAAATAATTGTGACAATAGATTTCATATTATGTAACAGCTGTAACAATAACAAAAACCAAAAAATACTTGCAGAACTTAAAAATTATATTATTAAATTTGATTCGTATTAAATTATTATTTTTTTTAATATACCATAATTATAAGCAAAAAATAATGTTTCTCGAGCAATGCTGGAGGACTCAGCTAGCAAAGGTTGAACCCACGACATGATCCCTTGGTGGGAATCTGACGCATTTGTCCCAATGGCTACAATTCAGTATTTTTATTTATTTATTTATTGGACAATTTATATAGCGCCGCTTTTGTGAGATATCACCTCCGGGGCGCTTTACAGTTGATCCAGGTATTACAAAAATATAAATATTACAAAAATAAGTGAAATTAAGTTAAATAAAATGAAGTACATGAACAAGCGATGTTGTACAGGAACAGGTGACACGAAGATAGAAGATGGAGACTCTGCAGCAAGAATCCTAGGGAGTCTTTCCTGTAATATCTGTACATTCTCTGACAATGCACGGAGAAAATTGAGTATTGTTAAATTATTAAATATATTTTCAAATCATTCGTTATTCTGGTTAAGAACGAGATTGCAGTCTTTGTGAATAAAATTACTGGTTTCCTGATAAACTTTTGGTAAATTATAAATATATTATCAAGAAGTTGTAACACGTGTTCTTGAAAATCCGAATATTTTCGCATTTCTGATAATTCATTCGTAAGGCCTGCAATCCCTTTTTAAACCGGATTAGTAATAATTTGAAGAGATTCATAATAAATCTGCAATACATATTTTCTCCGTGTGTTTATATTAGCAAACCTCGGTATTTTTGTATCACCAATATCTTTGTATCAAAAATATCTTTGTATCACCAATATCTTTGTATCACATGCAATATTTAGAAGCGTAATAACATTTAAATACATTATTATATTCAACAAGAAGCGCCTCTTCATAATATTATTCAATCGCACATAATGTGCTTCCTCTATCCTTTAATCCGGCTTTCATATAACTAAAAAATTCAGGCTTTAAGCCTTAAAGCCTCTTCACTTTCCACGTTTCCCAAATCCTTCACACAGAAATGACTTAGATACATGGAAATGGATTATAGTGTGCGCCTGCTTTTGGGAGTATTCAAAGATAAGCAAAATGGAACATCATATTTTATTTGCATTACTACTTCACTTGTCTCTGTGACAGTCAAAGTCTTTTAGCAAGCTGTTACAAATATTTGATAAAAATTTAAGGATTTTTTTTCAACAATTAATACTTGGATCAATTTTTTGGATTTTGAAGGGAATCTCCATGTCATCAAACTTTTCACAAATCAATCTGAAGCTTATAATATATTTTTTTAATTAAATGTGTACAAGTGTTATTACGTTTTGTCAGGGCTTTGATTCACGACTAAGTCATTCCAATCGAGTGTAATGACTTAAAAATAAGAACGTCAACCAATGTATGTAGGTACTGATGATATGATCGATATTAGTCTCTATCTAGCCAGATAGCCTGTTCTGAGGTATCAAATATTAGTCAAAATGCTACTCGTAATTAACTATGAAAATAGGTATTAATACAATGTATAATTTTAGGTGACATTATTTAAGAGGTTTTTTAGACTTATGAAAACAGGGGCATTTTTAAAATTATTTTCGGTGCGTAGAATAACTCCCAACATTCTTAATGAAGTGCTACAAGCTACGAGCCTTCTCAATACGGGTCTTGAAGATATCCATGTTGTAGGAGGGAGGAAACATAAAGGCCGGCAAATTGTTCTACAGCCAAGCTGTTGAAATCAAGAATGAGTAGTGCAAACAACCAGTTCTAATGTGACAAATTTCAACTATGTACAAATATTGGGCGTGGGTTTGGCGTCTTTTCTGACTATGCACCTGGGATCAATGATGCTAGTTCAACGGAGCATCTTCCACTTAAATTTCAGTAGAATAAGGACAACATTCCCGTATGTCTGAACTTTAAAGATTGCAATCCGGCTGTTATAATAAGAGAATATATCAAATGTACCAGCCATTTCTGCGTAAAGTCATAGTCATTTTCAAGTATTTCGGGGCTTCAGAACAGAGATGGCTACCATCTTCATCAGTGGTGCGAACTTTTAATTTGTAAAGGATCATCAGTTGTGTGCTATTAAAGTAGCTGCAGTCCCTGTAATGTGCTATTAAAGTAAAGCTTCGTAGAGACTAACAGAAGAAGACAGAATTGATTGCGTTCCACCACGGAAAAAGTCAAGATACAAGTAAGATGCTCCCCGTATACCTTAACGAGGCAAAAATAAATACAAATTATGAAGTCCTATCGGACGATGGCGATATCAAACGACAAAGGAGAAGCCTAAGCATAGTGTCTAATATAATTGCCCGCAGATTTTGCAGATGTAGCAATGCCGTCAAAAAATACTGTTCAACGCCTTTTGTATTGCCCTGTATACGTGTCATGGTGTCTCTACCGAAGTTGCTCGATGGAACGACTCCGAATTCAATATAATGACGCCTGTAGAATTATATTTGAATACCGAAGATACAGCAGCGCGTCGACAATGTTCACGGAACTAGGACTGAATGGATTTGCCGGCCTGATGAGACACCGGGTCACTGGAGCCAGGATGCGGCTAATGGCCTCCGCCAATACGTTGGTGACCGCAGCCTACCAGCACCGAGTGCACTCAAGACCATACCCTGCATAGTCGTCCTTATTTGTTAATTTATTAAATCTATTACAAAAAAAAATGTATATCTATATGGGACGTGTGGTATTGCACTAACCTCCCCACATTCTGGAATAAAATATTATTATTATTATTATAACGGTAAAATAATCTTACGCGTGCGTAAAAAATGCATAGCGATTTGTACCTTTATTCATTGTAGTTCGTTTTGAATATCGCCACAGAATTTTACTAGAATGTTTGCGTATTCTGTGAACATTCGTAAGCGTAGGTACAATAAATGTTTTGCAAATTTTATTTAAAAGACTTTTACCGCCATACTTGAAGTGATGGTTTGTTTAATGGTATGTTAAACGGGAACGCGTTTGTATGGTATTTTTGTCCATAATGTGTCTCCAATTTAACATCTGCTCCTTTTCACGCAACGTTCAACAAAACTTATTTATACGTATATGTATATGTATATGTATGTACCTAATATTTAATTTATTTTCTGACATTTTTTGACCACCGGACTCCACTGGTTATATTAGTTGTACTAAAAGACGTCTCGTTATGATTGAATTTCCAATACTTTCCAAGCACCTTTACTTAGTTTTACTTAGTCTCGCATGTAAACAAAAGCCTTACCCTACCCACATCATAGCTCTCCAGAGATCGAGTTGGAACGATGTTTTCAGAGAACAATAAAAATAATACGTGCGAGTTGTTTACATCCTGTAGAACCACCCCAATAATTTCCGCAGGATCTAAGTTGCGTAAGTTTGTATGTATTTTGTCAGTGATCCCAAAAGGATTAGACTGCTTTTGGTCTTATAAGATTGAAAAAAGCTTTTAAGGTAAAGGAGGAGTTGTGGATACAATCCATTTGTGTTTTTAGATGTTATTTTTGTAAATAACCACTACCTATACATATGTTTTAGTGTTCTGTTACGCGATAAAAACTAGTAAAAGTCAGATTGTGCAGGCCTATGTGTAGGTACGTGTAGCTGGATAAAGCTGCCAAGTTGTTTACTCCGTTCTTGAAAGGCGTAATCTTAGATTTGACTTTGATATGAGTGAGTGTTGAATGCGAATATAATATATGACTTCAACCTAGCTACCTTATTTTACTAAGGCGGTATTTCGCCTTTTAGTAGGATATCGTACATTTTCGATTTGTTTATTTATTTTATATCTGAGTTCAATATTCGGTATTCGAAGTCATGAATATTTAACCCAGGAACCACCCATTGGATAACTGATACCTCTGCCGTAAATCTCCCCAAGTAGTTCGCAACGTGTGCTGACTTAGCAGGGTGGTGCTGGTTGAGGGAGACCCTTTACCTCTCCATTTGGTCTCTCTCGACCCATCGCTTTGCACCGTAGTGGGAGTACTGGACTCACTGACTCCCAGATTCCTACTCACCCCACGTACCCTGTTCCTTACTTGATGAAATTGGAGAAATTGGCTCCGGGCGCCGACTTGCCAAGGCGCCAACGAGCCGAGGCACTGATGATACCTAATACAGCGCCCTTGAGGTTTTTATTAGCGCAAGGCGTGTTTGGTTCAGAGCCGGTCTGAGAAAAGATGAAAAAAAAAAACAAAAAATTATTAATGTTAACCATAGACATATGAATATTAGTAGACCTGCCCTAAGTGATTAAAAGCGTATTATCCCCACTCCCCATACCGATTCCATTGAGCCGGCTGGGCTCGCGTACGGCCTCAAGTGATATTTGAAAACGTGACGTCATCATTCTTGTGCGAACTATGGTCGAGGCATCATCGGTTCATTTTACGAAATAACACGGCAAAATGTTTACTTGTACTATGAAAACTGGTAAAAATAGATGCGAAAAAAGAGAATAAACCCAATTGTCGTATTACATTCCATATATAAGCATTATTTTATTTTATTTTAAGCATATTCACATCGTATAATATGAATCAGTTGTTACTATACATCGAGAAACGTCTGGACGCGAAACACAAAGCTGGTTGGTTGCTGGGAAGTAAATTATGAACATTTATAAAAGTGTCTTAACTAAATACTCTGAAACTAACTACGACTCTGAATATAGAAGCTGCCTTTCTTTGCCGAATTTGGACTTCGCAAATTTGTTCATAACGTGGCGAGTAATTTGCGCTCCCATGTAAAAATGTCTATTCATTCAAAGCAGATTTTACTTTTAAGAAGTAAATGGTGATATTATAATGCGAGATGCCTATTTACTGTCAGATTGATTTATTGACGAATCACAGTCATCTTCACTCCCTTCGTTCTTCAACAGTTGATTTTACCCCTCGCCTTTATCTTCTCGTCTATTAATTCCTATGTCTGTGATGTTAACAGAAAAAATATATAATAAGAAAAAAGACACAGTCAACATACACACACTAGTAACACAAATTGATAAGGAAGAAAAACATTTCCAATGACCACAATACAAAGACATAAAATACATAGGCAGATAGATATAACACAGTCAACATACACACAACACGCTAGGCATAGGCATATTTATATAATTGCATGCCTACAATCAATGGATACTATATTCACTATTAAGGTCTGTAGCGATGCTACGAGAATTTTCTAGAACGCTCGCCAATATAAAATGCATTGTAACGGGAACACTCTAGGCGCAATGCGAGTGTTCGGCGTTCCTACCTACAGTTATGAAATATTCTTGAATGCACCCGGGCGGCTATATAATGAGGCGCGCTGAGAAGTACTTAGCCAGTCATTAATTCGCAGTTTTACGAGTGACTAACTAGCGAACGCTGCGATTGCTTGCTGCGTACTGAAGCGGCTGACACCGACCGCCGTTTCCCGCGCGTTGCTTCCCGCTTTTTCCTCACCACACCGCTATAGGACCTACTCGCCTACAGCCGGCTCTGCACGGTATACAATTGATTATGGACTCCTCGGGATCACCTCAGCGTCCTGGCCCGGCCATCGTTCCTGGCCAGCGCTGACCTCACGCGTCTAGACCCTGCGACCACTTCGCCAGTCTGCGCCTTGGCCCCGCGGTATCGTCGGCACCCTGCATCTCCTGCACAACTGCCAACCAGGTGTATCACACCCGGAAGACTCCACGTCTTCACCAGTGCTGAACACATCCACGAGTCTGGTCTCCATCAACGCGGCGTCGACTCACTGACCCGCGCCTCGACCGCTCCGCCGTCTACACCTGGTGTTATCATCCTCATCGGTCCCAGTCGTCTCGCAACTGCGCAATACCACTGACTCGCAATAAAGGCTGTGACACACACAACAAGCTTTGCTTCTTTCATTGTCTCCTTACCAGATCCCCAAAGGTCCATTGGCATCTTATTAAATTCAGAAGGTTCAAGATAAGCGAATGTTCGTTGGCCGTATTTATGAGTAACTATCAGTACCCCGACCTGCGTTGCTGTGGCTCAATCTGTCTGTGCAGATATAGAAACAATGGCACGTGTTACTTTAACGTCCAACAGATGGTGCTGTTTTAAAAATGCGCGTTCATAATCACATGTGACTTCTATATAATGTCACGCTGTGTCAAAATTTCAAAGCAATCCCTGAACAACATTCGGAGATTTAAGATTTTGAACAAACGAACATTTACAATTTTATTTTTATAGATTTTTGGAATGGACATACTTTCAGTTTAAATAAATTTTGTGTTGTGTGGTCTACTTTTTCTTTATATTAGAAACATTTTTAGCATAAACATAGGATAATATAGAATTTTTTACATTATTTCGTTTATTTCTAGTTTCAAAACTCCAACCAGTTTTAAAATTTTATATATTTTTAACATATATTTTTTAATCAAGCCCATGCATGTACCAAATATCTGGGAATAGTCTGTACCTAACAAGATTGATCATGCTGTCACTAAAGGGCCATTTATTAATTTAGTGATCTATCAACTACACAAATTCGTGGTGACTTGACTGTATTACTTTGTAATGGACTGGTTCCTCTTTGTATAATGCTTTCAGTATTCTGATAGAGATCAGTGGATTATCTCGTACAATAATGATGAGTCGCTTTACAATAATAATACTGGAGGGTTGGTAGGTACACTATTTACATATTTATTGTCGACCACTTTAATTAGCGCCCTTTTGTGATTTGGCACAAAAATGGCGCTATGCAAATCAGCCAAATATTATTATTAGTATTAAGAAAACTACTCTTAAAAATACATGAAGCAAAATAACATATACCTACTGGTACATGTTACCTAGAAGGAAGCCACTCGTAAAAGTACATGAAGCAAAAGAACATGTACCTACTGGTACCTAGAAGGAAGATACTCGTAAAAATACAGAAACAAAATAACATGTACCTACTGATACATATTACTTAGAAGGAAGCTACTCCTAAAAATACATGAAAAAATAGAACATGTACCTACTGGTACATGTTACTTCTAAGGAAGCTACTCAAAAAAATACATTAATAAAATGCAGAAAGAAAAGAGTGAAAATATAAGAAACAAAAGAAGACCTACATTCGTAAGAAGCTACTCGTAAAAAATACATGAAACAAAAGAAGACCTACCCATTTACACTACTCGGCCTAATCATGCGGTCTCTTTCATGCATTAAGACATACGTTCATTGGGGTTAATACGTGTGCACGTTTACAATTACTGTATCGCATACAAATTAATTATTGTCGACTAAAGGCAGAGATTAGGATATCCAGAAAGTTAAAAAAACGTATTTATTGTTCACTGTACTTTCTAAAGGAAATTAAATTAAACCACTACCCCCTGAAAATATTAAAACAATCTATTATAATCACGTAGTAACCAGAACAGGTGTTACATTCACGACTAAAATTTAAGCAGATCCTAATTCTGTGCATTAAACTGAGTAACTAAAGTACATTAACCAACTAACTAACTGATATTTATTTTTCAGAAGGACGTTAACAAAATGCAATCAAAATCATTTTATACGCTGATATTTCTCCTCAGGTCAATTTACTAAATGCATATTAGAAAAAAATATATATTGAAGACATTATCAACGACTCAAACGAAAAATGTGCAACACGAAAATCAGTAAATGAATTGGTCGCATCTAGGAAATGAACACAGGACTTCGGCCCTCCAGGGGCTTTCCTCCACCACTGAGCTAATAAGACCCTATCCACTTCGGTCATATTAAACTGTATCATACTTCGACTAAGCGCTACCAACATTATCTATATTTTTTAACGCAATTTTAACTAACTAACTAACCATCACATCACGTTTCCCCGCAGGGGTAGGCAGAGAGGACGGACCGCCAAACAACTCGGTCTTGGCACACACTTCTTGCCTCATTCACATTCATACATCGTCTCATACATACTCTTCTATTATTCTGACTCTTGACATGGCCCGACTCGAGTATCTGATTCACTTGATCGTGCCATGTCTTCCTCGGGCGTCACCGAATTCTGCTACCATTCGCATTTGCATCATATATCCTCCTTACACTCCTATCTTCGCTCATTCGCTCTACATGCCCAAACCATCTAAGCGTCCCTTTCTTAATCTTACTCATTACGCTTACATCAGCCTTGCACTCTTTGCGGATCTCCACATTCCTCACACGATCAAACATGGTTTTACCACACATACGCCTCAGGGATCTCATTTCAACAGCATTTAATCTACTTTAATCCTTTCTTTGCCAGTTCCATGCCTCACTTCCATACATCAAGGTAGGTACCAGCACTCCGTTGTGGACTGCTAACTTCGCTTCTTTGGACAAATTTTTGTTAGCGCCAACGGCGTTCAGTCCTCCATTAACGGAATTATCTGCATTTACCCTTTTTTCAATATCTCTGTCAGCCTTCATAAATTGTCTTGTATAAATATTCACATTTTTATGTTAATGTGCGACATCTATCTGATGAATATTTTATTTATAACTAAATGAGTAAAACCTCAAAATGTAATAATTATTCATTGAAGACACTATTAGCGACTCTCAAACGAAAGATGTGAGAAAGGAAAATCAGAAAAAGAATCGGTGGCATCTAAGGAAAAGTAAATAAAAATGTAAATTACGAACCCTCTATCGCTGCTGTGGAAAAGATCTTAAAATATTTTTTCTCATTTCAATTTACTTTTTCTTCCTATATTTTGTAAGATTTTGCATTTATCACGTTATTTTATTATGTACTAGCTGACTTTAACTTGGCGTTGCTCGGGGTTATTAATGGTTTGTAATAAAGTTTTGAAGTTGTTAATTCTAGTGTACCTTAATATTTTTAAATTATTTTTAGGAATTGATAAGTTTAATTTTCATAAGTTTTTGTTTCACTTGATCATGCCATGCCTTACTGGGGCGTGCCCGACTTCCACCATACATTACTGTCAACCAAACTACAAACCAACTACAGTATAAAATATTGTGTAATATTTGCGTGTTTCCCTAATAAACTAAAATAAAACAACAACAAAATAGGAACTTTTGAATTGAAAAACTGTTACCTACTTTCCACTTTTCCATCAAAGCTCTAGGAAAGGCTTTACTCGAAGCCTTTGTACAAGATCAAACACCATTTCCGATCCAATAAACGTTGGAACTCTTTGACCGGAATTGTCACTTTCACAATTTATTTAATTTGTATGGACGTTTTTATTTATTTTTTTTCTGAGCTATGTAAGCAACTCAACTTAAAATTGTAAGAGATTACATAGAATTATTTGCTCTAATTCACACTTTTATTGCTTTTTCAATATCTTAAATATAAGGCAATACATTTTTGTTTGTTTATACATAGAAGCAAAACCTTGCACATGGCAAATTTTGTGGACATAAACTGCAACTCCTGCAAGGCTTGACGTGTTTATTTTTTTAAAGACAAATATCATTTAAGGACAGGTTGTTTCAAAAATTATTAACAATTTATCAAATTTCAAAGTTAATATCCAATTACTATGAAAGTCCTATTCAAATTGAAAATTAAAGTCCTATTTTACTAGATTCTAAAAAACTGCTGGATACAACATTGAAGGCATTAACCAATAGAAATGTTTTGCTGGTTTGCAAGAGGTAAGGTCAAATCCGCACATGTCACACTTTTATATTTTTGTCACTTCAGGTATGTGCATAATTTTAACAGGTATCAGTCAGACAATAAATAAATAAAATAGGTCGAAGCAGCGTTAGGCAGTTTGTTTGATTAGATTTGATGTTCTGCTTGCTATTTTTGTATTTGATACATATTTAAAAATGGTCCATTAAAAATATGCATGAAAAATAAAAATTCTTTGAAATTTCTGGCAAAGCCATACTTAGTATTATTTGAGCTTAGTTCTGCAGAGAGCAGCCAGTCTAAACCAACCACATTCAAAGAAATAATCACGTTTTTGATAAGGGGGATTGTTTGTATCTACATATCCAAACTCACCATTGAATGTTATTATTGTAATGTTACCATAGATCTATATTGTATTAAATCTTTAAGGTGATTCCATACTAAATTTATCATTAACTAATTACTTTACGGACTGGCTTCTTTCCGTTTTTATGCAAATTGCACAACCTGGTTATATCGTTCGTATACCTGTTAAAAACACAACTTTAGGCTTTTAACGAATGAATTTACAGGTTTCCTAACAAACTGTCGGTAAAACACGAATATTTTTTCGTCTTTATGTTTATTAGGGATAGTTCAGCTGTGTCAAAACGGGCTTATATATGTAAAGAAAACCACATAGGAGTGCTTTCCTTAAGTTTGAATTTGCCGCGTTACCGACAAGTTAGTTGGTGGCCCACTAGATGTCACTGCTGACAGCTTTGACATTAGGGAATTAAAGCGAGATATAAAAGTAAAAGGGTCATCATTATTTCATTAAATACACCGAATACACCTGAATATAATATCTCACATTATTAAGAAACCTGAAATAGGGGCTTTAAATGTTGTTTCTTTTGTTTTTACAGGTGAGTGAATCTTTTGTTAACAGATAATGTGATGGTTAAGAGTTGTAAATACGTATTGTTAATAAATCTTTTGTTTTTACAGAGAAACGCAATTACGCCTTTGTTTTAAAATTATAGTTTTAGATTATAAAAAAAACTATTATATATATATATTCTAATTTTACAGAGAGTTTTTAACATAGATCATTTAACAAAATTATATTAACTCAACCATACTTATTTTTCTCGATGTATTTAGGCATAAATGCGTTCTGCTGAAAATAGCCAGTCCAATTTAAATAAAGTAAAGAAGTAAGAATAATTTTTTCAGCTTTCAAATGTTGTAATTGTTTCCACACCAACAAAAGATTTCGAAAACAATTTACCGAAAATAATATTATTGTTTATCGTGTTTAAAATTTTAGTGATTTTTTCGTCCATGTGTTTTCTGTATGGCCGATGAAAGTATTAATTTTATGTTATGTTACTTATTTTATTATATTAATCGTCATAATCGCAGTTCTTGCCTGACATTGCAAAATACATACCCTAAACGATCAAGTAAATACGTTTTCAGGAACATTGTGTTCTCAAAATTTTGTTATTTTTTCTCTAAAAAACTCACGAAATTTATATTCAAGGACAAATTCTTCTAGCTGCTTTCAGATAATTTTAAAGGCTTTTATTTTAGACCTCGTCAGATGTTTTATCGGCTGGATATAATTCGGTTCCGTCAATTTTTTAATAGGTTAAATTCCTTTTCCGAATCTATTCAAATAACAAGTAGTCTGCCGATCGTTCGAGTCCATTCAAATATTTATTATTTCGACCACGGTATTCGGGATGGACCCAGATAAAATGAGGAATAACCCAATGGAGGTTTACTTCCCCGAGTTTGGTTTATTTTTCAAAGGGTGGTTTATTGAAAATGATCGAGGGCCTATCAATAAGGAAATGAGAATTTCGCATGAATTTAAGATATTTAGAAAAGAATTCAAAGAGCTCGTCTTTTGGCAACGATCCTGAATCTTATCAGAAGAGAAATGAATATGATTTGAATAGTCTTTTGAATATTATAAGATGTTTCCGTTGAGTTATTTATTGCAAATGAAGTATTTGTAGCTCTTCAATTCAACGTGGGTATAAAAGCAATCTGGATTATTTTCTAGCCATTGACTGCCACTAAAAATGCTATCCCTTCATCATATTTGTATAAAACTACGCACGTTTCTGTTCACTCCGGGGCATTTTTAATAAGCAATAAGTTGTAAATATTGAGGTTACGACAAAATATGGAAAGTCGTATGCAATCGTCCGTTTATAAGTTAATATGCACAGTACAGATTATGGACACATGTATGTGTAAATAAGCACCTTTCTCTCGTAAATTTAACATCTTTTAAAAATAATAACTCTATTCTAAAACAATATTTCTTTTCATTAATAAATACAAGACACAAGAAATAACAACAAATACTAGACTTCGGGGTCATAAACATATCCAACAAGCAAGAACAAATACAAAATTTGGGAAAAAACCTTCCTATACTTTAGTACTAAACTCTACAGCAGAATCCCACTCTCATTAAAAACTCACAAAAAATATTTTAACATTTATATCTCAATTAGCTGACGTGTTATCTTTAAATAGTATAAAATAAATTCGATATCCGCGTCTGTCTGTTTGTACGCTTAGTTCTTCTAAACTAAACCAAGGTAGGTACAAGAGGGCTATGCTATCAAATCTTTTCAATCAATATTAATTTAATCTAACTCTACCTTATTTGCACTATAGAAACTTATGTACTTGTATCTCTTGTTTACTTACTTACTTACTCTCTAATGTCATTTCACAATCAAATGCCACATATATTTGTAATTCTTTTTTTAAAATATTTCTGCGATTTTAACTGTGACATGTTATCATTGTTTATGGTATATTTATACCGTTGATATTAAATAAATAAACTACGCAACGGATTTTGATACGATTTTCACTATCATTTAGAAAATTTGTTCCGGAAGGTTAACATATATATCACATGCATATTATATTTGTATTGGTACGCCACTACTTCATTCGAACGGAATTCTACAAGTCTCGATTGTTCCAAACAAGCTTCTTGGATGTTATTTTATTTATTTGTTTGGAAAATTCTACATAGCAACCAAATTGTTCCAGAAGCTTCTTCACCTTTTAAAAGCGACAGCATGAAGAATCTAGTTAGTCAGTCAGTCATCAATCCGCCATCAGTTAACAAGGTGCTCAACGAGTGATAATCTGCGCACTTCACTTGCGCGAAGGACATTCTTCCCGGCTCTGCTCATGGACTCCATCGGAATATCATTACAGCGCCCTGGTTCCAGCGTCTCTGACCAGCGCTTCATCCACCCACCATGACCACCACGAGGACATGCAGCATCCTCACTGGTCTACCATCTCCCGCTCAACCGCCTACAAGGTCCACCGCACCTTCGGCCTTCCCGTCAGCACTGGAGTACTGATTGCCAAAATCGCCAGTGCCTGACAGACAACTAGTCCGGTCACCAGCGCTCGGCGTCGACTCACAGACCCGCGCTTGACCTGCCATCACCGCCTGCATCCGGAGAATACTACATCTATCCTACGTCCACTCTCATCACGGCTACCTGACTCATCAATAAACACTGTGACCTTCACAACATCTTTCATTCCGTGCCTCCTCACCAGATCCCAAAATATTTATGTAAAGCATAGAAAAATCGATGTTTTGTAGTAAAGTCGTAAAAATATATTTTTTCTGGCGTTTACATTGCTAACGCTGGCTAAACCTTCAGATATAAATCAAAATAATTTAGTATATGTCTCCTATATTTCCTAAGTATAACTCCCAGCAACTCCGGGTACACTTCAGCTAATTATTGTATATGTAAAAACCTTCCGAAAGAAATTCTCTAAATAAATAACTAAACCCTATCAAATCCCGTTGTATAGTTTAGGTGTATAACTTACCGAACAAACGGACAAACGCGGATAGCGACTTTGTTTTATACTATTTAGGGATTAATCAAAACTATGTGTCCGACAAAACTTAAACAATAGACAGCTTACTCAAAGGTCAGCAGATCGCAATCGTCTAATCGAATTTTCTAGGTCAAATCGAGCCGTTTACTATGATCGCTCTTTTCCCGTAACAGGCCCGCTCATCTGGAATAGTCTTCCCTCAGCTCTTACTAATCTCCAGAATTTGGCTGAATTTAAACGGGCTTTAAAACAAAATTATTTAAAAAATCTTAGTATTCATAAATCTTAACTTCTTTTCAATATTTTATGATAAGCCATATTCTAAAACTTCCGGTTATTGTTTGGTTTTGGTTGCCTCCTTATTGTACCTATTTAAAATTCCTGCTAAGAAGATTCTCATTTCTGAGCAGAAACTGCTTCCTGTTTTATATTATGTTTTAGTTTTAATATTCTTATTTTGTCCTGTCCTGCTGTTATTGTTATTCTAAGTTTTGTCATCACTTTGTATAAACAATATATTTAGTGTAATAATATTATAAATGTATTGGATAAGGCATACCGTAGGAATAATTTTAAGCACGTGACTACTAATACTAAATGACCGTTTTTAAGTTTGTTATAGTAAAGCGCACTTGAAGTAAAATGACACTGAATGCGCTATACAGGATGTATCGGCAAGTACCCGACAAACTTTAACCAGCTATTCCTCAGCACATTTGGAGTAAAAATGTTATGGGCGTTTTGCAGTCCGGTAACATTTTTTTCCATTAAAAACAAAAAATAAATAAAAAAATCCACACTCCGTCACTATTATTTGCATTGTTTCTCGTGTTCAACATCTGTTATTAGCAAGTGTGTCAAAAAGTGTCCTCGCTCTTTCGTACACACTAAATAATAATAGTTAAAAATGAGACGAATGGTGCCGTGCCATTTCGTTGTGATTGTAAAAGCGCGCCAACGTAGGTACGTACGTACATTATTCAACGAAACTCGAACAAAATACTGCCAGACGGGTTTTCAAACTTTGACAAAGGATAAAACATTGGTGACGTGTGGTGAAAATATGAATAATATTATTTTTATTTTAAATAAATGTTACCGGACAGCAAAGTGCCCATAACATTTTTTACTCCAAATGTGCTAAGGAATAGCTGGTTAAAGTTTGTCGGGTACGTGCCGATACAACCTGTATAAAAAGCTGAATACAAAACATAAAGAGACCAGAAATAGTTCAAATATTATTTATTTATTGTTATTAAGTTTAATTTGTAGAACTCCATTTTATTTTTTTATTTTTTATATATACAATAATATTATTATTGGGTTTATAAAAACAGTTTATTTTTAAACAAGTTCTGCTGTGTAATTATTATTACGCGTGACAGCTGTTTCGCCCTCTGAAGGCATTATCAAACTGTGGGTAGCCCACTTACAGACGATACATTTATATTATTTCTAGGTAGGTATTTTAATTTCATTTACTGATTTCTTAATTGATTTCTAAGTAAAATATTAAAAATTATTAATGGTTATTACCCCAGCAAAGTTTCCCCAATTAGTGTAATGTTTAAATTTGACTGAATGTCTTTATGTTAGTTATTCCCAAACGATGACTCATAGGGTTATTTTAATAGCATAATTAAGTACTTCATAGTGCACTCATATTTGCATTAGGTTTGAAGATATCTAGTAGGGGTGAACGAATTATATTTGTTTGTTCATTAATTAGAATAGCTTTCGGATTATTAGAGTTTTTGTTAATTTCTAACTGCTCTAAAAGATTCAGTTTACGGCCTTTATTTTGTACGTGTAACGGAGTTGGTTTATTATTATCATTAAGTGAGTGATTTTCATCTAGGAGATGTTTGGCGAATTGAGATTGTATTTTATTATTATTTTTAAAAGATCTTATATGTTCTTTAAACCTAGTGTTAAAGGACCGGCCCGTTTGTCCAACATAAACAGCGTTGCATTCGTCACACTGGAGTTTATAAATGCCACTATTTTGTAATTTGAGTACCTTACTTTTTGAGTTTTTAAGAGATGATCCTAAGTTGTTATTTGTGCGGAAGGCAATATCTAAACCACACTTTTTGAGGACTTTGGCAATTTTATTAGATGTCTGTCCGATGAATTCTAAACACCCGAATTTATTATTCGTCTTATTATTAGTCGTTGGGTAAATTAATTTAAGGTTATTTTTGTGTTTGTTATTATTAATTATTTTTTCAATGTCTCTACCCTTGAAGCCATTATTTTTAGCAATAGTTAGGATTGTATTTTTTTTTCCTTCTCGTATGCTTTCTTGTCGAGTGGGATATTAGTAAGCCTATGTACCATTGAGTGGTAGGCAGATAATTTATGTGACCATGGGTGTAAAGATTTATAATTAATGGTCGTATCTGTAAACGTAGGCTTACGGAAAATTTCAAACGTATGTTTATTATTTTCTCTACCGATAGTTAGGTCTAAAAAATTAATTTTATTATTACACTCTCTTTCAACCGTAAAGCAGATTTTACGGTTGATGGAGTTAGCAAATGTGACAAAAAGATCTAATTGTCTGTTGGTACCTTTCCAACAGACCAAAATGTCGTCAACATAACGAACATAGTATATTATGTGTTTGCTAAAGATTGAATTTAAAATTTGTTTTTCAATGTAATCCATGAATATTTCTGCAAGAAGTGGACTGAGGGGCGATCCCATTGGTAATCCGTCGTTTTTTTGATAGAATTTATCATTAAACTCAAAGTAGTTAGTTTCAACACAAATTTTAAATAGATCGAATAAGTCTTTTTTAGTAACTGGGTTTATATTAGATTCGTCTAAAATATCTTCAATGATTTTAAGGCATTCTTGAATAGGGATATTGCTAAAGAGACTGACCACGTCTAGAGATATGAACTGGCAATTGTGCGGTAGATTAATGTTTTTTATTTTATTTACAAGTTCGAGAGAATTTTTAACGCTATGTTTTGGGTAGAATTTAGTATGTTGTTTAAAAAGAAAGTTAAGTTTTTTGGCAAGTATTGTCGTTGGGGCGTTTATAAAAGAAACAACGGGACGTATGGGGATATTATCCTTGTGAATTTTAGGTTGTCCGTATAATGCAGGAGCCCTTGGATTCATCACCATTGCACTTCTTCTAGCCTAGCTTCTTCAATAATAAGACGAATAATAAATTCGGGTGTTTAGAATTCATCGGACAGACATCTAATAAAATTGCCAAAGTCCTCAAAAAGTGTGGTTTAGATATTGCCTTCCGCACAAATAACAACTTAGGATCATCTCTTAAAAACTCAAAAAGTAAGGTACTCAAATTACAAAATAGTGGCATTTATAAACTCCAGTGTGACGAATGCAACGCTGTTTATGTTGGACAAACGGGCCGGTCCTTTAACACTAGGTTTAAAGAACATATAAGATCTTTTAAAAATAATAATAAAATACAATCTCAATTCGCCAAACATCTCCTAGATGAAAATCACTCACTTAATGATAATAATAAACCAACTCCGTTACACGTACAAAATAAAGGCCGTAAACTGAATCTTTTAGAGCAGTTAGAAATTAACAAAAACTCTAATAATCCGAAAGCTATTCTAATTAATGAACAAACAAATATAATTCGTTCACCCCTACTAGATATCTTCAAACCTAATGCAAATATGAGTGCACTATGAAGTACTTAATTATGCTATTAAAATAACCCTATGAGTCATCGTTTGGGAATAACTAACATAAAGACATTCAGTCAAATTTAAACATTACACTAATTGGGGAAACTTTGCTGGGGTAATAACCATTAATAATTTTTAATATTTTACTTAGAAATCAATTAAGAAATCAGTAAATGAAATTAAAATACCTACCTAGAAATAATATAAATGTATCGTCTGTAAGTGGGCTACCCACAGTTTGATAATGCCTTCAGAGGGCGAAACAGCTGTCACGCGTAATAATAATTACACAGCAGAACTTGTTTAAAAATAAACTGTTTTTATAAACCCAATAATAATATTATTGTATATATAAAAAATAAAAAAAAAATAAAAAAAAAAAATAATAAAAAAAAAAAAAGTTCAAATATTGACTGAACACAGACTGAAACTGAAACTTAACAAAAAACACCAAGAAATACATTTATACTTATTTCAGAAAAAACACAACTTAATATATTTGAAATTACTTCATATTATCCGTACTACTCAGTTTTAATAATATGTTGATAAAATTCTCAGCACGGGAGATCCCAATGAGGATATCGTTATCCCTACTTGTTACAAAAAAGGAAGATGATAAAACACTTATTATTATTACATTGTTATAATTATTTAAAAACTATAAGTTATAACCTTTACTAATTTATTTTATTACATATAAGTACAGGGTGTTCACAAGTAAATGACTTACTTTAACTAGTAATTCCTAACCTTATTTGGAGTAAAACAAATAGATGGCATGTTGGTCTCCGGTGATATTTTTTCTTCAAAAAACTTACGAAATCAGTAAGTATTGGAGAGTTAGGGTTGAGCGGTTATTGGGCTGATTGACCAGTGACAAAATGTACAAAAAACAATAAAAAATGTCAATGACTTCGCTTTAAATAAAGTAATGAATCATTTAATAAAAAAAGTCGGGTACGTTTTTTTTAATTTTACTAGTCTCCTGCAAGCCTCCCATTCACTTTGCAAAAAAAGTGATATTTGCCCTCTCACAGTTCAGACATCTAAATGTTTTAGGTCTCCCAACACTTCTTAGCCCGGCGAACTTATATTATAAAGAAACCTGTTTAGTGGTCCACTATCCTAGCTACGTGCCCTGCCCAGTAGAGAAGTCTTATAAATCTTGGTATAGATTGCTCTTCAGACGATTGGTTTAGCTGGTAGTTGTAACTTCTCTACCACAAAACATGTTTTACCTTTCTTACATTACCTTCCTCCTATCAAACACCTTTTTACTACTCTCCGTCAGAGTCCAGCAATCTGAGTCGTTGGTAAGCACTAGCCATGGCAACAAAGAAGACCCTTTAAACGACTCTCATGGGCTTGAAAAATACTCGTGAGTGCTTTTTCACACTTGATTGAATGTGGCTGAATACTATATTATTCAACAATAAATGTATCGAGTCACGAATTTCTCTTGTAACCTAAAGTTGTTGATACCGCAAAATTTTATCGACAACTAAAATCCGAATGAATAAAAAAAAATCTGGCATAAAATATGCTCATATCACAGGCCTCAATTTATGATATTGAAAAAAACTTATTTGAGTTGTTTCGAGAAATAATTTTTAAATATATGCTTAGCTGCTGTTTAATACTAATCGATTCGTAGGTAACAAAAACGTACTTACCATCCATAAAATGCCTTACTGAAACCCATGAACATTCTTCCATTGAACTTACATTTTTTTTAAATTAAGAAATTTTTAAAATGATTTTTAAATATCTTCACACACCAGCATTATATATGTGGGATGTCTTTGTTATTATATTCGTACGTATGTAAGTATATAATAACAAAGACGTGTATATTTGTAAATGTATATTTTGTAAATGTATATTTAAAAAAAAATGTTTAAGATGATAAAAATCGGATATGTTTATCTGAGACACTATCTATGTTAAAAACCAATTTCATTAGAAACTTTGTTTCTAATGAAATATAGCTAACTGACCATAAATTACGGAATTTGTGAATATCGTATTGATATAGAGTTATATCGATATATCGTGCTATATATATAGAGTTATATATATAGAGTTATATAGAGTTATAGAGTTATATAGAGTTATATCGATATAATAGAGTTATATCGATATATCGTGCTAATAGCCAGAACTTTTCAATGTTGCTTTTATAATTATTTTTAATTGAAATAGGGGTGTAGGCAAATAACAAAACATAACTACATTTTGCCTCAAAAAAATTAAAATGTAAGTAAGTCGGAACAGGCTATGCCTAGTGAGGTGCTTTATACTCGAGAAAATTGAGATACTGTTAAAAATGTGAATGCATGACCATTTCCAAATAAAATATTACTCATTCCGAATATGTTCAGGACGAGATGCGATAATATCATTATTCTTAAGAACAAGTGTTCCGACTTCCTCATAACACATTCATGCTATACTGATTGTTTTTTATGAAATTCGTCAATTAATTCGTTGTAGGCTTCCAGTCCCGTTTTTAACAGGAAAGCAAATAATTTGAATAGATTTTAATTAATTAACAATATATTACAGTTTAATTTTAAATTATAATGTCACATCACAAAGTAACCGCTTCATATGAAAAAAAATAAATTACAGTTTTTTACAGTTTTCTCCATGTAGCAAACATTCGGTCCTCCGTTGTCACGGGGGGAAGCTCTCGACTAGCAAGCCAGAGGTCGCGGGTTCGAATCCCGGCGCGCGCAAGTAAATTTTATTTGATTCATTTGTGATATTTCACAATTTACTCATTTAAACTAATATACTTGCCGCACGTTCAAAAGTGAAAGATACTCTCAGTATCACCCTGGTGTAAGACCACCATTCAGAACTAAAACGTTGCTTGAAATGACTTTGATCATGTTGTGTCGCCAAGTACTTCCCCATCTCTTTCCCCTCCCCAATACATTCAGCCTTACATCATACTCCAATCGAGGATGCCATAGTCTCACTTAATCCAGACGGTTAGGGGCAGTTGAGACTATTATACGGTTTCACAAAAAAAAATTAAGCAAACATTTAAGACCCGGCAATCCGATTTTCTACCGAATAATAACGTTTGTTTAACATTTGTTCTAAAAAAATAAATTCCTGAAATTCTCTCAATAATTAAAATAACAGGTTTTTCTGTTATTTAACATATTAGGGTGTGAATAAAAATTCACAGTGTCATATTATAATTCACAATTCACATTCTTTAAATGCTTCTCGAGACATTGTCGAGAGATTTGATTTCTATTTTAAATATGTCGTGTTTAATTAAATAATTTCACAGCAGTTGCTCACGTAAGTTCATTCCAATCGTTTTCAATATTAGCGCGCTCTCTATAACATTAGGATTAACTAGTCCCTTTCAAACAATCGTCATTTGCCGGCCGAACAGCTAACTTAATAGACCTATGCTTCTGCTTTCGGCACCTAAAATTACCTGACTTAACGTAAATAATATTTTATTTCAAATATTTGAATAATTTATTTTGCGTGTATATAGCATTTTATCGGTTAAATAATATTGTTTTTCAAAAATAGGAAACAAATAAAAAAAAAAATATTAAATCTCCAAAAGTCACACAAGTTGCGATCTGGAACATAACTTTTTGCTACCGAGGTCGTGCAAGCACGTTATACATATTCCGCTTATATTTATAAATATATTAAAATTATTAATTACATAAAATAAATATTCTTTTATATTGTTATTATACGTTTTTTACTCCAAATAAATACATTTTATAATTGTACACGAAAGTTTTACTTGCAAACTTTCGGTATCTAGCATACTCCATGATACGGAATGGCCTGCTTTGGTGTAAATTTCACTACATAACATGGGATTTTCTACCGTTCGTTATCCTGAAAGAGTACCACAAAAACGGTCTCTCCAAAATGCTAGCTCCAATCTTTCGATTAGTATATTTTACTTCACGATTGAAGTTTTTTTCCAACGAAAATAATTTTTTATGTGAAGTTTCGATAAATATTATCTGCCGCTATCCCAATGCTAATACTTTAATATTACCTGGAGTTTTTAATCGAAGGAATTAATTTTTACTGAAATATCCACTTGAAAATCAAATTTCTGAAAACGTGTGAAAGGGGCTTTTGAATAAAAAATGGTACTCGTATATTAAAAACCGAGTAAGTTCGTTTTGTATTGGCTATGATAACCCTATACGAACTTGTGAAAACTAATAGAGGTGGGCGTTACCCATTCACAATCCGAAAGACGGTATGCTGGGCCTTAACGGTTAGAAACAAACCTCCCGATCAAGTTTAAAACATTTAAAATTACCAATTTCAATCAATTTTGATGGCCAGTAAACGTCCATCCTTAACCCCTATAGCGGGGCTGGATACATTTTCATTCCAGTGAAAATACTACCTTGATAGACTCTGCAGTGTGCAGTGTGTATATATGTAAGTTTTAAATGTCTTGAATGTATTTAGATACTTTCAATGCAAATTTCAAACAAAAAATGCTGATATCGTACAAAAAAATCTTGTTTCTAAGAACCCATTGTCTTTCATCTCCCTTTAAAATATTTGCCGACCTTTTAAGTCCTTATCTAGACCAACTAAAGACTTAGAATTCGTCAGACCGGAACAAATATTTTGAGGTTAATAAATCTTCTTTGAGCAGTATTTTTCTCGCGTTAAACTTTTTCAAACAATACCTTTATTCAAAGGCGACCTTTGATATTTCCACGAAGAATAATTTAAAGAAATCGGAGTTTCCGTTCATTCGAGCAGATATAAGGAATCTTTTATAATAGCTTATCTCTCGAAATATTAAATGATGATCTATATGTCTGAGCGGTAAGCTCCTCGACTACTGACAAAGAGATCTAGAATTTAAAATATTTTAATATTATTTGCATTTTTATTTTAACCTTTCAAGTAGTAATACAAATGTTCCGGGCACACAATATACCCATATAAAATATTATATACGTGTTTAATTAATTATTAACTTATTATTTGTAACGTAAAACATTAATTAAATTGAAATTGTATAATTTGCGAACTATTATTATGCAAATTATGAAAATCTTCAATCTGTAAACTTCACCCTCCATAACAAAAGAGCTTCCCTACACATCTACATCCCCATATCCCTAAATCCCTAAATCCCTACATCCTTTCATCCCTACATCCCTAAATCTCTAAATACCTACATCCCTAAATCCCTACAACCCTTCATCCCTACATCACTACATCTCTACGTCCCTACATCCCTACATGCCTACATCCCTATATCCCCACATCCCTACATTCCTAAATACCTTAATCCCTAAATCCCTACATCCCTAAATACCTACATCCCTAAATCCCTACAACCCTTCATCCCTACATCCCTTCATCCCTACATGCCTACATCCCTAAATCCCTACATCCCTACATCCCTAAATCCCTACATTCCTTCATCCCTACATCCCTAAATCCCTAAATACCTACATCCCTAAATCCCTACAACCCTTCATCCCTACATCCCTTCATCCCTACAAGCCTACATCCCTAAATCCCTAAATCCCTAAATACCTACATCCCTAAATCCCTACAACCCTTCATCCCTACATAACTTCATCTCTACGTCCCTACATCCCTACATTCCTAAATACCTTCATCTCTAAATCCCTACATCCCTAAATACCTACATCCCTAAGTCCCTACAACCCTTCATCGCTTCATCACTACATCTTTACGTCCCTACATCCCTACATGCCTTCATCCCCATATCCCCACATCCCTACATTCCTAAATACCTTCATCTTTAAATCCCTACGTCCCTGAATACCTACATCCCTAAATCCCTACAACCCTTCATCCCTACATCACTACATCTCTACGTCCCTAGATCCCTACATGCCTACATCCCTATATCTCCACATCCCTACATTCCTAAATACCTTCATCCCTAAATCCCTACATCCCTAAATACCTACATCCCTAAATCCCTACAACCCTTCATCCCTACATCCATACATCCCTGCGTCCCTACATCCCTACATTCCTACATCCCTATATCCCTACATTCCTAAATCCCTGCATACCTGCATCCCTGCATCCCTGCATACCTGAATCCCTGCATCCTGGCATCCCGGCATCCCGGCATCCATGCATCACTATATAAAAATAATATGTTTTTATGCTGTATAGTTAACTCCAAACTCTAATGAGGGGATTGGATAGATTATTTCTCTATGATAGCAAACATTTATAAAACAAAAACCGTTCATCAGCAAGGTTAATTATATATAATCATCGTTGTATTGCGTTTTTCGTACTAATTTGAGGGCTAATAAACAAAGATCACTAAATTATTCATCCAAAAAGAGCGTGATTTGCTTTTTGCCCCTTTTTCATTTTTGGAGGCTGTATGGGTACCGCCGCTCCCGGAACCATTCATTGTGTAACCAACGCCATAGGTTACCATAAGTGGTTTGCTTTGTGTTTCATTTGGCAGGGGTGCCCAGGCTCATGGCGTGATGTTGTTGGCGGATGCATCTGCCACCCTTTGACCTCTTCAGCCGGACTCTCTCCACCTAAAGCCTTGCACCGCAGTTGGAGGAATTCATACATGTGTCACTCCTGGACACACTGACCCCAAAATTAACTTTCCCACCTATAATATCTTTTCCTTTCCAGAACGTCCTCTTCTTCATTACTGCAGAACATCTACACATGCTTCTCTGCAGCTGTTTTATTGACAGTCTTCTTTTTTATAGCTTTGGACGCCCCCCAGTTCCTGGAGATGCTAGGGTCAGAGCTGGTGGCCCGTTGCTGCTCAGGAAGACTAGAGAGGGCCTTGAGGTGTCTGGGAGGAGATCTTCAGGACTTCCTCGCAACACTAGACAGTGTTCATGATGTCCTGTACAATCAGGTAACTAGACATCATTTGACAGCGTTGCAGGGCTACTATTTTAGATTTTTTAAATCCTACGTTATCCACGGTTTCACCATAACTCAACACACGTTTAAAAAGTGATAAAAGTCATTAAAAGCGATGAAAAACTAGCATTCAAACCTAACCTACGTAACCTATTAATTTTTTTTTTATTTCATCATGTTTACGACTTTATGTCACTTTTTAAACACAACACACACATTAATGACTGTGTGCATGTACGGACATACTTGATTAATATATTGTTTTAAAAAAAAAACTTCTGTTGGCACTGTATTATGCAATAAATCATGTAAAATGTGTATCATGTTAAAGCACACCAGTGCGTCAAAATTAATAAATAAATAAATGAGCATTTCTCTCATAACGGATGACTTTATACCAGTTAATATACGAAATAAATGTCAGTGCTACCCAAGAGATTCAATACTCAGCCTTACCAAATTTAATATCATAGTGCATAAACTTTGTTAATTGCGGGCTGATTGACCTTGTCCAAATATATATCGAAGTTTCGTTCTTTCGTACAAGCGTTACATTTGGAGAAATATTGCTGCTAGAGAATATTGTAGGAAAATAGGTTCTTAGCCCATAGCACAGAATCATCCGACTAGCTCACATAAATATGCAAAAAGCCCCATGAAAATTTTTTCCTTCCTTTGCCATGGAATATTTTCTTTGTGTATTTTTGGTTTCTCTGTTCACAAAGGCAATTTGTGTCCAATACTATAAGTAGCACAGTAAAATGGGGAAATAAACAGAACAGCACATTATTTTGTTCTAAAGGAAATTTACCTATCTTCATAAAAAATTTACGATGGATATATATATATTTTACGGTGTACAAATATTTTATTGAGAAGTGTTTAAATAATTTTGATATGTAAAACTAACATAAATCAAATAGAGAGATAAAAATAAAATAATTTAGATATGTAAAAGTGATATAAATCAAAGAAAGAAGAGATGGAAATCTGATATAAATCAAAGGCAGAGCTAAAAAATAAATAATTTTGATATGTTAAAGTGATATAAATCATAGATAGACGAGATGAAAATCTGATATAAATCAAAGACAGAGCTAAAAAATCAATAATCTCGATATGTTAAAGTGATATAAATCAAAGATAAAAGGGATGTTAATCTGATATCAATTAAAGATAGAGCTGAAAATTTAAAAATTTTGATGTGTAAAACTGATATAAATCAAAGATAAACTGTATATTTTTTCTAATGTTGATAAGTAAAACTGATATAAATCAAAGACAGATATGAAAAAATTGATAATATTTGTGTTTAAGCCTGATATAAATCAAAAACAGAGCTGTAAATTCAATAGTTTTGTTATTTAAAACTGATAAAAATCTAAAATAAAACTACAATTTGAAGAATGTAAGAATGCTGTCTATCCTCTCTGCATAACCCAGAAAAAACGTAATGGTAAGGGCCATTTGTTTCACAGAATTTACAATTATTCATCAAATTTCAAAGGTCATTTACAAGTTCTGTGAAAGTTATATTCAAGTTCTGTTATTATTTTAGTGCTGTGACATAACTGACTCATAATAACAGAAGTAGAAAAGAACTTTCACGGAACTTGAAAAAAACCTTCGAAATTTAATGAATTATTCAAATTCTGGCCTTTAGCTAAATTGTGAAAAACTAATGGTATGTAGACGAGTGGTTCAAAGCGTCTGGTTCATACCCTTGACTGTGAGTTTTATCCTCTGCAAGCTGAGACCTCCATCATCGCCCAGTAAATAATCAGATACTTTCGGATTAGAGATGTAGAATTCATAGAGAATATACGTGATTAAAATTAAAATGATGTTTTAAAAAAGATTTTTTTTAAAACATCCCGGTTCACAACATTCTAGTTTTTAAACAAAGAGACAAACATTCTCTAACAATATGTGAATTTTTTTTACTTCTAAGTTGCTTGTGCAATGATGGGGGAATTAGCTAGAACATATAAGGGGACATTAATAATCGTTATTTATTACTAAAGGTATGCAGCGATAATGCAATACAATTAATACCGTAATTCGTAGTACACGGAGAAAATGAGAATTGACAATTTATTGAGAACCTCTTAAAATTATTGCTAGTAAGGTTAAAAACGGGATTGCAGACCGTTTTCTTATAAAATTTTAGTAAATTCGTAATAATATCGGAACACGTGTTCATGCACCTGCTTTATAATATATTATGACAAAATGCGAAAATGTTACAATTTTTATGAAAACGTTTTCCAAAATCGTGAAAAAATATTAGAATTTTACTAAAAGTTTATCAGGAAACCTATCAATTCAATTGTTTAGAGTCTGCAATCCCGTTTTTAACTGAAGTAGAAGAATTTACAGTATTTTTATCAAGATATATAAAAAATATATGACGCAAATGTGAATGGGAGCAGAAGTCGGGAAAGCCCGAGGAAGACATGGCACGATCAAGTGAATCAGATACTTGAGTCGGGCCAAGTCAAGAGTCAGAATAATAGAAGAGTACGTATGAAACGATGTATGGATGAGAATGAGGCAAGGAGTGTGTGCCGATACCAAGTTGTTTGGCGATCCGTCCTCTCTGCCTACCCCTGTGAGGAAACGGCATGATGGTTAGTTAGTTAGTTTCATAAACCTAAAAAAACAGAGGAAGAGTGAAAACATTTTTTTTTAAATATTCAATATTCGTTTATGGAGGATATTAAACATCTTTCGTCTCTTGTAATGTCATCAGGGGGGATTACATCCAGGCATGCATGGCAGCGATGGAAGCCATGGCGTAGTCTGCGCAATAATAATACAATCTGTCTGAATTAATTAACCCATGCGGACAGGTATCAATGCCATTAATCTAAAACTGTAGAATTATATCTATTGTCTCACCATTCTCTCATTCTTAATACTAAGAGTCACATGTGTATCTATTGTCTTGATTTTCTCGAAAGAGTTTGAGCGAAATGGTTAACATTCTCCCAGAGTTCTTAGTTCAAAGAAAGCAGTCCATTGTTATAAGTCATAACCATTTTAGATTAGATCGACAAGAGAGACAGGAATTCCAGTGGATTTGAATCAGCGGTAATGGGATCCCAAAGTGGTGCTAAAGTGTATGCTGAAGAAAAGCATACAATGCCGATGTCAGCGCCATAATACGAATGATTAAAATGGTTCGCTTCGGTGCTTGAATTTCAAATAGTGCTTTGAACTAAAATGAGCTTCACGGAATGAAGTTATGCCACAAAAGCTCAAACACATAATATAGGCTTTTGTGAACAGTGTTTTCAATGAAATCTACTCAACATCATTAGGATAAAAAAAAACTAAAGCATCAAACACTTTAAACTTTATTTTTTGGAATAACTTAATGAGTAAAACTTCAAATTGTAAGTTATTCGAAAAAATTAAATATTCATCCTAGACTTGCAAAAAGAGTCAATAGATGTCGCATATTAAAATAAAAATTTAAGGCAAGGGTCCTGGGTTCGAATCCTAGATGTGACCGTATATTTTTCTGATTTTTCTGTTTCAAATATTCGTTTAGGAATTGCTTGTATTGTCTTCAATAATTAAATATTACAATTTGAGGTTCGACTCGTTAAGTTTTTCCAAAAAATAAAATACTGATCCGAGACCTGCAGATAAAGTCGATAGATGTCGCACATAAAAATAAAAATAAGATAGGTATGATTTTAGATTTTCACGGCCAAAAGTATTGTAGTGATTTGTTTTTGGGGTATTATGCCGTGTTGCGCTACCTCCTTCTTTAGCCAACGTTTCGTACAGCATTGCAGTGTCTATCATCAGGGCAGAAAATGTAATTTTTTTTATAAAATGTTGAAATTATGATATATACACTGCAATGCTGTCCGAAACGTTGGCTAAAGAAGGAGGTAGCGCAACACGGCATAATACCCCAAAAACAAATCACTATAAAAATAAGATATATTTATCTAAGACACTGTCTAGATTGCATTTAGTTCGAGTTGAGTTCTGCGAATATATACAATAATAGCTGCCAGTAAAAATGTGCGGTGAGACAATGTTAGTAGTATTTATGAAAACTTACTTTTTACTGAAACAGTTAAATATGATAGGAGGAGAAAGGGTCCCTTTAGCTCAGTTGGTAGAGTTGTGTCCCGGCAAGGCAAAGGTCTTGGGTTCGAGTCTTAGATGTGAAGGTATCTTTTTCTGTTTCAAAGTTTAGTTTAGGAATCGCTAATACTGTCTTCAATAATTAATTAAATTTAAACTTTGTCTTTAATTGGAATTTGCATGTAATTTTTTTAGATTTTTTTACTAATTTAAAGATATTTGTTGTGAAAATATGTTTTTTACTTCCTACTCCAACTTGAGTCAAATTTTTAGGAAGCCTTACAGCAACCAATCTATTTTTTGATCCTCAAAGGAAAAACGTCAGATCTTAATCTAATTTCTCTTTCGAGAAGTTTTTATAAAGGCAGGCAAATGTCAGGCTTTATCTCGACAATATCCAAAAATTTCAAAGACATTGATTGTATTAAGTTGTCATAATTAAAATAACTAAAATACAATTCAATTATTTGAATTCAAGGGGCTTAAAGCTTTGAGAACTTATGGATTCCATAAACTTCAACTTCTGTCAATTAAAAGTTCTAAGAGACGAGGGTTTTTTTGGCTGCTCTTGTTTTGCAATATTGTTTCTTCATTGACTTGAAGTAATTATAAATTATGTAATTCCAATAAAATAACTTTCAGAGTGGAAGATACTCTCACTGTCGCTCTAGTAAAAAATCACCATTAAGATAAAAAACGAATGGCTTTTGCTGTTCTTGGTGACCATCTCTAAATATACAGGTCGGTACTTCCCTACCTTTGGTTTCCCCATCTCTTTCCCTTGCCTATTTCCTTCACCCGCACAACAAATTCCCCACTATTTTATTTTATTTGGTTTTAAGCCCAGCCTGGCTTTTACATTGATTTTACGAACAGAATAGACCTAGTGATTTATCGAATATTGTACAAAAAGTGCAGTTTTAAAGCATGAAAAAACTTATAACCGAATAGGAAACAATGTTAGTAAAACATGTAACAGTAACATAAAATAATGTAGAAACTAAAACAATACTATATTTACGACAAATCACTAAAACTGCATTACCAACGCTACCATACCACTATATATATATATAATATATATAACCTGACAATATTTGAAAATCTTCTACAGTAAGCTGAAAATGTTGCTTGTGTTGTGATGGAGGACTTAGCCAGCCTAGGAATTGAACACACTACGCCTGGGTGGGACCCAAACGCGATGTCAACTCGGCCACCGACCATTTGGTATATATTACTCTGAATTCTATAAATGGACTAAGTAAGTATCTCAATAGTACCCCCAAATTTTTTGCTCAGATCATGCATCCTATAAGTCAGTGAGTGTGTCTGATTGTTGGCTGTGTATGTATTTCAGAATAATGTTACATTTCGTCTATAATGGATATAATAATCCTGGTGTCTCTGGCAGATGGGACTTCTGAGGTTTCAATATTAAAAATACAAAGCAGCACTATATATTTCTATGAACTAACTCCAAAAAATTTTTTTTTCTCATATTCCGCTGTATATGTTGATGTATGGCGAAAAATTGCAATTTTTTATGATTTAAATGGTAAAAATCTACCATTAAAAAAATGTTAAAAAAAGTAAGACTTCATCCCGCAAGACTCTCAACTAGGCGACTCTCGTATACTGCAATGAAAAATAATTGTGATACTTGAAAATTACTGGCTTTTTGTAGAACAACCTGAATTTATTTTGAGAGATGATAACTCTGCTAGGTTTTTGAGTGGTGTTCTATTATTTAATATAACTTTTCAAGTGGAAGTTTTGTTGCAAACTTCATCATAGTGGAGCTAAAATTTTTCGCTGGCCAAATTTTTTCTCATTTATAAATCTGGTCTTAAATGTGAATAACATTTTTTAATTAACTTTGTAGGCTTTGTCACCTTTTGTCATTTTGTAAGGAGTTTTTTAATATAATGTTAGTATTAAACTGACGTCTCGAATTGATGTTTTAGGAAGAAGGACACACAAATTTTTGATTTGTTTTAATTTTGGACTCGGAATCCTTTTAGAATCAATAGATTATGATTTTTTTGTTACATTCATTGATAATGTTGAAGTTAAGTAACAAAATGAAAATATTAATCTTAGGTTTTTATACAATTTGTTAATTATCAGTTGGATAGCCCTGATAAATTAATGTTGATTCACTTTCATGTTCATACCATTAGATAAAGGTTCCCTAGTAGGTACATAAATAGATTACACATCACTGGTTACCCTCGTGCTATGTTAGCTGATGTTTTAAATATGCCTCTAGTGAAGTATAAAGCATTACTAATTAAACATCTCAGAAGTTCCGAAAGTTTACATACATAGACATACACCTTTCGACATCATTTTTCTAATGATTGTAGGTAATTGTATTTGAGATTTAGGTAGGGAATTGTATGAGTGATTCTTTCGAACGAATTGCTTGTTTCAGATCAGGGTAACGATTCTCCAATCCAGGCCGCTTGCGATCGCCGTCGAAAGTACATGTATTGGTCGACATTCTTACTCTTGAGCTTCGTCGAAGGTACATACTTACATACGCCAAACGTCAAAAGTCATTCTACTCAAAAAACGAGTGGGTCGAACCATTCGTTGTTCGAGTGGAATGACTTCGTCGAGAATCGAGGTCCAGAGATGGTTACCAAACTCAACTAAAAGAGTGCACTTGTGGTTTGTAAATTGAACAATGTTTGCAGTTGTGTACCATTACAATATCATTACTAAAGTTCTCCCAACTTCTGAGAGGCAAACAAAATTCTATTTTTGATTTAGCCCAAGTTTCTGAGCAAAGTGTAACGGTAAATTGAGTAAGAAAAGGATCGTTTGAGGCTCTTATGGTGATTCGACATGATTGGATCTTTGCAAAATTAAAATACAAATGGTTATCTTTACTCTGATAGGAAACTCTTTCAGGCTAACCATTAATTTAAGTTTTTCACTTCCAAAAGAATAACAATGATTGATTTTTGGCTTGCCGTGATGCACTTATTTTCTGTTGGCAATATTTCGTCTGTTATTAGATTGTACTAAAAAGTTTACGTGTTTTCAATTCCACACAAGTTTGCCTTGTTGGTGCATCCTACAAGGACATCCAAAACATAGACTAAAGACAGAAAAAGCGCAACGGCTTATTTATTGTTGAATTTGGCAGCCACCTCAAGTCTGAAGCCCTAAACTACCTGACCCTTCTAATCTGAGCAAAAAACCCTTGACTGTGCAGAAACGGGCGGTCCCTTTGATGGATTTCTTATCTCGAGAAACGGATTGCAATATCTATATATACGATAGAACAGGCGTTAGATGGGGATGCTTTCCTTATTTTATTGGTATTTTGATGGAAGATGCTCCAAGAAATTAGCATCATAGATCCCTTTGCAACTGGAAACTAGTTACTAAACACGCCCAACATTTGTACACATTTGATATTTTTTACGTGAAAAAGGGTCGTTTGCACGACTCGTTTTTGAGTTCAACGGCTCGGTTACGTATTTTCTCTTACCAATGACGTGGGTCTCTTCAAGACTCCATGTTTACTCTCACCTCTCCTCAAAAAGACCCTCCAAACATCATTCCCAAAGCTTAGTAAAAATTACCTCAATAATGAACAAATTTAATCCATTTTCTGCTTTAAAATCCTCCAAGATATTATTAGACTTCAACTCGCTAACCAATCTTATCACATTGTTCTCAGGACGACCCATCACAGAACCCCGGTCAGGACCACGAGGCGGCCTTTGTGTGCAGTCCCACGCGCCATGGCCAGCTAGAACTACACTTCACCACTGAGCGGGAACCTGTGGCCTTCTTGCTTGTGGGCAGCCTCAAGGCCATTGCGCAGATCTATTACAACACCACCGCCGTTATTGAGTTCCACAGATACAGCAATGACCCGAGACACTTTAGGTGAGAGATACAAGTTTCCTCATCACCGTACTCATTCCATAGATACTAGAAAACTATAGAAAGGTATTAAGATCTCCAGATGTAGTCATGCTGTGGTGAGAGACGTCATCCAATTCCATTTTACTACATATACAGAAATGTTACAAATCACTTTATGCAGAAGGCATACGAAACATCAACACCATAGTCATAGAGTTCCACAGTTATAGCATATTTCGAGAGACTTATCCTACATAAATATCGTCAGGAAGTCATGGACTTCCACAAATATAGCAATATTCAAAATATTTTAAGTTAGAGACTTATATTAGATTAAATCGTAGTCCTAGAGTTCCAAAGGTGTGAAACTTATGCTACATCAACGTCGTAGTAATGGAGTTCCACGGATATAGCAATGTTTGAGACATTTGAGGTGAGAGACTTATCACATCAACATCGGAGTAATACAGTTTCACAGATACAGCAATACAATACTATAAGACACTTAAGTTGAGAGATATAAATACAGCAAGTAGCCAAGCACTTTAAAAGATTATTTCTATATTCGTATAGGTCTAATGGTTAGATTATAATATTATATACCTACCTATACAACGTATAAATACACCTACGGATGTTTCCTCTGCTGACGACATAGAACTTCGTACACAGTTTTTTAAAATGTTCACTTGTCTGTAGAGTATGAAAAAATGGTCAACATCTAAAGGCCAAATATATAAATATCTCTCGATTGCAGAATGATAAGCTCTGCGGCGCTATTTATTGGTTCTAGCTTTAGGATACCTTTCAGTCTGGTTTTTCTTTCTAATGATGGACGGTAAAGGTAATGAAATCAAAAAGGTTATTTATATTTTCAATAGGTACTAGATGTAATAAGTACTTCATCCAACTATGAACGGAAACTGATACCTACTCTGCCACAAATATCTTGGACATCATTTGCTCAATTAAATAACATGGAAATAACTTTTTATTGCATCCAAAAGAAATTATTTATTGCATTGCACTCTCAATTGTTCAATGTCCCAGAAAATTGAGTTTCCTTTTGTACAAACGATCTATTTTTAGTTCCACCGATAGCTACCGGTAAAGAATTCCACAGATAATAGGGCACTCGACCTTAAATCTGAAGAACGCGGCGATAAAAGCGGGCATTTTTCGTCTTGGTGGATTTTCTTGGAATGTTCTGATATTCCGGTCTACTAACCATTAGAATTGTGCAGAATAATGGAGCAATAGAAATTTTGCACATAATTAATTGGAAATAATAATTTTGAAATGAATCTACTGAATACTTAATAATATATATTCTATGGTTGAAGAGGTAGGTTTAGGGCTAGAACGAAGGTTCTAAACACAACTTCACCCTTCAGGTTAACAAGTCCCAACAACATAGAGAAATTTCATGGAATTTCAGGATGCTCTCGAGGTATATAAAATGTGCTAAATATTGCTTATTTTTAAAGCTGCCGTGAAAAGGAATATCATATAACTAAACTAAATTAAAAATCTTTGAAATGTTGTATTTGAATTAAAAAAAATATTTAGAAAAAATATTTTTTAAATCAATCATGAAAATATTAACCAAAAAACTTACCTGGACATTTTGAATCGAAACGTCCATGGTTTTGATTCAACATGAGAATTTGATTTTAATGAAACACATTCTTTTTGTATTTGTTATTAGTAAGAAAACTGCTTCACTTTTTATGCATTTTATACAATAAAAAAACTATAAATGGTTTTTTTAACGCTCAACTATCAATGAAAGAATCTCGCCAATTTTTAATCATAAACTTTTTTTATCCATGTAATCAATCATGTATAAATATTTGAGACTAACTGAGAAGAATAATTATTTATCTTTCCAAAAATCTACGCATTATGGAAAAAAAGATAAAAAGTACTTTTATAATGTATGGACGCCCGGTCAGATCTGTCTTTCAGAGCCTCTAATGGAATATGATGTATGTGGCTAGCAGAGATGTGCTTTATTTCAAATAAATCCATTTCAAATGGAAATGCAAAATGCAAAATGGGTATTTTCCATTTTGAATTTTAAATGCTTTTCTAAAAACCATTTTGCATTTTGCATTTTAAATGCTTTTCTCAATGCATTTTCCATTTTAAATGCATTTTTGCAACATTCTTCCTACTTTCTTCACTCGTCTTTTTTTCATAAGCCCCAAATATCAGTCGGTCCTTAACCTCGCTATGAGAGATGATTTACATTTGTCAAGTTGCTCCCTGGTAGTAGCCCTGGCAATTGAGTGATACCATTACAAAAAATACTGATTCAAATTATGTGATACAAGCGCCTGATTTATTTCTTCTGTCAAAAATGTTCGTAAATGCTTGCGTTAAAACAAAATTACTCCTTTTTATCTTGTGGTTCAAGTGTGATATTTTTTATCACAGAAATAAAGTCCAAATTTCTTGGTCACTAGCATACCAGATTATATCATTCATATTTTATGTCAAACCACCTAAAGGTATTTTTATTCCTACATGTTACTGATAAATGTATTTGTTCTTACGTTAATACCTGTGATAATTGGTAGGGCGAAATAATAGTCAAATAACTGTACACAATGTGTTATCTCGACTGACAAATAATGATGAAGCATAGAGATTGGACGAATGGACGTGGACATACGTTCACAGTATATAGTAATTTGTCCTCTCGCTTATGCCATCTCTTTCATACTATATATAGGTAGCACGGTCGTTACGTTATAATATAATTTATTTTATTTTTTGTAATAAAATATCTGAAAAATATCATTAGGTATTGTTATTTATTTTGCAGATATGAAATCACTGCCATTCCCCACGCTGCCCCCGCCACATCCAAAGGCCGCCCCCCACCCACCATCATCACCACAGAATCTGAACAATCTGATGATGATGATAATGATGAAGAGAACCAGACTATTCCCGGAAGTGGAGGGTTCAGAGAACCGGGAGAACTGTCAACGGAAGCTGCTGATTTGAAGATGGGAGTAGGCAGTTTTTGTAAAGCATTCCCCTGGCACTTTGTTATCGACAGGAAGATGGAGATAGTACAACTTGGTAAGTTAATACCATATTTTTTCTATTGCATTATCATTCACTTGCAATAAATATACAAATAACTGCCTAATTTTTTTATTGTTTGTTGAAAAATCTACCTTTATAATACCATAGAAAAAATTAGGGATAACTCCTAATCTCAGTTTGACTGTTGATTTTGTGAGGGAAGCGTGTTGCAACCGGTGCTGTATAAGTAGGTAATTGGTTTTTCTTCCCCATGGAAATTTACATTTATGAAGATGGGAGATATTGATGATTCGCGGTCGACACCTAAAACATAGAATCGCGTAAGCATCGACATGTCAGGAGTTCCACAAGGAACAGTTCTCGGTCCCGTATTATTCCTTATTTTGATAGATATCGCTCAGGATCATATAGTGCATAGCTCGTGTATATTCTATGCTGACGATCTCATATTGCTAGTGGGAAATGACTCAGATGCAGATTACAATTGCGATACATCACAAATTCGTATGCATCACAAGTAGAATTCTACGCACGCCCAACACAGATGCAGATTATTAAATTGCCTTTATTTTTTAAATTTGTGAATATGACATAATACTATACAGTTGTTGTAGTGTAATTTTCAAATACTGGGAAACAAGAATTCAATGAAAACATAAAAGCAGAAAAATTCAACATCTATATATTCCTTCTGTGGCTTCTGCCGTAAGAAAAAATCTAGTAGAGAGTTGAATTAGTGAATGTTGCATTACAAATAATTATGAGCAATAATTAGTCATCCGAAATACTAATACAAATTGAAAATATCTCCCGATTAAAAATAAATGCCGCCAACAGGAATTGAACCCGTGCCTTCTGATGTCCGGTCAGGTGCTCTGTATCCACTGAGCTATGTCGGCTTATTTCCAACCCGCCAAATGATTCAATATGTACTAGTACCTCAATCAACAATTACTGATTATTACATTTGTTCACCTGTAAACAACCAAAATGTTGCATGAGTCTAACTAATAAATAAAATGTTAGGTGTCTCAAGTAAATTCGAGAAAAACTTATTTTTAGAAGACTGATAATATGCCAGGAGGATACTAATTGCAAATTACTGCACAGGAAATATTTCCTACCTTAAGTACTTTTCGAGGCCACTAGAGAAAAGACCAATGAGTTTTAATTAGCACCTTGAAAGCCTTTCCAGGTTTGAGTTTCTCAAGTTTTAACCAATCTTTTTTTCACGAGGAGTCTAAGCTCCGTACCTAATTAAGCTCAAAGAGTAAAAATTGTTTTCGACGTTGAGACAGTGGGAATCGTATTAAAAATGTAGGCTTCTTTAGAGTACAACAAACGAGGTTCGTTATAATAATTATAAAACTGTTTTCGCTGCAAAATTTGTATGTAAATTAAATTATTCCACTGTGTTTACAATGGTTAGGAAGACAGAAATCTTTCGTGGTATTTTGTACACTTTGTTTCTCGCACATACACAAATGTTTCAATTTTTTCTTCTTCTCGTGTTCTTTTTTTATATTTATCTATCAGCAGAGAAATTTTTACCCTGCGGGATGCATACATTCAGATACTGCAAAAAAATTTCAAATACACTTAGTTTATATTATTATTATTTGATTTAGAATCTTACATATTTGGAAAATTGCAATTTTTTTTAAAACCAGAATGTTAAATTTTCAAGCACCTTTTTGTCTCTTTTTCCGTCTAAATAAATAAATCACGTTTAAGGTTATCCTTGTGAAAATAAATTTTCTTTAAGCATCTTTGCAAAGTTTTTACAAAGACATGAGATTTAATATTTTCATCCCGTAAAATTCGTCATCGTAACGAGCCATAAATCATGTTTATATTTTACTGAGAACGAAACTAAATTCATTTGCACATTTTTGTAGTTTTAAAGTCTGGTTATTTATGATTCGCTTATTTATTCCTTTACAAATAAACGTGTATTAAATGCAAATGAACAACAACAATGTACCCTATATTAACGATTAATTATCAGTTGTAAAAATTTATTACACCTTGCTTAGAAGAAAATGTCCAGGTACATAAACAATGATTTTATATAATATAAAGACAATATAAATATAAAGTATACCTACTTCTTATTTGTTGTCGGTTTAATTTGTAAAATATTTTTAAACACAGTTTTTTGTTTGTTTGTTAATTGACCGACAATTTATCACATTAGCTGGAGTAAAAGGTTGGCCGGTAATGGAACAAGCCAATAATGTGATTATCAATGCATTTCCTTTTGATTTTTTCCGTAATCTGACGACTTATGGGAAGGTTGACCAATTGATGCAACGGACAAGAACGGTCAAGCGCCCACGTCCATAATATTCAAATGCGTGTTGTTATAGAAAACAATTTACAAATAAGTATACATGCGTCGTATGAACAATCACTGTATTCCTACCTTCTTAACCGATAAAACTCCATTTAAACCTAGTACACTACTTTACTCCAATTGCGTGGTGAGCCGTAAGAGGAGATCCCGTTTGAGAGACCTCTTCAACTGGACCCTCGACCCAATAACTTGCACCGCAGGGGGAGGGATGGATTCATACTTATATTACTGAATAACACACTGACCCCAGATTTCTAGTCATTCTCATACCTTCTTTCCTCAAAAAAACCTCCACACAGCATCCTGAGAGACGACGGATGGTTCTGTGGGATATTATTATAAAATACTGGTGCTCCGTGAATGGAATAAGATTCTTCATTTTTCGGAATAACTTTATTGAGTAAAACCTCAAATTGTAATATTTAATTATTGAAGACAATATTAGCGATTTCTAAACGAAAATATGAAACAGAAAAATCAGAAAAGGATACGGTCACATCTAGGACTCAAACCCAGGAACCTTGTCTTTCCGGGACTTGATTTAGTCAATTTGTCTATTTGATACACAGCTGGCTGCTGAAAGACTAGTGATACATGATTTCAGCTCGATACAAATTACTGCGACGAATTGTCTCTTCACGCTTTCTGCAGCGGAACTAGTTAAGTCCACTAGGCGACACCTGGGGCCCTAAATTGGCTCAGGAAATTTGACACGTGTCCGTACCATACATTTTTTTACAGGTAGAAATACTCATAGGTTAACAGTGACTTAACAACAAAGCAAAAAATTCGTACAAAGTAAAGAAGTCTTCAAGTAAGTTGTTTTGCAGAGTTATCGTTTATATTTATTTTTTAACACTTATGTTCAGATGAGTTTTGTCGTATTATGGCAGTTTCTTTCCGCATAGTGTAAACACACTCTATAGTAAAATAATTATCTAATTGGAATAATATCACAAGTATGTAGGCCTCCGTAGTTGAGGGGTAAGGCTCTCGACTAGCAATTTGGAGCTCGCGGGTTCTTTTAAATTTAAAACGGTTAAGGTGTGTTTTTGAACAATGTATTCAGTTAAAATCATATAAAATATATTGATAGCACGTTACAGAGTTTAAGATGAGTTTAAGATAAGGATGCCATGGGCTCACTGGCTCAGATAGTTAAAAGCAGTTGAGACACTTTTATATTTTTATAAAAATTAAAATTAAAAATTTTAATGACAATAATGTTAAAAGTTTTGCTGACAAAAATTTAAAAAAATTTAAAACGTTGTAACATAAAATATTTATACATTTTGTATTACATATTGTAAACTGAATGCTGTTGAAATGAGATCCCTTAGGCATATGTGTGTAAAAGTACGCTACGAAGAAAGAAAGTATAGAAAAAATATATTACGCATATGTGAATAGTAAAATAAGTCTGGGACGCCGGAGGAAGAAATGGCACGATCAAGTGAATCAGATACTTGAGTCGGGCCATGTCAAGAGTCAGAATAATAGATTATGTTCGATTCGATGTATGAATATAAATGAGGCAAAGAGTGTGTTCCAAGGCCGAGTGTTTTGGCTGTCCGTCCTCTCTGCCAACCCCTGCGGGGAGACGGAGTGATGGTTAGTTAATTAGTTTGTATTTATTACATATTAGTGGGGGTAAAAAATTTCATAATATACTTTGTGTAAATTTTTTTTATTTACAATCAGTCTTTTTTATAATGATTCCCTAATACGCCGCTAAAGCGTTGGTACAGGTATATGGTAAAAAGGGCGGTATACTGCTCGGGTTAAAATCTTTACTCATAGTAAAATTCATGCTTGATTTTTTAAGACTGACACCACTTTGTTCCGATCCTAAAAAACACGGTAATTTTCACATTTCGCGTTTAGTTGCTAACTTCACTTTTCTACAAATGACATTTGCGATGTCATTGACCTGGTCTGTTTTGAATTGCTTCGATTATGTGTTCCGTATTTGATTTTTTAAATCGATATTTCGATTTAAAGTATTCGTAGGATGGTGCTGCAAATGGGTATTACTGCTATTTTTCATTTTCATTGCTTGACCAATCGATATTTCTCAAATCAACCAGATTGTTAACAAAGTCCGCGATCTCCATCCTAATAAGATCTTAACATATTTATAGACCTTGGAATTGGACGGTTTAAAAATCTGTCAACCTCAAATACCGTCGTATTAAGGCTGGTATACGAAGTACGCATTCACGTGATTATTGGTAACGTTTCCTACTAACCCGCTTTTACCCCCTCATTTTTCATCTATTATGAGTAAAACGGAGTATATATACGAGAATAATAATCTCAAAAAACACCTTTCGAAAACCCTTCTGCTTTCAATATTTCCCTATTCTCGTGAAACCAGATTCAATAAATGGTATTCAAATAATCCTCTTTCGCACGTAGAAACTTTTTAACTCCGTTTTTTGGGAATTCGTGAGGCGTCAAAAAACTTCAAAGCATTTTTCTGTGTCCTTTTGAGGTCTAGTTGATTTTACATTTTATTATTTTTTGCGGCATCGTGAAGAAGGAAAAGTTTTCAGGATGGGTAAATATGCCAAATATTATGTGAAATATTCAAGCACATTAAAAAGTTAACCAATTTAATGTTATTATTTGTTTAAAGTTTAAAGCGAAAAAATTTTGGCTGGAATTAACATTGTTTGATCTTTCAAAAAATTTTTGCTGTGATATTTTTTATTTTATTCTGCATGGTTGAGGAGTAAGGCTCTCTACTAGCACTCCAAAGGTCGCGGGTTCAAATTCTGGCTTGCGCAAGTTCAAATTTTAAGTGATGAATTCTTGTTGTCTCACAATTTTTTTTATTTAAAAATATAGTTCATTCATATATATATGTATAAATATATTTTAAGCATAATATACAAGATAATTTAAAAAAAAAAACAAATATAGAAAATAAAAAAATAAGGAGTACAGAATTTAAAAAATATTAGAAGTACCTACATAATTTAGAAAAATCAAAAAGAAATACTGCAAGTAATAAAATAATAAGTATGAATTAAAGAAGAATAAAATATGAAAGAAAAAAAGGAGTATGGATTCTAAAAGAATATAAGACCATAAGCCGGTGAAATTTAATGTTTGTGAGTTGGCGTTTTGTATTGTAGGGTAAATTATAGGGAGTTTGCATCTCCCGAAAATAATAACAACATTACTTTTACCCACAATTATATGTGACTGGTATCACTGTGAACCTGCGCGCGATACCTCACACAACAAATATTTCATTCTCTCTCCAGTGGTCTAGCCTCCAGTTTAGCCCTAAATCTCCTCTAACGTACGCGATCTGTTTTGTTCATAAAAATATTGTAACGTGAGTTTTGTTAAAAATATTATTATTTTTTTTTTATTATTTATACCCGCTAAACTGCCAAAACTAAATTGAAATTATTCAAATTATCATTTTTAAACACCGAGAGTAATCACGCAACTTTGGATTCTGCGGATTGGAGAACCACAGAATTATTCAGCCAACAACCTATTTAAATTGGCGATAAATACAATCCTACAAAGTATATTAAAATAATATATCAAGCGTGAAAAAAAAAAAAATTTTAAATGTAAATAAGAAAAAATAAAATTTGAAGTTACAGTTGAATAGGTTTTATTCCTCCGCAATTTTTGTACACATTCTTGTTTGAATTCTGGAAAAGTGCTCTGAAAGAGTGCACTCGTCCCTTCAGGAACATTTCCTTGGACTGCAGTTTATCGGTAGGCGGAATAGTAGGTGCTGTGCATTATTGTAGCTGACTTTTAGCTTACGCCATTGGGATGCAGTGTAATCTACCCACAGGTTTGACGTAAACAACAAGCCGAAGGTGGCTGGTTCAAATCATTAATAAATATTATTTGTGTTATTTTACAATTTATTCCAGAGTGGAAGACACTCTCAGAAGTGAGAGCCCTGGTGTAAGACCACCATTCAGAATTGCTTGTTACGTTGTTACAACTTGCTTGAAATAGCTTTAGCCGTGTTTGGCGACCAGATTTGAATAGCCAGGTGCTTAACCACCTTCCTCTCCCCCATCTCCTTCCACTAACCACTACTTTCAGCCTCACAACATACCCCAATTGGGGATCCCATTGTCTCACTGGCTTCAGATGGTTGGGAGCAGTTGGGACTCTTGTGCGGTATTCATAAAAAAAATCATCGATGCCCTTCAAGGATGTCCTCAAGTCATCACATATTATGGTCCCAGTCAGCAACTTTCGTTACCGTACCCACTCCTAAACAAAACTGATAGCTTCTGTTGCTGATTGCTAAAGGTACATGTCATAGTCACCGTTTGGCCCGTTGTTAAGATTTCAGGTGTCTTCTGTAAAGAAAAACACACACCGGTTAAAAAATATTCGTTACGTGTATTTACAATGGAAACAATTTACTTGATGACTTGCACTTTTTTAATCACTCAAGGAACCGGGCGCTTATTGTATTTATAAAATAGAAATCAAACCAATACAATAACAAGAACTGATAGGACATGTGTTTACAGTCGAGCCCTGAAGCAGTACCCTACCTTATCATATAAACAATAGAAAAACTGCTTTATCATACAACCTGTGAAATATGACAGCTGGTTTCAGTCAAGTTTCAAACTTAATAACTAAAGATTTACATCATAGAGGGCAGTAGTAGTCACATTTTAAGCCTAGTTGCTTTATTAACACCAGTAATAAGGCAAAATGAATATCAACATTAAGACGAAACTACAAGCCAAAAATGTGTATATTCTTGGTATGCCTTATAGTGTAGGTAATAGGCATTAAAATCGCTTGACATATGCAGTCTGAAAACGTTTGATTTCAAGCAAAAAACTGGATTTTATTTATTTTGTAAATAATTTTATGAGAAATAAAAAAAGTTTATCAAGTGAAACTGATAATCTTAGCTTTAATATTGTATTTTTGAACGTTTTTTCCGTTATGCGTTCATACATTTCTATTGAAAAAAATTATTTTGTAGTAGTTAACATTTATATTTTTCATTAAATAATTTATGTTTTATTTGTATTCTACTCAAGCGAAACGATAGGAAAACCTTCAATTTATCTAAAGCATATTTTTTGGTATTCATAATGTACACAAATTCGTTATAAATATTAATCAAAATAGTGATTTGGCATTAAGCTTCGCCTTAACAATGTTTTTCTGCGTGTCTTATAATTATCTTAAAAAATATAAAGTTCCATTAGGAATGGAAGTTCTTACCTTTTAAATAACTTTAGTCTTATGTCCTTTCTGACTTTAATTATTTTAATTAATAAGACTCATATTTAATTTTCCTTTCTGTATTTGTTTTTAGTTTTACTTTCGTCAAGACCAAGAAAGAGATATTCCAAAACTTGTAAACAATCGTAATAAATTAAGTGATTGAAATATTGTATTTGTTTAATTTAATTGAAAAGAGACTTGAAACTGGAAGTTGAAATGACTCCTAACTCTATTCCGCCGAGTATTTGGATTCTGAAAACTTTGTAGAGTGTTTTTTCCAATAACAATGATAAGACAAGGAGAGCAGTTATTTGTTCAAAGTTCCTCTGAGTTTCAAAGCAAACGTCTCCAGAGAAAGCTTTCAAAGTTTTAACTTTGACTTTTAACCTATTTGATGACAACATAGCTTTAAACTTTTCACAAATTCAACGATTAGACTATTTTTCAGAAGGAGGGAATGGAATTTTTTGCAGAATTTAAATTTGTCTTTTTTTTGTATTATTACTTTAGTATCAGCGTGGGGTCTGTTGACTCACACCTGTTTTACCCATTCTATTGTAGCGAAAGTTAAAAGTTTTGTTTATTTACATTCTCCTTTGGATAAAGAAACTTTAATAAAACAGTTAGATATAAAATGGTATCTTTAAAAGAAGATGGTTTTAATCTAGTTTAAATATTATAACCATTAAAAGTGCTGGCATGAACATCGCAGTTACTAAGACCAAAAAATTCTGTAATAAATATATTAATTTTCTGAAATGCTACCCCTTGTGATTGATGGATTGATTGACGAACTTCAGTTTATACATTTTTTCTTTAATAATCCCCTTTTCACTGAATTATACGAAAATTAAATAATTTCTAAATATTTGTTTAAATTTGTCAAACTTTTTTATATTTTAATAGAATAATTAGACAGTTTTTTTTTCTATAGGTAGGTACTTATTTGTCCTACCACGCAGAAAAAAAAATAGTTGCAAGATAATATTGTTAGTTCTGAATTTAAAACGTGAGATCGACAAAAATCACGTATAATAATTAGGTCGCAGTGGCCAAGTGGTTAGAGGCGTTGTCCCGGTAAGACAGAATTGTAGGGTTCGATTGCCAGGTTTGACCGTTACCTTATTATTTTTTCTGTTTCCTGTCATGTTTCAACTTTCGTTTAAATTTAATAGTATTATCCTCTTCTTCATAAATAAAATATTTTATAATTATTATTTTGAAGAGCCTTTTTTCTGGTAGCGTATCATGTCAATCGGTTAGCAACAGAACTATCATCAGAACAATCATTATTATTATTTTTTTTATTGTACAACAGAACATTCATTCCGGTTACAGTACAATTTTACATACAGTACAATTTTACATCATATCAGCATTTGGGTAAGTGACTCTTGAATAATTGTTTTAGGTCATTTATAGAACAGTCATTAGAGAACGAGTCTAAGACATAATGACACATTTTTTTGGTATTGAAATCTAATTTGTTTATCAACGACCATTCAGATAGTGCATCCAGATCAGCTTGCATTTTAAGACAGTCTTGTTGGGAGCTTATTTCCATTAGAATTTTAAGGTCATCTGCAAACAGTAGACATTTACTATTCTTAACATAGTTTTGGATGTCATTTATTAGTATTAGAAACAACAGTGGTCCGAGGTTAGACCCTTGAGTAGTTCCAGATTTCGCTGAGAATTTTTTCAAATTATGTCTATTTACCGAAACAAATTGGTTTCTGGATTTTAAATATGATGAGAAAAAGTTTAGTGTTGGTAGGTCGAAGCCTAGTTTAAACATTTTCCTCATTAAGATATCATGGTTAACACGGTCAAATGCTTTGGCAAAGTCGGTGTAAACTACATCTGTTTGGTGCGTTGCATCTAAACCGGTGGCTACCAATCTTGAGAAAGTAAGCAGATTTGTGACTGTTGATTTCTTTGGAAGGAAACCGTGTTGATTTTCTCCAATGAATGGCATAATCTGAAGACTTAATTAGTCACAAAATCATTTTTTCAATTAGTTTTGGTAGCACTGATAATACGGCTACCGGTCTGTAGTTTTTGACGTCTGTCTTGTCACCAGCCTTGAAAATAGGACTGACTCGGGTCAGTTTCCATATCTGGGGGAAAGTAGAAGTCAAAATACTGGTATTAAATATATGACAAAGAGCTTCACTTATCATTGGCGCTATGCTAATGATAGTACTGGACGGGATTCCATCCGGCCCTGTAGCCTTGTCAATCTTCAGTTTACGGATATAAGCTTCTACCTCTGTCGGGTTCGTTAATTTTAGGGAAATTTTACCTACGTTCCATGGGACCTCTGTTCACGTAAAATCTGTACTAAAATTTAAGATTATTTTAAGATTATTGTCACCCCACAAGCAAATACTGCAAGCCTAGAATAAATTTCACCAAAACAAGTCAATAATTAGGCATCTTAACCATTTTTATGTGACACCTCACAAAAGCTCCTCTGTCTGTACTGTATAAGGTCAGGGGAGCTTTGTCGCCACCCGGTTGCGTTGGTTAACGTTTAACAAAAGCGCATTTAGAAAATAATTCAAGTCGAGTTAGTGTTTAGCTATATTTAAAGAGGAGAGATGAGGCCACCTTCATGAACTCTTCCCTTGTGGGGCCTTCACGAAACCAAAGGGGAATGGAGATAAGAGATGAGGCTCTCTTCTCATGTGGGGCTTTAAGGGAACCAAGACCTGGAATATTAGACCTGGGAAGACACATTGTGGAACCAAAAGACATAGCTACATATTCAATGACAACCCTGGTGAACTTTATAAAAGGAGCCGGGTGACTGTTAAAGGAATGAGGTAAAATGGGAGATAGCACGATGGGCCTATGGCTTAAGTGCTCACCGGAGCCATATTTAAACCGTCTCCACTCTATAAATAAATAATAGTGTTTAGCAAAATGTTCGAATAAGAAGGAACGGCCCGTTCTCGTGAATTCAACGTCAACTGTGATCGGGTGTTCATCTCGTGTGCTTCACGCACGTGCAATGTAACCCAACATCAATAATTTTATAACCAGCTAAAGTGTGTGATGTTTTGAATATCCACATAAATAAACGATAAATAATAAACGAACGTGCTCTAAAATTTTTTTGTCTAGACTAGCAACATGGGATAGATTATAGGCCTTAAGTAAACACATTCCCACAGAAAGGGATAAAATACGGGCAGTCAGTTCTTGAACGTGGATACGGTGACAGCTCCAGTGTGGTGTGAGATTACAGTGAATTAGTGAATTCAGATGGTGTTAGAAAGCTTTGTTGGTTTTGAATTAAAGTGAAAGATTATTGAACCGGTGTTTGTGTGAAGTGAAAGTGGTTCGACTCAGTGAGAATACAATTAATAATAATGACAATAATAATAATTGGATAATTTGTAGAGCGCCGTTTTGTGAAAAATAACCCCAGGGGCGCTAAGGGTTGGGCGATCGCGATTATAATATAAAATGTGTTAAATTAAACGTGATTTCGTAAATGTGTAGTTCAAACTAAATTACTTGTCTTAAAACATGAAAAAAATAATAATAATGATTGCGTTTTAAATCAGAGTGGACGTATATAAAAGCAGCAAGTTTTTAATCGGTCTAGGGAGGAATTGATTTGGCGAGATCTATCCACGGAGACCGAAAACCAGAGGATCAAACAAATCATAAACTCGGGTTCGAATCCCAACAGAGATTAGGGAGGTACAATTGTATTTACAGAATTATTTAATTACCCTTTTATAAGCGTAGGGAGGGGACCAAAATTGAACAGATTGCAAGGATTTCGCTAAAATGAGGAAAGAAGCCGATAGGGGGGAGATCAAAAATTAAAGTGATTTAGCTATATAGTGTAACCAGGTAAGCTTCACGCTGAGAATGAGAGATGACTAACTGGGTGAGTTTTTTTATATTATTTATTAAATTTCAGACGACCCTTTTAAAAGACGGATACAACCGAGGTACAGGAACTAAGTTTACGACACCTGCCGCCCAAATAATGTTATCATTAAAAGGGATGTGCTAGGCGAACTGTCAATCAGCTGTGAGCGAGAGACGAGTCAACGACCTTTCATATGTAGGCCGATAACTTTTGTTTTAGGGGAACGCCTTGGACCGAGGGTCATATCGAAAATTTACCTACCTCCCAATCTGTTATTCTTTTAAAACATTGCGAATCAAATCATGACGTTGTCCCTGCGGTAGGTATTGAATCGCCGACGAAACATAAAATACCTATTACAAATTAGGCCAACCAATATAAATTTGCAGTATAAAAATACTTATCTACAGGGTACCTACCACAACACTGGCGTACAATTGAAACAGCGAACACTATGAGGCCGAGAGGCGCGGTGTACAGTCAGTCAAAGGGGAAGTTTTGCTAGCGTATGATCGCCCGAATAGAAAGCGATCGGATGCAACCAGATAGAACAAAATGAATACTTTTCTTCTGTTATTTGACTTTCTAATTTAATACTTTTCATCTATTGTTTGACTTTCTAAGTTACGAATTGGAATGCACAAAAACAAATCTAGAGTCAAAAGAGGGAGGTGGTAATCTCCGAAATAAAACTACCAACCGAACAACTTTTCTCAACAGGTACCTTTCGAGAGGTAGGCAGTCTCTTTAAATTAAATGCAAAAATCACACCAATTATCCGTTTATACCTACCTGAGAGGATAGGTATTCAGTAGAAGTTACCCATACCTAATACACGAAGATGCTAGTAACCTCATAAAATAATTACTAGAACCAAATATTAAAATACAGACAGTCCTCATCCTAAATTTGGCATCTCGAGTAGACCTTACATATATCTCACATGATAATTGGCTGAATGGGTAGGCACACAACCTATCGCTAAAAAGCAGGCTAAATGTCGACAAGATTGTCGTGTGTTATCTATGTTATTGACCTAGAAAGGGATGTAAATCCCCGACGACGAGGGAGTTACAACGTTTTCTAGAGGTGGCACGTAACTTAGGACCTTACGTGTCACATTTTCGCGACTAGATTCGTGACAAGGGAAGTCATGGCTTTCCCCTTCTACACTCAGTAAAGTAGATTTCCTGGAGGTGTTTGAGGTTGGGGCAATTCTGAAATTGGTGATGAGACCTGGTTTTCTTTATTCTGGCGTGACGGTTGCCGATTTGGAACAAGGGGAGACCCGGCCGGTTGTGATATCCAGACACGCAAATATCGATCGCCTTGCTCAAATTATCATCCATCGGTTTTGTTTGGTAAAGAGGAGGAGCCAATCTTAACTTGAAAAAAATTCATTTCCTTTCCTCTCCTTCCCCTCCCAAAATATATACATGGATGGCGCCGACAACTAACACCATAAATTTATCGTATGTATATCACATATATAAAATCTAACACTTTATTATATTCACATTACCCTACGATAGATAGAATCGCGTAGCTAGTGGGGGGGGAGCAGGCGACTTAGAAGATAAGGTTTATAAAATGGCTTTAAAACACAGCGGTAATGGATTCAACTCACTCTATCTCAAAAAAACCAAGGGATACCACACATACATAGATAACTAGGTTTCTAAACCGAGAAACAAAAAACCAACACAACGTTCGGTGAAACTTTTTTATACTGAACCGTCACGTGAAATGAGTACGTTCAAGGTCGTACGTCACGTAGACAAACTAGGATGTACACACTTGAAGGGGTGTGTAATAAGGAGAGGGACAAAGGCTTGAAAGACGGAAGGGAAGACATTCCTACCCCGGATATATACATAACCAAAGCCTTATGGAAAAGTTACCTACGGGACTTAAGGAAAATTTATCGTAGAAAGAAGAGAAGAAAAGGTTTGAAGTAGAAAGGGTAGATCATTACAAGTGTAGGCAAATAAAGTTATGATATTAAATTTTTTAAATATTTTTAACCCCACAACATGAAAAATCTGCAAAAAACAATAATGATTAATTATTTTAAATGAAATAATAATAATGCAGAAAAGTTGTATGTGGTCGCAAATTGTTTTAAATCAGTTTGTGGTGGACTGTAATCATTGATGCATTATAATATGTAGATGAGATGTGAAGCAAAAAAATAAGTTCTGCTTTTTTACCTCCAACTCTCCCAATGCTCTTACTTAAACTACCAAATCCGTGTACGCTACACGCTGCTTATGATGTTCTAATAGTGGAACAAGTTTCGACGAGAATTTAGTACGCAGTAGCGCCTCTAATTGTAGCTCTATGACTGTAATAAATATATTTAAATTTTAAATTGACAAAACGACTTGGGATAGCTGGTAATCAATCATTTAGAATTGGGAAGTGAGTCTGAATTACCCCTGATCTTATGAAGCACTTGCTAATCGATATTCAGTTTTATTATTTTTTAAGACTCGATACTATACATACTGAGGGTCACTTAACGAGTACACTGCATTGGTTTTCTTAACTATTCCGCAGCCAAGTGGGGGAGCAGGTAATACCCAAAATTACTTTTCTCCTTTTATAAGCTTAAATACTTGACATATCATTTTTGTATCTTACGTATTTCTGCGCAAATTACTTAAGTTAAACATTATTTAAGTTACCATTAATAATTCGGATTTCTATATTTTAAAAGCCCATAAGACAGAAAAATGCATGGGGTCGTCGGAAGACCCACTTGGTTACAGACGATCTGTTTGGCATCTTGGCCTGTAAAGAGTTAATAAAGTGACGATGTAAAAATATTTTTTTACAAATCGTCGCTCTAGTTCGTTTTTGTCCAACAGACTAAAACGTAAATCGGGAGAAATAGCGCTTCAAAGTTTTTTTTTACGATAATCGCATATACCACTAAATAAGCTCATTCTAAGCTTACTAAAATGATATACAGTGATAGAAATTATTATTTTTAATTAAAATTTGTTCTAATAGTTTAAAATTACACAGAGAACACTTTTTTTAATTTGGATGTAGGACAGAGTGTTGGATAAACACGCTCGGAATGTTTTTTTTTTTTAATTTTGGTGGACTAAAGACAAACTACGTCTTGAAAGCACATTATTTTTTTTTTCACTTGCATCTTATAAATAAATGTTTTCTCAGAAAAACTGCAGCCTTAACTCAATTTCGCCAAAAATAGTCTGTTGGACAAAAACGAACTAGAGCAACGAAATGTCACTAATGTAGGTAATCTATACTGTCAGACAGGGACAGGTAACTGATTGGGTGGGAGAATACAGAAACATATGTGAGAGATATTAAAATCGCATCAATACAACCTAAATATTTGTAAATTGTCGCAATCCAATTTTTCTAAAAAAAATACATGTTTTGAATTGTAAAGTGATACCATTTGCAAAAAATCAATTAGCCACACGAACAGGAAATAAATATTCAGCAGCTCCGGGAGGAAATTTCTGGCAAACACGTTTGGGTTTGAATCCGTTTCATTTCGTATTCCAAACGTAGTGACCGTTCCGTTTGAGAGGGGGAGTTATTCGTGCATTAAAAGCTTTGTCCGGGAAACTGCAATCTGCGAACTGCAATATTCACTTGCAGTAGTGTCCACTGTGCAATGGGAATTACACTAAGTTAATTACACAATAACAATGATATATTATATTTACAATGACAATTTGTTTGCAGACGTTTTCGTGATAATTCCTAGCGCACTTTAAGATTGAATTGAATTGCAGAATTCACCAATCTACCGGCCCTGAGAAGTATAATACTACTTTGAGACAACGAAATAGTTTTAGCTGTATAGTTATTTAACAAACTCCCATACAGTTTAAAAAATAAAAGAAAACATAACTACATTAAGTTTATTAAATCTTAGCTTAAGGAATTAACGGAAAAAGAAGAACTGACTTGTATTTTAAAAACATCATCTTGGATATTACTGAAAAAACTCTACCCAAACTATGAAGTTGTACCAAAGAAGTCGATCCTCAAAATTCAAAACCTAGTTCCTCCAGGATCCCCTACTGAGGAGAAAAAAGGAAATTTGTCTACAATTATTTTATATAAAATGGAGTGACAGAGGTATAAAAAAGATCACCAAGATGAGATTCGTTTGGTGCTGATTTTTTTCTTATTTCAATATACTCGTACATGGACATATGCGCACGAGAAACGGAGTAAGAGAATAACCGATGCGTTGTAGCTGTTCAAATATCACAGGCGTTTGGAAAATCCGTGCTCGCGGCTCTATTTAGTGGAGGAGTCTTGTGGCTGTCACGATCCTCAGCAATTATGCAACAACTAAAGAAGACGACGATTATTGCACACATATTAAATTAATTCAATTATGAATTCATTTAATTTACTTATAACATGACACAATTTATTTCATATTGTTTTCCCCACTGAGATTTCCCGTGCTGGGGAAGACATTTTACATTCTTTTAAACTAGTTAGAATGTGTACTACAATTTTTTGTATTTCTTAAAAGTTTACAGCTTACAGTGTAAATCTAAAGCTTAAATAGATGGTTTTAATTATACTTGTACCACTTCGATATTACACAGGTTGTCTCCCTTTAATCAGTCTGTGTTTGGTTGCTATATTCTATCAATTTCGTGTCTCCCTCTGTCCCAGATCCATAGTTGTATGATTGTTTGGTTGCTATATTCTATCAATTTCGTGTCTCCCTCTGTCCCAGATCCATAGTTGTATGATTGTTTGGTTGCTATATTCTATCAATTTCGTGTCTCCCTCTGTCCCAGATCCATAGTTGTATGATTGTTTGGTTGCTATATTCTATCAATTTCGTGTCTCCCTCTGTCCCAGATCCATAGTTGTATGATTGTTTGGTTGCTATATTCTATCAATTTCGTGTCTCCCTCTGTCCCAGATCCATAGTTGTATGATTGTTTGGTTGCTATATTCTATCAATTTCGTGTCTCCCTCTGTCCCAGATCCATAGTTGTATGATTGTTTGGTTGCTATATTCTATCAATTTCGTGTCTCCCTCTGTCCCAGATCCATAGTTGTATGATTGCTTTGATTATATCGACATCTGTTAGTTTTTGTAGGAGAGTGGTAATTTGTTGTTAAGTTTTATGCCGTAGTAAATGAAAATTCTCTGTCCAAATGTTGTTTTCGTTTTTGCTTGTTGGATGTATTTTTGATCGAAGGATCTAGTGATTTGTTAAGTAAGTTCGTCATAAGATCAAGCGGCTTACTTTTGTGGGTTCAACATAGAGTTCTTTTAAGTGAAATGTGTCTAAATTATTGAAAATATGGTCAGAGCAAGTTTTGATAGGTATTGACAAACTTGTATTGTTACCGCACTTTGAATCTACCTAAAACACTCTTGCAGAGGCGTATTATGAAAGATAAGCTAACGATACGTGTGAGCTAGGAAAAACAAAATGCATAAATATCTTGTCAAGGAAAATGTTTAATTAAATCCAACAGGAATCAGAAATCTGACAAATCAGTCAATACGATTTTTTTTACTCGGAATAAAATTAGTCTCCAATTTGTGAAAGTTTTTTTAAATATTTTAATCGTAACCCGGGAAAAATTATTTTTATTTTAAATAAATAAAAAACTTTTTATATGAACACCTCACAAGAGTTGCAGTTGTTCCCAACCATCTGTAGCCAGCGAGACTATTGCTTCCCTAATCAATGTTGTGTGGCTGAAGGTAGAGGAGGGGATACAGACATAAGAAGTTGGGGAAGTACCTGGCTATTCAAATCTGGTCATCAAACACGGGTAGAGCCTCCCAATAACTGATTGTCCAATTAAACAAAGCTTTTCCAAATTTACGAAATTCTTCAATATCGTGCTGTTCAAAAATTAAGTCGAAACGATTAAATATCTGGACAAAATGAATGAATACCTTTACAAAAATTTTGTAAAATAGATTTGTTTTCAAAATATTACAAAATATCGCTGTCTGGTTCGTTGGATAAACATTCAAATGGATAAAATGAATGTCCACGTCGACGATTTCTTGTGGAACTGGACAAAATATCTTAAATTTCTGTTTTCAGAAAATATACTTGACCGTTTGGACATAGTCCAAATGGACCATTCGTCCGATCAGACAAAACCCAAAAGGATACATTTTTAACTGGGCTATTATCCAAAAAGACAAAATGAATTTCCAATTGAATAAAGGTTTGCTGGAATGGACAAACACATAATTCAAAATCTTGCAAAATGGTTGCATTCGCACAAATGGTCCATGAAAATGGATATTTACAAAATACAACAATAGCCCAAATGTCTAAATGGACGAGATCCAAGTAGACAAAATTTCGACCAATAGTTACAAATTTTGAAAATTCTTATTTCGTTTCTACCATTTTTAAAATTAAATACAATTTTTTACAACATTAACTTTCTTTAACAATATTTGAAATCTTTCTGATATTTACCGTCATCCACATTTTGCTTCACGCAAATAAATGAAAATCGAAAAATATAAGCCACATTATGGCGTTCAGTCATGCGTATAACGTTGTCATTATTTCATTAAAAAATGTACCTACGTAATCCCTTATAAACTAATTGTGTTACAAAATTTCAACGAAATGAATAATGCCACGAAACAAATATTATTTCTCAGAAACTCATTATCATCATCCATCAAACAAACCCAACCATATTCTAGTGCTCCAATCACCGAACACATATTCCATAGAAGTGTAATACGAAGGAAAAAACGTACTTTGCCAAATTAAATATTCCGAGGCTTCTCTATTCTCTGTACCAAAGACAGGTCAATAAAAAAAAATATGTATTGTTGACAGTTCTTATTCAAAGTGTGATACAGTTAAAATATGGCCAAAGATAATAGGCTTGGGTTAGCTCAGTTGGTAGAGCAGCGCCTGGCAAGGTGAAGGTCTTGAGTTCAAGTCCTAGATGAGACCGTATCTTTTTGATTTTTATGTTTTAAATTTTCGTTTGAGAATCGCTATTACAGAGTGGAGCAAAAGTAATCACCCTTTTGGAAAACGCTATAACTTTTACAAATGACGCCAAATGTCAATTCAGTTTTAATATTTGTGAATCAAACAAACGCAGAATACAAATCAACAAGACATGTATCGGTTTACCAAAAAAAAAAACAAATTTCACAAGTTATACCAAAATTTATAATAAAAAAAAATTACAGTAAAAGAACATCGGAGGATTACTTTTACCCCATCCTGTTTTATCTACAGTAATTAAATATTAAATTTCAGGTTTTACTCATCAGGTTATTCCAATAGTAGAATAAAAACTTTCTAAAACAACTTAATTATGTCTCTCTACCAATCACTGTTAAAATATAGTATTATCGGAAAGGGCCCGGGCGGTTCAAATGACAATATTTTGAATCCACTAACTGAAACCCATAAGTCCATAATCAAAATTATGGTGAAAGTCTCTGTAAGAAATAGCGCTGACAGAATCTCATGAATCTCTGAACAGCATGTCAATTAAACAACTCCATTTTAAAACAATACTCATTTACATGTATAAATATAAATAGAAAAAATAACCAAATGAAAAATAATAACATTATAATATTTAAATCTCAAATAAGAAAACAACGTGATACTAAATATTGGGAGGTCAGAAATAGAAAATACACTGACATCAAATATCTATAGACTGAAAACGAAACCAAAATTACTAAAACTCTACTTAAAAAGTACAAAACATATTTATAATTCTTAAAAAAAATACTACTTACTCGTACTGCGTACATGATATTATTATTATAATTTGTTCATATCATTCGTACTACTAAATATTAAAATGTAAATTCCCAGATTAAGAGAATGTAGATCCCAGTGGGAATATCATTATCTCTATTTCTTATAAATCTTTATTTGTAAGAAACAGAAATAATGATATACCCAGAAGATAATAAGAAAGATTTGATTCAAAAATTGTTTGTTTTCATTGATAAAAAAGGGTACTTTTATCAGAAATAAGTAAATTGTGAATGTTTCGAGCACACGAATACGCCAACACCACACATTTCGTTTTATCTCTTCAGTGGCTCCAATACCGTGCTTGTTTTTTGCCAATTACCCAGAAACATGGCCATATAGTAACCATGTCACTTTTTCAGGGTCCGGCTTCATGCGGCTGTTTGGGGCGGCTCTACCCCTCTGTGGAACCACCCTCCCCACCTACTTCACCCTGCAGCGGCCCAGGGGGATTTCCCTGACCTTCAGGGATATCTTACAGAGGGCCAACACGCCCTTTGTGTTCGTGGTAAAGATCCCGAATGAAAAAGCGCAGTGTGCGGCCAATGTGAGTATTGAAATCTTATTGGTCAAAATTATTAAAACTATTACCACGTCCACCCTTTGACCTCGACAAAGAATTTGGTTTTAGATTTACCAGGGGTAAAACTACTTTGTGACCATTTGCAACAAAAACAATTTATTAATATAACATCATTAAATAATACTACACTAATACAACATCCATTCATTTGTAATTCATATTATCTAGCTCATGCTCAGTGCTCAATGTCGATAGCAACACCAAAAATCTCTAATAAAACAGCTATTTCGACAACAACATGAGACAACATGGATAATTGTTACAACCACAAAACAAATAGCAACATCAATATCCTTTGCTAATATGACGTCGTTAACCAAAACGACATAAATTGCTAACGCATCATAAATAACGGCACCATGGTCGATTTTTAATACACCATGAATCGCAAGACCAACTTCCATAGTCAATACAACATGTTTTGCTAAAACAAACAACAATTAAGACATCAACATAATTTGCAATTTAAGCATCAACAATTTGTTTATACAACTTCAACCGGAAATTCAAATCAATTACAAAGACAATATCAATTGCTAATACAACTTCAATTACTTACATTACTTCAATTGCGACAACAATATTTTTCTAATACAGCGTCCGTAATTGCTATTACAATAGATAAGTACCAATCGCTAAAGCAACATCAATTGCCACAACTACATATTTTGCTAATGCAAAATGAAATGCTAAAACTTCATCAAATTCTGATAGAAACTAAATTGCTAGTATTTACGACATCAATTCATTTTTAATACAGCTTCAATTTGCTTCTGCACACATTGGAAGATAGGCGTAAAATAAAAGACTAAAATGTTTTATTCTAAATTCTAAACTCTAAATTCGACTGTTGCAAACTTCTGCAACTCACAAACTTACGAATACTTACAATAACAACAGGACAAAATACACTTTTCTACTGTAGCACACATAAGCGAAATTACATTGCGAATTCCCCAATACAACGGTTTGACATTTTGAGAAACCAATATTTGGATGATGTTGATGTATTTAATATTAACTTTGCGAATTTTATGGACACGTAAAAGATTTATTCCAACACTTTTCCAAAATACAAGTTGTATTTTTGTAAACCAGTCAAATCGCTGTATTTTTAAATTTATGTTCTGGGTCTTTTTTTTTTATTTTCGCTAGAAACAGCATGTATTTTTTAATGTAATTTTATTTTCACTATTTCATTCTTATGTTTCAAAATTATCTGTCATTAAAATTGTACTACTTACATGTAAAAAGCCCTCTGGGCGTTAAATAAATAAATCAATAAACATGGACAGATAATTTTCAATTAAATCATCATACGTTTTGGTGATAGGTATTACATGGTTTTCAATTTATTCAGGGTCTAGAGCTCAAGGGCCAGATGGTCTACTGCCCGGAGTCAGACTCCCTTCTCTTCATCGGTTCCCCCTTCCTGGACGGTCTGGAAGGTTTGACGGGCAGGGGACTCTTCATATCAGACATTCCCCTGCACGATGCCACCAGGGACGTCATACTGGTGGGTGAGCAGGCCAGAGCTCAGGTGAGAACCAAAAAATAAATTATAAGTTTTAACCAACTCTCCACCAGTTTTATAATGATCGTTCATTGCGTTTCATTAACGCAATAATATCTTGTTTTATAGATGTTAACTCCACAGTAGGATAATTTTATAGTCCTAATATGTCTATCAAGAGCTTTTTGGATAAATAGTTTGATGTGTGATTAGGTACCTACGCTATTTTGCTTCGGGATTATCAGAAAATTATCACATCTTCATGTGTAATGAAATTTTCTTACTAGGTGCAAATTCAAAGGTGTTTTCGAGCTTTAACATCTGTTATTCCGAATCTTTGTGTTACTCTAAATAATGTCTGAAATATCCCTTTATTGATATTGTTGGATATCATTTATAATTAAATATGGTCTTACCGCGCGTAAGTTCATCTAAGGGTCGGTATTATGGTTGTTTTTTAAGCTCGCTTAATTATGACGTAGTCCGTTTATCAATTAAGGTTGTTCAGATTATTCGTAACCCGGGATTGTTTGTCATTCCTTAAAAAAATAATAATAATAAAATAATTAAAAAGTTTTTTTAAAACTGTTGCATTCAGTGAAATCCACTGTAATATAATCACAAAAAATAACTAATAAACTTAGTTAGCTTTTTTTTCAATCTAATCGGTTTTATCCTTAGATGTAGGTACCCTAAACTATAAAAAAAGATAAATAAAAAAGGATCCACAAAGCTAGTTTTACAATAAGCATAATTTTTATTTATGCTTTGTTTATTAACGCTGTGACTTTGTGTCTCATATCTTTTAAAAATTAACTCGGAAGTCAAAAAAATTTAAACACTTTGGACTTTCATTTAGTGATAGCTGTGTACAGACGTGTACGATTATTCATGCTCGACGGTTTGGCTCGATCGAACGTGTTGACTTGAAATCATGCTCAAAAAATATTGAACATATTGAGCGTGGGTACACAGTTACAGATTAAAATACAATAATCTTGATTGGCTTTCTTTGCAGTCGGTAGGAAAGATTCTGGATCACGACGTGGGCTTCTAATCATATTTATCTGCGTCTCCATTTCAATATTATCGACAGCACTACTGTTACCAGTGCCATATATGAATAACTTCTTCAACTATTATTGTAGGATATCATCACAATTAAAATTTATAATAAATTAATAGTTTTGAGATTTGACCTGACTGCAGAATTATTCAGCGTTCATTGAACTGAGAATTGGACGAATTTTTTTTTTTCTGTTAAAATGTTATATTATTTGTAGGTACACACTTTATCTTGCCTTTGTCGGGCTGAATTCGTCACACAATCAGTTCCAATTTTGAGTTCATTGATCGTATAGTATGTTCGATAGTCTGCAAATCATGTTTCTTTATGTGATTGTCGCGTAGACACAATTACTCCGGGCATCGATGGGATCCTCATTCTGAGTATGTTTTGAAGCCGAAGAAAGTGAAAAAGAGATGGATACGGAGAAGAGAAAAATTATGAAGTGCCGGGCTATTCAGATTTGGTTAACAAATATGGTTAAAGCCATTTGAAGCAACGTTTCTATCCCAATGGAAGTCTGTCACCATCGATACTAAACATGGTTTTCTATTACTAGATACAACGATATCCCTTAAACGCATTGACTTTTTAGGTTTGAACTTTATTATTTCTGAGTGACTATTTTAAGACCACCATTCGGAATTGTAACGTTGTTTGAAATGGCTTTACCATTTTGGTGACCAGATCTAAATAGCCAGGTACTTCTCCACCTTTCTCTTTGCCGCCTTTTTCCTGTACCCACTATCTTCAGCCCCATAACATAGCATATGGGATGCCATAGTCTCACTGGCTCTAGAATTTTGGGAGCAGTTGGAACCCTGGTGCGTTATTCAAATTAAAATATAATAAAAAATAAAATGGGCATGATCAGGTGACAGGAGAAAAAATGGTAAGTCTCAATCCATTTCATTTTCAATTTTTTTATGAAAAAGTAACATTACAATGAAATAAATAATTAAGGACAAAAAACATTTTTTTCAAGGAGTGCTATAAAATGTCTGCTTTGTATATATTGTTTGGTTACAAAAATTGAAAGATTAGAACTTCGACAAAATAGTTTCGAAAATTGCGTAACATGTTAAATTCGACAAATTACAAAAAAAGTATTTAAAACACATTTCCTTTAAAAAAATAAAGAAACGTTTTTAAATTACGTTTTTTGTGAGACAATATGCAGAATGGTAATATTTTAAATTAAACAAGTTTTTCGACGATTTTATGGTGTATTTAGTTCTATCACAAATGATATAGCGACAATTGTGAAATTGTTAAAACAACAAAATAGCATGTGCAATATGTGCATGTGCAACGGGACCCGTTTGCTCCGTCGCACTTAACCTTAATTACACAACAGCGAATTCATAACTACGAAACAGTATAAAGTTTGCTGTAGCAGTTGGTCGCAATGTCGTGCTTAGTACCTACCTACCATAGGCCAACTTGAGCGTAAATAAATTTTAAAGGAAGACTAAAATTCCCGGGTAATAAATAACCTTACAATATTATAAAATCTCTTACAATCATCAGAATGAGCGGAATTCAGGTTTTTGTTGTGATGGAGGACTTATACATCCGAGGAATTGAACTCACGGCGCCTGAGTGGGAACTCAATCACTGACCGGTCAATTACTAAAAGTTGTAGACGTAAAGAATTCATCATCAGATTACAGTACTACAACGACGCCATCTTGTTGGTTTTGTTCGCTGTCAAATTCTTTTTATTATGTGTTCTTATTTTTTGTGCTTTGTGAATTTAATAAATTAAAAGTAGGCGAAACTATCAAATGTGATTGCATTCCGAATTTCTTCCGACTTATATAACGTTCTTCCTTGAACACTTTAAAAAAGCTCTAAAAATATGTATGTTCTCGAAGATAATCTCTAATCAGATGCCGGGTTGAAAATGTAATTACATTAAACTTCCTCGAAAGAAAATATCGTAAAGCATGCTCCGAAACATTATAAAAAATACAAATTATTATAAGCAATAAATATTAGACAGAATTTTTTTTTTTTTTTTTTTTTTTATATTTACTCCACACAGGAGGCCCTGAAGAAAATAATTTCCCTCAGGGCCTATGTCATCTTTGGGGATGCTGTGTGGAGGGTCTTTTTGTGGAGAGGAAGGAGTGAACATGGGTCTTGAAGAGTCCCATGTTGTAGGAGGGAGGAAACACAGAGGCCGGCAGTTCGTTCCACAGCCGAGCTGTTGAACTTAAGAACGAATCATAGAAGCGACCCGTTCTCATGTGACAAGTGTCAACTGTGTACAAATGTTGGGCGCGCGTTTGGCGTGTATCCCGACTACGCACCGGTGCCGAAGGGATCAATGACGCTAGTTCCTCAGAGCATCTTCCATTGTAATACCGATAGAACAAGGACAGCATACCTACCTGACGCCTGTGCTCTAAAGATTGCAGTCCGTTTGTTAAGATTGGGGAATCTATCAAACGGACCGCCCGTTTCTGCACAGAGTCAAGGGTTTTTTTCAGGTATTTTGGGGCTCCTGACCAGAGATGGCTGCCAAATTCGACAGTAGGGCGCACTTGCGATTTGTACAGGGTGAGCAGTTGTGTACTATTAAAGTATCTGCGGGCCCTGTACAGTACGCCCAGCTTCTGAGAGGCCAACTTTACTCTAGCTTCGATGGAGCCCCCGTACCTGAGCTGGTCACTTATAGTTACACCAAGCATATCAATGGAAGGCCTGTTCGGAAGATTGCTTCCGTTGAAGGAGACTAGATTATCATTTGGATCCCTTTTAGACGTAATCAGACAGGATTGGGTCTTTGAAACATTAAATTCGACGAGATTATTTTTACCCCAGGAGGAAATACTCTCGAGATAACCGTCCATTCTCTGCTTCAAAGCCCTCCGAGCCGTTGGAGTTTGTGTGCCCTTTGGGGGCTTGTCAAACAAAAAGCTATCATGAACTGTACTGTCATCCGCGTAACAATGAATCGGTGCACATGTCAAAAGGTCATTGATGTGCAACAAAAACAAAGTCGGAGACAGAACCGATCCCTGTGGGACGCCAGCATTTACAATACAAATATAAATTGAATAAATCATCCGAGAAATTTGTTCCAAGTGCATCTGACCGGCAATCAGATAGTGCGGGTTCAATTCCCGTCGGCGGCTTTTTTTTATCAGAAGATTTTTTATATTTGTGTTTCGGGCAAATATTTATTGCTTGTAAATAATTTGTTATTTTTTGTGATTTACGTAAAAACCTTGTCACTTAAATATAAGTTTACATTTAATAAAAAATAATTTAAAAAATAAACCTGGTTCTGTTGTTTTGACTTGCTGTAGATATGAAAAAAAATTACAAACTAACTTTAAATGATACTTCTGAGATGTCGAGAAATTTTTCTCTGTTATAAGTCGTGCTTTATCAAAAATTTTCACAAGTCGCTTAGGCCTATTAATAATAATCGTTTTTTTTAATATTTATCATTGTGGTTACGTAATTTCGCTACTAACCCTTAATTTGAAGGCATTCATGATTGTAGCAATCAGCTTTACCTGTTTTTCAAAATGCTTTCGTTTATAGTGATTTTTTAGAGTGAGTTGCATCAGAATCATGTAAGTAGCTTTTCACAATAGGGTTTAGTTATATTATCTTTTTTTGGCATGAAAAATACAGCTTAGATTACTTTTTTGACTTATTCAATTTACGTTAAAACTTAGAATCGAGACATTTGAATCCAAAATGTGCTATATTTTAAATCTACGTTTCGTTTCCTCTATGAACAACTAACAACAAAATTCTAAATATATAATATGAAAAATTATTCAAAATTTCTCCCGCAAATTTACGAGAGCATACATTTTGATTCAACCTTCCGCACGTTCACCAAATATTCCATTTAAAATAAATTATAAATTCGGCCAACGTAAATAATTTGTATCAAGGCGTGACAATATTTTCGTCACGTGCCACACCAACTGTCACTTAGAATGACACACCATTTGTATTAACTGTCAAAACCCTTAAAATGAGTTTATTTATTAACTAAATTCACGCCAGCACAAGTTGAGACAAATTATTCCCGTTGAATAAGCACTCACAGATATTAAAAAAAAGTTAATTCGAAACGCAATCATTTTCATTGCTGCTTAGAAATTATTCGTGTAGCGTTTACCAAATTCTAATTACAGGAGACGAGTGTCTATCAAATGAAAAACGAAAACGTTTTGTATGTTAAGCACAACGAAACTTGAATACAAATTTCATAATTATGTACATAGTTCACAGTAATAGGCCAGTTATGTAAACTCACACCGAGGTCATAATATGAAACTCTCTTGATGGTTAATTATTGGAGTAGTCAGCTTAGTTACGTTGTTAGGTAACTAGCAAAGTTACTTTTTAATACGTCAACTCAACGTAGAAGGCTCTGAACATCAACCACGTAGTATCAAACAGGGCGTGTTAACCTTAAAATCAACACCGAAAGCAAAAATATTGGTTTAAAAACATTTATCAAAAGAAAATGCATTGTCTCACAGTCGAAAGATCGGAACTGTTTGAAAAAGAACTGTTTTTTACCTTTCTTTGGTCTGCACGGAGAAAATTTGTCTTCCAGCAAGTTTGTCCCAACACTCAATGGACTAGCTTTGTAAAGATCATTTTTCAAACATTTATTTTAGGCAGTAAGCAATACTTTAGGTAAGGGCTCTCTCAAACTGTATAATTAACATTTTAACCACCTATATGAAAATAAAAAAGCAATATATATTCCCTTGGGGCTACATATCGATTAAAGTAACAATCGATCAAAATATTGCATTTATTTCTAGCAAAACTACTAAGTCCGCAACAAATTGCGACAACACTTTTGCCACAAAATGAACTATCGTGGCCGGTTTCACGTACGTTTTTGTTTGCACGTTTAGATCCAGTTGTATTGTTAAGTTCATCTCTTTATTTAGTGACGCGATGCCTTTCAGGCTCGCTATTGGCCGATAAAATTAACAAATTACAATATTGGATATAAGCGATAGCTTTGTGCTTTGTTTTAAATTATTACTTTTGGATTTCATATTTACATTTACTATATTCTAACTTTCTATGTTGTATTAAGGTGATGTTATACACCCTCATAAGAGCTGTTTATTATTTACACAATTCTTATCTAGAACTTTTCAACATGAAATATACGTTACTTACTATACACCTACCTAAAAATATTTACTGTTTAAAAATAATAATAATAATAACGTTGCATTTATATATTGCAGATTATTGTCATTTCGCTTCAAGTGCGATTTACTATAACAAACTTAAAACGGTAATTTAGTATCAGTGGTCATATTCTTAAAATTCTTCCTGTACCTGTGAACCTCATCGTCAGTTACTTAAGATATATATAGTTTTTTAACCATTATTTTTCTTTCCAATATTGTATTACATAAATGGATCTTAATTTGCCATGTTATTTACAATGTTTTTTATACAATAAGTATCATTATATAAAAGCCGAAAGGCGTTAATTATATATAAATAAATAAAAATTGTAGCAAACTTGCACTTATATCTAATCTTAGATGGGAAGTTTTACTGTGAAATTACTCTTAGGTGGTGTTATTTTTAGATTGAAAGTATGAGAGGGCTAATCTTTTATTATTATATATATCGATTGCTCTGAGGTTTCCCTCAGGGGTTTCACTTGGGGACTCTCCAATTTCTTCCTTTAAGTTGATCTCGCAGTAGGCTAAAATAAAAATTTCTAAGGTGATGTCATGTGGAGGGTATTTAAAGGAAAGATGGGCTGAATTTTATTTTGCAGCGAACCATGTATCAATTGACTGAAACTACAAATCCATCAAGTCATTCAACAGTCCGCAGTGGAGCTTTTGTGGTAAATGTTAACAGTGAAAAATATTGACCCATTATTTGGCCTGTCTCTTAGCTCTACTTGATGGCGAAAAGATCACTGATGAATCCAGTGCTTTGGAGCCCTTTTCATTTATTTAGTGGTAGTAACAGCGCAACATCTTACAGCATGACGTCACGTTACGTACCTGACGTCAACGTTCTAAAGATTTCAAACTTTTCATTCACTAGTCGTAAATTTTTTGTTTCTTTGTCTTAAGCGTGATTTGCGTATTTAAAAATATTTTTTTTTTCTTTAGGATGGATTAAGAAGAAGAATGGATAAATTGAAAAACTCAATAGAGGAGGCGAACCATGCGGTAGACAAGGAGAGAGAAAAGAACGTCAGTCTGCTTCACCTAATTTTCCCGCCAGATATCGCAAAACGACTGTGGCTTGGTAAGAATCTTTCTTTATCTATCCCTAAAATTATTCATAAACTGACTAATTAAATCTACGCTATTCCAATGCTTTATGCTAAGATATACATAATATATTGCATAAATGTTTGAGATAAGAAGTTGAATGTTTTCGATATATTGAGAAAATAATTAATTACTTATAATTATTAAAATTATGACTCTCAAACAAAAAAAATGCTACTAACTGTCAAAGTTTGCACTATCTACACCTAAGTAATAATGTGTGCATTATACATTTCTTAAATGGCACCTATAAGCGAATTAAAATTACAACAACCTATTGTTAGTATTGTTGTTAGTAGTTCTGTGAACAGTAGTCTTCACGTAATGTTGATTACTTCGACTTAACAGCTCGTAACAGTCGAAACGCTTATGCCCCCTGGCGGAATAAAAAGGTATAATCAAAAACGGCTACCATCTTAAAAGGATTTAACGAACACGGAACCCATAAATAAATTTACATACAGACGAAATGCAAAGTGGTCGAGCCAAAACAAAACTTTGCTATGCTCAGGATTGACGAACACAGAAAAATTACTCAGTTATTTAAAGTTTTCTTCTTTTAAGGCGTTTGCGTGCCTCAAAAGTACTGTTAAATATTAGTTTTGGTATCTAAATATTTGCCTAATGTAGGCAAATACAACGCTTTCAATACAAAATTGATTTTACAAAACTCAAATGGGATGGAGATCCACGATATCAGGCGAGTGTAAGGGAGAAGGAGCGCTGGGATATTGGGCTAAATTTTTTTTTCAAGCTGCAAATGCCATTTCTGCTCTCGTAGACACAAACTGATGCAAAATTCTACAAAACTAAACAGAAAGAGAAAAAAATATTTATTAATTTTTACTTAAATATATTTCCGTATTAGGTATTGATTTTTTAGCTGGCTTTATACAATACTAAAAATAGCAGATCATTCAATCCATTGATGTTTCAAATCTACCCGCTTCAAAACATCTAGGACGTACCTATGGTCCAATACAATTCAGATAGTTAACACGAATCTATATCCGATCACGCCATAGAGCCTTATCTATCATCTCCTCCTTCAAAGGAAGTCCTTGACCCGACAGGAAATTCCCAAATAGCTTCCGCTGCCGCCTTTAAGACTGTTTACAATTCAGACAGAGTCCTGCGCCCCTAATGGGAGAAACGACCATATAATCCTACTAAAAAGTTGACTCAAGTATTCTAAGAATTACATCATTACGTCCTCCAGCCTTAAGCAAAAGGGACGGAGGTAGAATTATAAAAATATGGAGATCGGAAGATGCTATCAGGAATACTGCTAGGTACTTAATGAACAGTAAAATAAAATCCAAACTTTTGCTAATTTGCATATTGTATTGGCAATCAAATATTCCAGTTACTTATATAATAAGCTTGTCCATTAGTCTTGTAAAGTTCGACAGAAAAAGCGTTTTCAAATTCGACTGAAACTGAAACCGAAATAAATAAAAATTAAATATTTAGTTTTTGGAATAACGTAGTGCCGTAAGCCTCAAATTATAATATTTAATTATTTAAGTCAATATTAGCGATTCTTAAACAAAAATTTGATAAAGATAAATCAGAAAAAGATTCTAGCTAATGGGACCCTATCTCCTTCGGTCATATGACCACTAACCCATTAGTTTCATTAGCTCAGTTGGTAGAGCGTCGCTCCGACAAGGCGAGGGTCCTGAGTTAAGTCCTTGATGCGACCGTATCTGTTTCTGATGTTTATGTTTCAAAATTTCGTTTAAAAATTGCTTATATTGTCTTTAATAATTAAATTTTATTAGATTTTATTTGGCAAGATGTGGTTTTTTGTACAAAACACTATACATAATATACCTACGCTAAACTGAAAACATGAAAATTTTCGCTCAAACATTAAACGGTTCGGAAAATTTCGAATTGCAGATAGGAAATTTGTAGGTGTAAATAAAACTTACAAAAATATGTAGATTTTATTATTATCCACTCGTTGTTTTTTTTTAGATGTCTTAATTAATCGAAAACAAACTATTTAATTCATTCCACAGTACACATGTCACATAGTCTTGGAAATATGTTCTATTACGTTGAGTTTTTCGTTTATTCCCAATTAAAATTAAAATTTTAAATTTCTAAAAACATAATTTTCCTAATGTTTTTTATATAGTAGAATAATTCTTTACTCCTTTTTTGCTGTATTTAATGTTGATTTTAAGTGGATAAGTAACCTATGTATACATTTTTTATTTTTTATTATTTTTTTTTTTTTATTATTTAACATTATAAATGATAACAATATGCAGACTTATAAATAATTTGTTCATTATTATTCTATTTCTCCATAAGTTGAGCTCCAGGAGCTCGTGTTTATGGGAGGAGTCTTTACATTTAGTTCTAATGATTTAACAATAATCAAAAACTTTTGAAATAAATACAAACATAATATTAACATAGGTACACAAATTAGAAAATTGTTTTTTTAAAGATAATTAAAATAATTCATCTTTTTACAGATTAAGTAAGCGTGAGGAAATTAAGGGTACAATATATCAAGAAAAATTTAGAAAAGTAGTTTTTTTTAAAGACAATCAAATTAATATATATTTTTTACAGATTGAGTAAGTGTAAGAAAATTAGGGGTACAATATATCATTATCCAATTTTAGGGACTTAATTAACTTTTTGAATTGTTCATAATTATTTATTATTTCTATATGTTGTACAAGTTTGTATAGATGAGTATTTGGGAACAGCTTACGACCAGAGAGGACGAGTCACGTGTTCCTATCTTTACATAACAGTATTATCTCTCGCTTGCACACATTCCCTTTCATGTACACATTACAGAGTATCAATTTGATTCATTTTTGTTCATGTCTTATTTTATATATTCTATTGTTAGATATAGCTCCAATAAAGATACATTTAATTTAATCAATCCATTCATATGTGGCTCGGTATAAAACTATTTTTATCTTTATTTTTATTTTGTAAATTTTAAAACACTAATAGTAATTGAGACTTATTTTATTTAAAAGCCTCAATGGCGTAAATAAATATAAAATATTAGAGTTTCATTATAACAGCAACAACTTCAGTGTTAGCTACCCAAAATTACGTAGGTGATTTATATGAATTAGAATGAATCATACATGATTTTTTTTAAAATTTTTACTTAAAAACCTAAAAATATGGGGTGAATATTGTAATATTTGTATATTCATTAGCATAAAGCCGCACTGAGAAGTATATATGTTTCAGTATTATTATTTGGAGGTACGATATGAAAGGTTACACCACCTTGTCGTTCCGATTAAATGTATAAAATAATTTTTATTTTTCCAAGTATACAAAGTAGTGAATGAATAATTTAAGAAATAACGAATAAATAAAATTAAAAAAATATCGGAGATATAAACCATCAAGTAGAACCCTCTTTTAAAAATCTTTGCTGATGGTGTACTTATTGTATCAGTCAGGATCGTCTGAAAAAAAAATTATATATACTCAAAGACAGAGTGAGGAAAATAACCGTCTTTTTAGATGTCTAAGACGTATCCCAAATAAAGATTTACTTAGAATGACTTACTTTGCCTTATTTCAATCAATAATAGTATGGGATTATTTATAAAAAACACAACTGCTTTACGTAGCACAAAAATTATTTTAAACTTAATTCTACTTAAGATATATCCGTCATCATCAGAACTTCTGTTAAAAGAATTTAAAGTTGGAAAACTAAATGCATTATACCACTACCATGCAACATTACATATTTATAAAGATAATATTATGAATAAAACTACACCATTTAAACATAATTAAAAAAATTGAAAAATGCCAAACATAATTTTTCCAAACTCCAAAAAGTTAAAACAAAAACAATGAGGCAATTCAACTATAAATATCTTGGAATAAATTTTAATACATTGCCAGAAATATAAAAAAAAAACAATGTTTTGGAAACAACTCGTATGGTCTCAAAGAAATCGTTGTATCTTCCTCACTCTCATTGTTAGAAATGTGATCTAAACGGTGTTAGAAAGAAAAACACCACGTTTTATTTTCAAATCGAGAAGTTGGCATTTCATATGAAATGACTTAACATTTTTTTGTAGAAATGACAGCTGCTTTAAAATTAAAATTAAATTAATCGAAATTTCGATTTAAAAAATTTATAACTTACGAAAGTGGCATATAATCAAAAACTTAAATTTTATACAATATTATTAAAAAATTGTATTGTTAATTTTAATAAAATCGATTTAGTAGATTTTGAAATATCTTGTTCACCAGTTTGAAAAAAATTGTTTCGAATAAAACGTTAAAGAAAAAGCAGTACGGCGTCAGCGACTTAAAACTAATATATTTTTTAATTACCTTTGCGATTCCTGTAGCGTACATGAGGTCTTCCATTATTGCCGCGGTGTCCTTATATTATAATCCGCGGTATTCCTTTTGAGCAGCTTTTTTCAATTTCCTGTCCTCTTTGATCTCCTGTTAGGCAATCATGTTGGCTATACCACCGATCATTACCTGAGTTTCGGACTGACTCTTCCGCGCTCACTTCTTATTGCTATAACTTCGGAAATAATTTGAATTTCGTAAAGGTTAAACGTTCAAAATATTCTTAAAAGTATAAAAATTGTATCTCTGCAAAAATATAATTCGATTTTTTGAAAATATCAAGTTGAAAATATTTGAAAACCGAATACCCGAAAATCTTTATCCCTAGACTGGATTGATATTTATTAGTAAATACATAAATGTATGCTGTCTTGATATTGGCAACGTGTTACATGCTCTCCTTGTAACACTTTGTAAAACTATTAGTGTGGACAAGTAGCGAGTACCCACGTATTAGCATAATACGGCAGATTTACGTCTAATCACGATCTTTTTGCTGAAAGGTTCACAAATTGCGAAAGAACCCCTTAGGAGCTCTCGGGAAGTATGAATTATATATTCATAGGGAAAAGCGTACATAAACATCACTGAAGGCTAATGGAACTACGCACCTTGAAATAAGAAATAAAAATATTTTTACTTTAGTCTAAAATGCTGACCTCGAACATTTTAATGCTTACATATTTAAATATCTGTTATATCTGCCTTTACTTAAGCAGAATTCGGGTGTTAGGAACTCTTATGGTCAGTAAAAGGTTCTTATTATAATACTGTTTATTTACGTTACAATAACTTGTCTCGCTAGCTACAACTGTTCGTTACCCGATGGTAGGTAAATCTCTGATCGCGGAGATGCTTGCCTTTCCGATAATATCCATCGCTAGTACCTGCTATACACTAGCGTCATCGGGCGGGCCCTGGCGTAGGCTTAATGTCTACCGCCATCTACTGATTAACTACTCAACCTAATTACCATAGATCACATTATCCTAAACTGTCAAATCATAATTTCTGGGCAGTTATCATGTTTTATTTTTTGAGTTATTATGCCATGTGACGCTTCCTCCTTCTTTGCCAACGATTCGGACAGCGTTACAATGTCTATCATCAAGCAGATGTTTAAATTGGTGTAGTGTGTGTTTGTTCAAGTAAAAGTGAAAAAAATTAACTTTATTTTTGTTTGAATTCGGCTAATCTGTCACAGCATCTGTACTCTGTTGTTTACAGCTCCTAACAACTAGATTATCATATTTTTTCCACACTTCTTGGAATCTGAATTCTAGGCCGCAAAGTTAATTTTATTTTGGTTGCCAAGTGACAGAAGAAGGATATTTAGGAAAGGAAAGAAAGAATGGTACAGCTGATAGGATGCCACCAAACTATTAAAATAGGCCCACTTTGTGATGGCAGTCCTCTTGTTTCCCTTACTGTCAAATTCAAATCTATAAATTAACTAAAGAAAAATTTGAATGTGCACTTTTATGAAGCCAAAAGTTCCGAACGCATTTTGAAAAAAAATACGGAACTTCAAGTTTTTTTATTAATTATTTTTATATGAAACGACAAAAATGTGAGGTGACAATAATGCTTGTAATACATTTGTCTCATAAAAATGGGTGTGTTTTTCTTTTCGTTATCAGTAAAATTATGTTACAAAAAACGTAAGATCTGCCATTTTTTATGTATTCAAAATTTTAATATATTTTGACAAATTATATTCTTAATTTTTGAAAAAAAAATTTGCAAGCGTATTGTATTACTGTTCAAAAATGTTTTTAGTTTCTGGATACGTTCAGATATTTGTATTTTATTACAAAGCGGACACTCTCCGACCTTCTGTCAAAATTCCTGAGGAGTTAAATTGTACTAATTACTGGCACTATCACTTCTCCAGTTGACAAAAGGATCCAAAAGTGGGGTGGTAGGGGGATATAGGTAGATATCAAAGTAAGAATAAATCTACTTAAAAAATTACTTTTCACATTTCACAAAAATTTTAATCTAAATTAATATTGGTTCACGTTTATAAACAATGTGTCCGGGGGTAAAGTGCGTTAACTTCGGAGGTGACTCTAAATGATAGTACAAGGAAAAATGATGAATACCTATTTCGAAATTCACTATACATCCGAAAACCCTTTTTTCCCCTTCGCTATCCATATGCATAGTGAAGGTGCATAATCTAAAGGGATATTATTTGATGGCAGATGTAACATAACTTGCATCAGAGGCGTGCATTTCATGTAAGCAAATTAGCCCTTCTTACCATACCGCGAGGTCCTGAGGAAAATAATTGCCCTCAGGGCCTATGTCATCTTTGGGGATGCTGTGTGGAGATTTTTATTAATGAAAGGAACGAAATGAATGAAAGGAAGGAAAGGAAAAACTAGGAAGGAAAAAGGTATGAAGGGTGTATAGGAATCTGGGGATCGATGAATCCAGGAGTGACGTACATTTGAATTCATCACTCCCACCGCGATAGGTCTAGAGAGTTCTACTGCATAGCAGGGCCGTATTTGTACTTTTCAGAGGTATAGGCCACTTCGTTTGCGCCGCCCCCTACCCCCTTCTTGGAAATTGCCACCGATAATATCTATCATAAAAAAAAATTAAAAAAAACATATTCACTCACTTTTAGGCTGCCATTAGGTGACACACAATTTTCAAAATAAATATTCAAATGTAGGAAGTAGGTATTCAAAAATAAAATAAACAAACGAATTAGTACAATTTAATTTAATTAGTAAAATTTAATAATAAGAATTACAATTTTTTTCGGGTTTTTTTATTGACAAAATCATCTATAATATCTTTATAGCTTATAGTATTCATTAAGTCTGCTTCAATGCTCAGAAGAGCCAAAGAGTTAAGTTTTTCTTGCGACAGTGAAGACCTTTGGTAATTTTTCACACGCTTTAAACAGGAAAAACTCCTTTCTCCAGAACAATTTGTGGCCGGGGTGCAAGTGCAATGCGGAGAGCTATATTCAAGTTTGGATAAACATTACACAGAGATTGTTTCCTCAAAAACTTAAAAAAATTCAGTAATGATTTCGATTCATGTTTCTTTGCCGTCTTATTAGAGGAAATGTGACTACAAAAGTGTACACATTCCTGAACTAAATCGTCTTCTAAATCATTACAGTAATATTGCACAAGAGACTGAGCTTTTTCTGAGACTCTTTGTGTTGAAAGATCACTCATTCTTGTTAAAAATGAAAAATTTTCTTTAAAGATTATATATGCACCATGTCTTCTCTCTAATTCAGCTCTCAGTCTGTCCAGAATTACCAAAAAGGTGTTGACTCTGAAAGAGTCTCTGGAGGTTGTTTCAATTTCCTCATTTGATGCTTCGTCTATGAAGTTTTTTCTCTTAGGCTTCCTCTTACTCTTAATGTCGCCCTGATATTGCTTAAGTGCGCTCATTTCAATTGCAATTTTTTCGAAAAAATCAAAGTTTTCTCGTTCTGCTATTGTAAATTCAAGAAGAGATCCATAAAGATCAGATACCGTCAGTACATCAAGAGATGAGTTCTGAATCCGAGCACTCACTTTATTTAATCTGTCCAAAATAGCATTCCAAAATACGATCATAAATGCCGTTTCCAGTTTTTCCAATTTAAGGCAAATTCCCTTTGCTTCAATTCGTGGGATGGGTTTCTGTGTAGCGTCATTTTCAATCATTTTTAAAACCGTAAGTACTTCATCCCAGGAATCTCTTACACTTTGACAGGCATCTGCTCTTGCTGACCAACGTGTGAGGTTTACTCTCTTGAGCGTCTTTCGTTTTCCTATTTCATTAGCCATTTTTTTCCAACGATCGGTTGACTTCACAAAGAAAGTATATACCTCTTCCAGCAGCATGAAGAAGTGACAGGCTTCTGTACAAGACTCAGCGGCCGAGGTTCCCACCAAATTTAATGAATGAGCTGCACAACTGCACAAGGGACGAACATGGCAAGTGATGCTTGTTCTTGAATTTTGGCTTGTAAACCATTATAAATTTCTGACATGTTCGAGGCATTATCATATGACTGCCGCTTTGCACTGCCGGCCGGCCCGGCGCACAGTGGCTTAAATTTGAGCGCTGGCGCGACATTGACCCCAGATCGGCATGTTCCCGAAATGAATTTTTTTTTACCAATGTGTTCTCAGTTAATCACTGACATTAAAAAAACCATTGAAAATAACATCCGAAGCTTACTTACTCGGTAATTACGCACAGAACTGAGATGTTCGGGCGCGCAACTATGCTGCTGTATCTAGGCGAGTTTGAAGGCGTGCGGAATCAGGTTGTTTGTGTACTTGTTTCACAAAAAAAGTATTTTTAAAAATTACTTGACATATTCTTTAAGATATGTGCTTTATTTAAATAACTGAAAAAAATTTTTTTTTTCATAAATTATAACTGTTGCCTTGGTTCAAAGTTTACCTTTTTTTCCAATTTTTTTTACCAAAGTTTTGCCTTTAATGGAGTAGGAATAAAAATCTTCACAAGTCTTCACGCTAATTTTAATAGGATATTATTGCTGTGTCTTTTTTGTACACGGACAAAAAAAATCACCACCAACTTTAGCCAGCCACTCCAGCAATTGCATTTTTAAGAAATGATTGTACTTAATTTTCGTCAATTTTTTTCAGAATCCTATATTTGACTCCGATATGTCAAAGAAAGATTAACTGTATGTAATATTTAGTTCTTCGTACCGTTAGAATAAAATTAAAGTTATTCCCAATTATTCACTGTCAATTTAAATTAACATTTGAAACTCAATTATTATGTAATTAGTCGCAGAACAGGGATACACTGATATTCGGGCGCGCAACTATGCTGCTGTATCTAGGCGAGTTAGAAGGTGTGCGAAATCAGGTTGTTTGTGTACTTGTTTTAAAAAAAAGTATTTAAAAAAAATTCTCGAGATATTCTTTAAGATACGTGCTTTATTTAAATAACTGAAAAATATATTTTTTTCATAAATTATAACTGTTGCCTTGGTTCAAAGTTTACCTTTTTTTCCAATTTTTTTTACCAAAGTTTTGCCTTTAATGGAGTAGGAATAAAAATCTTCACAAGTCTTCACGCTAATTTTAATAGGATATTATTGCTGTGTCTTTTTTGTACACGGACAAAAAAAATCACCACCAATTTTAGCCAGCCACACTAGTAATTGCATTTTTAAGAAATGATTGTACTTAATTTTCGTCAATTTTTTTCAGAATCCTATATTTGACTCCGATATGTCAAAGAAAGATCAACTGTATGTAATATTTAGTTCTTCGTACCGTTAGAATAAAATTAAAGTTATTCCCAATTATTCATTGTCAATTTAAATTAACATTTGAAACTCAATTATTATGTAATTAGTCGCAGAACAGGGGTACACTGATATTCGGGCGCGCAACTATGTTGCTGTATCTAGGCGAGTTTAAAGGCGTTCGAAATCGGGTTGTTTGTGAACTTATTATACAAAAAAGTCCCTTTAAAAATCACTTGAGATATTCTTTAAGATACGTGCTTTATTTAAGCAACTGAAAAAAAACTTTTTTTCATAAATTATAACTGTTGCCTTGGTTCAAAGTTTAGCTTTTTTTCCATTTTTTTCCTTTAATGGAGAAGAATAAAAATCTTCACTAGTCTTCACGCTTATTTTGATAGGATATTATTGCTGTGTCTTTTTTGTTCACGGAAAAAAAATCACCACCAACTTAAGCCAGCCACTCCAGTAATTGCATTTTTAAGAAATTATTGTACTTAATTTTCATAAAATACAAACTTAGCGCCCAAGTTACACGCTCCTTTTTTATAAAAGCATTAAAATTATTATCAAAATTTCAACTAATAAGAATTAACAAAAAATAAGTGGTATTTCTTATTAATACTTAAAAAAACATCAATGGTGCCAAATAGTCGAACGCCGAGAGCGATGTCGCGCCAAATCATTAAAATTGGCCACTGTGCGGCGCGCGCGTGATACGGTATATTTTGTGTTCGTACGGACTGTTCATCACATTACCCGCCCCCCTTCACCCTTGCCGCCCAGGCAGTAGCATCAATATAACTAACTATCTAACTAAAGTACTAGGAATTAGCGCCTAATAGTTATAAAACTCTGTCTATCCACAGGGACTTTTTTTGTTTATAATCGCATACACGGCTTACCAAAGCAAGCGAGTGCCGCCCCCTGAACTCTGCCGCCTCTAGGCCGCGGCCTATAAGGCCTATTGACAAATCCAGGACTGCTGCATAGGCAACAAGATCTCCGTCAATCAGTATATCCAAATCCGGCCCGCCACACGGTAGGTGGGCAGATGCATCCACCGCCAAGACTTCCTCACCCCGTGAACCCGAGCACCCCTGATAAGTAACTAAACGCGGCCTCAAAAATTGCTAATATTTGAAAAAAAAAACAAATGGAAGAAATAAAAAGGACGCCCAAAGACGAATCGCAGCATCGCTCTACTATAACGTGTCAAAAGCACGAACTAAGTATGCCGCACATTTCATATTCAAATGTTGACTGTATACTAGTTTGTGTTAGTATCGAAAAAGGACAATTTCGCCACAAATTAAAAATGTAGCAATCAGTGCCATCTGTTTGTACCTCTATTAATTCACGTATAACTTTAGTAATGAAATAACAATCATATTATGTTTGCTTTTTTTTCGCAATTGTGCGGTCGAAAAACACAGCTTGCAGCTTAGGTGCCCATTATTATCATTATTTTTTTTAAATTTAAACCGCACAAGAGTCCCAACTGCTCACAATCGTCTGGAGCCAGTGAGACTACGGCATCCCGAATCAGGCTGAAAGTAGTGGGGAGAGGAAGGAGATGAGGAAGAGAATGGTGGGTAACTGGCTATTTTGATCGGTTCACCAAACACGGCTAAAGCCATTTCAAGCAACGTTTCAATTTTGAATTGTGGTCTTATACAAGAGCGATACTGATAGGATCTACCACTCTGGGTGGTTTCGAAAATATACAATGTATTATTTTTGAAAAGTGAATTGTGAAATAAAACAACTTAATCAAATAACGTTTACTTACGCACGCCGGGCTTATTCCTAGATCATGGATATTACTGGTTGTGAAAATTTACCGCTTTTGTGGATATTTTTTTACCTCACCACCCAGGATTCTTGCTGCAGAGTCTCCATCCTCTACCTTCGTCGAATGTCACAGCGGTGCTGCCAAGGTCTGGAATCCATGAGAGGACATTGTGTCAGCGCTCTATTAGCAGCAGACACATACCTGGAAGGATGACGAACCTCGTGCTGGCACTGTTGGTGGACGCGGTGGACTCTCTCGCTGCAGCAGCTGGTCCAGTTTCCTCACCACATAGGATTCTTGCAGCAGATTCTCCATCTCCGTGTCACCTGTTTCTGTACTTCATTTTATTTAACTTAATTTCAATTTCAATTTGTAATATTTATATATTTTTTTTGTAATATCTGCATTAACTGTACAGCGCCCCTGAGGTGATATTTCGCAAAAGCGGCGCTATAAAAATCATCCAATAAATAAATAAATAAATAAATAAATCAATTAATTAGTTTGATAATTGATTAAAACACTATGCACGCCATTGCCTTGCATACAATCTACAAATTCATTAAATACCATTTTTCGATAATTTAGTATAAGTTTTAAATGAAATCTTATATTATAAAACGGCAAAGGCAAGAGAAAACTGGTAACAGAATAAACAACCAATTGGAGATTGATGAAACGTACTACATTCAATCTCCAACCAATTACAAGCAACTTCAGCCATGAAATACTGAAATTTTATTTCAATCATTAGTAACAGCTAGAAAGCCTTATCAAATAAAATCATCTAACATTACTTAATTGGTACCCATAGTAGCAGAACCTGGATTAATTACCCATAATAAATAAATTTCTGTCTTGATCAAGGGAAACACTGAAATTAATATGTTGGTTCATTCGCCAAGCACTAGAAGCCTTTGAATATTATGCTTGTGGTTTTAGGGGTACTTTTGCTGTATGGTTTGCAGGTACTAGGCAAATTTTCATTAATAAAGGCTAACGAAGAAATGGATAATTGGGATACATTGCCCTAAACAGCCTGACGTTTATGTACAACATACGTTGTACGTCGTATATATTGTATAATATATTAACTTACATGTATATTTGGTATCCATATAATATTTGCTTAACTAGCTGAAGTACCCAGCGTTTCCCGAACTTTGTTCTGCTCTTCTTCTGAGGGGTGGAAAAAGGAGATGGGGGTAGTTATTCGACCTCTCATGGAAACTGTCACCTTTCTCTTGTTTTGAAAGTCAAGTGTAAGAATAACCGAACTCTTCATACACTTAAAGATATTTGTCTAAACTCAAACATTTTTTTCGGATTCACTGCCCAAATTCAAACTTGGCATCATGTCAATAATATAAACTGTTCAATGCGCACACACACACACAAACACCCATATTCATGCACACATACATTACATATACAAATATACTACACACGTCACTGTTAATTAAGGAATAAACATACCACTTACAATACATTTTTTTTTTTTTTAAAAGAAAGACAAACATTCCCAGGTTACGAATAACCCAACAATGTTTGAAAATCTCCTACTACCACCACATAAAGCCGAAAATGTTGCTTGTGTTGTGATGGAGGACTTAGCCAGCCGAGGAATCGAACACGCGACGCTCGGGTGAGACCCATTACAAAGAAACATATCATAGGTACCCAACATAAAATATCTAATTTCTGTTCATTGTTTCATCACTCGAACTCATTTACTATTTGTTTCTGTAGTATAAAACAAATAAATGAAACATACCCTTAGACAATCTTCTATATATTTATATATATACACCCCTTTAGTTTTGAACAAAGGAGGTTTTATGAAGAAATTACAACGTTGAGGCGAAGCTTAATGCTAAATCACTATTTTGATTAATCCTTTATACCGAATTTTTCTACATTATGAATACCAGAAAATATGCTTTAGATAAATTAAAAGTTTTCCTATCATTTTGCTTGAGTAGGATACAAATAAAAAAAAATACTCAATGAATAATATAAATGTAAACTATTAAATTTTTTTTTTTCAATACAAATGTATGAACGCGTAAAGGAAACAACGGTAAAAATACAGTTTTATAGCTAAGATTATCTGTGACAGTTTCACTTGATTACATTTTTTGCTTTCTTATAAAATTATTTACAAAATAAATAAAAACCAATTCAGTGCTTGAAATCGAACGTTTCTAGACTCCGTTTGTCAAAAGATTTTAATGCTTATTACGTACAATATAAGGTAAACCAAGAATATACACATTTTTAGCTTGTAGCTTAATTAAAAACTACATCTATTCCTAATGCGTAGGGTTTGAAACACGTTTATTAGTAAGGCTCAAACCTTACTTTATGCTGTTTATTCAAAATAATTATAATGCATTGGTCACAATGAAACAGGCAGTTGCCTAGGATTGTGATTCAATATATCAACGCCTTGTAAATTTAAAATAAAAACATGTATTTTATAAATAAATCGATATAAATGTAGGAGGTCGCGTTGCACGGGTTTTACGCAGATTTTATCGAAATTTCATGCAGTGACCTTCATGGAATATCAAAATATTTTATCAAACTCGGAATAAAAGTGTAGTTTTGTATGAAAATCAAATCCACATCACCCGCCCGGTTTCTTTCACAGGGTATCCCCGCCGCCCGTTCGCAAACCATCACACAATTTCTCCACAGGGGTAGGCAGAGAAGCAGAGTCATTATACACGATCTTATGTTATTCTGACATGATGTGAGCGATACATATGACGTTAGTTTAAAATTTTCAGAATTAATTTTGAGGTACGTTTGTTTAATTTAATATTCAAATATGCTAGCAGACTGTTTAACTAAATTTAGATGAGCAGGATGATTGTCATAAATCACTATCCACATTTCACATTATTATCTACCTTACCTCTAATTTAAACGCCTGAATAAGGCAAGGTATTTTACCTTGCGTTAGGTTAATGTATTAATAATTAATTTTGAATTTGTAAATCCATATTATTATTCAAATATATTCGCAACTGATATCTTAATTAGTGTCTTGTGTTTGAGCGGATACGTGCCAAAGTGGGTGTAAAACGAACAAGCATTAGTAAATTAATTTTCATTGTTAACAATCTATGTAAGTATTTATTTCTAGATTTTACTTAACTCATCGGGCTTATTTGTTCGGTTTTGGGAACAGACAGGTAGTACAGTCAATTTATTCGCTTTTCGGAACAGCTCGCATTAATGTTATCATAGAAACCGTCATATCTTCTTTAAAGTCTTAGTAAAAAATATGAACTAAACGGCGTTGGAAAGAGAAACACATTTAAAAGCTTCAGTTTTATATTCAAATCTAGAAGTTAACGTTTCACGGAATTTGGACAATTCATCAAATTTCAAAGTTGATTTTCAAGTACTGTGAAGGTTCTTTTCAAGTATTATTATTATATAATTACTGGCCAGGGGCTTCACAAGTTCAACAAATTCTAAACACGTTTTAGTCTATATTCCCTAGACGTCATTCATATATTTTTCCTATAATTCCACAATTATTTCTCCTCACAACATTTTCTTATTAAAAAAGCGCCCCACATGATTAAAAATAACCATACAAATTGACCAATTACTAATGTTATTTATATTTGGTATCATACTCCGACCAATGGAAATGATTACGCAGAACGTAGGCATTTTAATAAAATTAGATCGTTATGTTTGTTACGATTTGCATTTCTAATTATTGTTGTCAGATTTTTTCGATACAAGCCATTGCCCAAAATCCTATCATATTTTATTTATTTCAAATAAAATTGAAGTAAAAAAATAAACATATAACTTTATTTTTTAATTACACTCATCCGGTTTCAGAAGTACCCTTCCTTCATCCGGAGAAAATTAAAACGAACTTCTAAGATATAAAATACTGTTTTATAAAAAAAATAATTATATATGTATATATATGTGTGTGTGTATATATATATATATATATATATATATATGTGGTGATATGAGGTGAGCAAAGGGAATGGGGCAATTAAGGGATTTCTGGGAAGAACAGAGCGATTTATTGGAAATCTGTATAGATTAGAACAAAAAGAAAAATTCATTTGATTATTTAAGCCAACTCGAGTTATTATTTATTGGCTTTCTGAATTCCAGTGCTTCGAAGATGCCTAATCTTGTACTTTATTGTGACGGTGAAGAATTTTAATCCCTGTATCTTCATTAAAAGTATGATCGGTGGAAACGAGCTAATTTGCAAAATTTGAAAATTATGGTCATTTAAATATCTTAAGTATTTCGTGATTCTAATATTAATATTTCTAGTTGTCTTACCTACGTAGAACGATGTACAATCATCGCAACATAATTGGTAAAAGCCTGAGTGGCTAAATATATAATTTCTATCTTTAGTGTTTTTTAGTAATTTACCTAAGTTGTTAACAGTATAGATAAAAACTTAGGTAAATTTTCGTTATGTCGAGCCACATGAAGTTGTATTTTCTTATGGCACGCTTCAAAGATTGTTTTTTAAAATATTTAAAATTCAAAATAACGGTGTTAAAAAGATGGTCCCTGGGGGATACCTACCAAAATTCATTACCAAACATTGTATCCTCAAAAATATTGAACCACTTTAGGCGTTTGGTTCAGTAAGTTAGGCTTAAATTACCGAGTCACGTAAATGATCAAGATAAGCAAATCTCTATAGTAAGGTGCTAATGACCGTTCAGTGGGTGGGGATCCAATTTATTTTCAATCCAAAAAAAATCACATTTTTTTGAGGATACAATATTGATTCAAATAGTATTCAATCAGTCAATTCAATTCAGTCAATATTGATTCAAACAGTGATTCAAATATTGTATCCTCAAAAAAATGTGATCTTTTTTGGATTGAAAATAAATTGGATCCCCACCCACTGAACGGTCATTAGCACCTTACTATAGATATTTGCTTGTCTTGATCATTTACGTGACTCGGTAATTTAAGCCTAACTTACTGAACCAAACGCCTAAAGTGCCAGCTTGCCACGTGTCCAAACAATACGTGATTTAGTCAGCAGTTGCCTTATCAACGCTTCTTAATGGACAAACTCGAACCTCGGAAGCTGATCATTGATACGACAATATTGAGGTTGTTTCAAGGAGGTTACAAAGTACTTCATACTTTACGTTTTGACGCAAAAATTATAAAAAACTTGGCTTTTACGGAGCATAGTTTTAGGATACCACAAGGTTTCTCCTTGGGGTCTATCTTATAATATAACGCACACGTTCTGAATCTAGGGCTTGCTAAGATAAACAAGAGGAAGTCTTCGTTAATTTAATCATTATTTATGAAAAAAATTGCGATTTACTTAAAAATACACTTTTCGATTATATTTCCAAGTTTATATTAGTTTGGTGGAGTTATCGCAGGAGATCGTTTTTTGTGCTTTAGATAATTTGCCTCAACACTTTTCCCGGTAAGACTATTGGCGGACAAGATAATTGTTTGTCAATAGGCAATTTATCTTGCTTGTTTACCAGCACCTTTAGGCAATTCAATGATGGAGTCTGTACAACGTCTGATGTTATGTCTTAGAAAAACAGATTCAATATTTTACTTAAAATAGAACGATTAATTAGATTAAATCGGTTAAATATTTTTTTTTATTAGGTGTAGGTGGGTACTTTATCGCTTCTCTAGTTTTTTTACAGGTCAGGTCCAATTTTGGAAATGACAATTACGATAAGAATCTCTTTAAATATCATCTTGTAGATAGGTACAGTTAAATTCAAAACAAATCCGACTTCCTTTGAACCAGAGTTACAATCACAGACAGTCAGTATTTTCGATAAGATAATAAAAGTTTAGTGAATTAACAATTTATTAAATGATTTTATCAGTTATACCTTATCATGTTTTAACCATTGTTAAATAAGGATCAATAGTAGTTTGCACTAAAAATTCGAAATTTAAATTGTAGCAGAAGTCAAAAATTAACAAACTTACTTTTAATCTCAAATAGAAAATGCTTTTGCAACTCTGTTTTGAAACCTCGTAACAAAATAGACTTCGGAACATCTGAAAATAATAATAAACGGAAACGTTTTGGAAAATTATTTATAACTCAAAAATGGCTTCACTGCGGAATATTACCCAGTTCAGTGACTCGGTGGTTGAAAGTTCGCTGGCAAAAGATGAGCTCGTGTTGCACTTTACTGGGCAGAGCTTAATCTTGGGACCGAAAAATAATTAAAGCCCTGATTCAATCGCATCATCTTTAAAACCAGCCAAGCAGATAAAGGCATTCTAAAATGTTAAACAATTAATTAAAACATCAATGCATTATCATCATCCAATTCAATAATTTTATATATTAAATGGGGATGTAAATACTTGGAGAGTACAGTCTTAGATGGGAGGGGGTGAAATTTTAAATTGCTCTTAGGCGGTGATGCTTAAAGTAAACTTCCTAAGCCGAACCGAAAAATAATAAAACAGGTAAGAACTGGTTATCTTGTGCGACTTGCAAGTTTTCCCACTGTTGAGTTTGGTGGGAAAAGGACAAGTAAAAACTTCCGAATTGGTGCAATAAAGGTAGGTTGACGGTCTCTGTGGTCAAGGAGTCAATCAATCATTTTATTTGAATGACAAATTATATCAAAAGTTATCTCACAATTTTATCATTTAAAATAATAACAGGTTTATTTGCGTCACCTTACAGAGTGGAAGATACTCTAAGTATCGCCTTGGTGCAAGACCACCATTCAGAATTGAAACGTTTCTTGAAATAGCTTTGGCCGTATTTGGTGACCAGTTTTGAATAGCCGGGTACTTCTCTGCCATCCTCCTCCCCATTTTTTCCTCTCTCCACTACCTCCAGCCTCACAACATACCCCAATCAGGAATGATATAGTGTCACTGGCGCAAGATAGTTGGGAACAGTTGAGACTCTTATGCGGTTTTCGCATTTTCAAAATTCCGATTAATTACTCTCCTCTCCTTATATGGGAATGCTGTTAAGTTAAATAACTAGGTTTTTATCATTTTGTCATTTGCATAACGTTGACTACAACAGCCGCGTTATTTTAACAACTAGTTATAAAGTTTTTTTTGTTATTTGTTTTTGGGGTGTTATGTCGTGTTGCGCTAACTCTTTCTTTAGCCAACGTTTCGGACTATTTATATAAATAACACATCTGCCCTGATGATGGACACTGCAATGCTGTCCGAAACGTTAGCTAAAGAAAGAGTTAGCGCAACACGGCATAACACCCCAAAAACAAATAACAAAAATACTTTTGGCCGTGAAAATCTTAAATCATAGTTATAAAGTTGTTGGCTATAGAATGAGTGGCTCACTTTTGTATGTTCTCATTCCTACATTATGATCTCACCAACAACTAGAGCACCTCCTGCCTTTCCTTTTCAAAATAGACCATTTGCACAGCATTCCAAATGATGTTATTGGCACTGAAAAATAATTCGGTGATTTCTGTGTGTAGTTTTAGAGTACCTTTATATAATAAATTACAACATTAGATACTTACATTCTTATGTATCGCCCTTTTCACAAATAAGGCTCTGAGAAAAATAATTAACGCTTGTGGAGGGTTTTTTTACCACCTATATACCACCTCCCAAATTACTCTGGAGAAAGATCACCATTTAATAAAATGGTTTATATGATGATAAAAATAAGATCATTTTAGTTAGGTTACGTTAGGTAAAGTTTTTTTTGTGAAAAATCACTTAAATAACGCTGTACAAATGTGAATTTTTAGGCTCTTTCAAAGTATTTACAAACTAACACAGAAAACATCCTTACCTGGCAGATCACATCACATTATAAGAGTTTTATTAGAAGTACTGATTTTGGAGAAGATCCAATTTTGCATGCAGCGACATGCATTTAGATGATTAGTGACTAAAAATAGTTGATTTAACAGTATTAGTGATCATATCTGAATAGCCAGATACTTCCCGGCCTTTCTTCCTCTCCCCTCTCCCACTCATATTCAGCTTCACAACATACCTACTCAAACTGGGATTGCCATAGTTCAACTAGCTCTGAACTTTATAAGACTCTTGTACTGCATTAACATATTATGCAAATTTGAGAATATTCCAACTTAACTAAACTAAATTAAACATCAAAATTTTTTTCTCACTGTATAGTATTACATACAAATATATTTAGGGTGGTACAGAGTAATGTGCTTACGAAGGCACTGCACGTATTATCATTTTATGATTCCCCACAATAGGGTTAATAAATGGAATTTCATAAACCATTATTTGTGGGTTTTGATCGCAGAGGCATTTCTGAAAAAAGATTTTAATATTATAATGTAAGACTCGAAGGACACCCGCATAATACCAAAAGATTCCAAAGGACCGTAAGCCGCTTTAAGGATTTCTCTGACTGATTTTTATACGTAAAATATGGGCATAAGCTCACAGTCGATAGTTTATCATAAAATAAGGATTCTTATTATTACATTTATCAGGATGAAAATATTATAATATATTCATTTTTCCCAGAGGGTCCGGAATTTTACTACAAATTATTTTACGTAAATAAATAGTGAAGCATTATTAAATTGACTATATTGGATGCATTAAGTTATAGTTAAAATAAACAATGACCAAGGTAATATTAACAACTCTCAATAAAACATGAAACAGAAAAAAAGAGAAAATTAAGTAGATAACAGTTGTAACTGGGACTTGAACTCAGATCTTCTAGTCTTACCGTGACCAATACTACCAATTGAGCTACCGAGATATAATTTTACTATATTTGATCGTCTGTATCGAATTCTTATTTCAATTTTAAGAATTACCAATATTATCTTATATTCCCAACCTGCCAAATAATTCAATATTTACAAGTACTTCAATCGACAATTACTGCTTATTATAAGCCGACGTAGCTCAGTGATCCAAAGCACCTGACAGAAGGTGCGGGTTCAATTCCTGTCGGCGTCATTTATTTTTACTCAGGAGATATTTTCAATTTGTATGGATATTTCAGACGAGTGATTGATGCTTATAATATTTTTTATCCTTTGTGTTATGCATAGAAACCTTGTCTTATAAACATTGGTTTATCATTAAAAAAAAAATTGTTTAAGATTATAATATTTTGAGCCAGATATTCCATATTATTTCCTTTGTTTTACTTGTAAATAGATAATGATTTTTGGCATAGTATGCCAAGTTTGCAAAACGTTTTGAGCGATCGCTTGCCATAGTGTGCCAAATTCATGGATCCTAAAATTATGGGATAAATACTGATCTAGGAGGATTAATTGGATTTAAACCGCATTAAGCAGTTTCCAAAATCCTTAAATAACATAACTGGGTTTTTTAAATTTTGTAAACTGTGAATTTTTCGACGTTTTGACTAAGTTATATTTTGGTTAGCTTTTTTTCAACTAATTTCATGTACGTTCTAGTTTTAAAATGGTATTTGTTTCTACGACATCTTCAAAGCGAAGAAATCAATACAGAACAATTAAAATACTTTGAAAAATTCCGAAATTCAATGAGCAATTATTATTTTTTCAAGTTTATACAGCAGATAAAGAATCCCAACAAAGCTTATTAATATTTTGAGGAACGGTATTATTTAAATAATATGGTAAATGTTCATATATGACTCTAATCGGTCGCGTGGTTAAGGGGAGAACTTCTCAAATAAAAAAGATTTGAAGGCATCTGCATAAAATAAAAATTGCAATCTCAAGCGGTAAAAGCATCAATTGCATTTTGAAACATGTTACGTTTACAATATTATTATTTTGTCAATGCACTTGCACCGAACCAGACAAATCACAAAACAATAGTGAATTGATAAATTGTAAATAAAAGGAAATATTGTTGCAATGAAATGAGACGACCTCCATTCTCTCGTTGACGAAAAACTAAAGAGATTACTGACAATGAATTAAAAAACTTGTTCATTTTTTTTTCACTAACCATATTCCATTATGTTTTCAAGATGTCAAATGAAGGGTTCTATGATAACTCAACACAGTGACAATTCAACACACCTTTAAAAAGTGATATAAAGTCATTAGAAACGATGAAAAAAAAACTTAAACCCAACCTAACCTAACCTACTTAACCCAGTTAATAAAGTTTTTGTTTCATCTCTTTCCATGACTTTATATATCTTTTTAAAGATGATGAATTATCATTTTGATGATTTATCTGGTCACCCAAATGAATATACCGAGTTTTCATTATTTTATCTGAGTCCCAACTGCTCATAATAGTTTAGAGCCAGTGAGACTATTGTATCCCCGATCAGATTATGTTGTGAGGCTTTAGGTAGTTGGGAGAGGGGAAGGATATGAAGGAGAGAAACCAGGCTATTCAGATCTGGTAAACAAACCAGACAAAAGCCATTTCAAGCCACGTTTCAATTCTTATGGGATGATCGTTTTATAGATGAATGGTAATTTTTCAACAGGGCGATACTGAGAGTATCATCAACTCTGAAACATAATATTTTAAAAGTGTTTTTGTTCCACATTGTATGGACTGTAAAAGCTTAGATTCGAGTTGGTACTAATGAGAAAAAAAAATTACTCTGTTTTTCAAATCCGGCAACAATTTTCTTTGGCATCAATGAATTCAAGCATGTGCGTTATGGTATTCTTTTACCGCCAAAACCGATAATGACAGCTATTTATATTTCTTCTTGCAATGTCTTCATAAATCGGGTATTTGTTCATAAAATGGTAAATTTACTATTATATTTGTGTTATTTTTCGTTAGTTTTGTCAAGTAATTATACAATATTTGCATATTGTAAAATGTACTTTAGTTTAATGTCATAAAGTGGGTTTAAATATTAAAATTTCATTTTGTAGTCTTGATTTTATAAGAAATTCATTTTTTTTTGTAACATGAAACACGTATAAAATTTGCAAGCAATGCGTAAAAAAATTCATATTTTTTGCATGTTGTTTTATAGGATTTAAAAGCAAGTAAATTTTTTTTATCGTATGAACTAGGTAAAAAGTCATGTGATATATTTCTTCCTTAATTCCTTAAATAATAGGACGAGTTTTTTTTTTATTTTTAAACCTGAAAATTTTTCGAGGTTTTGACTAAGTTATATATTGTTGGCTTTTTTCAACTATTTTCGTGTATGTTCTAGTTTTTAAGTTGGTATTTGTTTCTACGACATCTTCAAAACGAAGAAATATATAGAACAATTAAATTACGCTGAAAAATTCCGAAATTCAGTAAGCAATTATTTTTATTCCTTATTAGTAAGTTTATACAACAGATAAAAAATCCCTCTCAGATTGGATAAGCAATGTATAAAATCTTTTCATGAACTGTATTATGTTATTTTTTTATATTAGTAAGGTTTTCACATACACGGTCGTTTATCAATTGGATAATATTTTCACCGCCGTTTTAGGAAGGCTGATGATATTTTATTTTATTTAAGTATGTAAAATGTGTATGCAGCCCAAAACTTACAAACGTGAATGCTCGGACTAATAAAAACTTACAAACGTGAATGTTCGGACTAATAAAAACTTACAAACGTGAATACTCGGACTAATAAAAACTTACGAGCGTGAATGCTCGAACTAATAAAAACTTATAAACGTGAATGCTCGAACTAATAAAAACTTACAAACGTGAATGTTCGGACTAATAAAAACTTACAATGGTGAATGCTCGGACTACTAATAACTTACAAACGTGAATGCTTGGACTAATAATTACATATTAAAAAATAAACTATAAGTAAGAGGCGGGATTAAAGGCAGTCAAAATTTAGCCTGATTTAACCTATTAAGCTCAAACATGACCACAATAAAATATACTCTTTCAGCATTTCCTCTGTAAATCAGCCATCTTTGGACTGTTCCTCAAAAATATATTTTTGTGTGCAGGAGTGTAATTGTCGACCTTTGGAAAGAATACAATATGAAATATCTTGGCTTAATAATTAATAGAAATATAACATGGAACAATCATGTTACTATATTTAAAAAAAAATAAGAAAGCTAGCCTACATCTTCAAGACTCTAAGAAATATATTGGACATGGTTACATTAAAAACTGTATACTATGCGCTGGTTCAGTAAATGCTTTCATCAAATGTTGTATGCTGGGGTATTGTATCTCTGTAAATTTTTCAACAACATTGATACTGCCAAAAGATCACAACAAGTGGGCAACACTAGATTGGGTTCTTCTTTAACGTATCATTCGGTGAATACCAGAACATCCTTTAGACAAAGGAGTTTTTCTTATAAAGCTCCGTTGCTCCGTTACTCGGTGAAAATATAAAATTATAGGTTCGTTGGATCTATCCAAAAAATATGATTTTGGATGGCCCATGTCGTGGCTTCTGTCTTGAATCACCTTAGGAGGCCCGAATTCGAAATGATCCATCTGTGTTTGCGTTATGTGATGTACTTATTTGATTAAATATAATTGTAAAGCTGCTCATCTCGACACAGGAATTTCCTTGTGAGATGAGCAGTGGAGTAAAAAACAAATTGCTAATAAGAGATAAAGAAACATATCGTTGACCTCCTTCGCCGCACTTATCTTATACACCCAATTTGTTTAAGACAGTTGGAATTCCTGTGTGATATTATTTAATTTTGATTTCAATTTTATTTCATCCTACATCTGCATTCTTGCAAATTTACGAGCCAAAGCACCTCTCGATCAGCGAGTAGCTTTTTAAAGGAAACTCAATGAAATAAAAGCACTGGGTCGGAAGACTCGAGCTATCGCAGCTTCGAGCTTTGATTGCCAGAGAGACGGATAACATCTCCAACAGACTGGATGCAGTAAATCTGAAGATGTCGCAAGTCGCAAGCTTATATTACATCAATGCTACGCTCTATGGTTCAAAGGTCGCTGATGCGGAAGATTCCCGATGATGAGACTGATGTAAGCATTGAAAGGCAATTTGATTCACAGAGGACGAACATCTATGTACAAGATGAACTAGATGTACGCTTTTGAAGAAATCTTGACTTTTATTCTAAGTTGATTCAATTCGGTACCTGAATGTACATTTAAATTAACCTTTGTTACCCAAATCTTGACGCAAGCGGTTTTGATTAACATTTTCAATGAAGGACTTCAAATAACAGTTTTTTTTAATTTTTTGTTTATAGAATTACAATATCATCAATTGTTTATTTCGCTTATGGAACAAAGCTACATACTAATATCCACGACAACATTTATCATGGAATACGGTAAAAATGCTTTACCCATGTGACGACATCTTTTAAGCGTCCTGATTGGCTACAGAGGATTTGTCTTTTGTCGGTAATAACGAAGCTTGGATTTGACTCTTTTTGACGTTGTTGTATACTTTTATTGAACTTCTCAGTAGTTTTCAATTTTATTTGGCCATTTTTTATGTTAAAATATCATAGATATTTGATTTTACCAATTTTGACAATAATTTTCAAATATTTTATTTTTATTCCATTGGTTTGAGAATATATTTAATCTAACTAGTTTATCAATAATTGTTAATGACGTCACTATAATTGTTGTCAATCTCTCAGCATTTTTCTGCAAAGGCGTCTCTAACAAGGATGGGATGACGTCAGAAATCAAGCCAAATCTGTTGGTTGCGTAATCGTTTTGTTTTAAATTTCATGTATAAAAAAATATAATTGAATTCACCAATATATTTTGTATATAATCGCTAAAAAGATATGAAAAAAATACGAATCAATACACAACAATATTTATGGATTGAGAATATTTTTTAATTATAAGTTCAATGTTGTTAGTCACATAAGTACTGATTCTGCTTCAAGAAGTTCAATGTTGTTAGTCACATAAGAACTGATTATGCTTCAAGAAGTTCAATGTTGTTAGTCACATAAGAACTGATGCCGCTAAGAAGTTCAATGTTATTAGTCACATAAAAACTGATTGTGCTTCAAGAAGTTCAATTTTGTTAGTCACGAAAGAACTAATTCTGCTTCAAGAAGTTCAATACAGTAAAAATGAATTGTAATAAAATAAAAATTACTCTCTGGAAATCCTCTTTCCAATGTCATGGTTTTCTAGTCTTCCTAAGAATTTAATTAATCTGACTCTCATTTTCAGACTATTCTAACTGGTGTCTTCAATGTATATGAACATACTAACGTGTTTTATCCCCTCTAGAGATCTTGGAGTCACATTCCGTGAAGCTGTAACGGTGGACCGGAATTATTTTCTCCGACAGAAAAAGTAGCACGTCCGTTAAAAAGAAGGCTTTTTTCAACAGCATTACTCAAAACAATTATGTTAATTTGATTAAAATAAATAACTTTGTATATATATCACTTATCTATATCTTTTTTTTATTTTTTATTTTAGCGACTATATAAAATAATTGTTACATACAAAATATAATGGTGAAATTAAGTATAAAATATTGTATTTCTTAGTCCTCCTCACTAGGGGGTCCTGTGCCGAGGCGGACTAAAGTTATTTAAATATGGTTTATTTGTCTTCTATGTCGTTTTTAGTGTCTTCTATGTCGTTTTTAGTGTCTTCTATATCGTTTTTAGTGTTTTCATTAGGGTTTTTTTATTGACCTCTTTCAGCCATATTTTTATTAATGATTTGTATTCATTAGGATTTTTTATTAGTTTTATGTCTTGGGGAAGGATGTTATGGAGTTTTGTTGCAAAGTATGTATAGTTTCTTTGTCCGAATGTGGTTTTATAACTTGGAATATTTTTTATATCATTTTTGTTCGATCTAGTGTTATGCATACACAGTCTAGTAGAGGATTTGTTATTTTTGAAGAGTTTCAATAATATATTTTTGGCATATATTTGCTGTACATTTGGTACGTCAAAGGAATTGAATATTTCAATTGAAGGCGTTCTAATTGGTACTTTCAATATGGTCTTTATGATTCCTTTTTGAATCGTATTCAGGTTGTGTAGGTACGTATGTGTAGCAGATCCCCATCCTATGATTCCATATTCAATTCGAAAATGACATAATGCGTAGTAGACCTTTTTCATATCCTTTTTATTTAATACGTTTCTTAGATTTTTAAAGAAATATATAAAGCTTGTGAGTTTTTTCGTAATACCTTTGATGTGTAGGTCCCATCTAAGATTTTCGTCAATTATTACTCCGAGATATTTTATGTTTTGTGTTTTTTCAGGGCAGTAACATTGTATATTATTTCCATGGCATTCGTGTAGTTTTAGTTCTAGTGATTTTATTGGTTGCCTCCTTGCGTTTATTGAAAATGTTATATATTTTGTTTTGCTTATATTAAGGGTAAGCGAGTTGATTTTAAGCCAATTTTGAAGTGCACTAAGCCCCTTTTCAGCCTCATTAAATGTATCCGTCCAATTTTCTTCTTGAAATAATAAAACAGTATCATCAGCAAAACTGATTATGTTTCCTTTAATGGTAAGGTTAGTTAAATCGTTGATATAGATAATGAATAGGATCGGTCCCAGTACACTTCCTTGAGGGACGCCATAGTTTAAAGATAGTAGTTTGCTCTTTTGTTTGCCAATTTGTACTTGTTGTTCTCGCCCTGTTATATATGACTCTAATAAGTTCATTGTTGTTTCGGCCATTCCTATTTTTTTTTAGCTTAGTTAGTAATATTTTATGGTCTATTGTGTCAAAAGCTTTTTGAAGATCTATGAAAAAAGCCAAACACTTTTTCCCTTCATCTATGTTTTTTTATGGCTATGCTTGTTAGATTTTCTATGGCATCATTGGTGCTTAGATTTTCCCTAAAGCCATATTGGGATGGTGATAATAATTTGTTTTGTTCAAGAAAATGAACAATTTGCTTCTTCATTACAGTTACAAAGATTTTTGAAAAGGAGCTTAAGAGACTTATGGGTCGGTAGTTATATATATCCTTTTCGTTACCACTTTTATGTATAGGTATAACTGTTGCTTTTTTAAGGCATGAGGGGAATACATTTGTAGATATAGACAGATTGACCAAGTATGTCAAAGGGAAGGTCAGTTCATTTTGGAGTTGTTTTATTGTTTTATTTGAGATTATATCATTTCCCGATGATTTATTAACATTGAGGGATACAGTTGCGTTTCTGATTTCAGTATTGGTTACATTAGTTAACTTTAATTTATCTACCTGGTTCATACTTTCCTTTTCTTCTGGTAAAATGCTAGTTTTTGGATGTCTGATTTGCTTTGCCAATTTTGACCCTATATTTGTAAAAAATTCGTTTACGTATTCGAGAATTTTGTCCGGATGCTTTTCGAAAGAGATTTGGGTATTTTCAATTGTTAGTTCATCTATGCTTTTGTTATGGGATGATTTTGCACTTGTAATTTCATTAATGATCTTCCATAATTTGCGTGGGTCATTGTTACATTCGTCTATTTTTTTCTTATAATAATTTTCTTTGACATTGCGTACAACATTTTTGCAAATATTTCTGTATCTTTTATAATATCGTTGTATAAAAATATCACAAGGATTTAAACTTACTTTCCTGTGTAGTTCATCTCTTTTTCTAATGCAATTTATAACGCTTTGGGTTATCCATGGTTTAAGATGTTGATTTTTATGTGAAATCTTTTTTTCTATTGATTTGGTATTTGACATGATGGTATGAGTTATATATTCAATGAATTTACTCCAGGCACTATTTGTATCAAGGTTCTCCAGTAGGTTTATCCAGTTTGTATTTAGTAATTGTTGTTTTACTTCATTCCATATGGTTTCTGTCTTCTGCACGATAATTGGGTAGGGCTGCGATCTTTGTATTTTCTTTTTTGTGATAGATAAAATTGTTGTATAGTGGTCGGTTATAGTAGAGGTGAATATGATAGAGTTGGTTGGTTTAACAGTCTTACTGAATATGTGGTCGATGCAAGATTTGCTGTCATTTGTAACACGCGTAGGTTTATTTATCAAACTTTCAAGTCCGTGGGCGGCCAGTGTTTGCAGATAATCAGTTCTATTTGGATGACCGTTTTCTAGTATGTCAATATTTATATCTCCGATGAGGAAGACATTTTTTTTGTTTTTTAGAAGATTGAGTTCATTAGAAAGCGTTTCAAGAAACTGATTAATATTAGTTGTAGCTGGTGATCGATACAGAGCTAATATAGTGGTTTCATCACCCACTTTGATTTTCAAACAGTTTGCATTTGGGAATTTTATTTCATTGACTTCAGTTTTAGTGTCATCTTTAATGTACACTATCACACCATCATTTTTTGTGTAATTCAAATTGGTTGCATATGAAGTGTAATTATTAATATGTAAGGGTGAATATTTATCCTTTATCCAGCACTCAGTGAGGATAATTATATCAAGATTCATTTTTAGATTCTTAATTAGTATTTGAAGTTCATCGAAGTTTTTGTTGATACTTCGTATATTTTTATTTAATATATTAAAATTGTTTTTAAGAGTTAGCAGTTCATCTGGTTTGTTTGTAGTTATTGTTTCCTTATCCATGTTCTCAGTAGGTATTTCAGTTTGGTGTGTTCAAGTAAGTGATTTGTTATATTAATTTATCGAGGTCGTCCAGATGATTTACGTACAAAATTTTTTGATCATGACCTTTACGAACCATTATTTTCCCATTTTTGATCCAAACAAATTCATAATTTTTTTCATTGGCTAGTTGCTTTGCTTTCCAAAGCAACTCTTTTTTGTAGGGACTTATTACTTCACCTATGTACACTTTTTCGTTTGTCAAATCCTTTAGTAAATTAAGGTCCATTTCTCTTTTTTTAGATAGAAGGATTTCTTTTAGTTTAATTTCTGTAAATTTTACTAGAATTTTTGGCGGAGCATTAAGTCTTCGGTCTGTAGTTCTGGTCACATTGTTTATATCAGCGTGTTTGATTTGAACTCCAGCTGCAGATGCGACTTTTTTTATAATTTCCTCCAGTTGTTCACCATTTTTTTGTGGAATTCCTGCAATTTCTAGGTAGTGCAGATTTGATGTATATTCAATTTCATCTAGTCTTAGTTCCATTTTTTTTTATTGTAGCGTTTTTTCCCACTTGCTCTTTTTTTATATTTTCAAGTTCGTTTTGGATTGATTTATTTTGGTTATTATTTGTATCCAATTTTTTTAATAATTTCGTCATATTGAGCACTTATGTACTCAATACTTTTTATAGATTCCGTATTCTGACATTCAATTTTTTGAATTATATCCTTTTTTAAAGAATCAAACTTTTTGTCGATATAATCAAAAATTTTATCCATAGTTTGTTTGTCCTCTTTATCAAGGTTTGATTTATTGCTACGTGTTTGGGTATTAGACATTTTGTTCACAGTTTACAGGAAAGTTGGGTTAAAAAATGCCCCCACTTCAATTCAAATTCAAAATATTGTCTCTGGTTTCAGTGACAGCCAGAACAATATTTCATTAGGTTAATGTCTTTGGCTTTAAATGTCACTTGTCACGCAAATAAGATTTTGTTTTTAGAATCACTGTTATAGTAGATGTGTTCACACTTTGATTATTTAATAATCGGAAAACGATCCAGTTTTTGAATGTGATACAATTAGTTTTTGTATGAAAATCACAATGTAGATAACGATTTTTAAAACTTTTTGTAGGACGAAAAATTTGCTTGCTTAATTGATAGGGTATATAAAAAATCTAAATGTGTCGAAACCGATGTTTTTTTTGTTTGCTTAGGTATAATGAAAGTTAAAAATGTAGGAAAAGACAATCAATTATAGGCACTTGGTTCCAGGATCACTCAACCCTATGATAATTCAATACACCTTTAAAAAATTATATAAAGTCATTAAAAGCGTTGAAGAAAAACTAACCTGAAAACCCAACTCACGTAACCTATTTTTAATGAGTTTTTGTTTCATCACTTTTCATGACTTTATTAATTATTAATTAAATTTTAAGAATAGACATTCAAGTATAGGCACTTGATTCCATGATCACTCAACCTAATGATTATTAAATACACCTTTAAAAAGTGAAATAAAGTCATTAAAAGCGTTAAAGAAAAACCAACCTAAAAACCCAACCCAACCCAGCTTAACCAATTTATCATGTTTTGGTTTCATTACTTTTCACGACTTTATTTATAAATATCAAAATATTTATTTGTTTCAATAATGTGATTAGAAAATTCAAATAATTATTAATAATCAAACATCTTAGGTGCTTTTTAACTCTTAGTATTAAAATTTCTAGAAGTCTTTCACCTGTATAAAAAAAGTTACAATAGGGAATTCTCTTCACACCAAAAAATCACTTATTATTAATTATTCACATGTAGAACACAAGAATACATAGTTTTTATAATTTTCAAAAATCATTTATTAAAGTTATAATGACTTTAAAAACAGGCGCGAACGAAATATTTCAATGCAGCTAAAACGCCCGGTGATTGATAAAGCGTTCAAGGGCGAACGATGACGTCACTGTTGACCGGCCCGAGTAGATCCTGCAAACCGATGGCGGCGGCAGCGGCAAAGGTGTGACGTAGCACTTGTGACGTAGCGGTCAAAATGGCTCATGACCGTTTTCAGAGCCGAAATAGCACGCAATTCTTAAAACAACTACAAAAAATTGAAAATGCATTTAAAAAAAAAGAAAAAAAGAGGCACATAATAAAATAATTATCTTTATTGAAATAAATTATTTACAAAATGCACGAGAATTCCCTATTGTTACAATTTAATTTACATGCCTTTTATCTTTTTCTTTAAAATATCATCCACAGCCTTCTTACTTATTGAATACTTTTTAAAATGTGTTATTAGTATGAATAGCGTGTTGTATATTATGTGGAAATTTTTTTTATAACTAAATTTGAAGTATGATTATTTAAAAATACTTTAAGCAAAAGATTTAATAAAGTTTTTATAATATTTTTGATTTATATTATCTGTTAATTTCGTACAATAACCGTTGTTGATTATTTGATTTTTTTATAACGAGATAAAAAATTTTCCCAAAAACATATTGCGTTCACCCTATTTACCGACCTTTCAATCCACGTTCCAGTTTTGCGTGTATGTTCTTGGTATAATGTCATAGCATCGTAGCAGCCGTAACGCCGTAGCAGCGTAGAGAATACACACAATAACGACGGCCTCTACGAGAAACGAATAACGACGTCCTCGCTGGCACATAAGGGCGGAGGACGCTCAGCGAAGTGATTCAAATGGAAAAGAAAGCCTTTCCCTCAAAGCCTTCGAATAAAAAAACATAATTTCTTTTCAGTTACGTCCTCACTGAGACCCATTTTAGTAATTTGAAAAAGAGCACACATACCAGTTTTTATTTTTCTCCGAAGAAAAAACTATGATAGAAGGAATAAAATCTTAACCTTATTTTATGTTAAAAATGATTATCCTACCGATATAAAACTTGAATAAGAGCCAGCGTAGTACATAGGTATAGCAGTCACTTTAATCCTTGATAATAGTTGTAACTACTTTTTTTCGTAAAATATATCAATATGTTTAGAGAGGTAAGTTGTCGAGTAGAAAAAAATGCATTGATTTCCCACATAAGAATCTCGTGATTAATCTTCTGATAGCTAAGGCCCTTCTTTCATAGGGATACGCGAGTATGCGTAACTCATATTGCGTACTCATATCACGCAAAGTCCGTGCACGTCGCGACTGAAATCACGAGACATCATTCATCAACGAGATCATCGAGAATCAATTAAACGATTAGATGAATCATTTGGTTTAAACTGTGATGTTAAGACCTGGCTGACATCGTACCTGGCCAACCGTTTACAAGCCGTAAAAGTGGGAAAAAACCAATAAAATTATGCAACCCTTTCATCTGGAGTACCCCAAGGGTCCGTTCTGGGCCCACTACTCTTCATCCTCTTCACAAATGATGTCGCTAAAATAATAGAATCATTCGGCCTTCTATCTCACTGCTACGCTGATGACCAGCAAGTTTATTTTTACTGCTTACCAGAAGAAATAAACAGTCTAAAAATTCGTATAACTGAGTGTATAGAAGCAATTACTCGCTGGATGACCTCAAATAGATTGAAACTGAATCCCACAAAGACTGAGTTTCTGTGGACTGCTACAAGCAGACGTCAGCATAACATTGAAAACTCCCCAATAACCATTTCCGGAAGTGACATCACTCCAAAAACGTGCATCAAATTACTGGGTGTCAATCTGGACGCTAATTTTTTCCCTTAAAACTCAGGTGAACAGAACTGTAAGCACGGGGTTCTTTCAATTAAGGCAAATTAAAGCAGTGCGGAGAAACCTGCCAACAGAGGCGACTAAATTGCTAGTCAATTCCTATGTTGTTTCACGTCTAGATTATTGCAACGGAATATATGCAAGTCTCCCTAAATGTCAAATCAACAAATTACAATCCGTTTTCAACGCCGCGGCAAGGTTTATCACCGGAGTATCTAAATACTCCCACATTTCAGAGCATCTCAAAAATCTGCACTGGCTCAAATTTCCTGAAAGAATCCAGTTCAAGGTATGCTGGATGGTATTTAAGTCACTTAACGGAATGGCTCCGGCTTATTTATCAGAATTGTGTATTCCAGAAGATTCCAATTACCGACAGTCAACCCTTAGGTCAGCAACGTCATCAGCTATCGGAAGGTTGAAGGAACCAAAGCGCACACCAGATACTAAGTTCGGTGAGCGTGCTTTTGCCGTGTCAGGACCTAAAGCCTGGAATGGACTGCCACATGATTTGAGAATGATCGCAGACTCGACAGAATTTAGGTCTAAACTTAAAACGCACCTTTTCAGACAGTCGTATCCATAATTTCAGAAACCTCCACTTTCACAGTTGACGGCAATTTAAATTTAAATTAACAAAATGTAAAAAATACTAAAAATAAAATAAAATAAATAAAAATAATAATTAAAAATAAATAAATAAAAATGATAACAACTAACAATTTGTAGGCTTTTAAGACAGTTAAAATACATTTAAATTAAAATAAAAACTATAGCAGACTTAAGATCATGCGACGACCAGTGTTTTTTGATATAGTGTCCTCTGCGTGCAGTTCTATCTTTTATAAGCATAAACTTTTTAATATAAGTGTGTTTTTCGGAAGTGACTTGCCAGGTAAGTATGTTTTGGTATCTTTTCTAAATAACAAATGTAGATCCTAGGAAATAAATTGTACAGCGCCCTTGAGGTGATTTTTCACAAAAACGGCGCTCTAAAAATTATCCTATTATTATTATTATTATTTTTATCATTTTTGATTTCTCGAAACGTAAAAATAACCTCATTCACAGCTAAACAGTGACTGAAGCTGTCTTTGTTGGCTGCTTTATTATTGGCATTGATATCAAGCACCCACATTCTTACAAAAGTCTGACACAAGTCGAAAACATGTTTAAGAGGAAGCTACAAGCCAAAAATGTGTATATTCTTGGTATACCTTATATCGTAGGTAATAGGCATTAAAATAACTTGACAAATGGAGTCTAGAAACGTTCGATTTCAAGCAAAAAACTGGTTTTTACTTAATTTGTAAATAATTTTATAAGAAAGCAAAAAAGTTAATCAAGTGAAACTGTCACAGATAATCTTAGCTATAAAACTATATATTTTTTAAATTTTTTCCTTTACGCGTTCATACATTTCTATTGAACAAATATTTTTGGTAGTAGTTTGCATTTATATTTTTTATTTCTATTCTACTCAAGGGAAGCGATAGGAAAACCTTCAATTTAAGTAAAGCATATTTTTTTGGTTTTCATAATGTATACTAATTCGTTATAAAGATTAATCAAAATAGTAATTTGGCACTAAGCTTCGCCTTAATGTTTCGATGACGTAAGTAGGATTATTAGGAAAAACATTGCCTGGCTGGTCGCGGAAGACTGACGTCGCTGACCAGTTTAAAAAATATCGGCAACATTTGCCTGTGTACAAATATAGTCACCAAGATACTTGCATCGTCGAGTATCGGATATTTGAATATAGATACTTGTGGTAGAAGAACCTTAATCCTACGTCATTGCATAAAGAACATTTTATTGGAAGTAGGAAGAAATCAAAAATTATCAGGTAATTTAACTTAAATTAAAAACCCTGAAAAAGTTCGAATAAATACATATTTTTTTAATTTATTCATTTTTATTGAAAACAATATTATTTTGGTATCTTTGTCATGACCGTTTTAATTTAAGGCCGCTTTTAGAATTTCTACCGATTTATAACATTTTCTTAAACACTTTAAGTTTTTAAGTTCATTTAACTCTTGACAGGCCAAGATGCAAAACAAAACGTCTGTAACCAAGTGGATCTTCCGACGATCCCAGCGTCTTACGGGCTTACAAATACGTAAAATACTTAAATGATATGTCAATATTTAAGCTAATATAAGGAGGATAGTAATTTTGGGTACTACCTACTCCCCCACTTGGCTGCGGGATAGTTAAAAAATGTATGTTAAATTTATGAAAACGCGTCCACTGCGACGGGGATCCACACTAATCTATACAAAAAATCACAGTACATCTTTAAATGTAACTTAGGTATTTGTCAAAAAAAATGCTCTATTTTTACATCTTTTCAATTGTTTTTTTATTAAATACGAAAAAACTCCAGTAAAATCATACTAAACTAACTATATGTACTGTTCATATATTTTTCTTTATTTATATTTCTTTTTTCATTTAAACCATAGATAATGTAACCACAACTGTTTTGAATACATAACTTATAATACCCACGCACAGGCTTCGCGTTTGTTGGATTTTTTTTGTTACTACCTTATATTTTGTATAATTATGTAGGTATAAAAAAAATGCCAATAAAACAAAAAAAGAGTCATATTTTATTAAATATTTTCACTATTTACGCTTAGTTATGATCTCCCTTTATGATACATATTTCCCTTTCAAACTAACTTCTTATTTTTTCAAGTTTACTACGTATCCTTATTCGTGTTTATTTCAAGAAAACATTATATCTAAATTTAATAAACTATGAACGAATTGAGTGCATGCACTTAAAACGTTAATTAAAAAATGTTGCATGTTCTAAATTCTAACATCAAGTGATGTTGTTGTTGTATTATGTTTATATTGTAAGTAAATTCTTATCTCAAAATATCCGATGCGTGCCGTAAGGCACTTCAATTAAAATTTGTGTTTGAAGTTATCATACAAATGCCGCTTAATCAAAAAGTGTTGTCTGTTTGGTTAATTAAAATAACGCTTTTTAATATCATCACAATTCCATCACCCCTTCTTTAATTATCATTGCGTAAAAGATAACAAGGGATTTTAGCTCTCAGAAAAAGAGGTTTTGTCCATTGATCAGAAAATTCTTAGAAGTATGCGTACCTATAATTACAAAGAGATTTGAAAGAAAAGTGTAAACAACTTACATTCGAGGATCGATAATCTCAGACACGCAAAATAAATTATGCACCTGTTCAAGAACGAATTTCAATTTTTTTCCAATTTTTAAGAAAAAATTCGATTTTATTTGGGCACACGGACAGAGGACAGAAACATTTGCTGTTGCCACGATATGTTATTCTTACGTTTTTACTGAGACGTACTGCTTCACTACGTTTTATGAAAAACAATCATTTTGTTGGGCTTAAACAAAAATTAAAAACAAGAGATTATCTTTAGAACAAATATTCGTTCAAAAAACTAAAAAATACTATCAAGTTAATTTTTATATTATCTTTTTATAAACTGTAAGATTATATCATAATAATTAAATTTTAAAACGCATGAAATTGGCAAATTTACCTCCACAATCAAGAAAAATCGAATTCTTCGCCTAAAAAAGTTTGATAGCAGGTTTTAAAATTGATAAAAAATAATATTGGATAATAGAGCTTATGAAAAAAAATTCTGACGTGGGTTTTCAGTTCGTCATTTCAGTCTGTATTGCTTATTATTAATTATGACTTGGGCTCTCAGTTCGTCATTACAGTCTGTATTGCTTTGTTATTAATTCTGACGTGGGCGTTCAGTTCGTCATTTCAGTCTGAATTGCTTATTATAAATTATGACTTAATCTTTCAGTTCGTCATTTCAATCTGTATTGCTTCTTATTAATTCTGACATGGGCTCTTAGTTCGTCATTACAGTCTGTATTGCTTTGTTATTAATTCTGACGTGGGCGTTCAGTTTGTCATTTCAGTCTGAATTGCTTATTATTAATTATGACTTAATCTTTCAGTTCGTCATTTCAGTCTGTATTGCTTCTTATTAATTCTGACATGGGCTCTCAGTTTAGATTTTTCTCTTTTTCTCTTCTTTTTCTCTTAGATTTACCTTTTTTTACTTTTAGAACGTTACTGAATGTTTTTAAGTAATTAGGAGGAATAGTAATTTATTCTGATATAAAATGTTATCATCAGATTTAAAAAAAAAATGAATACCGCACAAGATGGATGTATCACTGGATGTTAAATTAAACTTTATCCAACCCACTGATGACATCATTAACAAAGCCAATGAAATGCTGGGATTTATAATGCGCATAGCAAAACCCTTCCACAACATAAACACTATATATTCCCTTTACACCTCATATATTCGCCCACACCTGGAACACTGTACACCGATCTGGACTCCTTTATACTAAGCCCATATGGCCCCTGAGGTGATAACTCACAAAAGCGGCGCTATAAAAATTGTCCAATATTATTATTATTATTATTAAAGAATAGAATGAATTCAAAAAAATTTTTCAAACACATAAATTATAAACTAAACTTACACTTCTCAAATTATATCGAATCCATTAAATTTCACAATTCCAATCTTCAAACACGACGTCTAATTTTTGATTAAATCTTATTATTTAAAATCTTAAATAATTGTCTGGACTCACCAGAACTTACCAATTTAATATTTAGTCGAATTTTGTTGTGAGAAACTAGACGAATATGAAGAAAAAAACAAAAGCAAAGAATTATTGATTAAACAACTTCAAGCAGAAAATAAAGAAATAAAACTACATATTAATAAAATGGAGCAAAATGAAAAACAAAATAACGTCGAAATACAGGGTGTTCCTTTGAAGGAAAATGAAAATATCACAAAAGTATTTAATAATATATTGGAAACACTCAAATGTGATAAAGAAACTATTAAAGTGGCAAATATTTTCAGAAGCAAAAATAAAAACCCGAACAAAAATCCTCCCATTGTAGTTTGTCTACAAAACAAAGATAGTAAAGACGTAATCATAACACATAAAAAGAAATATGGTATTTTATGTGCAAAAAACATAAATTTTGAAGAAAACAACACAATACATATTAACGAACAACTGACCCAATACAATAAACATCTATTTTACCTTGCTAAATCTTCAAGGCTTGGGTACAAATTTATTTGGGCAAAGAACGGAAAAATTTGGATGAGAAAAAATGAAAAATCTCCCATCATACAAATAAACAGCACAGAAGACATCCCCTCCGAATAAATAATAATAACACCACATAGCAAACACCAATCAACCTTTAACATGGCTGAAGAAAACCATATACATGAAAATTATAAATGTACAAACCCAAATGAACTAAATCTACTTTTTGAAAATGTTAATTTCTCTATTTTAAATATGAATATTAGAAGTTTAAGGAAACACTTCGATGAGCTCTGTATCCTTATTAATAACCTAGATTTTTCTCCAAGCGTAATTGTTTTGACTGAAACACAAATGAAAGATGTTATTCCATATAACTTATCAGAATATACCACAATTTCCTCTGCCTGTAAGCATACTGGTCATGATGGAGTCACTGTCTTCTTTCATAATACTCTGAAAAATGTTGCCACTGAATTTATTGAATTTAAGTCAGCCAATGCAGTAAAATTAACCTTTTTTCAAAACAACTATAAATATCACTTACTAGCCATATACAGATCCCCATCATTAAATGATTTTTTATTTGTAAAAGAACTAAAATCTTTTGTTAGAAATCTTGACAGAAACAATTTTACTTTTTCCATTTTGACAGGTGACATTAATATAAATATTAATGATAACAATATAAATGTAAATTGTCAAAATGAGTATCTAGATTGTTTATCAAGCTCTGGATATACGTCATATATTAGCTCACCAACTAGAGTAACCTTAAGTAACTCTGCATGTTTAGACCACATATTTGTCAAGTCGCACAAGGCGACCAATATTATCTCTTCAATTCTTGAAACTAATATCACAGATCATTACCCGACCTTTTATGGACACCATTTCAAAAATACACCTCTAAACCAAAATTCTGTAACTCTAGAAAAAGTAGACATTGATTATAAAACTCTAAACTCTTTACTTCAGTCAGAAAACTGGGAAAATGTAATATCAATAGAAAATCCACATTTAGCATTAGAGAATTTCTATAATACTCTTAGAGAGTATATTCTAAAAAGTGAAAGTAAAATAGTTGTCACTAACAGAAAATATAAAAAAAAATTAAACCTTGGATTACAGTTGGATTAATTATATCAATTAAACAAAGGGATAAATTATATAGAGAAATGATAAAATATCAAATGGATTGCCAAAATAATAATCTCAGAACAATGCCTTACCTGAAAACAAAATATCTAATGTACCGAAACTTACTAAATAGACTGATACGAAACTGCAAAAAGAAATACTATTGTGAACAAATTGAAAATGCTAAAAATAATACTAAAAAAACTTGGAATATTATAAATGAAATTGCCAACAAAAAAATTATGTCTTCAAATATTGTAAATGAGGTTAAAATAAATAATGAAATAATAACTAACAAATCGACCATTGCAGAATGTTTTAATAACTTCTTTACAAATATAGTAGACGAGGTACTTCAATCTTCCGGCATTAATGTTAATCATGATTATATGGAGACATCTCCTCTATTAGACTCTAATAACGATTCAATTAACTCAATAGAATATTTTTCTCCTATTACATTTAATGAAATTGAAAAATATATTGATAACCTAAAACCATCCAACTCTAAGGGAAATGATGGCCTATCATGTGATACATTAAAAAAAATAAAACAACATGTATTAACGCCATTACAACATATCTTTAATATATGCCTCAAAGATGGTCATTTTCCAGAACAGTTTAAAATCTCCACTATAATACCTATTCATAAATCTGGGGATACGCATAAATTAGACAATTACAGACCAATATCCCTTGTTTCAAACCTATCAAAAATATTCGAAAAATGCATCAAATTTAGAGCCATTGAACACTTAGAAAAATATAAAATTCTATCGAAAAACCAATACGGCTTTCGTAAAGATCTAAGCACTGAGGATGCCATATATGAATTGACAAAAAATATTTATACATCTATCGATAAAAAAAAGAAATGTCTTGCCATATTCCTAGATTTAAGAAAAGTTTTCGACACCGTTAATCATAATTTACTCATTAAAAAAATAACTCAACTGGGCTTCAAAAAACACACACTAAAATTACTATCAAACTATCTTAAAGACAGAACACAAAAAACAAAAATTGGGAATAATTATAGTTCAGAAACACAGATAAAAAACGGAGTTCCGCAGGGAACTGTTCTTGGCCCGATTTTATTCTTAATTTATATTAATGATTTATGTAATTTTGTAATCCCTGGTAAAATTGTTTCTTACGCCGATGACACGGCAATAATAGTGGATGGTAATAATTGGACAGAAACTTTTTCGAATGCAACTGTATGTATTTCACTTGTTTCAAAATGGTTAAAATACAACAAACTTGTCTTAAACTACAGCAAAACATTTTACTTACCTTTTTATAAAAACATCAAAAACAAACCAAAAGACAACCTTAAAATTAGAATCCATAATACAACTTGCAATCAAGAAATGTGCTTCCTGTGCAACGAACTCGCTAATGTCAAAAATATAAAATATTTAGGAGTATCAATAGATATTAATCTTAATTGGAAATCTCATATTAATCAAACCACTTCAAAACTAAGATATATAACCTACATATTTTATAGACTCAAGGAAATTTTAAACGCTGAAAAATTGAAAATGATCTACTTCTCCCTGGTGCAATCTGCAATCACTTATGGCATAATAGGATGGGGTGGTGCACCTGATACATTTATTAAGCCTCTACAAATAATTCAAAAGCACATAATTAAAGTCATATATAACAAAAATAAAACATTTTCGACCGACCTATTATACAAGGAATCTAAATTATTTAACATTCGTAAATTATTTATATTACAAACTATGAAATATCTATTTAAAAACAAAAACAATTTCAAAATAAATGAAAACAGAATGAGCAAAAGAACAAATAATATATTTTACACCCCCCAAACCAATACTAAATTAATGCAGACGCATAGCAGTTTCATTGGTCCTCGTACATTTAACCTTCTACCACTACAAACTCAAATGATAAATAAAAAGATAGAATATATTAAAGAGGTAAAATTATGGCTGATTGACGCAGATATTGAAACGCTTTTACTATAAATTTATTTATCCTTTCTACAACTCACTTGCTGAAACTTTATAAATTATTGTACATAATGTTTTTCTCTTTACTTTTTATAATAACTATAAACAAAAAAACTTTTTCTACTAATGTATATTATACTTTAGGTACTTGAAATATAGTAATCGTTTTATATTACCCACACTCAGGCAGTCAGTGCCTTAGTGGGTTTTCATTTCTTTTGTAAACTATTTGGTATTATATATTATGTTATTTTATACTATCTATTAATATGTATAATATGTGTAAAGAAATGAAAATAAATAAAGTAAAAAAAAAAATATATATATATATATCTTCATATTCCGTCTAGATCAACCCGACAATCTGATTTATTTTATCTACCCTTGTGTAGAACAAACATTCGAAAAAATTCCCCAATTCCTCGTATATGTGCACAATATAATACAAAATTTTACGGCATTGACATTTTTGGTAATAACCTAAAGAAATGTCGATATGAAGTAATGCGTACGATCGATAATTAATATGAGAGTGTGGAATGTATCGGCAGCATCTCCTATCCTCTTCCTATTTTCCTCTTCCTCTCCCCTTCCTTTAACACCAAATTAATTTTAAGATACTAAAACTTCAATTTTAATGCACTTTAAAATAAGAAACTTCTGTGGCTTGACTTCAGTTAGCTTGTATATTTGTATCTTTCATTGTATATTATATAAAAGCTGTTTGTTTCTAATAAATAAACAACAGCGCAAATTCTCATAACCATTTAGAACCAGTACGACTATTGCATTCCCAATAAGGGTATGTTGTGAGGCTGAAGGTAGTAGGGAGGGAAAGGAGATGTCTATTCAGATCTGGTCACACAACAAGGCTAAAGCAATTCCAAGCAATGTTTCAATTCTGAATGGTGGTCTTACACCAGGGCAATACTTAGAGTATCTTCCACTCTGAAATGTGCCGGAAATATACCTTATATTATTTCAATTGTGAATATTAAAAAATCAACCCATTGGTCTGCAAGTCCAGAGCCTTATCCTTCGACCACGAAGGCCTTCTCGGTTTCGTATATACATTGTAACAAAATAGGTACAGTTTGTAAATTTAAGGACGAAAATACACTTTTTAATGATCAACGTTTTAAAAGTGTATATGTACTTATTTCTTATTTGTATATTTTAACAGGTGAAACAATCGAAGCCAAGACACATGACAGGGTGACCATGCTGTTCAGTGACATCGTGGGATTCACCTCAATCTGTTCCACAACTACGCCAATGATGGTCATTAACATGCTGGAGGACTTGTACAGCGTGTTTGACGTGTTTTGCGGACAACTCGATGTTTATAAGGTAAATGAACTTTACAGGAACAAATACAGGTTGCCCCGGCTGTACACAAAGTTTTTCAAACAGATGTAGACAATAATTTTCTTATTGTTTTGTACGTCAAGTGTGCAAAATTTCATCAAGGGCTATCGAAATTGTGCTTTAAAAGGTGGGTAAAGTGATGGGATGGTTTTTAAATTCCCACGTAGACTGTTACCTTTCTCTTGTTTTGAATGTCAAGTGTGCAAAATTTCATCAATCTTTAAATTAACAGAATCAGAATCCACGCTCCTACGCCGTCCACCCAACCACAGACACACTTCTTTATATAAATAGATACACAAACGTGAATACTTTACTTATATTATATTAAAAAAAATTATGGTTTTACCGCAAAAGAGTCCCAACTGTTCCTGACCGTCTGGCGTCAATGAGACCCAATCGGGGTATGTTGTGAGGCTGAAGATAGTGGAGGGGAAAAGGAGATAGGAAGGAAGAAGATGAAGAAGTACCTGGCTATTCAAATCTGGTCACTAAACATGCATAAAGCTATTTCAAGCAACGCTCCAGTAGTGAATGTATCTTTCACTCTGTAACTAGGCGCAAATATTAAGATTGTTTTAATGTTTAAATCGTGAAATTAAAAAATAAAAATTAAATAAAATTTAATTGAGCGCGCCGGGATTAAAACCCACGACCGTGTGACCAACGGGCGTGTTACAAAAAATTTTACATTTCTTTACACCATTATAGATAGTTTTATAAATGTTTTATTATTTTGCTACTGAATTTTAGCGTCACTACACCAGTTGATTCGTTTAAGAACGAACATTCATATCCTGGGCAAAAAAATCCCACAACGGACACCGCTGCAAACATTCACAGAACATTCATATCCTGGTCAGAAGAGTCCCACAACGGACACCGCTACAAACATTCACAGAACATTCATATCATGGTCAAAAAAGTCCCACAATGGACACCGCTGCAAACATACACAGAACATTCATATCCTGGGCAGAAAAGTCCCACAACAGGCACCGCTACAAAGATTCACAGAACATTCATATCCTGAGCAGAAAAGTCCCACAACGGATACCGCTGAAAACCTTCGCAGAACATTCATATCCCGTGCAGAAAAGTCCCACAAAGGACACCACTGCAAACATTCACAGAACATTCATATCCTGGGCAGAAAAGTCCCACAACGGACACCGCTACAAACATTCACAGAACATTTATACCCAGGGCAGAAAAGTCCCACAACGGACACCGCTGCAAACATTCACAGAACATTCATATCCTGGGCAGAAAAGTCCAACAACGGACATTGCTGCAAAAATTCACAGAACATTCATATCCTGGGCAGAAAAGTCCGACAACGGACACCGCTGCAAACATTCACAGAACATTCATATCCTGGGCAGAAAAGTCCCACAACGGACACCGCTGCAAACATTCACAGAACATTCATATCCTGGGCAGAAAAGTCCCACAACGGACACCGCTGCAAACATTCACAGAACATTTATATCCTGGGCAGAAAAGTCCCACAACGGACACCGCTGCATATATTCACATAATATTCATATACTAGGCAGAAAATACCCACAACGGACACCGTTGCAAACATTCACAGAACATTCATTTCTGGGCAGAAAAGTCCCACAACAGACACCGCTGCAAACATTCACTGAACATTCATATCCGGGGCAAAAAAAGTCCCACAACGGACACCGCTGCAAACATTCACAGAAAATTCATATCATGGGCAGAAAAATCCCGCAACGGACACCGCTGCAAACAGTCACAGAACATTCATATCCTGGGCAGAAAAGTCACACAACGGACACCGCTGCAAACATTCACAGAACATTCATATCCTGGGCAGAAAAGTTCCACAACGGACACCGCTGGAAACATTCACAGAACATTTATATCCTGGGCAGAAAAGTCCCACAACGGACACCGCGGAAAATATTCACAAAACATTCATATCCTGGGCAGAAAAGTCCCACAACGGACAACTTTGCAAACATTCACAGAACATTCATTTCTGGGCAGAAAAGTCCCACAATGGACACCGCTGCAAACATTCCCTGAACATTCATATCCTGGGCAGAAAAGTCCCACCACGGACACCGCTGCAAACATTCACAGAACATTCATTTCTGGGCAGAAAAGTCCCACAACGGACACCGCTGCAAACATTCACAGAACATTCATATCCTGGGCAGAAAAGTCCCATAACAGGCACCGCTACAAAGATTCACAGAACATTCATATCCTGGGCAGAAAAGTCCCACAACGGACACCACTCCAAACATTCACAGAACATTCATATCCTTGGCAGAAAAGTCCCACAACGGACACCGCTACAAACATTCACAGAACATTCATATCATGTTAAAAAAGTCCCACAATGGACACCGCTGCAAACATTCACTGAACATTCATATCCTGGGCAGAAAAGTCCCACCACGAACACCGCTGCAAACATTCACATAACATTCATATCCGGGGCAAAAAAAGTTCCACAACGGACACCGCTGCAGACATTCACAGAACATTCATATCCTGGGCAGAAAAATCCCGCAACGGACACCGCTGCAAACATTCACAGAACATTCATATCCTGGGCAGAAAAGTCCCACAACGGACACCACTCCAAACATTCACAGAACATTCATATCCTTGGCAGAAAAGTCCCACAAAGGACACCGTTGCAAACATTCACAGAACATTCATTTCTGGGCAGAAAAGTCCCACAACGGACACCACTGCTAACATTCACTGAACATTCATATCCTGGGCAGAAAAGTCCCACAACGGACACCGCTGCAAACATTCACAGAATATTAATATCCTGGGCAGAAAATTCCCACAACGGACACCGCTGCAAGCTTTCACAGAACATTCATATCCCGGGCAGAAAAGTCCCACAACGGACACCGCTGCAAACATTCACAGAATATTAATATCCTGGGCAGAAAATTCCCACAACGGTCACCGCTGCAAACTTTCACAGAACATTCATATCCCGGGCAGAAAAGTCCCACAACGGACACCGCTGCAAACATTCACAGAACATTCATATCCTGGGCAGAAAAGTTCCACAACGGACACCTTTGCAAACATTCACAGAACATTCATATCCTGGGCAGAAAATTCCCTCAAACGGACACCGCTGCAAATATTCACAAAACATTCATATCCTAGGCAGAAAATACCCAAAATGGACACCGTTGCAAACATTCACAGAACATTCATTTCTGGGCAGAAAAGTCCCACAACGGACACCGCTGCAAACATTCACAGAACATTCATATCCTGGGCAGAAAAGTCCCTCAACGGACACCGCTGCAAACATTCACAGAACATTCATATCCTGGGCAGAAAAGTCCCACAACGGACACCGCTGCAAACATTCACAGAACATTTATACCCTGGGCAGAAAAGTCCCACAACGGACACCGCTGCAAACATTCACAGAACATTCATATCCTGGGCAGAAAAGTCCAACAACGGACACCGCTGCAAACATTCACAGAACATTTATATCCTCGGCAGAAAAGTCCGACAACGGACACCGCTGCAAACATTCACAGAACATTCATATCCTGGGCAGAAAAGTCCCACAACGGACACCGCTGCAAACATTCACAGAACATTTATATCCTTGGCAGAAAAGTCCCACAATGGACACCGCTGCAAACATTCACAGAAAATTCATATCATGGGCAGAAAAATCCCGCAACGGACACCGCTGCAAACAGTCACAGAACATTCATATCCTGGGCAGAAAAGTCACACAACGGACACCGCTGCAAACATTCACAGAACATTCATATCCTGGGCAGAAAAGTTCCACAACGGACACCGCTGGAAACATTCACAGAACATTTATATCCTGGGCAGAAAAGTCCCACAACGGACACCGCTGCAAATATTCACAAAACATTCATATCCTGGGCAGAAAAGTCCCACAACGGACACCTTTGCAAACATTCACAGAACATTCATTCCTGGGCAGAAAAGTCCCACCACGGACACCGCTGCAAACATTCACAGAACATTCATTTCTGGGCAGAAAAGTCCCACAACGGACACCGTTGCAAACATTCACAGAACATTCATATCCTGGGCAGAAAAGTCCCATAACAGGCACCGCTACAAAGATTCACAGAACATTCATATCCTGGGCAGAAAAGTCCCACAACGGACACCACTCCAAACATTCACAAAACATTCATATCCTTGGCAGAAAAGTCCCACAACGGACACCGCTACAAACATTCACAGAACATTCATATCATGTTAAAAAAAGTCCCACAATGGACACCGCTGCAAACATTCACAGAACATTCATATCCTGGGCAGAAAAGTCCTACAACAGACACCGCTACAAAGATTCACAGAACATTCATATCCTGAGCAGAAAAGTCCCACAACGGATACCGCTGAAAACCTTCGCAGAACATTCATATCCCGTGCAGAAAAGTCCCACAAAGGACACCACTGCAAACATTCACAGAACATTCATATCCTGGGCAGAAAAGTCCCACAACGGACACCGCTGCAAACATTCACAGAACATTCATAACCTGGGCAGAAAAGTCCCACAACGGACACCTTTGCAAACATTCACAGAACATTCATTTCTGGGCAGAAAAGTCCCACAATGGACACCGCTGCAAACATTCACTGAAAATTCATATCCTGGGCAGAAAAGTCCCACCACGGACACCGCTGCAAACATTCACATAACATTCATATCCGGGGCAAAAAAAGTCCCACAACGGACACCACTCCAAACATTCACAGAACATTCATATCCTTGGCAGAAAAGTCCCACAAAGGACACCGTTGCAAACATTCACAGAACATTCATATCCTGGGCAGAAAAGTCACACAACGGACACCGCTGCAAACATTCACAGAACATTCATATCCAGGGCAGAAAAGTTCCACAACGGACACCGCTGCAAACATTCACAGAACATTCATATCCTGGGCAGAAAAGTTCCACAACGGACACCGCTGGAAACATTCACAGAACATTTATATCCTGGGCAGAAAAGTCCCACAACGGACACCGCTGCAAACATTCACAGAACATTCATATCCTGGGCAGAAAAGTCCCACAACGGACACCTTTGCAAACATTCACAGAACATTCATTTCTGGGCAGAAAAGTCCCACAATGGACTAGGCTGCAAACTTTCACTGAACATTTATATCCTGGGCAGAAAAGTCCCACCACGGACACCGCTGCAAACATTTACAGAACATTCATTTCTGGGCAGAAAAGTCCCACAACGGACACCGCTGCAAACATTCACAGAACATTCATATCCTGGGCAGAAAAGTCCCACAACGGACACCGCTGCAAACATTCACAGAACATTCATATCCTGGGCAGAAAAGTCCCACAACGGACACCGCTGCAAACATTCACAGAACATTCATATCCTGGGTAGAAAAATCCCGCAACGGACACCGCTGCAAACATTCACAGAACATTCATATCCTGGGCAGAAAAGTCCCACAACGGACACCACTCCAAACATTCACAGAACATTCATATCATGGTAAAAAAAGTACCACATTGGACACCGCTGCAAACATTCACAGAACATTCATATCCTGGGCAGAAAAGTCCCACAACGGACACCGCTGCAAACATTCACAGAACATTCATATCCTGGGTAGAAAAATCCCGCAACGGACACCGCTGCAAACATTCACAGAACATTCATATCCTGGACAGAAAAGTCCCACAACGGACACCACTCCAAACATTCACAGAACATTCATATCATGGTAAAAAAAGTCCCACAATGGACACCGCTGCAAACATTCACAGAACATTCATATCCTGGGCAGAAAAGTCCTACAACAGACACCGCTACAAAGATTCACAGAACATTCATATCCTGAGCAGAAAAGTCCCACAACGGATACGGCTGAAAACCTTCGAAGAACATTCATATCCCGTGCAGAAAAGTCCCACAAAGGACACCACTGCAAACATTCACAGAACATTCATATCCTGGGCAGAAAAGTCCCACAACGGACACCGCTGCAAACATTCACAGAACATTCATAACCTGGGCAGAAAAGTCCCACAACGGACACCTTTGCAAACATTCACAGAACATTCATTTCTGGGCAGAAAAGTCCCACAATGGACACCGCTGCAAACATTCACTCAACATTCATATCCTGGGCAGAAAAGTCCCACCACGGACACCGCTGCAGACATTCACAGAACATTCATATCCTGGGCAGAAAAATCCCGCAACGGACACCGCTGCAAACATTCACAGAACATTCATATCATGGTAAAAAAAGTCCCACAATGGACACCGCTGCAAACATTCACAGAACATTCATATCCTGGGCAGAAAAGTCCTACAACAGACACCGCTACAAAGATTCACAGAACATTCATATCCTGAGCAGAAAAGTCCCACAACGGATACGGCTGAAAACCTTCGAAGAACATTCATATCCCGTGCAGAAAAGTCCCACAAAGGACACCACTGCAAACATTCACAGAACATTCATATCCTGGGCAGAAAAGTCCCACAACGGACACCGCTGCAAACATTCACAGAACATTCATAACCTGGGCAGAAAAGTCCCACAACGGACACCTTTGCAAACATTCACAGAACATTCATTTCTGGGCAGAAAAGTCCCACAATGGACACCGCTGCAAACATTCACTCAACATTCATATCCTGGGCAGAAAAGTCCCACCACGGACACCGCTGCAAACATTCACATAACATTCATATCCGGGGCAAAAAAAGTCCCACAACGGACACCGCTGCAGACATTCACAGAACATTCATATCCTGGGCAGAAAAATCCCGCAACGGACACCGCTGCAAACATTCACAGAACATTCATATCCTGGGCAGAAAAGTCCCACAACGGACACCACTCCAAACATTCACAGAACATTCATATCCTTGGCAGAAAAGTCCCACAAAGGACACCGTTGCAAACATTCACAGAACATTCATTTCTGGGCAGAAAAGTCCCACAACGGACACCACTGCAAACATTCACTGAACATTCATATCCTGGGCAGAAAAGTCCCACAACGGACACCGCTGCAAACATTCACAGAACATTCATAACCTGGGCAGAAAAGTCCCAAACATTCACAAAACATTCATTTCTGGGCAGAAAAGTCCCACAATGGACGCCGCTGCAAACATTCACTGAACATTCATATCCTGGGCAGAAAAGTCCCACCACGGACACCGCTGCAAACATTTACAGAACATTCATTTCTGGGCAGAAAAGTCCCACAACGGACACCGCTGCAAACATTCACAGAACATTCATATCCTGGGCAGAAAAGTCCCACAACGGACACCGCTGCAAACATTCACAGAACATTCATATCCTGGGCAGAAAAGTCCCACAACGGACACCGCTGCAAACATTCACAGAACATTCATAACCTGGGCAGAAAAGTCCCACAACGGACACCTTTGCAAACATTCACAGAACATTCATTTCTGGGCAGAAAAGTCCCACAATGGACACCGCTGCAAACATTCACTGAACATTCATATCCTAGGCAGAAAAGTCCCACCACGAACACCGCTGCAAACATTCACATAACATTCATATCCGGGGCAAAAAAAGTTCCACAACGGACACCGCTGCAGACATTCACAGAACATTCATATCCTGGGCAGAAAAATCCCGCAACGGACACCGCTGCAAACATTCACAGAACATTCATATCCTGGGCAGAAAAGTCCCACAACGGACACCACTCCAAACATTCACAGAACATTCATATCCTTGGCAGAAAAGTCCCACAAAGGACACCGTTGCAAACATTCACAGAACATTCATTTCTGGGCAGAAAAGTCCCACAACGGACACCACTGCTAACATTCACTGAACATTCATATCCTGGGCAGAAAAGTCCCACAACGGACACCGCTGCAAACATTCACAGAATATTAATATCCTGGGCAGAAAATTCCCACAACGGACACCGCTGCAAGCTTTCACAGAACATTCATATCCCGGGCAGAAAAGTCCCCTAACGGACACCGCTGCAAACATTCACAGAATATTAATATCCTGGGCAGAAAATTCCCACAACGGACACCGCTGCAAACTTTCACAGAACATTCATATCCCGGGCAGAAAAGTCCCACAACGGACACCGCTGCAAACATTCACAGAACATTCATATCCTGGGCAGAAAAGTTCCACAACGGACACCTTTGCAAACATTCACAGAACATTCATATCCTGGGCAGAAAATTCCCTCAAACGGACACCGCTGCAAATATTCACAAAACATTCATATCCTAGGCAGAAAATACCCACAATGGACACCGTTGCAAACATTCACAGAACATTCATTTCTGGGCAGAAAAGTCCCACAACGGACACCGCTGCAAACATTCACAGAACATTCATATCCTGGGCAGAAAAGTCCCTCAACGGACACCGCTGCAAACATTCACAGAACATTCATATCCTGGGCAGAAAAGTCCCACAACGGACACCGCTGCAAACATTCACAGAACATTTATATCCTGGGCAGAAAAGTCCCACAACGGACACCGCTGCAAACATTCACAGAACATTTATACCCTGGGCAGAAAAGTCCCACAACGGACACCGCTGCAAACATTCACAGAACATTCATATCCTGGGCAGAAAAGTCCAACAACGGACACCGCTGCAAACATTCACAGAACATTTATATCCTCGGCAGAAAAGTCCGACAACGGACACCGCTGCAAACATTCACAGAACATTCATATCCTGGGCAGAAAAGTCCCACAACGGACACCGCTGCAAACATTCACAGAACATTTATATCCTTGGCAGAAAAGTCCCACAATGGACACCGCTGCAAACATTCACAAAACATTCATATCCTGGGCATAAAAGTCCCACAACGGACACCGTTGCAAACATTCAGAGAACATTTATATCCTGGGCAGAAAATTCCCATAACGGACACCGCTGTAAACCTTCGCAGATCATTCATATCCTGGGCAGAAAAGTCCCACAACGGTCACCGGTGCAAACCTTCGCAGAACATTCATATCCTGGGCAGAAAAGTCCCACAACGGACACCGCTGCAAACCTTCGCAGAACATTCATATCCTTGGCAGAAAAATCCCGCAACGGACACCGCTGCAAACATTCACAGAACATTCATATCCTGGGCAGAAAAATCCCACAACGGACACCGCTGCAAACATTCACAGAACATTCATATCCTTGGCAGAAAAGTCCCACAACGGACACCGCTGGAAACATTCACAGAAAATTTATATCCTGGGCAGAAAAGTCCCACAATGGACACCGCTGCAAATATTCACAAAACATTCATATCCTGGGCAGAAAAGTCCCACAACGGACGCCGTTGCGAAAATTCATAGAACATTCATATCCTGGGCAGAAAATTCCCACAACGGACACCGCTGCAAACATTCACTGAACATTCATATCCTGGGCAGAAAATTCCCACAACGGACACCGCTGCAAACATTCACAGAACATTCATATCCTGGGCAGAAAATTCCCACAACGGACACTGCTGTAAACATTCACAGAACATTCATATCCTGGGCAGAAAAGTCCCACAACGGACACCGCTGCAAACATTCACAGAACATTCATATCCTGGGCAGAAAAGTCCCACAACGGACACCGCTGCAAACATTCACAGAACATTAAATCCTGGGCAGAAAAGTCCCACAACGGACACCGCTGAAAATATTCACAAAACATTCATATCCTAGGCAGAAAATACCCACAATGGACACCGTTGCAAACATTCACAGAACATTCATATCCTGGGCAGAAAATTCCCACAACGGACAACGCTGCAAACTTTCACAGAACATTCATATCCTGTGCAGAAAAATCCCACAACGGACACCGCTGCAAACATTCATATCCTGGGCAGAAAAGTTCCATAACGGACACAGTTGCAAACCTTCGCAGAGCATTCATATCCTGGGCAGAAAAGTCCCACAACGGACACCGCTGCAAACCTTCGCAGAGCATTTATATCCTGGGCAGAAAAGTCCCACAACGGACACCGCTGCAAACCTTCGCAGAACATTCAAATCCTGGGCAGAAAAGTCCCACAACGGACACCGCTGCAAAACTTCGCAGAACATTCATATCCTGTGCAGAAAAGTCCCACAACGGACAACGCTGCAAACCTTTGCAGAACATTCATATCCTGGGCAGAAATGTCCCATAACGGACACCGCTGCAAACCTTAGCGGGACATTCATATCCTGGGCAGAAAAGTCCCACAACGGACACCGCTGCAAACTTTATCGGGACATTCATATCCTGGGCAGAAGTCCCACAACGGACACCGCTCCATCGTAAAAAATTACGATTAATTTGTTTTTTTTTTGAGGATATATTTTTTTTTACCGTCAGATTCATTTATTGATCACCGAAATTGAGACGATCACGCCGCTTGCTGAGCTCCGTGGAAGCTGGTTTGTTCCCTTTCCACTGATTGGCTTGTCTATAGCCGAATGTCTTAAAACGTATTGTGCTTAGCACAGACGATATTATATTTTAATAAAAATACGGTGTACTCAATCTCATTCGCATTTTTTTTCAATGGTACAATACAATTTTCAGGAAGATTATTTCTTAAATAGGCACCATTTCAGTTACTCTAATGTACCAATATGTAAATAAAAAATAATAATAGGATACCAGTTATAATGTGTCTTGCGTGTAAAGGTAAAAATAACACAAACATAAACAACTAGAAATAGAATTAATTTGTAGACGACGCGACGTACTAATAAGATTCGTGTTTTCCAGGTGTTATTTAGCTCGGTATGTCTACCAACTAATCTATCTCCAATTGGTTTTCTAGCAATTTACCAAACATCCTTCTCATAACCGTGTTAATTTCGTGTCAAACAAACCTTCACATTTCCGTGACCTTGTCACAAACACTTGAGGAAATTAATGCCATTATACTAATGAGACTTTCCAAACAAAATGTATAAATTTCCTTGAATAATAATTTCACCTACGAAACAAAACCAATTATTCATAATTTGTTTACTTTTACAGGCGTTAATTAATGTTTCTTTGCAGACAACTAATTTGTCTTTTTAAGAACTTGAATATTTTTATTCTCAAAAAGAGGCACTTTAATTAATAACTTCTCAACTTCACAACACTTATTAATATTTTATTGTCCAATTTGACTCTTTCTACGTAAACTATTGTATCTCCAAAATCGTGATTGTTGAGAAGCGCGGTTTATAATCGATTTTGATCGCTACAAACCGATAATCAAATATAAACCGATTGAACTAATTTTTTCTACAAATGTTTCCATTTTCTTTAAGATTTGATTTTTAGTTTAAGCGAATATTTTTTAATACAGGGTTTTCCAATAAAAGGTGTTATTTTGAATAGCTCGCTATTTCGGTAGATGTTACTTTTGAAGCTGTCATTTTTTGACAGTTGACAAGTAAAAACTACGTCATTAATAAAAATGGAACAATATACGCTTCAACAACGCATTGAAATTATAAAAATTCACTTGAGTGAATCAAATGCAAATCATCTTGAGTGATGAGGCCCATTTCTACCTCGGTAGCTTCGTCAACAAGCAAAATTGTCGAATCTGGGGCTCGGAAAACCCAAGAATTATTGTTGAAAAGCCTCTTTATCCTCAACGTGTAACTGTTTGGTGCGGTTTATGGTCCGGCGGAGTCATTTTTTTTTCTTCATTTATTTCTATATAATATTTACAGTGTTCACATAATTATTTATATTTGTACATGATATATTTCAAACTTATAACTATAATATGTTGTGTGTAAGGTAGGTTTCAGAAGGTGAAACTGTATGTGAGTAATATTGTATGTTTCGTGAACACCTCACTAGGAGAACCTGTGTTGAGGTGTTTACGTGATTATGTATAGGTGTGACAAGTATTTATGTGTTGTAGAAGAAAGTTTTTATTTTTATAAGTTTTTAATTTTTGTTTTTTTTTTTGTTTTTTATTAATTGAATATACAATTTCAATATTCGTTGGACCTTACTTTTTCGAAAATGAGGCTGGAGCAACAGTTACGGTGAATGGATCGCTATCGAAAGATGATTAATGATTTTTTATGGCCGGAATTGGATGGTATTGATTTGGACAACGTTTGCTTTCAACAAGACGGCGCTACATGCCACATAAGCAACGAAAAAATTGATTTTTAAACGATTGAATATCAAAATAACACCACTTATTGGAAAACCCTGTATCATATTAGAACAACAAATATTTAATCATAACAATACGTCTAAGAATCTTTTATTGTTGTAGTTATAGATAAGTAGACGTAGACGTAACAATATTGCGTTCATTGTTTTAATGATAGATTGTTTTGATGATAAGAATTGACAATTAAACTAACAGAGAACAAGTGAGACTGCACTGAGAAATGCACTTCGTTAACAAGGGGCGGCACTGGTGCGCGCACTCTTATTTGCACATGGTCCGGCGCCGTCTTATAAATATTTCGCGAAAATCAATCTCAAGACTGCTTTGCTCCACCTGTACTTCTTCTCATTTGAATCCCTATAACCGCCTTTGACTTTCGACTTTGCCCTTTGTTGGACCACAGCCTTCTATCTCCTTGCAACCGAACCAGGCTCTGAATATATAGCAGCTTGCCGACTGAAAACCCGGCGCTCCTATTTACAGTCAATTTAAAGGACACCCGTCTGATACACTAATTAGTAGTAACTGTTGAGAAAGGATTGCAATCTAGCAGAATGTGAACTCGAAATAGGATCCTTTATGTGAGGAAAACCGCTGACGTTTGCTCGAAAGTTTTCCAAGCAACTAAAGGTCATGATGTCTAGTCCTTATTATCGATTTTTTAGACCAAAATTTAAAACAGAAAAATCAGTAAAAGATACAGTCGCATCTAGCACTTGAACCCAGGACCTTCGCCTTGCCGGGGCGTTTCTCTACCAACTGAGCTAATGGGACCCTATTTTCTTCGGTCTTTTTACCTGCATAATACTTCCAATAAGAACAATCAGCATTATTTTATTTTTCTTAACGCACATCTTTATTGACTGCTATCTTTATTTATGATCGTAAGATTCCACTCGAACTAAATGCAATCTAGATAGTGTCTAGGATAAAAATACCGTATTTTTTATTTTAATACGCGACATTTATTGACGTTTCTGCAAATCTAGAATGAATATTTTTATTTATTTTTGGCAAATCTTTATGAGTAAAACCTCAAAATGTAATAATTAATTATTTAAGATAATATTATCGAATTTTTTAGACGTAAATTTGAAACAGAAGCATCAGAAATTGATACAATTACATCTAGGACTTGAACTCAGGACCTTCGCTTTGCCGGAGCGTTGTTCTACAAAAAAATTGCTAAAATTATCACTTAATAGCATAAAACCAAGTCGTTCTCCACGTCTGTCTGTTTGTGTGCTTAGTTCTTCTAAACTAAGCAACGGACTATGGTATGGTTTTTACTATCATTTAGAAAATTCTCCCGAAAGTTTTAAATATACAATATGTGCACGTTATATTAATAGAAAATAGAGAAAAATCGATGTTTTGTAATCAAGTCGGAAAAAATATTTTCGGGTGCTTACATTTCTAATGATGGCTGAACCATCAAAATAATGTCCGATAAAATTGTATATCTTAACCTTTCCCTTACTGTGCTAAAAAAATCCACGCGTTCCTGTGCTGTGTAGTCAATACACATCTCAAAATAAGCGATTTAATATCGGAAAAATATGAATATTCATAGCTAATCGATTATGTTTATTATATTTTATATCAAAAGTGATAATAATTGTAAATTGCTGAAAACATAAAAAAACCATAGGCAGATGCTAAAGAAACGTGCGAGGGGTCCACATCTAACGATGGTTCGCGGGCGACTGGCTAGCGGCTGGCGGCTGGCACAAACACAGCTATGAAGTCGTAGGTATCGATGGTCTAAACCAAAATACAACTGCAAACGTGTGGATGTCTCATGTTTCCGCATAGCGAATTAAAGCGGGACATCAATAACGTGTCATTTCCTCGCACACTCTTCGCGTATTAGTATCACACGGTTGATTGTATTGGTGTATTTGTTCCCGATTTATAACAAAAATCTCTGATTTTTAATTGAATTTGAAAACTATGTAAAATATTATTTTTTAATTCAGTGCGTAAATGTATAACGAAGGAATACCTAAAATCTGAATCCTGAATTTATTATATTTATAGAGTTATTAAAGTTTTTAGAAGCAATGTGTAGTAAATACACACCACAGATAAGGAAAGGTTAAAAGGCCTACAGAAAAGTCCGCGATGGTATATGTCTATCCCCTAAGGATAATCCTCAGGAATTTCGAGTAAATGTCAGCTAGTCTACCATAATTTAAAATTACAATTTGAGATTTTACTCAAGAATTTATTTAAAAAATAATATATTTTCATTTCAGAACCACTTCTTTGTTTAAAGCAGTAAATTTGTTAAAACTTTCCGCCTTTTTATGAAAGATTATTCCTACGCAGGACGAAGTAAAAACTTAAAACAAGAACAAAATGTATAGTTTTCGCATAGGAAAAACACAATGAGGATATTTCTAAGAATATTTCGGTATAATTTTGATTTGAATTGTTTTAGGTTGAAACCATCGGAGACGCGTATTGCGTGGCCAGTGGTCTCCAAGGCACCACCAATACACATGCGCAGAGGATTGCTTGGATGGCTCTGCGCATGGTAGAAGTGTGCGCAGACCATCTTACCCACTTAGGAGACCCCATAAAGGTACGTTACGTGCATTTAAAATGACGTGGCATGTGACGTCATTTATTTATCTTTTTTACTTCTACAATCATGTAGAATCGCCTCCTGAAGTTAGCACACTTTACCCCCGGATAACCAATTTAAAGGAATACGGTCGCAACTGGGACAAATATGGAAAAACAATTCAAGATTTAAATGTGTTTTAAAGTAGTTTATAATGATATGTAGGGTCAAAAATTCTTATTTGTAAAATAAGATCGATAAAAACGACCGACTTCATTAATTAAGTCTGTGTTCGAGCTCCAGTTGCAACAGTTGCAAAATGTTTTATTCTATTATTATACCTTCTCTGAGAGTTGTTAATATTATTACAATGATGTTTTATTATTAATTTTACCCAGATGCGCATAGGCCTCCATACCGGCACAGTTCTAGCTGGAGTGGTGGGAAAAACGATGCTGAAATATTGCCTTTTTGGACACAATTGCACCCTGGCCAACAAGTTCGAGTCCGGCTCTGAACCCCTAAAGATCAACGTTAGCCCTACGACATACGAGTAAGTTGATTCCCTGTATATATGATTTACAATTGATCGAAAATATGATTTTTTATTAATTTATTTTCAAATCGGTGCAAACACAAATAGAATGACAGTTACTTATTATAGATATAAGTGGGTACAGTGGTGTTATATAAATTACATATCGGTACAAAATATATTTATAATCGCAATCTCACCAAAGAAGAAATTGTTTCTTGTTCTTGGTGAGCGAGTTACACTAATTATAAGGAAAATAGAAAAACATTATGCAATAGGTATGTATAATAGAAACAATTGAATCTTGTACACGTGATGTACATACATAGGATTATGTTACATACTAAATATTAAGCAACTAAGAGAGTAATCAGAAACATCTGAAAAAGTAGATATAAATATTGACTGTTAATAAATATAAAGAAAGGGAAAAACAGGCAATTATTTAGTTAATTATTTCTGACAAGTATAACTTCAGTTTGATTTTAAGTTTGTTGATATCTTTTAATTTCTTTATTTCAATCGGAAGGTTGTTGAAATACTATATTCCTAAATAGATATAATTGTTTTAAATTAGTTGCTTATTGAATTTTGGTATTTCGATGTTGTATTGATATCTTTTTGATAGGTGGGTTTCAAAGTTTTTGATGATATTATCTCTGTTAATGTGAATAATTGCATTTTTTTAAGTAATAATAATATGACTTATTCCATATAATTATGCCTAACAAATGTTTCCACGACAAACAGAACAGAAAATTGTGGAAAAGTGAATAAAATAGCAAAAAACTACATACGTAATTTTTAAAAGTTCCTTTTTAAATTTAAATGATATTCTAATCATTTGGTTCATAAAAAAAAATTACACAACTGATAAACAACCATTATTATATATTGTAAATGGTTTATTGGTTTTGTATAATTTGAAATACTTTTACCAGTTACAACTTATTAAAACACTTTGATTGCCTTTGACAAAACTTAACTCGGTCTAAACTGGGCATTATTTGTCCAGTTTGTGTTTTCTTCAGACGTAGTCTGTAGTTACGAATTAACTAAAACGTTCAACCTTTTCACAGCAGATTTTACTAGAAAGATAGGTGCTTCGTTAACAACAAGATTATTACATTTGTTACAACATTTAACATATTTTCCTTAGGTGGTTAATCCAGTCCCCAGGCTTCGAAATGGAGGCTCGAGATCGCTCTTGTCTCCCCAACTCTTTCCCTGAAGACATCCCTGGAACCTGCCATTTCTTGAAGCGCTACCTCCATCCTGGATTAGACCCCAACGCATCGCAAGAGGATCACATCATACAAGCCTTAAAGGACTACGGGATAGGACAACCGAAAGAGTAGCGGTGAGACCGACGCCCACCGGGTCAGCTAAGGGCGTCTCCACAAGAAACTACGCAACCAACAACAAACTTCGACGCTTTAAGCACTCCGACACAATTTCTGCAATATCAAAAAGGTTCCACGCCTTTTAATCTACCTAATATCACTGATCAAGGAAACATACATGCTCAAAAGGCAATAGGCCGAGCGTTTCCAATCTTATCTCCTTCTAATTTATCACGTTTCCCGTTGAAATCGGCACAGTTATCACGGCTTCCTTTAAGACCGACGCCATTAGAGCCTTCGTCGAGACCCTCGCCTTTAACGACGTCACACTTGGACCCGCTACGACACAGATTAAAGGGATTTGGTTGGGCTCCTCGTAATAAAGTCACAGGACTTCTCGAGACGGATTTGTAGCCGTTACGATGCGTAGGCACTGTCCTAGAATAGAAATCACTAGATCACCTACATCTATGTTTTAATCACATTCTTAGTTTTAAATGTACACCTTAATCGTTTCACAAAAAAAGCTTTAATTGTTTGACACTATTTTAAAGGCGTTATTTACAATATGCAGCACTTTCTTGGTGTTTTTCACCACATAAACTATATTAGAAGACACTTAAATTAAAAAATATTTTGTTTGTGTTAAGCCTTGAATATTCATAATTATTTTAGAACTTCTAAGACCCGATTGTTTCATGTATGTTACAGCTATAGCGGTGAGTAAATCCTTTGTTTTTGAGGATCGAGTGTTACCATAGCCTTAGGTTTGGTTGTTTCAACGTTCGCAACCATTTAAATTTTACAAGATTTGGGCGATCTCTGATTAGCGCTGATATTGAGTCCGTTTCAACGCTTGATCAAATTTAAAACAGTCACGTTCTAATGCTTGAGAGCTGATTTTATCAATAGCGAAAAAAGGCCGAGAATCAGGGGTAAATGAGGACCATTTAAATTCGGAAAGGCGCTAATAGAATTTGACGTTAAAATTGGGGCTCAAACAACCCAACCTTAGCATATATTATGGTCGTTCAAGAATCAAACACTTGGAACCGTCAAAGTTTACAGTCTTATATATTGAACCGGGAGTTTATTACATAGCTATTTCACAAATGAAACAACCTGGACTAACCCTCTCATTCTAGTAAAACTGTGCCACATTCATATTATGTGACATTATCTCTAACGAAAGATTTGATCAAATTTATGAGCCAAAGTTATTTACCAGTTTAACGAGATTGTTCATAAAATGATTTTATCACGCATTTGTGAAAAAGTTCATTTAACAATTATGTACAGGATACACCAAAAATACTTGAAAGTAACTAAATCTTCAAGTATCGGGTGTTCTTAGTGCATCCAACCCATAGATATTAAAAACAAGGGGAGATATTTCATTTCTCGATCTACGTCCAAGCTGTAAGGTCTATCAAAGCGGTGAAGCCAATGAAAAAAGGAGAAACATATTCATAATATATCGAGTCGTTAATTTGAGTCGTTTTCGCATGACTCCCGGCAAACCGTACCACGGCTCAATTAAACGTTTACTCTTTTATAGCGCCATTCAAATAATTATTACATTTCAGAGTCGCAAACGGCGGTTGAACTTGGTCATTTGTACCTACAACTATTAACTACCTAGCAATTTATTTTTCTCCTGCGTGCGTGCCGGTACCAAGAAACGTACAATCATTCATACGCTTACGCTGGGCCATGGGCCAATGAGCCATGGTTCAATTGAGTCGTCATTCAATTGAGCCGTCGTTCAATTGAGCCGTCGTTCAATTGAGCCTTCGTTCAATTGAGGCTTCGTTCAATTGAGGCTTCGTTCAATTGAGGCTTCGTTTAATTGAGCCGTCGTTCAATTGAGCTGTCATTCAATTGAGCCGTCGTTCAATTGATTCTACTGTAAGCTATTCGCTGTGACCTATCGCTACTTCATTCTTATAATGGTTCATGGCCCATTCCCCTTGTATATATTACCAATGATCCGATATGCTTATTGAATTTCTTACTTTTTGTATCCATACTCGAATCAAAAAGAACACTATTTCTTTATATTTCCATCCGAACTGATTAACACTTCATCATGTATCAAAGAGTATTTGTAAATATGTAGACAAGATTCTAAACTTGTTGTAAACTAACTTTTAAGCAAACCGCACTATCAAATACTGTATTAAGTTCTGGATATTATTTACCTAACTATGAAAACTTATAATTAAAACATGCATCATAATTTTTGTCCCATAATTTGACTGATCTGTTAATATTTAATTTTAAGTTTTTTGTTTTATATATTCAATAATATTATTGTTCAACTTAAATAATTTTTATTAATTTATGACCAAGTTCTGCTGTGTAATATTGTTATTACGTTATACAGCAATTTCGCCTTCTAAAGGTATCACCAAATGGTGGTGAGGGCAAATACAGACTTATGATTAAAAGCATATTGATTTTATTTTTATTACCTATGCCATTACTGATTTCCGAGTGAAATATCAAAAATTATTAATGGTTTAAAGTTTTCCTCAATTACTGCATTGCTTAAATTTGACTAAGGGATGTTAAGTTAAGATTAATAAATGAATATTTATTATTTAATAAATAGTAATTAATTAATAATTTGGATGACTCAGGAGTTTCCTTTTCATGCAATATTATTTTACCAACTTGTATTTTTGTTCATTTATTAAATTTATTTTTATTTTTATTTATTTCCAATTGTTCTCAAAGATTGAGTTTACGGCCTTCATTTTAAATATGTAACGGAGTTGGCTTATTATTATCATCGAGTGAGTGATTTTTATCTAGGAGGTGTTTTCTTATAATTGAAAATTGAATAATAATATTTTTGAATGAAATAAACTTAATAACAATAAATACAAAAAATGTTGTTTGAATTTGGTAGACATTTTCGTGCGTTTCATACGTCTCTAGGGTCGAATATAGAGTTTCCAATGTTATACCTCACCTATCACTTGGGCTCTTTTGTTTGTATGAATACGCCGACCTGTTGAAGTAAGACAGTTCCTTTGTTAAGTAATAATAAACTATTATCTGCGCTTGTTATCACCCCGTCCGTTGATCCCTTGACTGTTCATCCCTCGGACAGTTGAACCCCCGAACATTTGATCTCTCATTCAGTTGATCCCTCTAAAAATAATCCTCTTGTCTTGAAGTTAATTATTTATATTCGTTAGTACTAGCATCCACCCAACCTAATCTAAAATTAAACTAACATGTTAAAAACAACAATAAACATAATTTACGTATAGCAACTTGTAAAAGAAATAATATGTAATTTCAACATAAAAAAATTTAATTGATATTTTAGGAAAATAAAAAGTATTTTCTTATAAATTTGCTCCCAACACATCTAAAATATAATATAATATATTTATAACATTAGGATAATGATAAATGCCGATAAATATTGAAAAAACTTAATCGGGGATCAATTGTCAGAGGGATCAACTGGCAGAGGGACCAACTGTCAGAGGATCAACTGTGGGGGGTTCAAGTGTCGTGTCCCAATGTAAACCTGGGTTTAAGTGATTCGTAGTGTTGTGTAATCAGTTTGCAATTAAATAAGAACGAAATGATTTGGACAGAGTGTTTAGAATTTTTTTTCACTACTCCATCGCAAATTAACTGATTTACAATGTATTTTTTTGTTTTTTTTTTTAATTGTACAATGTATCCACGAAGTAATTAATTTTAAATTAAAATCACTTTTAGAAGCTGTAAGTTAAGTGTACCTATGTATAAATGCATATTTCACCTCACTGCTGTACATTGTGACTAGTCTAAGATACATTCGAAATAAGTATAAAATATTTTTCTTCAAACATCAAACCCAATTTTCCCTATGTAAGAAATAATCATTTTTCTACCTTGTGAAAAACATCTTTAAACATTTGTTATTGACGTTCTACTATTGCCATTTATTGCACTTTTGTTTACTATTAAATATAATATATCACTAAAGAAAAGTTTTTTATTAAAGAAAACAAACGATTTTTCTCTTTCGTTTTTTTCGAAATATATGTAATAAATTATTATATACTCAAAAAAATAGAGTTTTTAGGTCGTAAAAAAATTGTTTTTTTTTATACCTTCTTTACGTTCCGAGATGAATAGGTGCAGTTTTTACATCCTCAAAGGAATACCTTTTATTTGTTCTCGAAGGAACATCCTGTTGATTTTACCAAAAATGAATTCTTTGTTTTTCTCCTCAAAGAAAAACCCTCGGATCTATTCTCAAATGAACACCTTGTTACTAAATGAATACTGAATTTATGTTACCGAATGAATGTTGTGTTTTTAAAAACCTTTCATTTATTCTCAAATTAATACCTTGTTACTAAATGAATACTGTGTTTATGTTATCAAATAAATACTGTGTTTTGTACTCACAGGAAAAACCTTTAATTTGTTGTCAAAGAAACACCTTGTTACCAAATGAATATTGTATTTATGTTACCAAATGAATATTGCGTTTTGTCCTCAAAGGAAAAACCTTCAATTTCATGTCAAAGAAGCACCTTATTACCAAATTAATGCTGTGTTTTTGTCATCAAAAGAAAACCCTTTAATTTGATCTCAAAGGAACACCTTGTTACCAAATTAATATTTTTTTTATGTTACAAAATGAATACTGCGTTTAGTCCTCAAAGGAAAAACCTTCAATTTTTTGTCAAAGCCGCACCTTGTTACCAAATGAATATAGTGTTTTTGTCCTCAAAGGAAAACCCTCGTTAATATCTTCAAAGAATACCCTGTTAGTGTTGTAAACTTATTATTACTAACCTTAAAATGTTATCTAAAATAACAACTTTTTCTAACAAGTTGCATCACCAGTTGGTCGATCAATAGTACAAATATATATTTTCAATCCATTTGTCCAACGTACGTGATGCTTCGCTAAAACGTTGATATATATCATTTAAATTATGTAAAGAATAGAATGTGTATAGGCAGATAATATTTTATTTATACTTACCTGGCAGGATCCTCCATCCTTCCATGAGTCGGTAAGAAATTGACATAAACGGAGTGCTGTAAAAAGTTATGCAGATAATTCTGACTTTGAACAGCGCTCCAGACCGTTACCTTACTTTAATTTTCTGCCTTAGAGTCTTACAGGACTCGATTTATCTCAATTCCTTAAGACATTCCCATGGGACGACCGCCTTAGATTACAATATTAATTTATTAAAAGAATACAATTTTATTGTCCTGAAAGTAATTTCGTAATCTTTCTATGACCTCAAAATAACTTTTTTTTAATATTCTTAAAGGAATGCATTTTTTATGTCCTCAGCAAAATGTATATATGTATTCAGTCTTTAAAAGAAATACATGCTTATGTCCTCAATTGAATACAGTCTTTATGTCTCTAAAAATATCCTTAATGATCAATGAAGTAAATGTATTATGTAGGTATGTGTTGTATATATTTATATTGTTTGAAACAAAAATTGTATATGTGTATTTTAGAATCCTTCAAATGCAATCTTTCACATTTCCTGAAATAGCTTTATGTCTATAACATTATGTTTATTTATATAAGAAGTTTTAATTAATATATCTAGGTTATGAAAAGAATAATTGCAAAATACTTTACAAATAAAATAAAATACATAAAGTTAAAATTACATTGCATTATTATAGACCAATCATAGATATCTTAAACTATTACGGTAAGCCTATATATTGTTAAATAACGATAATTAACTACTCTGTATAAATGTTTCTAAAAAATACTCTTTGTAGTTTTATGCAACAAGAAATAATGCTTTAAACTGCACCCTTGAATTAAACTATTGTAGAAAAATCTGAATAATAACAATTTAATGTATGTAGTTATAAGTTATTATTTTAAATATGTATGAATGTACACCTATTTGAAATAATTACTGTGTAATATAAAATGATTTCAGATTCAAATAATATTAAGGGTAAACGTAACGCACGCCTTCACAGATGGCGATAATGTAATGTGACAAGTCAAAATATTTCACCAAAAAATGTAGATATAATATGTCTCAACGCCATCTAGTGGGAAATTCAGCACTAACAAAGCCTTTCCTACAAAAAAAAGTGGTTGCTTACAGCTGAAAAAAATTTAATAAGCAGTAATTGTTGATTGAAGTACTAGTACATATTTAATTATTTGGCGTGCTGGAGATAAGCCGACTCAGTGGTCTAGACGCAACGACACTCAACCTGCGGCCCGCGGGCCGCATGCGGCCCGCCGAGCTATATTGTGCGGCCCTCCATACATTTAATATCAGGAACATGATTTACAAAATCTGGCATTCTATATCACGTTAATTTGAGATTAATTGCGACTTTGACGTACAGACGTTGAAACTCGAAGAGGATAGTATAAGTATAATATACTATCTATATAATATAATATTCTATAAGAGTGTTGCTACTACACACCATAACTGCACACGCTAGATCTATCTCTAAAAAACAAAAAATTGACAGACAAATATGCGCGCAAATAATTTTGCCCGTGGCAACACATAAAATTTTGACAGTTCTAAAGTTAAATGGTTACCAGTGTTACTACCAACGAAGCATATAATATGATATAATATTTTTCGCGGCCGGAAATTTTCGAAAATGGAATTCCGTAGCTACCCCCCCCCCCCCCCATGGATTTCGAAAAATTGTTGTTGGGAATTACATATGATGTTTTTGGGGAATTATTATGTTTTACAGAAATTCTCTAACAGCCCCCCCCCCCATGGATTTCGAATAGTAAAAGGGGGAATCAAGCTCACACCGTTGGCAACACTGACCAGTATAGTGTTGCGGCCCGCGTAGCTTTACAAACATATGAATGTGGCCCGCAGAAGAAAAAGGTTGAGTATCACTGGTCTAGAGCATTTGACCGGACATCAGAAAGCGCGGGTTCAATTCCCGTCGGCGGCATTTATTTTTACTCGGGAGATGTTTTCAATTTGTATTGATATTTCAGGCGACTAATTATTTCTTATAATAATTGGTTAATGTAATTATTTTATTAGAATTCCCTTTTTGTAAGTTATGCTTCAAAATATTAACACATACGAAAATGTATGAATAAATAGATTGTTCTGATGAAAACTCAATTTTTCCAAAGGCATAAAATGCAAAATCACAATTCAATCCAATATTGTATTTGTTTGCCTTTCTTGAGGGAATTGAGTTAATATATAAACAAAACTATGCATTCATATTTTAAAGCAACTTGCAAAAAGTGCATTTTAATAAAATAATGCCATAATGAACGCGTAGATTTTAACTTATGTTACACTTACCAATAAATTCATGTTTCAACGGAATGAATTTCAATAGTAGCTTTTAAATATTTTTCTTCATTTCACATATCCTGAGTTTTTCCTCCGGCCCCTTTGATCTTCTGGGATGGTGTGTGGGTGGTATTTAAAATTAAGGCGATGCACTACGTAGTGTAATATTTTAAATCGAGCCGCTATCAATAACACCCCTTACGTAGATGGCGATAAGGTTTAAATTCCCGCTTAACACTGTTTTGATTTATGCTGGAAAAAAACATGGCCAAAAAGTGACTTTTATTTTATTTTTTTGATGTTCAGGCTTTAATATAATTTTTTTTTTCTATAATTTTATGAATAACTTAATTTGCCACAATATACAATAAAATCATAACCGAAAATGGATTCGTAAGTAGGAGATTTTGAACTTTAAAGCAGTTTTCATAAAAATACAAGTTAACTCCTTAGGCCTCTGGCATATTCTAACAGAAGATCGGAGTATTTCCGCGTTGCACTAAAATTCAAATAGATAATTTTCAATGTTTTCTAAAACAAAAATTATTTTTTAAATATGATAAAATACGATTACATATTTTATTATTAGAAAAAAGTATATAGTTTTTGAAATATTAAAATTTTTATTGCAAATATTAAAAAAATTAAAATTGGCTCATCCAAACACTGAACTAAACTTACGGATAGCGAAAAACACAAATTTTATCAGACAAATATAATATAAATATCACTGTCAACACTCTCATATAATTTTTTCATGTCTCGTCAATACCCCTTACCTCATTTTTTTATGTCACGTCAATACTCTCACGTCATTTTTTTCATATCACATTAATAAAAAAACACAAAAACAATTCATTCACCTCATTATTTTCATGTCACGTCAATACTATCAACTCATTTTATTCATGTCTCGTCAATAATTTAATCTCATTTTTTCATGTCTCGTCAATACTCTCACCTCATTTTTTTCATGTCTCGTCAATACTCTCACCACATTTTTTTCATGTCTCGTCAATACTATCACCTCATTTTTTTCATGTCTCGTCAATAATTTAATCTCATTTTTTCATGTCTCGTCAATACTCTCACCTCATTTTTTTCATGTCTTGTCAATACTCTCACCTCATTTTTTTCAGGTGACACTGATAAAAAACACAATAACAATTCGTTTTTTTTAATAAAATTATGGTCGGAATTCTTCTGTGGTTAACTTCTTGAATTGAATATAAAGCAAATGGGAAACGATGTCAGGCAAGTGTGAGGGAGGCAGAACGTGCTAAATAGTCTATAACCAAAGGGTTTTAAGTCAATGGCGACATTGTTTTCCATCCAATTACACAATTTATGGAAGGTATTTGAAGTCTTCTTCATTGTTCTATGATAATATCTTATCTGAAAATTATTCTGTCTCCGAGGTTTTCTCACAAACTATCAGATTAAATAAAACTCCGGCTTCAATGAAACACTTGGACTTTTAATTTGGAAGACTTACAATGGGCTCTAATTTCTTAGTTAGCAAGCGGTTGGAATAATCTGATGTTCCCCAACCTTGAGATCCCCCCTCATTATACCATCGGTCTCTACAATACTCGAGATAAAACGCCATCTTTGGGTAACCTAATATACTACGAAGAGTGTCATCTTTGGATTAAAATCATGGAAATCACAAAAATATTGTTATCAACTAAACTATGTATATTTCTTATTCTAAAAGTATGCCAGCAAATGCGTGGAAATATGCTACATTTTTACCTTTTAATATTACCTACCATGCATTTCGTGTATAATAATCATGTTCTTCATTGTGTTTGAAAATTATATTTTAATTGAAATCCATCATTTTGTGTAGGTACAATATTAATTTATGTTTAGTATGTAAATATGCGCTGTTTATAAGCCACGCTTTCACACACTTGAAAAATTATTTGTTCCAATAAACATAATTTCTCTTCATTTTTGTTTTATTTTAATGAACAACCCGAAAAATCCTGAAATAAATACTTTTAAAACCCAAACAGGAGAGGTCAGGAGTGACGGATGTATGAATATATCCCACCCACTGCGTCACAAAACGTAATGAAACACTTGGGATGGCCTATGGTAGTGGTGATAGTGGATCCAATAAATGGTTACCGGGCCGGCGGTACCCAAACCCGCCTCTCAAATTGAAATGAAAATGCTGGTTGGACTATTAAATTATTTGTTATTCGAGTTAAATTGTTAACCGACACAGTGGTCTAACCTCAACCAAATGGCAAATATAATATGTTTATATTGAAATTGAATATATTTAAAAATTATGTATATCCAAATAAAAGCCAATGTCCGTTTGTATGTGCCCTAGAGACACAGAAGCTGTAGGACCGATTTCGCAGAAAATTTAATAATTTGTTCTTATTTGTGTCAGGAGTGTTTAGAAGAGTAAAAGAATGATACTAAATGAGGTCGGAAGAAGTCGGGACACCAGAGGAAGACAGGGCACGACCAAGTGAATCAAATACGTAAGTACGATAAAATGAGGCGTACGTGATGAACAAAAAAGGGGCTTAAGGAGAATGTATAACGTGGGAGTGAATGGTGAGAAGTCGGGGACGCCCGAGGAAGACGGCTTCACGATCAATTCACGACCGGTTGGTGGCCGAGTTGACGCTTGGGTCCCACTCGGGGGTAGTGTGTTCAATTCCTCGGCTGGCTAAGTCCTCCATCACAACACAAGCAACATTTCAGCTTACTGTGGTGGTAGTAGGAGATTTCAAATATTTTCAGGTTATTCGGAATCCGGGAATGTTTGTTTATCTTTCAAAAAAAAAATTGAATCAGATAACTGAGTTTTGATTTATTAAATTACTATAACAACGCAGTGGTCTAAAGAGTGTTGTTATTCTCATAATCAACAATAAAGACTTGTTTATATGTACTCAGTAATGCACGTGTTATCAATTATGATAACCAAAGTTACTATCACCGTAACTAATTTATCAATTGGAATAATTTCACGCACACACAAGCAAAGTGCACCTGTACACAATGCAAGTTAAGACGAGACAATACCCTAAAATAAATCCAGAATCTTAACGACGTAAGTGAAGCAGCCGTGCACAAAAATATGAGACGCGCGTCCTTGGTAAAATGGATAGACCTGCGGTTGAATTTGCTTTATCAAATCTCTAACATAAAGTGGCAATCTTAACAAAATATGTAATGAAGTCGTGTAAACACAATATTAGGTTCGCGGCCCGGCCTGATGGAAGGACCTACGGTAGGGTTTGCCCTGGCAGGCCTAGAAAATCAATCTTTCTGCGGGGTTTATTTTCATTACTTCTGATGAACGTATTACCAAAATCTCAAATGTTTCGAGAAGGAGGCTTCGGCGAGTAACTAATTTATCGTCTAGAAAAGTAAAATCTGTAGCTTACCGCTAATTTTATAGTTTTATAAAACGTTATATAAAATTTCTAAGCCGTTTTACATAAAATATTAAGGTCCTGTTTGTACTAATCTTAAATATAAATGACTTACATCCACAGGGATCCCTCTAAAAACATTTGAGATTTTAGTTATACCTTCAACAGAAATAATTAAAATATGAGCGTCTAGCAAACCCCCCTTATTAGAGTCTTATGTTGCTTTATAATATGAGCGTCAAGCAAACCCACCGTTATTAGAGTCTTATGTCGTCTTACGAGTATAAGGTGAGCGTCGAGCAAAACCTCGTTATTAGTCTTATGTCGTTTTGCAATGTGAGCGTCGAGCAAACCCCCCGTTATTAGAGTTTTATAATTTGAGCGTCGAGAAAAACCTCGTTATTAGTCTTATGTCGCATTATAATGTGAGCATCGAGCAAACCCCCCGTTATTAGAGTCTTATGTCGTATTATAAGGTGAGCGTCGAGCAACACCTCGTTATTAGTCTTATGTCGCTTTATAATGTAAGCGTCGAGCAAACTCCACGTTATTAGAGTCTTATGTCGTATTATAAGGTGAGCGTCGAGCAACACCTCGTTATTAGTCTAATGTCGCTTTATAATGTGAGCGTCGAGCAAACCCACCTTTATTAGAGTCTTATATCGTATAAAAAAGTGAGCGTCGAGCAAAACCTCGTTATTAGTCTTAAGTCGCTTTATATTGTGAGTGTCGAGCAAACCCCCCGTTATTAGAGTCTTATGTCGTCTTAAAACTAATATCGAGCAAAACCTCGTTATTAGTCTTATGTCGCATTATAATGTGAGCATTGAGCAAACCCCCCGTTATTAGAGTCTTATATCGTCTTATAACGTGAGCGTGGAGCAAAACCTCGTTATTAGTCTTATGTCGCTTTATAATGTGAGCGTCAAGCAAACCCACCTTTATTAGAGTCTTGTATCGTATCAAAAAGTGAGCGTCGAGCAAAACCTCGTTATTAGTCTTATGTCGCTTTATATTGTGAGTGTCGAGCAAACCCCCCGTTATTAGAGTCTTATGTCGTCTTAAAAAGTGAGCGTCGAGCAAAACCTCGTTATTAGTCTTATTTCGCTTTATAATGTGAGCGTCGAGCAAACCCCCCGTTATTAGAGTCTTATGTCATCTTAAAAAGTGAGCGTCGAGCAAAACCTCGTTATTAGTATTATGTCGCTTTATAATGTGAGCGTCGAGCAAACCCCCCGTTATTAGAGTCTTATGTCGTATTATAAGGTGAGCGTCGAGCAAAACCTAGTTATTAGTCTTATGTCGCCTTAAGTGTTCATCACATGAAAGTACCGTAACTTTTCGCAACAAGAAAACTTGGCATCATAAATTTTACATAATAATTATGCATTTAGTACAGAAGTGGGAAAACTTCAATATTTACTTTATACGTAATTCACTCCAGAGGGCTGTATTATCGTTAAAAACATTGAAAATGGTTTCATTTCTAATTTTATATTTAGACAAAAGAATGATTAAATGTTCTTACAACAACGTAAAACGCTTAAAAACAAGCAATTTTTTTCTTTCTTTCACTTTTGTTTTCGGGAATAAATTAATGAATTAATGCAACTCTTGGAAACGGAAATTAATCCACTAAGATAGATCGGCAGATAAACTAGTTGTCGATGACAATCCAATCTATCAACTGTTGGTGGCAATCACGCACACACACACACAGGGATATTATACGAAATACGTGTTGGTTCTACCCGATCGACATTTGGCGAGGTTAGTAGAGTTAACAGTCAAATTCAGTTTCTCGGTAGAAAGGTCAACACTCAGTCAAACCAAGAAATTGTTTTTTTTTTTAGTTTTGGAAGATAATTTAAAATAAATGTATAGTAGTAAAAAAACGTTTAAGGGTTGATTTTTCAAAAATAATTTATTATTTAAATAATGAAAATCAAACAATAAATTTACATAATTAATTGAAATTCTTATATTATTTTATTCCAGGATGTGGGGATGTTAGTTCAATCCCACAAGTCCCATATAGATCTACATTTTTTTTGTACTGTGGATATGTATATATATATGAAAATATATGTATATATATATGAAAAGCAAACAATAGATTTAAGTAATTAATTTAAATTCAAATTTTATGATATTTAAAAACACAGTTATAGTAAATTTTAAAAAATTGGGAGCAACACACAATCGAACAACAATCGATGTTTTAAATAGTCCCTGCTGTAGTCACGAACTATGTATTTGCATTGGCAATGGACTAAAACAGACAAACTTGGCCAAAGAAAGACGAAGAAGTGCATAGTAAGTATATTTTTAGCAATATACTGGTGACGATTTATTAAAACCGTACTCCCTGTCCATGTATGCGTCATCCCATTCTTGATGCTGGGGAAGATTCTCTAAATTATATTTCAGGGTATAATTGTTTATGGTCTCATTTATCCAATCACTGAAATAAAACACATGGCCAAAGTTACCAATAGCTCCAGGATGACAACGCTGAGAAAAAATCGGTTTTCTCTGAAGAGATCTCACTTGTGGATCGTCGTAAGATGGAACTTTAGCTCCAAATCCTGTGACCCCTACTAATTTTCCTTTATACGTTAAAGGACCTCCAGAATCTCCGTGGCAAGGATTCGTATTTGTTCCCAGGGTGCAAATAAATGTGGGCGCTAGTAACATCGGGCATTGTACTCGCTTAAGCTCAGTAATTTTTAAATCTCTCGTGCAGGTATGATTGGCGTTTTTTGTCCATCCAAACCCGCTAACAGACATGACCCCGTAAAGCGGTACTTCTACATCTCCGATTGGAATTGGTTGCGCTAATTGGTCCAAGATCAGTGGAGCTTCAACCAATGCAATATCATAATTGGAATCTGTGGCAGATAGATCTTCATTGTGTTTTGGATGCGGGATAAACATTCTGATAGGAGCGATACGTCCTTGGTCCAGTCTGTTTCCAGTTGCATATCTCACTGCACATTTTAGACCCTCGCCACACACTGAAAGGCAATGAGCAACAGTAGCTATCCAGTTCGGTCGAATAATAGCCCCGCCGCAGTAGTGCCTAAACTTCTTGCTAAATATAGACACCTGGAAAAGGCCCACTTCTTGAGAGGCTAGCTTACCTCCGAGTATTCTGAGTTGTGGTTCTACGGCGACCACCCCACACAGAACTACTGCAGAAAGGGCAGCTAACGACAAGATCTCACAACAGTGACGCATTATCTTAAACAAAATAATTACATTTTAATCGTGTGGTCTGATAGTTATGATTTCAGATTTTCAGGGCTATTAGGTATATACAGGTATTATAGTGATTTATTTTTCGGGTATTTGCAGTGCTGTGAAACTTCCTTCTTTAGTTTTCTGTTTCAGATTACATTACAGTGTCCATCAACTGGACATCAACACATCTAACCTAATGATGGACTCTCTATTGCTTTCCGAAACGTTGGCTAAAGAAAGAAGGTAACGCAACACGGTATAATCACTCCAAAATAAATCACTTTTATTCTGTTGTGCTATTTCAATTTTATATAGGGACCTTGATATTTTTTATAACTTTCTAAATCGATAGATCATTTTTTTTAATATTTCATTTAGAATAAAAATGCTTAAGCATCTCAGCATTGGGTTTTTAGTGGTTTTTATATTTTTCTATCATTTTTTTTCTTTCCCCGTATTGGTGTTTATCTATCTCCATACGCTTTTTGGGTGTAAAGATAGGGTCGTAGGCAGTGTTATATTTACTGCCGGCGACTATTAGTTTATTCGAACTGGAGTCCTCGGTTTGGTGAGCAACGTGTCCGAAGTATCTCAAAATTGGTTGTAGGCAGATAGTTGAAATATCATTGAAAAAACGTTAATACTAATAATTCTAAACCAATCATGAAAATAAAACAAGACACAGAAAAATAAAAAGATAACGGCCACAGCTAAAAAGATAACTAGAATCTCTGACAGGCGTCTTAAACCACTCGACTAATGGGACCTATAGATAGTTCAAAGTTTATATTGGATTCGTTTTAGCCTACTTAAATGCTCATGGTGAAGAAATTAAAACGAATTAAGTAAACCTAAAAAAGCTATGCAAATCTCATATAGCCAATGGTTTGAACACTTTATTTAGATACGCTGAAGGTGTCGTTAATATGAGTATAAAAATTGATGAAGACAAATATAAAACTTACGATAAAAATTTTATAATCCCTCAACCAAATAGTTCAAGCTCGTGGACAATACTAAATTAAAATATTTGTATATATGCTAAAGTAGACAATAACAAAAATTGCATTACAATTTGCATGAAGCCGGGTCTCCTGAAAAAAAATGTTTTCAAAAGTTTAAGCAAATGTTTGAACAAACATGAATCATTGGAATGTAGCCAAACCAATTTGCTTTCCGAGACCGATGGAAACAAAAACATTCCTGTTTTCATACACAAATGAAGATGGACACGCCCGAATCTTTGTTTTTGTAGCATGTATTGAAAACCTTTTATTCGCAGTAGACTCGGCTTTATCATAACAATCTTGCACATGTTTATTGGCAATTTGATGGCAATTGGTTTCAACTGCAAGTGAGTAGATTAATGCTGTCGATAAAACCCTTTCAGACCTGGATCAAAACTGGCAGTGGTAAAAAATACTTGATAAGATATGTTTAAATATTTGAGTTGTTTTTATTACTTTAGAAGTTATTGCTGATTTTCATTTATTTACTGAAAAATTTTCTAATTCCTAATTTAAATGTGGGAGTGGAATATACTTTGATTATAGCCCTGGGGAAAGTCTACCATTCAGATTCGAAAAGTTACTTGAAATGGGTTTAGCCATGTTTAGAGACCAGATCTGAATTACCAGCAACTTTCCAACCTTCCTCTTCCCCATCTCTTTACTCTCCCCACTGCCATCGGTTCCACGATAACTCAACACAGTGACAATTCAACACAGTGACAATTCAACACACTTTTAAAAAGTGATATAAAGTCATTAGAAACGATGAAAAAAAATATTTAACCTAACCTAATCTACTAAACTCAGTTAAGAAAGTTTTTGTTACATTACTTTCCATGACTTATATAACTTTTTAAAGATGTGATGAATTGTCATTGTGATGATTTATCCGGTCACCCTCGTAAATATACCTCCCAAATACACAAACTCATCACCCTGCTCTGTTCAATATTAAACACTTTATATTTATAACGTGTTTAATATTGAACAGAAAAATTAGAACGTGTTTTCGTACTCTCTCTTTTAAACACAATTATTTAGACTTACTATATATTAATCTTCAAATCATTCTTCATAATATTACGTTTCGTTCATCCTAGACACATAAAGATTTTCAGTACTGTTAGAAATAAGCACCGCATCATCAGCGTGCAACAGGTATTCGTTAGACAGATACATCATAAAATACTCGCAGTGTTAGTCGAAAAGACTAAGATCAGTTGTCAAGGGTTACATTTGAGTACGTTTATTCTTTCCAGAGATTACTATTTTTTTTAAATTTATTATTGAAACAATGTGAATGAAATTCAAACAATTTAATCGAAATTTCATATTTGTGGATTAGAAAAACAGAGAAAATTTATAAAAGATTTGGGTTCAACAAAACATCGAAACCTGGTCGATATTTCAGACATCCTTGCAGTATCCATCGAACAGTGTATATTTACCCTGGTGGTTGACGTAGTCGGGTTCTCCGAAACGTTGAACTGAGAAGGCGGAAAAAATGCTACACGGTTTAATATAATTAACAATATACTGGAGACGATCTATTAAAACCGTATTCCCTGTCCAAGTACGCGTCATCCCATTCTTGATGCCTACGATTCTTTAAATCATACTTCAAAGAATATTAATTTATGGTCTCATTTATCCAATCTCTGAAATAATACACATATCCAAAGTTACCAACAGTTCCAGGATGACAGCGTTGAGAAAAGATCGGTTTTTTCTGAAGCGATCTCACTTGTGGATCGTCGTAAGATGGAACTGAAGCTCCAAATCCTGTGACCCCTACCAATTTTCCTTTATATGTCAATGGTCCTCCTGAATCCCCGTGGCAAGGATTCGTATTTGCTCCCAGGGTGCAAATAAATGTGGGCGCCAGTGACATCGGGCATTGCACTCGCTTAAGCTCCGTAATTTTTAAATTTCTCGTGCAGGTGTGATTAAGGTTTTTGATCCATCCAAACCCGCTTGTTTCCATAACACCATAAAGCGGAACGTCCACATCTCCGATTGGAATTGGTTGCGCAAATTGGTCCAAGATCAGTGGAGCTTCGATCAACCCAATATCATAGTTAGAGCCTATTGCCAACGATAGATCATCTTTGTGTTTTGGATGTGCAATGAATATTCTGATAGGAGCGATACGTCCTTGATGCAGTGTGTTCTGAGTTGCGTATTTCACTGCACATTCGAGTCCCTCTCCGCACAACATGAAGCAATGAGCAGCGGTCGCTATCCAGTTTTGTCGAATTATAGCCCCGCCGCAGGAGTGCCTGAACTTCTTATTAAATATAGACACCTGGAATAGGCCCACTTTTTGCGGGGCTAGTTTGCCTCCTAGTATTCGGAGTTGTGGTTCTTCGGCGGACACCCCACACAAAGCTAATACTGCTGCTGCAGCTAACAGCAAGATCCCACAACAGTGTTGCATTTTCTAAAACAAAATAATTTCACCTTATATTTTTTTTGGTTATTTTTTATAGTGTTAGCGTATGGTATTACAATTTTAAATCTGGAGAACATCTTTGGAATTATATATTTTTGTAGTATATTTCGGAATTAACATATTGAATACATAGTTACAAAATTCAAGTTAGGAACTGCGTGAATTCGTATGGTCATACTTTACAATCTTCATGTTAACGATATAATTTTTTTTATTATATAAAATCGTATTTCACGTTTTAACTCTTTATGGGATGAACGTCGGCAAAATAAAATGAATAGCCACTTTTTGACGATGTTATCATTATTTCAAAATAAACATTACTATTTCTAAATAATAAATGTGTCAGAAACGCTAACCACATATTTACTTAATTTTTTACTCCAATTATAGAAAAATTGAGAGAACTCGATATTTTAAAAACACGTTCGTATTGTTAAGGGAATTTGTAAGAAAACTGAATATTAACTTTCGCCTCGTTCATTTAATAAATAATAAGAAATAGTTTTTCAAATTTAACCGATTGTTACGATAGAGGCGCGAAATGTGAATTATTTATTTTGGATATTGTGAGTATTTTATTAATGTAATCCAGATATTTAATATTTGAGACACAATGGAAAGAATTATTATTTCTCCTTCTACGAGTAACATCAAAAATATTTTTTTCAGAATTGAAGAAAAAAAGATAAAAACACTTTTATAAAATATGAACGCCCGGTCTTATATGACCCTGAAACGTTGGAGGAGTTAAAAACTTCAGTTGTTATCTAAGAATTAACACTATAAATCGAAAATGCCGTAGGTTTGTAATTACTGGGACATGCACACATACCAGACAGATGTCCTTAAAAATATGGATAAAAATAAATTGATGATGAGAAACTTACGATAATTTTTTATCCTCCACCAACCGAACCACTCGGGCTCGTTGACAATACTAAACACAAATATTTATAATTGTGGTAAAGTAAACAAAAAATGCAATTTATCATAATATAACAAAGTAGCACGTGTTTATTGACGATTGGATGGCAATAATTGATTTCAACTACTGGAAAATCGATTGAATATGTTTTCGATTAAGAAATATTATAACAAGAGGTGATGTAGAATAATTCGTTAACAATTTAGTAAAAGTATTGAAAAATTAAATATTTTTAATATTGTTTCAAATTTATATTTTTTTTAAATATTTTCTAATTTATTTATTTATTTTATTTATTTAACGCCCTTAGGGCTTATACATGTAGGTACACTTTTGATGACAGACAATTTTGAAACATGAGAAAGAAATAATAAAAATAAAAAATTTATTAAAAAATAATATATGCAAGAAACAAAAATAAATAGAACTATAACATAAATTTAAAAAATACAGCAATTTGATTAGTTTACAAAAATACAACTTCCGTTTAGGAATAGTGTTGAAATAAATCTTTTACGTGATCCACAAAATTCGCAAAGTTAATATTAAATAAATCGACATCACCTAAGTCTTGGTTTCCTATAGTGTGAAACCGTTGTATTGGGGAGTTTGCAATGTAATTGTGCTTATGTGTGTTGCAGTGGAAAAGTGTATTTTGTCGTGTTGTTATTGTAGGTATTCGTAAGTTTATCAGTTGCAGAAGTTAGCAACGGTCAAATTTTAAGTCGTTTATTTTACGCCTGTCTTCCAATGTATGTATTTTTAGAGTAGAGTAATTATACTGTAGGTCTTCTAGTGGGATATTTAATTTAAAATTTATAAAACGTTGATTTTTTTTTTGTATTCGATAAATGTTATAAATGTGAATTTCGTAAGAGGGAGACCAAACTACTGAGTTATTTTCAATTATGTTTCTAACTCTTAATGGCTTGTATGGAGTTAAGGTTTTTAGTTGTTCTTAATACGAAGCCTGGTGTTTTCATGCCTTTGTTTACAATTTGGTGGATATGAAAAAAAATGCAAAAAAAATGCTATTTATCGTATATAAATTCTGTTGAACAAGGCTTACAAGTAAATGTAAAAGCTTTCTGGGCATACTCAAAATTGTTGCGTACTACCAATTGCAATCCTAAATTAATGCACCTGGATTCTATATCTGCAGATAATGGACAACACATTGCCAATCTTTTCTCTAATTATTTCGCATCCGTTTATACTTAATCTAATCCCTTGTTATATACTGCCATGCCAAAAGTTTCACAAAACAACCAATTTAATCTTGGAAAAATCAATGTTAGCAAGGAAACCATTAAATCTTGTTTAGAAAAAAACGATTCATCCAAAGGCCCAAGACCTGATAAAATACCTCCCTTGTTTGTAAGATGTTGTTCCAGCGCGTTGATTAACCCACTTCTTTTAATATATAATGAATCATTATCTTCAGGAACTTTCCCAGACTTGTGGAAAAATGCACATATTATTCCAATACATAAATCTGGTGATAAATCTTTTGTGAAAAATTACCGACCAATCAGCATTTTATCTTGTTTTGCGAAAGTCTTTGAATCTATAATTTATATTTCTGTATTTTCACACTTTAAACCCCAATTATGCATTTATCAACATGGGTTTGTTCCCAACAGATCTACAAATTCAAATCTTCTTGACTTTTGTGATTATTTTTGTAATGCTTTTAATGAAAGAACTCAAGTAGATGCCATTTACACAGATTTTCAAAAGGCGTTTGATAAAGTTAACCATTCTATTCTACTACAGCAGCTTGTTCGAATAGGTATTCACGGTGATCTTTTTAGATGGCTTAAGTCTTACTTAGAAAAAAGAACACAATTAGTACTTATTAATGGGTACGAATCACCTCCCATAATTGTAACATCAGGCGTACCCCAGGGGTCCAATCTTGGACCTATGCTTTTCTTAATTTTTATTAACGATCTTGGCCTCATGTTACGCTGTGATTTTGTTCTATTTGCCGATAATCTCAAGATTTACCGCAAAATTTCCACTGATTCTGATCATGTTAAGCTTCAAGAAGACCTTTACACACTAAATAGCTGGTGCATTCAAAACGATATGTTTTTAAATATTGAAAAATGTTATATTATTACTTTTACTCGTAACAGAAAACTAAAGGATTTTGCATATTCCATTAATAATGTACGATTAAATGCAGTCACCAATATAAGAGATCTAGGAATCACTCTTGATTCAAAGTTTATGTTTGATTTACACATAAATTATATTATAAGTAAATCAATGAAAATGATTGGATTCATTCATAGAATATCGAAACCATTTAAATACCCCCAATCCATTATAACATTATATCTCAAAATTGTGCTATAAAAATTATATTGATAAAATTGAAAATGATATTCGTGTAAACATAAAACATTTTTGGAATTACACCAATTCTCAAAAAAATAATAACTTGGGTATTCCTCCTTGTATGAACTTCAATGGGAAAATTGGTTGTAATGATGAAAACATTGTAAACTTATTCGCCGATTATGTTAAGTCTGTATATGAAGAGGATATACCTAGCAACGAAATTCCCCAATTCTCATCAAATCTTAGTCTGGATATATCTGAAATACGCATAGAAATTAATGATATCAAAAAGCATGTAAATCTGTTAGATGTTAGAAAAAATGCTGAACCTGATAATATTCCACCAGTGTTAATTAAGGAATGTTTAAACGGCCTAACTGTTCCTCTTTTCCTAATTTTTAATCAGTCTCTAGAAACAGGTTGTTTCCCTGATACATGGAAACACAGTTTTCTTACCCCTATTTTTAAAAAAGGGGACAAAACGGACATTACAAATTATAGACCGATATGTATCCAATCAGCGATACCCAAACTTTTTGAAAAAATTGTACTCTCTAAGTAACTTCCAACATACAAAAAATTATAACTTCCTACCAACATGGCTTTTGTTCAAATAAATCTACTTTAACTAATTTACTAATATACGAAAACTTCATATCCAATTCTTTAGCAAACAGATGCCAGGTTGACTCAATATACACTGATTTTAGCAAGGCCTTTGTTAAGGTGTGTCACAAAATATTAATTAATAAACTAGCCACACTTGGAGTTTATGGTAGTTTATTAAATTGGTTTATTAGTTATTTGTCCAATAGAAGTCTTAGTGTGAAAATAAATGGCACAAATTCATACACATTTATAGCCACAAGTGGAGTGCCACAAGGCTCTCATTTAGGGCCCATTTTGTTTATTATATTCATAAATGACATTGTTGATATATTTACTAACATAAAAGTATTACTTTTTGCTGATGATTTGAAACTTTATAAAGAGATTAATAACATAAATGATTGCATTATATTACAAACTAATTTGAGAAATCTTTTTGAATGGTGCTCTATCAACAAACTTGCATTGAACATAAAGAAATGTCAGTTCATTAATTTTTACAGAATAAATAATCCAATATTTTTTCAATATACATTAAATGATAAAAACTTAAATTGCGTCAGTGAAATTATTGACCTAGGTATATTGTTCGATAGCAAACTAACTTTTGTGTATCATATTAATAACATTATCAATAAGGCTCTTAAGACTCTTGGATTTGTTTTGAGAATTTCAAAAGACTTCAATAATTTAGGCACATTTATCATGTTGTAAAAAACCCTTGTTAGATGCCAACTAGAGTATAACTCTACATTATGGTCTCCCTTTTACAATATTCATTCCGATAATATTGAAAAGATTCAACATAAGTTCTTGAAGTATATAAACTATAAATTGCATATTCCTGTAAAAAACATTGATTATAACTACTTACTAGATAAATTGTCCTTATTAAAACTTTCTGAAAGAAGAATAAACACAGATTTAATAGTACTACATAAAATACTTCATTACAAAATTGACTGTCCTGAGTTACTCCAATTAATCAGCATCCACATACCCAAAAGATCTTGCCGAAATTTACTACCCTTTTATTTTTACAACACAAGGACACTGTCTTATCAAAATTCCCCAATTCCAAGACTTCACAGTCTCGGAAATAAATACTCTGATCTGGGAGATATATTTCATCTTAAAAATAATCAATATAAATATTGTTTATTTCAATTCTTCTATAGATCGAGACACAAATAGACATCTATAATTTCCGCAATATATATATTTTTATTTTTATTTTGAATATCTATTTATGTGAGACTTCTTATCATTTTTACTAATGTATCTTATTTTATTATATGCTTTTGTTGTAACATTTAATATTTTTTCTTTTTTCGTTGTATTATGTTTCCTTTATTGTTTTAATTTTGAAGAATCTATAATAACTGTGATACTCTACTATTAAACTTTGTGGTGTGTAAAAGCCCATTAGGGCGTGTAATAATAATAAATTATACAACTCGTTGGTCAGAAGCAAATTGGAATATGGGAGTGTTATCTGGAACCCACATTATATAAAATATTCTAAAAGTGTTGAATTTGTGCAAAAAAAATTCCTTAGACTGTTATCATTTAAACTTGGATTAAATGCCTCACTCAAATCTTATGAAGAACCACTACTAAACTTCAAATTTACAACATTGGAAAAAAGAAGACAATTTGCGGACTTAATATGTTTATATAAAATTATTCATGATAAACTTCTTACCACTAATTGTCTGAGTAATATTCATATTAAAGTCCCTAATAGACATAATTTAAGGAGCCAAAATATATTCCATATTGAAATATTTAATAACAATAACTCCAAAACTCTTGGTTTTGTAATTAGAACTTGCAAACAATTCAATAACAAAGAAGCAATGACCTCCATGTTCAACGGAGTGGTCAGAAGCAAGCTGGAGTACGCCAGTACTGTCTGGATACCTTATCAACTTAAATACATAAATATGATTGAACAAATTCAAAAAAAATTCCTAAGGTATGTTTACATGCGATCATACGGAATATATCCGAAATTCATGCATCACGTGGAACTGCTAAAGGAGACAAATTACCAAAGCCTGGAGACTAGGCGTAATGCCGGACTCATGGTATTTGAATTAAAGTTACTAAAAAACCTTATCGATTGCCCATATCTCCTGTCATGCTGTGGATTATTCGTTCCTGATAAATACTGTCGAAATCGTAGCCACGACCTATTCTGTATACCGCAGGGTCGGACAGATGTCATTGCCCGACATAGCATGACAAGAGGTATGACCTTACTAAATGCCCTACCAGCGGATATAGATGTGTTTAATATCACTATACCATGTTTTAAAAAATATATGTACATGTATTGTTAGTTTTAATAAAATTGTACCATAATTGGACTTACCTGTCTGTCGTACAATAATTAAAAAAAAAAAAAAAAAAAAAAAAAAATATTTCAATCCACTATCTAGAATGTGTCGTCTGTACAATACAGTTGAATGCGACCTTATAGATATATTCGCAAACAGTCTCGCATATTTTAAAAAACAATTTTTTTATTTTTTTTATAGTGAATACCTCACAAGAGTCCCAACTGCTCCCGTCTGGAGCCAGTGAGACTATGGCATCCCCAATTGGGGGATGTTGTGAGGCTGAAGGTAAGTGGGGAAGGGAAAGAGGAAGGTGGGGAAGTACCTGGCTATTCAGATCTAGTCACTAAACACGGCTAAAGCCATTTGGAGCAACGTTTCAATTCTGAATGGTGGTCTTACACCAGGGCGATACTGGTAGTATCTTCCACTCTGGAACGTGCCGCAAATATACTATATATTATTTTAATTAATTAATTGTGAAATAACACAAATTAATCAAATAAAATTTATTTGCGCACGCGCCGGTTTCGAACCCGCGACCTTCGGAATGGCAGTCCAATGCGTTACCACTGGACTATGCCGGCCGTCGCAATTAACAATCTTCTACCATGATATGATATGGAGAACAGTTAAGAGATATAATTGCTTTATTATTTTCTTTACTTTTCTTACTTATCCATTCTCTGTACATTTACTATATTTTATATTTCATATTTAATATTCATGTTTTATATTTCTTTTTAATTATTATTATATATGTTTTTTTTCTTTCACTACTAGCATCTCCGCCTAATATCAACCAAACCTTGTTTACGCATGCTGTGAACATTTTTAATTGGGGTGTTAATATCTGTGCACATTCCCACCCAAATAAATTTTTTTTTTAATTTAAAAAAAAAGACAAATATTTCCGGGTTACGAATCACCTGACGATATTTGAAAATCTCCTACTACCACCACAGTACGCTGAAAATGTTGCTTGTGTTGTGATGGAGGACTTAGCCAGCCGAGGAATTGAACACACTATGCCTGAGTGGGACCCAAGCGCGATGTCAACTCGGCCACCGACCGTTCAAATAATATAAATGTAATAATTGTTAACACTCTGTAAATGTTTCGAACAATAAATAAATAAATAAATGATTGGCGAAACATAGTTTTTCATCCAAATTAATTCCGAGATCTCTCATTTCCGTGACTCTTTCTAGAGCTGTATTGTTAATGGAATGATGTAGCGCGCGGAATATTACTGCCAATACACCATCTCTCTCTCCCCATATGGCATTGTCCCTGTCTTGCTGCACGCAGGCGACGAGATGCGCAGAACGCTCTCTACGCATCCCCCCCCCACGCGGCCGACCATCCCCTACGCTGCTGACACAGAATGAAGCCCTTAAAAGCAGCAACTCACCCTTACACAGCACAGTTCTTCTGTCTGCTCGCTTTGGCTAGTACCCTCCCTCAGCTGGCTACCCGTGCTCCGCACGGCCCTCTGAGGGCAGCTATCTACTACCATTGCCAAGCACAGTACAGTTCTCCTGTCTGCTCGCCTTGGCTAGTACCCTCCCTCAGCTGGCTACCCGTGCCCCGCACGGCCCTCTGAGGACAGCTATCTACTACCATTGCTAAGCAACCGACTTGAAGACTACTAGACTCGCTAAAGGCGCGCTCCTCTTCTTGGCTACCTGTGCTGCGCGCAGCCCTTGAGAGACAGTAATCCGCCCCAAGCAAACCTAGGCTAGTCCCGAACAGTTGTGCCGCGACTCGATTCTATTTTGTTGTTCCCAATTAATATCCCGCAAGGACCCTATATAAATCCTTGCCTAGTCGATAAATGTTATTTTCAAAGTGTATTCGTGTAAATTGTAAACTGTGACTATTTTGCTATTGTAATCTGTGTAACCTAAACAATAAACTGTGTTTTAAGCCACCAAAAGTCTTATAAACTGGCGCCCAACTAAGTGGCCAGATACATTGTGCAAAAGTGTTAAAATCAGTGAAAATTTCGCGTCCGCGCCGCAGCCCTCGCTTCAAGATGCAATCCAATGGGGAAGGCGCTATCATCAGCTTTACTCAGGAGCAATTCGCAGAATTCCTGAATTCAATAAATCGAACGCAAACAGAGCCACAGCGTACGGGTATGTTCACCACTTGTACGGCTCGGTACGATGGCACGAGAGAAAGAAGCGCAGTTGAGAGCTTCATAGCCGCGGCAACCATATTCAAATGTGCCGAAAAGATCGGAGACGAGAGCGCACTGGTAGGACTACCTCTCCTATTAACAAAAGATGCAGCTGCCTGGTGGCTCGGAGTAAAAGGGGAAGTACGTACTTGGGAAGATGCAATGAATCTCTTAAGACATGCTTTCGCCCCTCAGAAACCGGCGTACAAAGTATACAATGAAATATTTAGTTTCAAACAAGACACCTCCGTATCAACTGATGTCTTTATCTCAAAACAACGGATGCTGCTTGCGGAATTGCCTCCGCCCATCCACCTAGAAAAGGTCCAGATCGACCTTGTATTCGGACAGCTGAATATCCGCATTCGGGATAGAATTCCCCGTGAATCAATTAGCTCTTTCGCTGAACTGCTTGTAAAAGCGAGACTAATTGAAGAAAACTTACACGAACTTACTAAACCTGGCACAGCACGTACAGCGGAAAATAAGTTCGAAGGCCGTTTGCGTTGCGCGCACTGCCACAGATTCGGCCACCTTATTGAGGAGTGTCGTACCCGCCGGAGCCAAGAGGTTGGGGCACCTACCAGACCCATTCCACGGCAGAGCAGAAGTGCACCGGAGACGACCAGCGACGCCAAATTCGCCTGTTATGGTTGCGGCAAGCCTGGTATTGTTAGGAGCAAATGCCCGCAGTGCAACCGGGGAAAAGTGAACGTGCCTTACACAAGAGCGGACTTTTGTTCAGTAAGCGAAGTAGGGCTCCCTAGAGCAAGGCCCACTCTGCAAATTAAGGTCGGGTCACACATAGGAACCGCTCACATTGACACCGGGGCTAGGCTAAGTGTCGCATCGGCCGAGCTACACAGGCGCCTGATTACCCAAAAATTTAAACCATCTAAAAGGACCATGGATATTGTTCTAGCGGATGGAATTCCGAAACGTCAAGAGGTGGAGATCATAAACGCCACCGTGACTCTCAGAGGAAGGAAAATACCCTCTAGTTTCATTGTCCTCCCTGGGTGCCACGAAAATCGCACCCTCTTGGGAGTGGACTTTATTGAAGACGCGGGGATTGAAATAAATATTCCCCAACGTGCATGGGCATTTTCTGACAGCCCTGAGAAACACTATCTCTTAAACATGGAAGATGATACTTTAATACAACTGCAAGAAAATTGTGCGATAGGAGAGGTTAAACTAGATGAACCTCTTCGTTTATGTCCTTCGCCCTCCTCACCACCAAAGGATCATGGCTATGAGATCTACGCACCGCCTCTTTTAAGTCCCCTTAAAAGGACACCGCCCCGCGCTGATCTTTGGGCAAAAATGATAGCCCTTAACGAGCTGTTCCACGAGGACGCCCTGGAGGAGGGAGATCTTATGGAAGTCATGACAGATTCGTACAGGCTGTTCGACGACTCTCCGAAAAAGAAGACGGACTCCTGGATGGAAATTTGCTCTCTGGACGCCGAAGTACTGGGCCTCCGGTCAGATGAAGCCACCCACATAACACACGATGAGAGAGACCAGCTAGACCTTCTTCTGCATGAGAATGCCTCCATTTTCTCGGCGATCCTCTCATCCACTACGAAAATCGAGCATAGGATCGAGACACTCGACCACTCATATATTTCTGTGGCACCCTACAGGCTCTCTCCAGCCCGTCAAATGGAGCTACGCTCAGAAGTAGACAATATGCTAGCGCAAGGCATTATAGAAGAAGCCGATTCCCCTTGGGCCGCACCAGTGGTTATGGTTCCCAAAAAAGACGGAAGTAGACGAATATGCATCGATTTTCGATTGCTCAACGCCATTACAGTACCAGACGCGTACCCCTTACCGAGGATGGATGACCTGCTACACTCGGCAAAGCAATCCAACTACATGTCAACCATAGACCTTCGGTCAGGCTACTGGCAAATTAAAGTGCTGGAGAAAGATCGCGATAAGACGGCATTCGTAACACCGTTTGGTTTATATCGCTTTCTGAAAATGCCATTCGGTCTTCGAAACGCCCCAGGAACCTTCCAACGCCTTATAAACCGATTGAGGATCGAGTTAGACCACATCAACATCCTAGCATATCTAGACGACATAATTATTCTATCATCTTCCTTCGAAACACATCTTGCTGATTTGAGACAGGTGTTCTATAAGCTAGGTGAATTTAATCTCACTGCCAACCGAGATAAATGTCACTTCTGCTGCTCGAGTATAAATTACCTGGGACATTTGATATCTCCAGGAGGGATCAGCACCAACCCGGAGAAAATTGCTGCCATTTCTCAAATGAAGGAACCGAAGAACGTCAAGCAACTACAGACCTTTCTTCAAACCTGCTCCTGGTATCGACGATTTGTACCTGAGTTTGCGAAGATTGCAAAACCACTAAGCGACTTAACAAAGAGAGATGTCAGATGGGAATGGAACCCCCCGCTGCAGAACGCCTTCGACACCCTGAAAAGGTTACTTACTAGTGCCCCTATCTTACGCCAAGCCGACGGAACTAAAGCATTTACCATAAAAACAGATGCAAGTAACTACGCATTGGGAGCAGTTCTGGTCCAGGGGGAGGGCCTCGATGAGCATCCGGTAGAGTATGCAAGCCGCCTACTCTTACCCGCAGAAAGAAATTATTCCACGACAGAAAGAGAAGCCCTAGCAGTGGTATGGGCAGTCACAAAGTTCAGAGGATACATCGAAGGAACAGAAGTTACGGTTGTCACCGACCACCAAGCGTTAAAGTGGTTAATGTCCTTAAAATCTCCCACAGGGCGCCTTGCGAGATGGGCTCTGCAGCTTCAACCATACAATTTGAATATCCAGTATACCCCAGGACGTACAAACCTCGTGGCAGATACACTATCACGCCCACCTTTACCTGAGGAGCTCCCATCCATTTGTGCATTTTGCACCGTAACCATCGACGTTCCCGTACGAAACGCTGTTGACATCCGAGAAGAACAACTAAAAGATGCTGATTTAAAAAAAATCATTGAGTGTTTTGAAGACCAGACTCCGAACGAGAACCTTAGTTACTGGACAACTAAGGGATACCTAATGCTACAAGGTGTATTGTATCGCTACGCACCAGACATAGAAGAAGAAGATGCCCAACTAGTTGTCCCCGAGCAAGAACAACACAAAATACTAGCGGCTTATCATGATGCCCCAACTGCCGGACATTATGGAGTAGAACGCACGATTCGAAGGATCGCAAGGCGATACTTCTGGAAGAACATGCGAACCTATATAACAAAATACATAAAAAACTGTATTGAGTGCCAAAGGTACAAACCATCAAATTTAAAACCCGCTGGCCTTTTGCAGACGTCGGTCATGAACCAGCGATTTGAAACAGTAGCCTTTGACCTTTTTGGACCACTCCCAACATCCAAAGACGGCAAAAACTGGATTTTCATCATCGAAGACGTTGCCACGCGCTGGGTAGAGCTATTTCCTATTCAAGAAGCTACTGCAGAAACCTGCGCCCGTATTCTGATTGACGAAATTTGCCTGCGTTATGGAACTCCCCGCCGACTTATCAGCGATAACGGCACACAATTTGTGTCTGCAGTGATGCAACAGCTGACTTACTGCCTGGACATCAAACACACCTTCACGCCATCATATCATCCAGAAGCAAACCCTGTCGAAAGAAAAAACCGAGATCTAAAACCACAACTGGCCATCTTGGTAGGCACAGAGCATAGAACCTGGGCCGAAAGCCTGCCTTCGATACGTTTCGCCATGAACACCGCTTTCTGCCAAAGCACCGGTTACTCCGCTTCCTACCTAACGTTTGGACGTGAGCTTAGATCGGCCGATGATGTGGGTAGAGACTTAAGAGGCATCATTCAATCAGAAAACTTCATTCCGGAAATAACACCTCACCTGCTACACCTTGCTGACACATTACGTCTGGTCAGAAATCACAATGACCACAAACAAGATAAACAAAAGGAATACATGGATAATAAAAGAAGAGAGGATCCTCAGTACCAGCCCGGGGATCATGTCCTTGTCCAATCACACGCTCTTAGCAAGGCTGCAAGGGGGTTTAGTGCCAAATTAGGACCACGGCGAGATGGCCCATACCTAGTACTACAAAAACATGGACCAACAAGCTACGAAATAGCTGCCATGACAGCCCCGGATGTTTCGCTTGGCACTTACCATACATCGGCGCTGACTCCATACCAAGGGTTTGTCAGACCACTACCAGCTCCAGTGATTCCCCTGCGCAAACGGGGCCGTCCTAAGAAGAATAAATAAGAAATCTCGCTTACTACAAATCTGGATCTTCAGCGAGACGCTCCTCGATCCAGAGGGGGAGGATGTAGCGCGCGGAATATTACTGCCAATACACCATCTCTCTCTCCCCATATGGCATTGTCCCTGTCTTGCTGCACGCAGGCGACGAGATGCGCAGAACGCTCTCTACGCATCCTCCCCCCACGCGGCCGACCATCCCCTACGCTGCTGACACAGAATGAAGCCCTTAAAAGCAGCAACTCACCCTTACACAGCACAGTTCTTCTGTCTGCTCGCTTTGGCTAGTACCCTCCCTCAGCTGGCTACCCGTGCTCCGCACGGCCCTCTGAGGGCAGCTATCTACTACCATTGCCAAGCACAGTACAGTTCTCCTGTCTGCTCGCCTTGGCTAGTACCCTCCCTCAGCTGGCTACCCGTGCCCCGCACGGCCCTCTGAGGACAGCTATCTACTACCATTGCTAAGCAACCGACTTGAAGACTACTAGACTCGCTAAAGGCGCGCTCCTCTTCTTGGCTACCTGTGCTGCGCGCAGCCCTTGAGAGACAGTAATCCGCCCCAAGCAAACCTAGGCTAGTCCCGAACAGTTGTGCCGCGACTCGATTCTATTTTGTTGTTCCCAATTAATATCCCGCAAGGACCCTATATAAATCCTTGCCTAGTCGATAAATGTTATTTTCAAAGTGTATTCGTGTAAATTGTAAACTGTGACTATTTTGCTATTGTAATCTGTGTAACCTAAACAATAAACTGTGTTTTAAGCCACCAAAAGTCTTATAATATTCAAATAAAATAGGATATTTATTTCTGCAGAAAGTCCAGGTTTTGCATTTGTCTACATTTAAAAACAGATTATATTGTACGCACCAATCTTTAAACTTATTAATATTTTATTTAAGTATTTGGCTATGATTTACATCAGTTATTTTTTTTGTATAGTTTGATGTCATCAGCAAAGAGCAATACCTCGACATCGTTGAAGCAATTTGTTATATCGTTAATGAAAATGAGAAACAAAACCGGACCAAGGTTGTGATGTTTTGAATATCCACATAAATAAACGATAAATAATAAACGAACGTGCTCTAAAAATTTTTTGTCTAGACTAGCAACATGGGATAGATTATAGGCCTTGAGTAAACACATTCCCACAGAAAGGGATAAAATACGGACAGTCGGTCTTTGAACTTGAGTACGTTGACAGCTCCGAGAAATCAATACAAGTCAGAAGTGATATGTGAAATTACAGTTAATTATTGAATTCAAATGGTATTAGAGAATATTGTGGAATATTGAATTAAAGAGAAATATTATTGATCCGGTGTTTTTGTGAAGTGAAAGTGTGTTAGATTAAACGTGATTTCGTAAATATGTAGTTCAAACTAAGTTACTTGTCTTAAAAACATGGAAATGATAAAATAATGATTGCGTTTTTAAAACAGAGTGAACGTATAAAGGCAGGAAGTGTTTAATCGGGCTAGGTTATTGATTTGGCGAGATGGCATTCTATCCACGGAGACCGAAAACCAGAGAATCAAATAAATTATTAACTGTGGGTTCGAATCCTGACAGATTAGGGAGGTACAATTTTATTTACAGAATTATTTAATTACCCTTTTATATGCGTAGGGAGGGGACAAAAATTGAACAGATTGCAAGGATTTCGCTAAAATGAGGAAAGAAGCCGATAGGGAGGAGATCAAAAATTAAAGTGATTTAGCTATATAGTGTAACCAGGTAAGCTTCACGCTGAGAATGAGAGATGACTAACTGGGTGAGTTTTTTTATATTATTTATTAAATTTTAGAGGACCCTTTTAAAAGACGGATACAACCGAGATACAGGAACCGAGTTTGCAACGCCTGCAACCCAAATAATCTTCCCATAAAAAGGAATACGCTAGACGCATTGTCAATCAGCTGTGAGTGGGAGACAGGCCAATGACCTTTTCATATATAGGCCGAGAGGCGCGGTGTACAGTCAGTCAAAGGGGAAGTTTTGCTAGCGTATGACCTCCCGAATTGAAAGCGATCGGATGCAACCAGACGGAACAAAATGAAAACTTTTCTTCTGTTATTTGACTTTCTAATTTAATACTTTTCATCTTTTGTTTGACTTTCTAAGTTACGAATTGGGATGCACAAAAACAAATCTAGAGGCAAAAGAGGGAGATGGTAATCTCCGAAATAAAACTACCAACCGAACAACTTTTCCCAACAGGTACCTTTCGAGAGGTAGGCAGCCTCTTTAAATTAAATGCAAAAATCAAACCAATTATCCGTTTATACCTACCTGAGAGGATAGGTATTCAGTAGAAGTTACCCATACCTAATACACGAGGGTGCTAGTAACCTCATAAAATAAATACTGGAACCAAATATTAAAATACAGACAGTCCTCATCCTAAATTTGGCATTTCGAGTAGACCTTACATATATCTCACATGATAATTGGCTGAATGGGTAGGCACACAACCTATCGCTAAAAAGCAGGCTAAATGTCGACAAGATTGTCGTGTGTTATCTATGTTATTGACCTAGAAAGGGATGTAAATCCCCGACGACGAGGGAGTTACAACGTTTTCTAGAGGTGGCACGTAACTTAGGACCTTACGTGTCACATTTTCGCGACTAGATTCGTGACAAGGGATGTCATGGTTTTCCCCCTTCTACACTCAGTAAAGTAGATTATCCTGGAGGTGTTGGAGGTTGGGGCAATTCTGAAATTGGTGATGAGACCTGGTTTTCTTTATTCTGGCGTGACGGTTGCCGATTTGGAACAAGGGGAGACCCGGCCGGTTGTGATATCCAGACACGCAGATATCGATCGCCTTGCTCAAATTATCATCCATCGGTTTTGTTTGGTAAAGAGGAGGAGCCAATCTTAACTTGAAAAAAATTCATTTCCTTCCTCTCCTTCCCCTCCCAAAATATATACATGGATGGCGCCGACAACTAACACCATAAATTTATCGTATGTTCATCACACATACAAAATCTAACACTTTATTATACTCACATAACCCTATGACAGGTAGACTCACGTAGCTAGTTTGAAGAGCAGGCGACTCAGAAAAATCAGGTTTATGAGATGGCTTTAAAACACAGCGGTAATGGATTCAACTCACTCTATCTCAAAAGAACCAAGGGATACCACACATACATAGATAACTAGGTTTCTAAACCGAGAAACAAAAAACCAACACAACGTTCGGTGAAGCCTTTTTATACTGAACCGTCACGTGAAATGAGTACGTTCAAGGTCGTACGTCACGTAGACAAACTAGGATGTACACACTTGAAGGGGTGTGTAATAAAGAAGAGAAGGAAAAGTTTGATGAAAGGGTAGATCATTACAAGGTGCCTACCTTGCGGTAGGCCACTGGTCGAACAGAAAGCTTTCGATGGCAAAAATTTTATTTTAACAAATAGTTTGCGATTTGATAAATAGCTAGTAAACCATTTAAGCATGTTATCTCTTACTCCTAGGGAAAATAGTTTTCGGGTTAGTAGTTTATGGGATACTTTCGAAAAGTCTGTATATATGCAGTCGACTTGTTTATTTTTCGTAAAAGATTCTAATATAAAGTTTTGAAAGTGTCCAAGATTACTCGTGCCTGGTCATTTTCGCTTTTGTTTGTGATGTAGCCGCTGTTGTTGGATTCCCATTTTAGATTTGGAAGTTTGTAGTCTCCAAGAATAACAAGTTTTTGCTATTGTTATTTTTACCAATTCGGTAAACTTTTATAATTTTATTTATTGTGGGTATATCTATATTAGAAATTATTTCCGTTACTGCAGTTTGGTCATCCGAGATTTTGTCAGTAGCTGTTACCTTTGCACTTTCAGTTACATTGCACAAAATTATGTTTTTCGACCTCTCCGTAATATCATTCATTTCGTGGATGACCTCACAGATATTAAGGTTGTTTTAAGATGGAATAATTTTTTGAATATCTTTGTATGCCCGCAGTTCACCTTCCAAGGCACCAGTTTTGAAAGCTACCGCTGTCGACATGCTGCCAATTACTGCTAAGATTTCGCATGCTATCGGCGTAATTTTAGCGATTTGGTCCTTGTAGAACTTATTTCCAGGGTCAAGAAGCACCTTGTTTAAGGCGTTGACTACCCTTTCTGCATTTGAGATATATGATTGGACATCCATTATTATAATTATAATTTTTATTTTTTATTATATAAATAATTGAACTCCGTTTCAGAACCACTGGTTTAACTTCACTGACGTAAGTAGGTAGAGTGATAAGTAGTGTATATAGGTGAATTTATTTTTTCTGTTATTGATCTGTTGGCACTGGGACACTAAAAACTGCATTTTATTTTTTTCAGTTTTGTAAGACAATTTAAAATAAATCTATAGTAGTAAAAAAACGTTTACTTGTTGATTGTTAAAAAATAATTTATTATTAAAATAACGTTAATGAAAATCGAACAATAAATTTAAATAATTGATTGAAATTCTTATATTATTTTATTCCAGGATGTGGGGATGTTAGTGCAATCCCACACGTCCAATATAGATGTACGTGTTTTTGTACAATGGATATGTGAAAAACGAAAAATTATATGAAAAAGAATAAATTAACATCAAAGTACAACTATGCAGGGCGTGGTCTTGAGTGAGTTTCGGCCCAGCGCTCAATCAGGAGTGGCGCTTGGTGCTGGTAGGCTTCGGTCACCAACGTGTTGGCGGAGGCCATTAGCCGCATCCTGTCTCCAGTGACCCGGTGTTTCATCAGGCCGGCAAATCCCTAATTCCGTGAACTTTTTCTATCTTCGGTATCGAAATATGATTCTATAAATAAATAAAAATAATAACAATATAATAACAAAAATTAAATTAAATTAAAAATACAGTTATAGTAAATTTAAAGAAAATTGGGTGCAACTCACAATCGAACTAAGATCGATGTTTTAAATAGCCATAAGTGCATAGCAAGTATATTTTTTAGCAATATACTGGTGACCATTTATTAAAACCGTACAAACTGTCCATAAATGCGTCATCCCATTCTTGATGCTGAGGAAGATTCTCTAAATCATATTTCAGGGTGTAATTGTTTATGGTCTCATTTATCCAATCTCTGAAATAAAACACATGGCCAAAGTTGACATGGCCAGGATGACAGCGCTGAGAAATTATCGTTTTTTTCTGAAGAGATCTCATTTGTGGTCATGCATATGATGGAACTTTTGCTCCAAATCCTGTGACCTCTACCAATTTTTTTTATACCTTAATAGACCTCCAGAATCCCCGTGGCAAGGATTCGTATTTTCTTCCAGGGTGCAAATAAATGTGGCCGCTAGTGACATCGGGCATTGTACTCGCTAAGGCTCCGTAATTGTTAAATCTCTCGTGCAGATATGATTTGCGGTTTTGGTCCATCCAAAACCGCTAATAGATATGACCTCATAAAGCGGTACGTATACATCTCCGATTGGAATCGGTTGCGTTAATTTGTCCAAGATCAATGGAGCTTCAACCAAAGCACCATAATAATTGAAATCTGTGCCCGATGGATCGTCATCGTGTTTCGGATGCGGGATAAACATTCTGACAGGAGCGATACGTAGGTGGTCCAGTCTGTTTCCAGTTGCATATCTCAGTGCACATTTTAGCCCCTCGCCACACACTGAAAGGCAATTAGCAACAGTTGCTATCCAGTTTGGTATAATTATAACCACACTGCAGTAGTGCTTTAACTTCTTGTTAAATAAAGACACCTGGAAAAGGCGGGGCTAGCTAACCTCCGAGTATTCTGAGCTGTGGTTCTACGGCAACCACCCCACACAGAACTACTGCAGAAAGGGCTGCTAACGGCAAGATCTTACAACAGTGACGCATCCTCTTAAACAAAATAATAACATTTTAATGCTTATTTATTTATTTATTCAAACACCATATAATGGCTTTTACAATACAGTGATAATCGAGTTACAAGAGTACAGTGATAAACAGGATAATAATAGTAACAAATTAAAAACAATTAATGTGTAAACAAAGCAAATGCAAGTGATATAGTTATTAATATAAGTGTTGTAAGACAATGCATAGTTCAAAAAAAATATATACCAGTGTAACAATAGTTGAACTACTTTATACTAGGTTTGTATAAGACCTGTCATAAGTCGAAGTATATACTGTGATAATAGTAAATAGTAAGTTTATTGTTACCCACAAAATTAATTGAACTTTGAATAGCTGAGTAGGCATCGCAACTTAGGGCATTAACAATTCAGGGCTGTCAGCGATTCGATGATACTTATGAATAAGAAATAATATTTTTTACTAAAATAATACATTTGTTAGGTAACACAGTTAGATATTATTACATAACGCAAATAAGCAATAGTTATTGACTCCCAAAATGCCGGATAAAACCCTACTAGTTTTTAGTTCCAACATGTGCCGCAAACGGTGCCAGTCGCGCTCGATCGCTGCACAAAGCTAGGCCGCGGCATGACCCGTGACCCGCGACAGAACAAAACAAGCGCTCCTAGAGCTCGGCCACGACAATAGTGGTGCTGAAAGTTCCCGAGTCTGACTCGAACGCTCGGTGCCGAGGTCCCCCGCCTTGCGGCAGCCCATTCAAATAAGAGGGGCATCTTATTTGAATAAACCAGATCCACGTGAGTCGTTATTAACCTGTTCTTTTCCTACTGTGTCATATATTAGCTTTAATACCCTGGAGCCCAGATAGAATTTAGATAGAATAATGTTAAGATGTTAATCACCCATGTTTTGTGTTGTTTAATACTATTACTGTCTGTCTCATATTGTGACGCCATGTGCTACCCGTTGTATCACAATACTTCTTTCATTTGGTAACTGAAGGCGATGCGATGTGAACCCTATCCAGCGTAAGGTAGGTTCAGAAACATAAGTCCCATTGACGACCCACGCCTGAAGTTGAGGTGTCCATCTTGCCGACCACAGAGCTAGTCGCCGGCATTTTACACCCCCCTCGCTGGTGGGCCTCAAATCCATGAACCTAACAATATCAAGAAGCCATGCGTAAGAATATTGTCATTCCTGACATTGATTATTGCGTTTGAAGTATGTTTTTATAGCCTTCTTATTCTATCCTTCTGAGAAAACATTGCCAACTGCATGCAATCTAGGTATAGGCACATATTTAAATGTCCTGATATTTTTATTGCAATTAAAAAGAGGTTTGGATTGACTAGTTCGTATATGTATATGAAAGGTAATTAGACTTAATAAATCAAGGCTATCTATAATAGAATTAACAATTTTATAAATAAAAATCAAGTCGGAAACAAGTCTACTATCTGAGAATTTTAGTAAGTTTAGTTATTTCATCAAGTGATTGTAGTTTATTGTTTCAATTGGTAGACTGAGTTTATAGTTAATGAATCTTAGAAATTTATGCTGATTTTTTTCAAAGGAGTCAGAGTGGATTTTGAACTAAGGGGACCAGATAGAAGAATTATATTCTACTTGACTACGAACTAAAGAAGAATATAAGATTTTTAATGTTGAAATATTACGACGGTCTCTGCCATTTCGAAAAATGAAACCAAGTATTTTCAATCCTTTGTTGGTAACTGAATTTATGTGTGAAAGGAAGTTAAATTTTGAATAAAAAAATCACACCAATATCACTGACAGAGGTGAGGCGAACATTATTAATTTTATATTGGTAGTAAAAACGTTGAGTTATTCTGAAAATCTTATTACGTGGCATTTATTAATGTTAAGATAGAGTTTGTAAAGTTTGCACCAATCTTGGAATTTGTTTAAATTTGAATACAGTCAATTATTGTTTTATATTTTTAAATAATTTTAAATTATCGGCAAAAAGCAACACTTCAACATTATTATCGGAAATAGTGACAGTATCGTTTTTAAAAATTAAAAAAAGTATTGGGCCTAAATGCGACCCTTGGGGTACACCACTAGTAGCCATGAATTTGTGTGATAAGTTAGAGTTGTTTTAAACTTGTAGAATTCTATTAGTTAAGTAGCTCTTTATCCATTTTAATCAATAACTTATATTGAGGAAAATTTTGTCAAAAGCTTTTACGAGGTCTGTAAATATTGAGTCGACTTGGGTTTTATTTTCAAGCGAACTATCTATCAATTGTTCATACAAAGAGAGATTTGATATAGTGGATCTGCCCAGCATGAAGCCATGTTGATTTTGTACAGTGATTTTATTGATACGTACGGAGATTTTATCAAGGATAAGTTTTTCAAATAATATGGGGATAGTTGAGAGCATGCTAATGAGTCGATAATTGGTGATATCTCCTTTTTTTAATACAGGTGTTAGGTAACATTTTTTTTATAGATCAGGGAAGCAACCAGAGTATGGTGATTGGTTAAATAATTGACATAGTGGCTTGGCAAGAATTTATACACAATTAATTAGAAAAGCTTCATTTATTTTGTCAGGATCAGCTTTTTTCTTTATTTCGAGTGATTTTTTTTGTGTATAGCTTCAAGAACATTAATATCTAAAGCGGAAATGTGGATCGATACATTTCGATGAAAGGGTGGAATTTAATCATTTGGGATGTCTGTATTGTATACACTTTTGAAAAAATTGGCAAAGAAATTAAAAATCTAGTCAGTACCAGTAGTATATCACTAATAGACCGGTCAGACAAGCGTACAAAGAAAACATAAAAACTCCGACGGTAAACACTACCTTTGGACAAAGACACCATAAATACCACGCTATTAAAGCATTCAACAGTCTTCCACTTGAAACAAAAATTGAGGAAAATAAAAATAAATTCAAACACAAAATAAAAAATGGATTAAAGAACAAAAAGACAATATTACCAAAATACTATAACATAAAAGAATAAAACATATACACGTAACACAAAAAAAAATATAAAAAAAACACGCAACACGCACAAACACATATATCATTATAAATGCCGATTTACATTCTCTTTTGATATTTTTCATTTAGTGTTATAATTATATTTTAATTTTTAATCTTTATTTTTTATTTTAAATTTATCTTTATTTTAATGTTGTTTTTCTTTTATTTTTTTAAATGTATAAATTCTTAAATTATAAAATGGGGGCCTCAGCACGGGTAAACAACCCAGTGAGGCCAACATTACTAAATTGAAATATGAAATATTGTAAAAAAAAATGTATCAACAATAAAAAAAAAAAATAAAAAAAAAGTTCTACTTTTCCCCTCGAAATTCATGTATGTAGGAGACTGGGTTTGTTTTTTCTTAGTAAGTTTATGTGTTTAAAAAAGTTTTTGGTATCTGAAGGAATAGACTTTTCTTTATTAAGTTTGTATGTTTGATATAATTTATTGGCGAGTATTTTACAGTCAGTTCTGTATTTATGAAATATTTTGTAGTCAGAGATTGAGTTGCTCTTTTTGAAAGTGTTTTAAGTCATTATTAAACCATTTAGGAAATTTAGATGCCTTTATTTGAGTTGACGGTACGTGGTTTTTTGATAGCCGTGTTGATGATGGAGGAAAAACATTCTAGATTATGATTGAAATTTGTGTTATTGTCTAAAAAAGACCAGTCTGCACTTTATTTTATTTTCTAAGTATTTTATTATCAGTGGAAAATCTGCATTTTCAAAGTGATATGAATAATCAGGAACGGTGTTACAGTAAGTTTTAAGAAAGTTGTTGAAGGATGGTGGGAAACTGTGGGGAGAAGGAGGTCTATTGATTTACTTAATTTTACTGAAGGATCTATACTAAATGCGAGGTCGAGCAGGTGGTGATTTGAATTAAATACGTTATTTATTTGGTTAAGACCGAGGAAATTTGACATATTTATAATTTCACGAGCATTTGTATTTAAAAGGACTGTTTGGTTATTACAAAGGTTGGTTTTGGTTATTACATTCAGTTTATATTTGGAATATTATTATTATTATTATTACATTCAGTTTATATTTGGAATATTATTATTATTATTATTACATTCAGTTTATATTTGGAATATTATAATCACCGATTAGCAGCATTCTAGCTTCCGGATATTTGGGTTTGACGGCCTCTACATCTTCAATGTGGTTTTGGTAAATTTGTGTAATTGATCCGGGTGGAATATAGGTAAACACATACAAGAATAATTTTCCTAGGTTCGTCTTGAGTAATACGTAAAGTTGTTCTATATTTTTGTGTTTGCATTTTAATCTGGATGAAATTATATACTGTGACAGATATTATTACACCCCCTACTCTTGATTTGGTGCTGGTGGAGGTACTTCTATTGAAACGTTATGTGTTGTGAGAAGTGAAATCTAATTCCTCGATAGATGGGTCCAACCAAGTTTCAGGCTGAAAGTATAGGTGGAAGGGATGGATTGTAATCGATGATCTTAGTTCAGTAAGTATGGTGCGGCAGCCCCTAATATTTTGGTAGTACCCCATAATAGGTTTTAGTTTTTTGGATTAGTACCTACTATTATAGGTTTATTGTTTTTGTTTTTAATTATGAGACCTGTTTCAAAGACTTGGGTTCTTTGGTCTTGGGTTAGTCGTAAGTTTGCGACATAGTTTCTTTGGGCTGGAGTTTAGTCGGAATAAATTTTAATACCAGGGTACTCAGTTATGCTGTTTTTATCTCAATATGCCAATGGCTTGGGCGGGTTTGTCAAGTAAAACTTTTAGGGGTTTAGGGTGTGGTCTGTTGTCTGATGGTTCTGATTTAAGGTTTTCAGGGCTTAAAGTATTATAGCGATTTATTTTTGGGCTATTTTGCGGTGTTGCGCTACCTCCCTCTTTAGTTTTACGTTTCAGATTTCATTACAGTGTCCATCAACAGGACATCAACACATTTGACCTGATGATGGACACTCTAAAGGTATCCGAAATGTTGGCTAAAGAAATAAGGTAAAGCAAGACGGTATAATCACTCCAATATAAATCACTTTATTTCTGGTCTACTATTTCCATTTTATTTAGGGAGCCTGATATTTTTTATAACTTTTAAATCGGGAGTTCTATTTATTTTATCTTTCATTTAATATCCAACTTTGGGTTGTATAGTGGTATTTATCTTTTTTATTATTTTTTTTCTTTCCCCGTATTGGTATTTATCAAACTTCATAGGCTCTTTGGGTGTAAAGATAGGGTAATAAGCAGTGTATTTTGTATCATGGACTTCACGTGACATATCAAAAGATTTTATAATTAATTGTTTTGAAACTGAAATTATTTGTAAAATATTTATCTCGGGATCAAATTGCCTTTTAAAATATGAGATATTGTATGATAATGATGGATTCGATTACGATTTTTAAATATCTCAAAGGAATTTGAATCGCTAGTGAATAAAATAATATTCATAACACAGACAACCGAAATTAATTAATTCATTGTTTGATAGTGTCATTTTCGCGTTGGTCTCTTTTTTATTTCATTTTTTCGTCTATTTTTTGTAAATTACAATAATTAGTGATATAGCTGCCTTATGTCTGAACAAAACTTTTGTTTCCTCGAATACTTAATAAAATAATAACATTAATAACCTTTCCTCCTACTAGTTTCTTACTTTTTTATTTAGAATTTGTTTGTTCTGTTTTTTTCTCGTATTTATCATAAATTTTAATAAAACGAACTGCTTTTTTAATGTACTTTCAGCTATGCATGAATGTATGTATAAACACTTTTGAATTTGTAATATTGTTCGGCTGCTCATGATACCTATAATAACCATTTTTAATCCTGTTTACTTACATATGCATTGGTATAAGCTTTATTTTATTTCTTCGTAGGTTCACTACTCTAATTTTCTCGTTCGACGAGGTTCCTTCACTCCTCGCGGTTCTGCGCTGCAGTGAGAGCCAAATAAACCGACGTAACTAACGCTAGTGATATTTTGACACCCCAATGCTTTGGTGACCGACCTCTTCTTGCTTATCCTACTTAACACTTTGCCAGCGCCTATGAGTTTCTCCGAACTGGAGTCCTCGGTTTGGAGAGAAACGTGTCCGAAGTATCTCAAAATAGGTTGTAGGCAGATAGTTGAAATATAATTTAAAAAACGTTAATACTAATAAATCTAAACCAATCATGAAAATAGAACATGACACAAAAAAATAAAAAGATAAAGGCCACAACTAGGAAACCGACAAAAGATCTCTTTTCATACCGGGACAAGCGTCTTAAACCACTCGACCAATTGGGACCTATAGATACTTCAAAGCTCATAGTAGATTCTTTGTAGTTGTAGCACTCATTCTTATGATGTAGAAATTAAAAGGAGTTAAGTAAATCTAAAAAAACTATGCAAATTTCATATAGCCAATGGTTTGAACACTTTATTTAGATACACGCACGGTATCGTTAATATGAGTATAAAAATTGATAGTGACAAATATAAAACTTAAGATAAAAATTTTACAATCCCTCAACCAAATAGTTCAGGCTCATGGAAAATACCAAATGGAAATATTTAAATGTGCTAATGTAAAGAAAAGTCTCCTGAAAAAGTTTAAACAAATGTTTGAGCAAACATGAATCATTGGAATGTAGTCAAATCAATTTGCTTTCCGAGACCGATGGAAACAAAAACATTCTTGTATTCATACACAAATGTAGATGAGCACGCCCCAATATTGGTTTCATATTATTTTTGTAACATTTTTTGCAAACCTTTTTGTCCCAGTGGACTCTGCTTTATCGTAACAATCTTGGACGTGTTTATTGGCAATTTGATGGCAATTGGCTTCAACTACAAGGAGACTAGATTAATGTTGTCCATAAAACCCTTTCAGACCTTGATCAAAACTGGCGGTGGTAAAAAAATACTTGAAGCTTGATAAGACATGTTTAAATATTTGAGTTGTTTTTATTACTTTAGAAGTTGTTGTTGATTTTTATTTATTTACTGAAAATTTTTGTAATTCTTAATTTAAATGTAGGAGTGGAATATACTTTGAGTATAGCCCTGGGGAAAGAACTCTATTCAGATTCTAAAAGTTACATGAAATGGCTTTAGCCTTGTTTAGAGACCAGTTCTGAATAACCAGGTCCTTACCCACCTTCTTCTTCCCTGTCTCCTTACTCTCCCCACTGCCTTCAGTCTCAAAACATGCCACTATTGGGGATGCCATAGTTCACTGGCTTCAGGTGGTTGGGAGCGATAGGTAGATACTCTTCGGTATACACATAAAAAAATCAATTTTTTTGTTCTGCTGCATAAGTATTGTTTACATGTTGATGAAATGTTATTTCACCGTCGAAAATAACCCTAAATATCTTTAGAAGAAAATTGTTGCCTGCGGGGTTGGTATGACCACTCTATTGTGGACTGTAAGCTTCCCTTCTTGTGATATTTTTTAGTGAAATCACATTCATCCTGAATTTCCTGCATTTAAACTTCTTGAATATCCTGACATCTACCAGACTGTCCATCTCTAGAAAATATAACTCCCAAATACACAAATTCGTCAACCTGCTTTGTTCATGATTAAATACTTTATATATTTTAGGACGGGTTTTTTCGTATTTCCTTTTTTTAACGCCATTTAACATTAGACTTGCTTTATGATTCTTCAAATCATTCATCATAATATTAGTTTTCGTTCATCCTAGACACAATATTTTCAGTTATGTTAGAAATCAACACCGCATCATCAGCGTGCATCAGGTATTCGTTAGACAGATATAGCAATAAATACTCGCAGTGTTAGTCGAAAAGATTAAGATCAGTTGTCAAGGGTTACATTTGAGTACGTTCATGCTCTGCTGATATTACATTTTTTTAAATTCACTATTGAAACAATATGAATGAAATTCAAACAATATTAATGATATTAAATATTTGTTTATTAGAAAAACAGAGAAAAGATTTGGGTTCAACAGAACATCGAAACCCGCTTGATGTTTCAGACAGCCTTGCACTATCCATAGAACAGTGTATATTTGCCTTGGTGGTTGACGTAGTCAGGTTCTCCGAAACTTTGACCTAAGAAGGCGTAAGAAATGCTTCACGGCTTAGTATAATTAACAATATACTGGAGACGATTTATTAAAACCGTATTCCCTGTCCATGTACGCGTCATCCCATTCTTGATGCTGAGGAAGATTCTCGAAATCATATTTCAGGGTGTTTAAAGTCTTATTTATCCAATCTCTGAAATAAAACAAATAGCCAAAGTTACCAATGACTTCAGGATGACAGCGTTCAGAAAATATCGGTTTTTTCTGAAGCGATCTCACTTGCGGATCGTGGCAAGATGGAATTTTAGCTCCAAATCCTGTGACCCCTACCAATTTTCCTTTATACGTCAATGGACCTCCTGAATCCCCGTGGCAAGGATTCGTATTTACTCCCAGGGTGCAAATAAATGTAGGCGATAGTGACATCGGGCATTGCACTCGGTTAAGCTCCGTAATTTTTAAATCTCTCGTGCAGGTGTGTTTAAGGTTTTTTGTCCACCCAAACCCGTATGTTTCCATGACACCATAAAGCGGTACGTCTACATCTCCGATTGGAATTGGTTGCGCCAATTGGTCGAAGATCAATGGAGCTTCAACTAATGCAACATCGTAATTTGAATCTTTGGCCGATGGAGCGTCATCATGTTTTGGATGCGAGATAAACATTCTGATAGGAGCAATACGTCCATGGTCCAGTCTGTTTCCAGTTGCGTATCTCACTGCACATTTGAGCCCTTCGCGACATACTGAATGGCAATGAGCAGCGGTAACTATCCAGTTTTGTCGAATTATAGCCCCGCCGCAGGAGTGCCTGAACTTCTTGTTAAATAAAGACACCTGGAAAAGGCTCACTTTTTGCGGGGCTAGTTTGCCTCCTAGTATTGCGGACACCCCACACAAAACTAATGCTGCTGCTTCAGCTAACAGCAAAATCCCACAACAGTGACGCATTATCTGAAACAAAATAATTTCACGTTATATTTTTTTGTTTGGTTTTTTATAGTGTTACCGTACGGTATGTCAATTTTAAATCGGGAGAACAACTTTGGAATTATATCTTTTCGTAGTATCTTTTGGAATTAACATATTGAATACATAGTTACAAAATTCAAGTTAGGAACCGCGTGAATTCGTATGGTCATACTTTACAATCTTCATGTTAACGATATAATTTTTTTTATCACAAAAAAATGTATTTCACGTTTTAACCCTTTATGGGGTGAACGTCGGCAAAATAAAACTTTTGTCAACTTTTTGCCGATGTTTTTTTTTTGCATAAAATAAAACAGGCGGATGGTTTTAAGCGGGAATTTAACCTTACCAACATCTAAATAAGGGGTGTTATTGTTAGCGGCTCGATTCAAAATGTTAGTGTAAGTTAGATATCCAACACATCATCACATATGTTCAGTTTGCAATATTTTTTTTGTATTTCAAATACGCTATGCACAAAATATTTTGTTAAATTTTACAAAAAAACAAATACGGTTTTAGAAACGAGATAAATATATTTTTCCGGTGTATGCATTCAAAATAAACATTACTATTTCGAAATAATAAAAATGTCAAAAACGCTTACCACATATTTACTTTATTTTTTACTCCAATTATAAAAAAATTTAGAGAACTCGGTATTTCAAAAACACGTTCGTTTTTTTTAGGAAATTTGTAAGAAAACTGAATTTTAACTTTTACCTCGTTCATGTTTGAGGGGTTAAAAATTTTAAATAAAAAAATTCAATACACGATGCGTTATCACATAACAAAGTAGCACGTGTTTATTGACGATTTAATGGCAATTATTATTATTGTTTCAATGAATTTAATAAAAAAAAATGAATATCTTCTAATGAATAAAATAAATTAAATACTCATGTAGATAAATACAGAATTCATTTAAACGTTTGGCGAGCAATCCATTAGCTACGTGGAAGGCATTTTTAATGTGAATGATAGCCTTCTTTAAAATGATGTAAATTCCTTCTGAAATTAAGTGAACAAACTAATTAAGCTGTTTAGTATCGTAATGTAAGTATTTCGGTAAACATTCTAGTAAAACAACCTTTTTTTTCTAACAAAAAACAAAGAAAACGATAATAACAAAATTAAAATTGGAGTAGAATTGAGCGGTAGATACTCTCAGTAACACGCTGGTGAAAAACCAGAATTCAGAAGCGAAACATTGTTTGAAATTGCTTTAGCCATATTTGGTGACCAGATCTGAATAGCCAAGTAATAATAATGATATTTGGATTATTTACAAAGCGCCGTTTTTGCAAAAAATCACCTCCCTTCCCTTCCTTTCTTCCACCTCCTCCCCATCCCTACGACTTTAGTGCCACTACATATCACAATTGAGGATGCCACAAACCTACTGGCTCCAGATGGTTGATACCACCAATGTTATCTTCCACTCTCTAAGGTGCCGCTGATGTACTATTCAATAATACATAATTTGTAACTTTGTAACACGAACCTAGCTTGAACCCAAGACCAATATTATTTTTTTTACTTCATTATTGAAACAATATAAATTAAATTCAAACGTGACTATACGTATAAAAGATTACCCGCTTTCAACATTAAAAACACTGTGTAAAATGTAAGCATCTCTTCACTAATGCAATCGTATTGAATCAAAATGCAAAAATGTATCCACGACCGCATCTGATAAACAATTTACCGGTGTTTATAAACCCGCATTCAAATATTTTCATCGGTCCCCCCTACCAATTTTATCCGTTGATGGACCTCCTGAATCCCCGTGGCAAGGATTTGCTTTTGCTTCCAAAATGCAAATAAATATGGGCATCAGCATTGCACTCGCTAAGGTTGCGTAATTTTGAAATCTCTCTTGCAGGTGGCATTTTTATTCCATCCAAACTCGTTAGTTTGCATGACTCTATAAAGCGGAACGTCTTCATCTCTGATTGGAATTGGTTGCCCAAATTGGTGCAAGATCAGTGGAGCTTGCAACAACCCGGCATCATACATGCTAGAGCCTATTGAATCCATTGATATAGCATCAATGGATCATCGTTGTATTTTGGATGTGGGATGAATATTCTGATATGAGAGATACGTTCTTTATCCAGTTTGTTCTGAGTTGCGTATTTTACTGAGCATTTGAGTCACTCTCCGCACATTGAAAAGCAATAAGCAGCGGTTGCTATCCAATTCGGTCGAATTATAGCCCCTCCGCAGGAGTGCCTGAACTTCTTGTTAAATATAGATACCTGGAAAAGGTCCACTTCTTGCGGGGATAGTTTCTCTCCTAGTATTTGGAGTTGTGGTTCTACACCCTGCAGAGAACTAATGCAGACTATGTCAACTCTAAGTTTAATGCATTTACCATAAACAAGAAGCTTACGGTGAGGGCAACAAACCATTTTGAGAGGTGCAGGAAATGACGTGAGCGGCACACTTTCAATGACTGTTCAATAAATGTCATATCTTGCATTCCATTGTCATTATTAAGATTAAGAAAGTAAAAAAGCTTACGAATGACGAGACCTCTGTACAGATATAGAATACCATGGAGGAATAGATAATCATGATCGTGTTTGTCACAATAAACTCTGGGAAAAACTAAGGATAAGAGCAGTTTCGAGAGAAATAATAGCGATTCTTTCAATTTGGCTCGCGCAGCACGAAAAATTGGAGAAATGGACTGGTGAGGTTTCTAACCCTTTTTATTTGAAAATTGGCGTAAGGCAAGGAGGAAGCCTGTCTCCAGTTATCTTCAATTTCTAACACAAAAATACGTTGCCATATTCAAGGAGTATGTGTAAATAATATTAATGACGCAGATGATATGGTTTTTCTAGCTTCGTTACTTAGAGCACTAAAAACACTGATCCAAATATGTGATTATTTTGCAAAAAATCATAACCTTGCATGTAATACGTTCAAATAATCATTACGGTTTTCAAATGTAAAAAAAACCTCAGTATGGCTAGACATAAGGAAAATTTTAGTCACAGCATCAAATAATATAAGTGAAAAACCGGAGGTCAAATACTTAGGACACATTGTAACAGCGGAGCTCAATGATGATATGGATATTGAGCGACAGAGAAGATCACTGTGCATCAGAGCAAATATGATTTCTCGACGATTTAACAAGTGTAGCCCAAAAGCAAAAAGGCAACTTTTGAACACATACTGCACGAGCCTATATAATCGGAGCTGTGGACCAACTTCAACAAAGCATCTCCGAAAAGAATGGAAATACAGCACAACATTTCCTAACCGAATACTTTTTGGGCTATGCTGGTACTGCAGTGCTACTGAGATTTTTGTAGAAGGGCGTGCTCCCGGATTCCGAGCACTAATGAAAAAACGGATCACCAGCTTTCGAACACGACTAGCCACGAGCGAAAACGGTCTTGTGATGGCAGCACTGCACTTCTGGCAGGGACCTATTTACAAGCGATGGAGCCAAATCCTGATGTCATAGATAAAAATATATATATATATATATATATATATTGACCTCTTCCCGTAGTATGTTGATCCAGTAAGAAGTTGTTAGACTATGTTGATCCACCTTTAACACCATATAACTTGGCTATTGTGGAATACATCTGAATGAATTGACAACAGTGGTACAATAATTATCAATGTTGCCAGTTTGCCAGAAAAACCATTTGATATACTGTTCATAAAATTTTCTAAATTTGTATAGAAATCGGATGCATAATTTATGTTGATCTACCTAAATTGGCATACTTATGTTGATCTCATATATATTGATCTATTCCCGTAGTATGTTGATCCAGGTAAGAAGTTATTGGACAAAGTTGATCTGTGTCCCTATATATGGTTTTACTAAATGAACCAATCAAGAGCAATCGGTGGACTGTTCATCACAAGGTTTTATCTGATTCCGTAATCTTTTGTGATATTGAACTCAAAGTATTAGTCTCTAGAGTCGGATATCGCATGAAATGACTGTGAGATGGTACCGTTTCAAATCAAAATGACGTGTTCATTCGACTGTTTGTTGCTTGAATTGTTTATAAGAAATGTATGCGTATTTAGATTGAAACGAAACTTTCGCAAAAATCAAATCCATTAAAAAAATACCTACTGCGTGGATCGAAAGAGACTGGTTGAGGGATACCTTTTGACCATCAAAATCCAAAATGGCGGCAAAAGGCATAATGTTATATGGGAAATATTGAACTTGCATCTATTACCATCTCTCCTGATTACGCTTCGTGACTTAGTAGGGGTGGCCGGGTTCTTGGTTATAATGGGTAATTAATGGATGATTGGACGAGGTTGGAGCTAAGAAAAAACTGTCCAAAGAAGCGAAGCTAGCAGTCCACAATGGAGTGCTGGTACCTACCCTAATATATGGAAGTGAGGCATGGAACTGGCAGAAGAAGGCTGAAAGTAGACTGAATACTGTAGAAATGAGATCCCTGAGGCATATGTACGGTAAAATCATGTATGACGAAATGTGCGTATGCTGTGTCTATTCTACAGATATTTTATTAGAGCCTGTTAAAAGGAGCTAGCAGCATTGATCCCCGGTGCACCGTGCACGTACTTGATACTCGACGGACATGAGCAGAATACACGTTCACAGTTTAGTTAATGTTATCTATACATATATGAACGGGTCGTTTCTCCGACTCGTTTTATCGTAAGTCGGCTCGCATGTGGAACGAGCTATCGGCATCTGTTTTTCTTCCTCAATATAATCCGGGCCTCTTTAAGACCCGCATTAATAAATTCATTCCTACAGACCCTATCTTAACCCGCCCCATAACGCTGCCCAACTGGGTGGCGACATAGTTTCTATGTATTTAACAGGTAAAGACAGGGGCACTCTTGTGAGAGGTGTCACATAAAAAAATCATATCTCCGAATTTGAATATAGAGACATACAAAATGATCTATATTATAACCAATGAATCCACCCATCTTTTATCGATTATCACATTTTATTACGTAAAAAAAATCCTAAACTTTATAATCGCACAACTCAACTCAACTTCAAATCTTAATATTCTGTACAAACGATTGTTACATCTTACCGGAGGTGACCGGATAAATCATCAAAATGATAATTCATCACATCTTTAAAAAGTTATATAAAGTCATGGAAAGTGATGAAACAAAAACATTATTAACTGGGTTAAGTAGGTTAGGTTAGGTTAGGTTTAAATTTTTTATTCATCATTTCTAATGACTTTATATCACTTTTTAAAGGTTTGTTGAATTATCACTGTGTTGAGTTATCATGGAACCCTTACCGGAAATGTTTATATTTTAAAGTTCTCTAAATAAAATGAAATGCTCTTAAAAGAAACATCTCATATTTAATATTATTCAACAATATGACCGGAAGTCGGCATCTTTCTTTGAAATAAATAAATCATAAACTAAAAAACAGCTACAAGGTGGTTACAAATGCAATTATATTTAATCAATTTGTTCGATTATATTTTATATGAAGTTTTTTTTACAGTGGGCCAAATGAATTCTATATGTGGCCAATTGAACCAATTCAACCAAAGTTGTCCAATTTTAATAACTTCGACGAGGAAAAGAAGTTTTTTAATTAGTTGAATAATAATTTTTCAAAATTTCAATTATGTTTAACGTAATACACTATCTGGCATCAAGAAAATCAGTCTAGTCACGAACCGTAACTATTTAGTGTAATAAAATAAAAAAATAAAATTATGTTTATATCATAGTTTGCTTTAATCTCAATAAAAAAGAAGGAAAAAAGTTTTTTTTTTATGAATGAGATAAAACTTTCCCCCAAACAACGTGTATATTTAACTAACTAACTAATTAACGATCACGCCGTTTCCCCGCAGGGGTAGACAGAGAGGACGGACCGCCAAACAACTCGGTCTTGGCACACACTTCTTGCCTCATTCACATTCATACATCGTCTCATAATACTCTTCTATTATTCTGACTCTTGACATGACCCGACTCGAGTATCTGATTCACTTGATCGTGCCATGTCTTCCTCGGGCTTCCCCGACTTCTGCTACCATTCACATTTGCATCATATATCCTCTTTACACACTCCTATCTTCGCTCATTCGCTCTACATGCCCAAACCATCTAAGCGTCCCTTTCTTAATCTTACTCATTACGCTTACATCAGCCTTGCACTCTTTGCTGATCTCCACATTCCTCACACGATCAAACATGGTTTAACCACACATACGCCTCAGGGATCTCATTTATGAATTAAAAATTAAAATAGCAACTTCACATTAGGAACGAGAGGACAACGAACAAATAAGTACATTGACTAAGTGTTACGGACGGACATGCACTTGAGCAAGACTTGGGAGCTGTATTCACAGAAACTTAAAAAAAAAAACTGACGTTTAGTTGTAGTACTGGGTCAATTGTACTGGTATCCCCCGAAAACATAAAAACATAAACAATATAAACTAATTTTTGAAAAGAAAGACAAACATTCCCGGGTTAAGAATAACCTGGCAATATTTGAAAATCTCCTACTACCACCACAGTCAGCTGAAAATGTTGCTTGTGTTGTGATGGGGGACTTAGCCAGCCCAGGAATTGAACACACTATGCCTGGGTGGGACCCAAACGCAATGTCAACTCGGCCACCGACCGGTCTAAAATATGGCAGAAATTGCTCCAGTGGATAAATAATAAAATGTAGTTTATAGGCACTTTATAAAAAAAAATCGTCTAAAGAAACAGAAAATTTTTTAAAACAGTAATAAATAAAATACATTCTGGAATCGTTAATAAGTCGTTATGAAATATTTAGCCGTGTTAAGTAATCAATAGTATCGCGGTGGCAAAACGTGGAATTCCATAGCCGTTTTTAATTTATTAAAAATATTTATGATATCAAAGACAAAACAATTAAATGTATTCTAATCAGGGTGTCGTTATATCCCGGCCGGCGGCTAGAGACTTAGAGTATTATTACTTTAAGGTCTGAGTCCGCAGGTGCATTATCTTAACAACGAAGAGTAGGTCTGATCAAATTCACAATACAGTATTATTTTATTAACGAAATTAGTTTTCATACAGAGAATATCCAAAAAAACGTTTTTAGTGTATAAAAACATATCGGCTTCTTTGTCTGGATGTGGTGTGATTTCATTTGTATTTTTTTATGAAACATTAATATGAATCATCGAGGAATTATCAAAATTTAAATAAAAAATATTGAAGTGTTTAACGCTCTCCTCTAGCTGGTATTAGTATAGCACTGCACGTGTCATCCATAAACTGTGAAACAAATCAGCCTCTCGTTGGGTGGTCATGTTAAATGAATGTTATTCACTGACACTATTTCTGTTTTCATTTAAAAAAAAAAAAATGAATATCACACCAGAGTCCCTGGAGCCAGTGAGACTATGGCATCCCAAATCGGGGTTGTCGTGAGACTGAAGATATTGTGAACCTCGAAGGAGATGACGAGGAGGAAGTTGGGATAGTACCTGGCTATTCAGATCTGGTTGCCAAACACTAATTGTAAAATAGTACAAATTAATTTTAGTAAAATTTATTTCAGCCCGCGACCTTCGGATTGCTAGTCGATAGCCTTACCCCTCGATAACAGAGGCCGTCATTTAGGTACGTTTTAAATTATGTTTTACATTTGAAAGTAGACGTTTATCACAATTTGGGAGGAGGGTATGTGTACCACGGCCCCGGGAACCATTTATTGGATAACCCACACTTCTGCCATAGGTCTCCCCAAGTTGTTTGATATGTTTGGTGACTTATCAGGAGTGCCCGATTTTATGGGATGAGGTATGTGAGGGGCTTGGCGGCGGATGCGCCTGCCTAATAACTGCGTGGTGGGCCGGATCGATTAGTCCTCTTTCAACGCATCGCCTTGCAACGCAGTAGGAGAGTTAGATTCTTATGTATATCACTCAAACACACTGAACCCCAGATTACTACCCACCCATCAAACCTATTTACTTCCCAGAACTCACTCTCCTTCCTTTCCTTCAAAATTCCCCCAACACAGCATTCACAAAGATGACATAGGCCCTGAGGGTTACGATTTTCCTCAGGGCCTCCTGTGTGGAAATGATGTAAAAAATATAAGAAATAAACAACAATCTCGCTAAAGGTTGGCCGTGACCTATGGTAGGGGTGTTGGTTATCTAATAAATGGTTCCCGGGGCGGCGGTACACATAATTGTAATAGTTCTCGAGGGCTCTGATGTACAGACATTATGGCTCCTGTTGATTGACGAACATATACTAAAACATCGTTGGTTGGAATCGGTGCTTGAAATGACTTTAGCCATGTTTAATAAACAACAAATTTAAATAAATTTATAGCAATTTTAATTTAAAATTTGAAATTGTTAAATTCTCACCAATCTAATCGCCGCAATTTTAATAGGCACATATTATGGATATTACGCTTTGTTTCAACTTAATCATTACAAGAAACTTAAGTCGGGAGAGATGGTAAAAGATACATTAAAATAAAATTTTATTCAATCAAAGTTCAAAATTTCTCTTATAAAATAACCCAGACAAACCTCACCCCATGAACCCGGGCACCCCTGCTAAGTCACGAAACGTAGTAAATGATGTATTAAATTTACAATTTTTGTTTAATCAAGTTCAAAAGATTTTTTTAGCATGGATTTGATGTTTGCGAAAGTTTTTCAATATAAATACTCGTGAGGCAGTCTATCCTCTTTAAGTACAAAGTCATTTTCATAGAATATGGATGTTCTAACACAATCTAAAAAGTACCACAACGCGCGCGAAATCTGCGGTTTTCAATTTACAACGCATGCAAGCGGTCAAGTTTGTCAGAAATATATAGATCAACAAAATAAATCGTGTAAAATGTATATGCGACCGAAAAATGGGCGTGGCTTACAGCTAAATCTCGATGACACAAGTTGATCTATAGGGATTTACATATGTATGCCAGCTTGGGTAATGGATCAACATATCCGAGGTGGATCAACAAATGCAAACGGATCAACATATACCTGGCGTACCGTCGCGCAAGATCAACATAGTACGAGAGGGGATAAATGTATGTTGATCCAGTAAGAAGTTGTTAGACTAAGTTGATCCACCTTTAACACCAAATAACTTGGCTATTATGGAATACATCTGTATGAACTGACAACAGTGGTACAATAATTATCAATGTTGCCAGTTTGCCAGAAAAACCATTTGATATACTGTTAATAAAATTTTCAAATTTTGTATGGAAATCGGATGCATAATTTATGTTGATCTACCCAAATTGGCATACTTATGTTGATCTCATATATATTGATCTATTCCCGTAGTATGTTGATTCAGGTAAGAAGTTATTAGACAAAGTTGATCTGTGTCCCTATATATGGTTTTACTAAATGAACCAATCAAGGGGCAATCGGTGGACTGTTCATCACAAGGTTTTATGTGATTCCGTAATCTTTTGTGATATTGAACCCAAAGTATTAGTCTCTAGAGTCGAATATCGCATGAAATGACTGTGAGATGGTACCGTTTCAAATCAAAATGACGTGTGTTGCTTGAATTGTTTATAAGAAATGTATGCGTATTTAGATTGAAACGAAAATTTCGCAAAAACAAATCCATAAAAAAATCATAACTTAGCAGGGGTACACGGGTTCATAGGGTGAGGTTTGTCTAAGTCCTGGCGGCGGATGCGTTTGCCCATCTACTGCGTGGCGGGCCGGATCGAAAAAGAAACTGGTTGAGGGATACCTTTCGACCATAAAAATCCAAAATGGCGGCAAAAGGAATAATGTTACGTAGGAAACTTTGAACCTGTATCTTTTACCATCTCTCCTGATTACGCTTCGTGACTTAGTAGGGTAGGCCGGGTTCTTGGTTATAATGGGTAATTAATGGGTGATTGGACGCGGTTGGAGCTAACTAAAAACTGTCCAAAGAAGAGAAGCTAGCAGTCCACAATGGAGTGCTGGTACCTACCCTAATATATGGAAATGAGGCATGGAATTGGCAGAAGAAGGCTGAAAGTAGACAGAATACTGTAGAAATGAGATCCCTGAGGCATATGTGCGGTAAAATCATGTATGACGAAATCTATTCTACAGGTATTTTATTAGAGCCTGTTAAAAGGAGCTAGCAGCATTGATCCCCGGTGCACGTGCGTGATACTCGGCGGTCACGAGCGGAACGCACGTTCACAATAAAGTTGATGTTGTCTTTATGAGAACGGGTCGTTTCATATATAAACAGGCTCTAATAAAATACCCCTAGAATAGACACAGCATACGCACATTTCGTCATACATGATTTTACCGCACATATGCCTCAGGGATCTCATTTCTACAGTATTCAGTCTACTTTCAGCCTTCTTCTGCCAGTTTCATGCTCATTTCCATATATTAGGGTAGGTACCAGCACTCCATCGTGGAGTTTCGCTTCTTTGGACAGTTTTTTGCTATCTCTAACCGCGTTCAATCATCCATTGATTACCCATTTTAAATAATTACCCATTATAATCAAGAACCCGGCCACCCCTACTAAGTCACGAAGCGTAATCAGGAGAGGTGGCAAGAAGTTCAAAATATACCATATAACATTATTCCTTTTGCCGCCATTTTAGATTTTTATGGCCAAAAGGTATCCCTCAACCAGTCTCTTTCGATCCGGCAAGTCCACAATGGAGTGCTGGTACCTACCCTAATATATGGAAATGAGCATGAAACTGGCAGAAGAAGGCTGAAAGTAGACTGAATACTGTAGAAATGAGATCCCTGAGGCATATGTGCGGTAAAATCATGTATGACGAAATGTGCGTATGCTGTGTCTATTCTAGGGGTATTTTATTAGAGCCTGTTTATATATGAACGGGTCGTTTCTCCAACTCGTTTTATCGTAAGTCGGCTCGCATGTGGAACGAGCTATCGGCATCTGTTTTTCCTCCTCCATATAATCCGGGCCTCTTTAAGACCCGCATTAATAAATTCATTCCTACAGACCCTACCTTAACCCGCCCCATAACGCTGCCCAACTAGGTGGCGACATAGTTTCTCTGTATTTAACGTGTAAAGACAGGGGCGCTCTAGTGAGATGTGTCACATAAAAAAGTCATACCTCCGAATTTGAATATGGAGACATACAAAATGATCTATATTATAAGTTATAACCAATGAATTCACCCAATTTTTATCGATTATCACTTTTTATTAGGATTTAAAAAAAATCGTAAACTTTATAATCACATAACTCTTGAAAAGAAAGTCCCAATGATTGGCATAAATCATTCAAATCGAATAAACATTATTTTTTAAATATTAATATTCTGTATAAATTATTGTCACATCTTACCGGAAATCGTTATATTTTAAAGTTCTCTAAATAAAATTAAATCTTCTTATTTAAAAGAATTATCTCACATTTAATATTATTTAAACAATATGACCGGAAGTCGGCATCTTTCAGTGAAAAAACACCACAAGGTGGTTACAAATGCAATTATATTTAATCAATTTTTTCGATTATATTTTATGTGAAGAATTTTTCACAGAGGCTCAATGAATATTATACAATGAAATCACTTGCTTCATCGGTAGAGGAGACCAAAGCCAATTGAACCAATTTGACTTTAACATTTTCTACGTCTTGCATATAAAGTTTACGATAAAAATACTTATAATCAACGTCAGACAATTTAACTGCCCACCAAATTCGTATACGATTTTTTTTCAATCTCATATAAATTAAGCTATATACTCATAAACCAATTGAGTGAAATGCTGCAATGACCCCGACCCCGGGGTCATTGCAGCATTAACGGAATGTTGATTGAAATGTAGAATTTAGGCACATAGTTGTCCAATTTCAATAACTTCGATGACGAAAAGCAGTTTTTATAATTAGTTTAAACTTACTCTTCAAAATTTCAATTATTTTTAACGTAATACACTATATATCCTCAAGAAAATCTGTTTAATCACGAACCGTAACTACTTGATGTAATAAAAAAAGAAAAACAAATATATTTTAATATCATAGTTTGCTTTAATCTCGATAAAAACAGAAGAAGAAAAAGTTTTTTTTATGAATGAGATAAAACTTTACCCCAAACAACGTGTAAATATATTAATTAAAATCAAAATATAAACTTCACATTAGGAAAGAGGACAACGAACAAATAAGTACATTGACTAAGTGTTACGGACGGACATGCACTTGAGCAAGACTTGGGAGCTGTACTCACAGAAACTTAAAAAAAACTTGGGTTTATTTGTAGTACGGGGTCAATTATTATTATTATTATTATTATGTAATGAGCAGGCAGCATTCTGCTGATGCGCTCATATCTGATTTCACAACAAGTTTGACAGTAATTGAGTTGTACTGGTATAATTATCCCCCGAAAACATTAAAACGGAAACAATATAAACTACTTTTTTAAAAGAAAGACATACATTCCCGGGTTTTGAATAACCTGGCAATATTTGAAAATCTCCTACTACCACCACAGTCAGCTGAAAATGTTGCTTGTGTTGTGATGGAGGACTTAGCCAGCCCAGGAATTGAACACACTACGCCGCGCCTGGGTGGGACCCAAACGCGATGTCAACTCGGCCACCGACCGGTCTAAAATATGACAGAGATCGCTCCAGTGGATAAGTAATAAAACGTAGTTTATAGGCAGTTTATAAAAAAAAAATTGTCTAAAGAAACAGATACATTTTTAAAACAGTAATAAATAAAGTACATTCTGGAATCGTTAATAAGTCGTTTTGAAATATTTAGCCGTGTTAAGTAATCAATAGTAAACGGAAACGCGGTGGCAAAACGTGGAATTCCATAGCCGTTTTTAATTTATTAAAAATATTTATAAAATCAAAGACAAAACAATTAAATGTATTCTAATCAGGGTGTTGTTATAACAAAAGAACGCCGGCCGGGATATATCCGCGGGCGGCCACGCAGCTGCATTATCTTAACAACGAAGTTTAGGTCTGGTAAGTTTTTAGATTCTCACGGCCAAAAGCATTTTTGTTGTTTGTTTTTGGGGTGTTATGCCGTGTTGCGCTAACTCCTTCTTAAGCCGACGTTTCGGACAGCGTTGCAGTGTCCATCATCAGGGCAGATCCGGTAGATCCGAAGATGTGTGGATCTTAAAAAAAAAATTTTGAATACCACACCAGAGTCCCAACTGCTCCCGTCTGGAGCCAGTGAGACTATGGCATCCCCAATTGGGGTTGTTGTGAGACTGAAGGTATTGTGGACCTCGAAGGAGATGACGTAGAGGAAGGTGGGAAAGTACCTGGCTATTCAGATCTGGTTACCAAACACTAATTGTAAAATAGTACAAATTAATTTTAGTAAAATTTATTTGAGCCCGCGACCTTCGGATTGCTAGTCGATAGCCTTACCCCTCGATAACGGAGGCCGTCATTTAGGTACGTTTTAAATTATGTTTTACATTTGAAAGTAGAAGTTTATCACAATTTGGGAGGAGGGTATGTGTACCGCCGCCCCGGGAACCATTTATTTGATAACCCACACTTCTGCCATAGGTCTCCCCAAGTTGTTTGATATGTTTGGTGACTTATCAGGTGTGCCCGAGTTTATGGGGTGAGGTATGTGAGGGGCTTGGCGGCGGATGCGCCTGCCTAATAACTGCGTGGTGGGCCGGATCGATTAGTCCTCTTTCAACGCATCGCCTTGCAACGCAGTAGGAGACTTAGATTCTTATGTATATCACTCGAACACACTGAACCCCAGATTACTACCCACCCATCAAACCTATTTACTTCCCAGAACTCACTCTCCTTCCTTTCCTTCAAAATTCCCCCAGCACAGCATTCACAAAGATGACATAGGCCCTGAGGGTTACGATTTTCCTCAGGGCCTCCTGTGTGGATATGATGTAAAAAATATAAGAAATAAACAAAAATCTTGCTAAACGTTGGCGGTGACCTATGGTAGGGGTGTTGGTTATCTAATAAATGGTTCCCGGGGCGGCGGTACACATAATTGTAATAGTTCTCGAGGGCTCTGATGTACAGACATTATGGCTCCTGTTGATTGACGAACATATACTAAAATATCGTTGGTTGGAATCGTAGCTTGAAATGACTTTAGCCATGTTTAGTAATAAACAAATTAGAATAAATTTTTTAACAATCATAATTTAAAATTTGAAAAATTTAATTCTCACCAATCTAATCGCCGCAATTTTAATAGGCACATATTATGGATATTACGCTTTGTTTCAACTTAATCATTACAAGAAACTTACGTCGGGAGAGATGGTAAAAGATACATTAAAATAAAATTTTATTCAATCAATGTTCAAAATTTCTCTTATAAAATGACTTAGACAAATCTCACCCCATGAACCCGGGCGCCCCTGCTAAGTCACGAAACGTAGTAAATGATGCATTAAAGTTACATTTTTGTTTAATAAAGTTCAAAAGATTTTGTTGATCTCATATATATTGATCTATTCCCGTAGTATGTTGATCCAGGTAAGAAGTTATTAGACAAAGTTGATCTGTGTCCCTATATATGGTTTTACTAAATGAACCAATCAAGGGGGCAATCGGTGGACTGTTCATCACAAGGTTTTATGTGATTCCGTAATCTTTTGTGATATTGAACCCAAAGTTTTAGTCTCTAGAGTCGAATATCGCATGAAATGACTGTGAGATGGTACCGTTTCAAATCAAAATGACGTGTGTTGCTTGAATTGTTTATAAGAAATGTATGCGTATTTAGATTGAAACGAAAATTTCGCAAAAACAAATCCATAAAAAAATTATAACTTAGCAGGGGTACACGGGTTCATAGGGTGAGGTTTGTCTAAGTCCTGGCGGCGGATGCGTTTGCCCATCTACTGCGTGGCGGGCCGGATCGAAAGAAACTGGTTGAGGGATACCTTTCGACCATAAAAATCCAAAATGGCGGCAAAAGGAATAATGTTACGTAGGAAATTTTGAACCTGTATCTTTTACCATCTCTCCTGATTACGCTTCGTGACTTAGTAGGGGAGGCCGGGTTCTTGATTATAATGGGTAATTAATGGATGATTGGACGCGGTTGGAGCTAACTAAAAACTGTCCAAAGAAGCGAAGCTAGCAGTCCACAATGTAGTGCTGGTACCTACCCTAATATATGGAAATGAGGCATGGAATTGGCAGAAGAAGGCTGAAAGTAGACAGAATACTGTAGAAATGAAATCCCTGAGGCATATGTGCAGTAAAATCACGTATGACGAAATGTGCGTATGCTGTGTCTATTCTACAGGTATTTTATAAGAGCCTGTTAAAAGAAGCTAGCAGCATTGATCCCCGGTGCACCGTGCACGTGCGTGATACTCGACGGACACGAGCGGAACACAGGTTCACAGTAAAGTTGATGTTATCTATGTATGAACGGGTCGTTTCTCCGACTCGTTTTACCGTAAGTCGGCTCGCATGTGGAACGAGCTATCAGCATCTGTTTTTCCTCCTCCATATAATTCGCGCCTCTTTAAGACCAGCATTAATAAATTCATTCCTACAGCCCCTACCTTAACCCGCCTCATAACGCTGCCCAACCGGTTGGCGACATAGTTTCTATGTATTTAACGTGTAAAGACAGGGGCGTTCTAGTGAGAGGTGTCACATAAAAAAATCATACAGCCGAATTTGAATATGAAGACTTACAAAAACTTCCGTCTGGAGCCAGTGAGACTATGGCATCCTCAAAGGAGACCTCAAAGGAGATGGCGAGGAGAAAGGTGGGAGAGTACCTGGCTATTCAGATAAAACCAAACACTAATTGTAAAATAGTGCAAATTAATTTTAATAAAATTTATTTGAACCCGCGACCTTCGGATTGCTAGTCGAGAGCCACCTCAAGTAGTTTGATATGTTTGGTGACTTAGCAGGAGTGCCCGGGTTTATGGGGTGAGGTTTGTTCGGTTCTTGGCGGCGGATGCGCTTGCCTACCAAATGCGTGGTGGGCCGGATCGATTAATCCTCTTTCAACGCATCGCCTTGCAACGCAGTAGGAGAGTTGGATTCTTATGTTTATCACTCGAACACACTGAACCCCAGATTACTACCCACCCATCAAACCTATTTACTTCCCAGAACTCACTCTCCTTCCTTTCCTTCAAAATTCCCCCAGCACAGCATTCACAAAGATGACATAGGCCCTGAGGGTTACGATTTTCCTCAGGGCCTCCTGTGTGGATATGATGTAAAAAATATAAGAAATAAACAAAAATCTTGCTAAACGTTGGCGGTGACCTATGGTAGGGGTGTTGGTTATCTAATAAATGGTTCCCGGGGCGGCGGTACACATAATTGTAATAGTTCTCGAGGGCTCTGATGTACAGACATTATGGCTCCTGTTGATTGACGAACATATACTAAAATATCGTTGGTTGGAATCGTAGCTTGAAATGACTTTAGCCATGTTTAGTAATAAACAAATTAGAATAAATTTTTTAACAATCATAATTTAAAATTTGAAAAATTTAATTCTCACCAATCTAATCGCCGCAATTTTAATAGGCACATATTATGGATATTACGCTTTGTTTCAACTTAATCATTACAAGAAACTTACGTCGGGAGAGATGGTAAAAGATACATTAAAATAAAATTTTATTCAATCAATGTTCAAAATCTCTCTTATAAAATGACTTAGACAAATCTCACCCCATGAACCCGGGCACCCCTGCTAAGTCACGAAACGTAGTAAATGATGCATTAAAGTTACATTTTGTTTAATCAAGTTCAAAAGATTTTTTAAGCATGGATTTGACGTTTGCGAAAGTTCCATTTCCATATAAATACGCGTGAGGCAGTCTATCCTCTTTAAGTACAAAGTCATTTTCATAGAATATGGATGTTCTAACAGAATCTAAAAAGTACCACGACGCGCGCGGAATCGGCGGTTTTCAATTTACAACGCATGCAAGCCGTCAAGTTTGACAGAAATATATAGATCAACAAAATAAATCGTGTAAAATGTATATGCGACCGAAAAATGGGCGTGGCTTACAGCAAAATCTCGATGACACAAGTTGATCTGTACGGATTTACATATGTATGCCAGCTTGGGTAGTGGATCAACATATCCGGGGTGGATCAACAAATGCAAACGGATCAACATATACCTGGCGTACCGTCGCGCGAGATCAACATAGTACGAGAGGGGATAAATATATATATATATATATATATATTCTTTAAATATTTTTATTTCTTTTTAAAAAACATTAATCTCATTATGTTTTTTTTTTTTAACTTCCGATTTAGTTGTCCGGGTTAAATCTTCCCCAAAGGAAAAACTTAACCCTTCCACTCATTTTTCCACAAATGATCATCTAGTCAATCAACATTATGTAAGTGCATTATATAAGCAAAATAAATACAAAACAATACAAGAACAACACGTCAACTCACCAGAGATCAAATGGGAAAATAATTCACCGACTCCAGATATTTTCATATCAGAGGGTTCAGCTCGGTAGAACTTCTAACAGGGCCTATAAATCCTACTGATCCCTCAACATAAATATTCAAAAAATCTTTTGTTATCCTACATGTATTCAAAATGACCGACTTTTGCATCTTTATATATAATTTTTTTGATAGATCTAATACGCCTAAATTTTTAATTAGAGAGCTAGGTATAATGCCAGTAGCCGAAATAACGAATGGTAATATTTTTATAGTCTGAGAACGCCAAATTCTTTTTATTTCATTTCCTAAATCTGTGTATTTTCTTATTTCTTCACTAACAGATTTTTGAATATTACAGGAATTTGGAATAGCGACATCAATGATATGTTATTTTTTAATTTTGTCATGTAAAACTATATCGGGTCTATTATGACTAATCGCTCGGTCTGTTAGTATAGTTTTATCATAATATATTTTATAAAATTCGTTTTCTAAAAATGAATTTGGTTCGTATTCATAATATGGTACTACATTACGGCAGTCAATCAAGTTATGTTTAATTACCAAATTTTGGTGAATTATTTTTAAAACTTGATTGTGCCTAAATGTCTACTCGGACGGTGCTTATATAGAACATCCCGATATAATATGTTCTATAGTTTCCGGAAAAGCCAAACATTTTCTACACAAATCATCAATTTGATTTGTATCTTTGATTATATGCTTTCTATAATTTTTAGTATTAATGACTCTATCCTGAATGGCAAGCATAAATCCTTCTATTTCTGCGCTCAACTCTCCAATACTCAACCATTTGTTTGACGAAATTTTGTCAACATACGTTTGGTTGAGAGAAGTGTTTTGCGTGTAAAATTTTATTTGACCAGGAATCTAATAATTCCTGGTTGGGATTTATAAAAATGTTGGCATTCTCATCGTTTAAACTTAAAGGTGTAATATTTCTATCTGCCTTGCAAATTATTTTGTGCATTTCTGAGCTATGAGCTTTCCTATGGAAAAAAGTTCTTAGCATTTCTACCTGATTATGTTTCAAAGAAGTTATTTTGACTATACCTCTACCTCCTGAATTTCTAGGTAAATTAACTCGTTCTATACTATTATTATTATTATTTATTATTTTGATTGAACGAAATGATCCTGCACTTGTAATGTTAAGCGAGACTCACATAACATGCGATATTGAAGACAGCGAAGTTACTTTTCAAGGATATTCAACAATACGCTGTGATTCCTACAGTAGACACACAGGGGGAGCAATAATAATTATCAAAAAAGACATAATATTTGAAATTATTTCTAACACAAAATACGAAAAGAACTGCTGGATACTAGCGATCAGGATAACTTCTGGATATAAGAAAGGAGTATACGGAGTAATTTACCATTCTCCAAATGCAAGTACAAAAGACTTTTTATCATTTATAGAGAACTGGTGCACCCAAAACCTAGAAGAGGAAGAAGATAATATCCTAACTGGTGACTTTAATATAAATTTCAAAAATTTGAATGATACATATACTAAAAGACTTAAAAAAATTATCCAAGCATCGGGAATGAAACAACTTGTTAAAAGTGAGACACGAATAACGGATAAATCCAGGACGTTAATTGACCTTGTCATATCCAACAGATTAGATTTGAATGTAAAAGTTCTAGATGAGCCAAAAATAACCGACCATAACATTATCCACATTACAGATAACACAAAAAGAACTAATACGAAAACCAGCAAAGTAATAAAATACAGAAATTATAAAAAATATAACAGTGAAAGGTTAATTGAACTTCTGGGTGATATGAATGAACTTCATCAAATGGAATTTAATGAAAAGGCTAAATCATTAATAAATAACCTTCAAGAAGTAATCGACCAGTTAATACCAATCCAAACTACTAAAATAAGAGGAACAAATAAATGGTATAACATAGAACTACAATCAATACAATATGAAAGAGATAGACTGTACAAAATTGCAAAAATCTCAAGAAACTCACAAGACTGGAAAGCATTCAAAAATGCAAGAAATAAATACTCAAAACAACTGAAAGTTTGTAAGAACGATTACTTCAAAAATAAAATTATCTGTGAAAAAGGAGACACTAAAAAAATGTGGAAAACCATAAAAGGATTAATGCAAACTGAAGATAAAGGGATGAAACATGACATTGAATTTCCACATCAGATACAGGGTAGTATACAGAACTGCTTCAACAAATATTTTGTAAACAGCATAACGGAATTACATCAGAGTATACCAATACTGAAGGAAGACAACCACGTGAGAAATATTCCCCTAAACCGAGAAAAACTTGTGTTTAAAGAGATTGATGAAACATATCTTTTACAGATTCTAAACAGCACCAAATCAAAAGAGAGTCCAGATGGAATAAGCTTTACAGTTTTAAGGGATGCAATACCAGTGATAGGACCTCATCTACTGAACATAATAAATGAATCGTTAAGAAGTGGAAAATTTCCAAACACATGGAAAACATCTATTGTGATCCCGATTCCGAAAGTTGTTAATACCAGAAAATGCGAAGAATTTAGACCTATAAATATGTTACCAAAATACGAACAGGTACTAGAAATTGTAATTAAGAAACAACTCGTTGAGTATTTGGAAAAACATCATATATTATGTGACGAACAATCAGGATTCCGTAATAATAACTCTTGTGAAGCTGCAATAAACATTGTGATTAATACATGGAAGAAAGAAACAGATAATAAAAAAATCACCATTGCAACATTTTTAGATTTTAAAAGAGCATTTGAAACGATAGAAAGGAAAAAACTTTTGGAAAAATTAGAAGATATAGGTCTTTCTGAAGTAGCTCTAAATCTTTTCAAAGAATATCTCCATGAAAGAAAACAGGTAACAAAAGTGGAAAGCTCAGAATCAGAACCGATAGAAAACAACCTCGGTGTTCCACAAGGGTCGGTATTAGGTCCAATTCTATTCATTATTTACATTAATGATATAATTAAAACCATAAAACATTGCAAAATTAGATTATTTGCAGACGATACATTAATCTATATTTCATGTGAAGAATACATAGATGCAATCAATAAATTAAATGAAGACCTACAAAATATAGCGAAATGGCTGAAATTAAACAAATTAAAACTGAATGTCAACAAAACAAAATATATGGAAATAGGCAACAAAACGCATAACACAGAGTTAAAATTGACAATTAATGGCGAAAAAATTGAAAAAGTAAATGAAATTAAGTACCTGGGTGTGATACTAGATTCAAAACTAACTTTCGCAGCAAATTTTGAATATGTGCTAAAAAAGGTATCTAAAAAAGTCAATTTTCTTAGAAGATTAAGAAATAAACTAAATGGAAACACTGCAGAGCTGATTTATAAAACTATAGTTGCTCCACATTTAGATTATTGCTCTACTGTGTTGTATTTGGCCAATGAAGGAAACTTGAACAAGCTAGATGTTATACAGAATAGAGCTATGAGATGTATACTAGGAAAAGGAAAATACGCAAGCATAGATCAAATGAGAGAACAGCTAAATTGGATTTCTATAAAAAAGAGACTATTATTTAATGTGTTAATTTTTGTACATAAAATCATGAACAACCAAATGCCAAAATATTTTAAGGATGAAATTGTTTTTAAAAGAGATGTTCATAATTACGAAACCAGAAATGTAAATAGGATTAGATTGCCACATATGAAAAAAACAAAATCACAGAACTGCCTAATGTACAAAGGACTAAAAATGTATGATGAAATGCCTGAAAGTCTGAAGAATGAAGGAAGAATGAATGTATTTAAAAAGAAATGTTATATTTATTGTAAAAATATGTAAAATTACAAAATGAAATATGATCTTGTTTATATTAGTTTATATTCAAATGTATAAACTAACTCAATAAATAATAAAAAAAAATAAAAAAAAATTATTATTGTCTTTTGTTTTCGTTTATTTTTGTATGTATTATCTTACAATATTTTTTTTATATTTACTTTATACATATTCTATGTACAATATGGAGCTCGTGGGATTGCACCACCCTCCCCGAGATCTTGAATAAAAAAAAATACCTGTGACATATTTATTTATTTATTTATTTCATTTCATTTAAACGCCCATAGGGCTTTTACATACAATGCAATTATGTTTTTTAAATACAATAACAGTAAAGAGTTTACACAATATATAAGAATATACAGATTACATAAAATATAAGATTTAACAATGCATAGGTTAACAAAATATAGGTAACATGAAACAAGAGTTTACGAAACTTAGGTAACATGAAATTTAAGTAAATGAAATAAAAATATATGATCTGCCAATATCCTAAAAAACAAATGAAAAAAAGGATGAAATTGTTGTTCACATTAGCCTATAAACTATGTAACTCTAATTAATAATCTCTATTACGCAAGATTAGGATAAGAATCGACAAAAAGTCTAATAGAAAAACATTTATTTAAGTATTACAATATTAAACCAAGTATTACAATATTAAGTCAAGTATCACAATATTAAACCAAGCATTATAATATTAAACTAAGTATAACAATATTAAGTTAAGTATCATAATATTAAACAAAGTACTATAATATTAAGTTAAGTACTATAATATTAAACTAAGTATTATAATATTTTTTTATTTAAACGTATTTTGTAGAGTAGTAGAAATAGTTTGTACATACTCCGTTTAATGTTTGCCAAGTTCATATTTGACATACAGATTTAATAATAATGTGTTTATAGGCTGATTATAACAGACGACCTGAAATACATCTAGAATATGGACAAACAATGAAGATCGAAATCCATTATAGCAAGTATGCTGTCGAGGCGTTTACCTGTGGGTAGACTACACTGCACCCCAATAGCATAAGCTAAAATTCGCTTAAATAATGCTTATCGTCAACTGTTTCGCCTACCGGGATACTGCGCCGCTATGGAAATGTTCCTGGAGAGACGAGTGCACTATTTCAGAGCACTTCTCCGCCCCCACATGGAAAGCTTATGGCGCAGGCTACCCCAATCAAATAAAACAATTATCACTGCCATGGTTGCCTGTATGGAGTCCCCCCTGATAGCCCTCTGGAGACGGAGACGTTCAAATATCCTTCATATAAGGCTGCTAGCACACATTCTTTGTGTTAAAATTTTTACTTCTTTTCTGCATATTTTATTTGTTTTATTTTATTTTTATTTTTTTTCTTAGGTTTTCTGTTTTTATTTTATGTTCCTCCCTATGTATTGTTATTTTTTCTAATGTATCTTTTTTTAACTCGAAACATGAAATGCATTGCATTGCACTACCCCTGCAGAAACTTTCATTTATTCTGAAATAAACTTATTTATTTATTTATTTATTTATTTATTTATTTATTAACGCCGATTATAGCGGCTTTTACAAAAGAATAACATTTTTTTTTACTTATTATAAATACAAAATATATATAGATAAAAAAATATAAATACAAAATACATAAAAGAGAACGATAGAAATGGTTATTATAAATACAATGCAACAATGTGTATATATAAATATATAAACAATTAATTTACAATAAATCCCGGATAAACTAATACTTTAAAACTGTATTTGGTTATATTCATCAGAGAAGCGCTGACATACAGTTTTAATTAAGTGGTGTTTGTATGAGGATAAACTGGCAATGTTTATAGATTCATCCAAAACATATTTATTACCAAGTACATGTAGGCGATTCATTATGGAATTGATTTCAGCGTTAGATCCTGAACTATTGTTATTATAAAATTGTCAGAAAGCAAGAGAAACAATTAGCTGTGTATTTGATTAAACAGGACAAGGCACATCCCTAAAACTCCAGAAATATGAATTGTATTTTTTTATTGCTACACAAACCGATGTAACAGTATTAGTCGGTTCTGTTACAAACGCGAAAGCATACCTTGCGCAGAAAAGTCCCACGACGGGTGGCGCCTCAAACCGCTTACTTACATTTTTGTGATAAACATTTTAACTTCTTTTCTGCATTTTTTATTTGTTTTATTTTATTTTTATTTTTATTCTTTGGTTTTCTGTTTTTATTTTATGTTCCTCCCTATGTATTGTTATTTTGTCTAATTTATCTTTTTTATCTCGAAACATGAGATGCATTGCATTGCACTACCCCTGCAGAAACTTTCATTACCTCTGGAATAAACTATTGTTATTATAAAATTGTCAGAAAGCAAGAGAAACAATTAGCTGTGTATTTGATTAAACAGGACAAGGCACATCCCTTAAACTCCAGAAATATGAAGGGTATTTTTTTATTGCTACACAAACCGATGTAACAGTATTAGTCGGTTCTAAACGCGAAAGCATACCTTGCGCAGAAAAGTCCCACGACGGGTGGCGCCTCAAACCGCTAACTTACTTTAGTTAATTTTACTTTTCCGTGGAAGGTCTCGTTATTATGTTGTTCGTTCGCCGGTGGTCAATACCCAAATAGTGTCGCCGTTTATTCAAGACATGCTGGAAGTGTGGTCTGATTCCTGGTATTTTCTGAAGTTAATGGCATTTACAGAGATATTAAAATAATTTGGGACCATGTGTTTAATCAACGGCACTGGAAAGGACCGGTGTTCTAATACATATTTTGATTAAACAATACAAAGAATTTCAATCCTACTCGTAATAATCATGTCGAATGGATCGCAAATGAAATTTCTGTCGGTTGAGAGTACAAATAAAAACTCAATTATAAAACTCTTTGATGAAATTTTAAATTTCTTTTGATCGCGGGGTGGAAATAATTCGATGAGATTTGGTACCTACTCATTTGAAATATCCATGGAACTACCTGTAAAGTAAAATAATATAACCCACCTCTGTTCGAAGAATTTCAATGGAAACTTTTGTTAAAACAAAAACTCAACTTTGAGATTAAAGATCCTTTTGACATTTTTTACCATTCTTCCGCGCTGATCAATTAATTTTAATTTACTTATGGAAAAGTTTTTAAGTTTTAAAAAGTGAATTAATTAAAACTGAAGTAAAATTAATCGATTACATTCGTTATCTAATTTCCATTGTTTTTTTAATATAACTCCTAACAGACTTTAACCTGGTTTTGACACTCCGTTTTTAGTATTTTTTTTTAAATTATTCTTTAATATTAACATTCGTATTAATATATGTTCCTTTCAAACCATCTTCTTCTTCTTTTTGAAAGTTTAGCATTCCGTATTTCTACCAATCTATAACGTAATTCTCTTAAACACTTAATGTTTTTGAGTTCCTAAAAATATAAATGTATTTTATTTTTATGGAAAAAAAATATATACATGGAAGTATAATAATAAATTTTATTTGTTTAATTTATGTTATTTCACAACGAATTCACTTGAAATGATAAATAGTATATTTGCAGCATGTTCCAGATTGAAAGAAACTCTCAGTATCGCCCTGGTTTAAGACCACCATTTAACCCTGTTTGGTGATCCGATCTGAATAGCCGGGTACTTCTTCAACTTCTTCTTTCCTATATTCTTTCCTTCCCCAATATCTACAGGCTCATGACCTACCCCAATCGGGGATACCAAAGTCTCACTTGCTCCAGACGGTTCGAAAAAATCCGTGAGTAGTCTGGCAACAGTACAATCTCTCTAATTGGGTTCAGGTCTTAATTTCTCTGGCCGGCTTATGCTACGCTACGTTAGTAAATAATTTCAAAGCATTTGCACAACATTGCACATAGTCGCAAAAATTGAATAATACTATGCAGAATCTGATACATTTTCACATTAATTGTGAAACAAATCAACTCTGAATATTAGCATAATTTAATGTGTGGTTTTTGCAAATATTGGGTAGTGAATAAAACGAAATTACCGTGGCGCGTGGCCGTACCTATTCATATTTTAAATCAATACATGCTTTTTAAGATATTATCGGCATTACTAGAGAAAAATCGCTTCACATTATTTGTTAAACGGTGTTTTTATTACAAATTGTATAAAGACTGAATGTTTAGACTCGAGTTGGTACTAATAAAAAATGTCTTTAACTAGGCTCCGATAGAAGTGGCGACTTTGAATATTCCGCAGACTGACGCGTGATGTTCAGGTCTTGAAAAAGTTGAAATTGCCTGCCTGAATTTTATGGAGGTGATGTTTTTAAATAAAATTAATGTTTCATGTATGTTTAAGTAAATATAAATCATAAAAATCAACGTTTACATTGCGCAAATAATAAATTTTAAAATTGGTTGTTGTTATTCTCTGGGAAATATAATAATATTTGGTTATTGTGTAAACGAAATTAAAAGTGAAGTGACAATTTTCTTGCAGATTTTTTAAATGAAAAAAAAATGCTTTATTTGTATCTGGTTCACTTGATCGTGCGATGTCTTCCTCGGGCGTCCACGACTTCTTTTATCATTTTGTTTTTTTTTTTATGTTTTTTGTTACAGATGAAATACAAACACTTCACTTTGACTTTGGTTCAAGATTTTGCTTATGATAGCCTGCGATAAGCTAGCCCTATAGGTCTGAGACAGAGGTATGAAATCGTCGGATCACGACAATAGAAAAAATTGTAATTTTTTTGTTGGATTTTATTTAAGTATTAGAGCCAGGAAAGAGTCTAAAAGGGTCGAGAAGATGCACTAAGTGGCATGAATAGCTAATAAGTGACTAGAGAGACTAAAATAGATTAGGATGAGGTGATTTTGCACAGCGGTGCTGCCAAGGTCTGTTATCTATGTGAGGATATTGTGTCAGCGCTCTTTACTAGCAGCAGACACGTCATGTCAGCGCTATATTAGCAGCAGACACATACCTGAACGGATGACGAACCTCGTGCTAGCACTGTTGGTGGGTGCGGTAGTCCCTCTCGCTGCAGCAACTGGTACAGTTCCTTCACCACCTAGGATTCTTGCAGCAGAGTCTCCATCTTCTATCTTCGTCGAACGTCAAAGCGGTGCTGCCAAGGTCTGTTATCTATGTGAGGATATTGTGTCAGTGCTCTTTATTAGCAGCAGACACATGTCAGCACTATATTAGCAGCAGACACATACCTGAACGGATGACGAACGTCGTGCTGGCACTGTTGGTGGACGCGGTAGTCTCTCTCGCTGCAGCAGCTGGTACAGTTTCTACACCACCTAGGATTCTTGCTGCAGAGTCTCCATCTTCTATCTTCATGTCACCTGTTCTTGTTTTTCATTTTACTTTACTTAACTTCACTTTATTTTGGTAATATTAATATTTTTTAATACCTGCATCAACTGTAAAGCGCTCCTGAGGTGATAACTCACAAAAGCGGCGCTATAAAAATTGTCCAATATTTATTTATTTATACATTGGCATCATATATTCGTACACTCTTTTCTTTTTCGTTCGCTCTATGTACATGCCCAAACCATAACGTCATTTTCTCAATCTTACTCATTACGCTAACATCATCCTTGCATTCTTTGCAGATATCCACATTTCTCACACGATCATTCATGGTTGTACCACACATGCGCCTCAGGCTTCTCATTTCTACAGCATTCAGTTATTTTTAAGTTGCGGTAACCCTCAACAACTCTCCACCCAAAATAAAATCATCCCATAGCACGATCATCTCTTTAATTCCCATTTTATCTCGTCCCATCTGGACCAATAATATAAATATGACACAGATTATAGAAGGTCCGACGCGTATTGCCAGACCAGCACGAAATAAGTTCACTATTCGATTTCCCAGAATAAGTGGCAAAATATAATGCCATTACTTGCACGAAGAGGCTGATGGAAAATAAAATTGAATCTCTTGTGGGTAGGTGGGAAAAGGTTCCAGATTTTTATTGTCTTTCATGAGTACGTAGAAAGTATCTAACTGAATTTATTCTTACCCATTAAATTCTTTTAATTTTGGTTAAATTTTTCTGCAGATTTTTAGCGTGTTATTGATTTTAATTTCAATAGTATTTTTTCGCAACGAAAGGAAAATAAACTAGTCTATTAAAAACTAGGCAACTAGTAATTGCTCACTCTCACTTTGATTGGTTTTTTTTTCTCACTGGCGTACGTAAATATCTCCCCAAAATCATAATTTATCTCCATTTGAATCGACAAACTAATTTTTTCGACAGAAACATTCCTAATTCGTGTATTTTGTCAGGCTGGAGTTAATGGGGAGGGGAAAGAGACGAGAAAGAGGAAGGTGGGAAAATACCTAGCTATTCAGATCTATTAAAGGTATTTTAAGCAAATTTTCAAGCGAATTGTGATCTTTTACCTCTGAAGGTAGTTGGGAGGAGAAGGAGATGGGGGAGAGGGAGGTGGGGAAGTATCTGGCTATTATCTGGTCACCCAACACGGCCAAAGCTATTTCAAGCAACGTTTCAATTCTGAATGGTGGTCAGGGCAATTTTGAGAGTATCGTCTACTCTGGAACGTGCCACAAATAAATTCTTTTTAATTAGTAATTTGTGATATAACTAAAATTTACTCGCACACGTCGGGATTTGAACCCGCAACCCCCAGTTTGCCAGTCGAGAACCTTATCTCTCTACTACGTAGACCGTCAAATACTCCTGCATTTGACTTGATAATATACTTATTTATTGTTTTTGTGTTTACTTTGTAGAACTCCATTTAATATTTTTTTAAATTTAATTAAAATCAAATTTAATAATATAATTATTAAGTTCTGCAAATATTATTTGGTTTTTTTTATTGTTGTATGTGGGGAAAACAGACTTCAAAATACCCCCACAGAATATGAAATCTATTGTCACAATTATTTTATCAGTAAATTGGTATAACCGGTAATAAATCATTTTAAATTGGGAGGGGGTAAAATAGAATCATATTAATAAGTCGTCTAAACGTGGCTAAACACACAGTTTGAAAATGGCCTTGAAAGTCGAAACAGCTGTAACAATAACAAAAACCAAAAAATACTTGCAGAACTTAATAATTATACTATCAAATTTGATTTTAAATAAATTAAAAAAAAATTACTTATATACAATGATGCTAAAATATCAGAATTTTTTAGAACACGTATTCCGATATCGTGACAATATGTTCGTATTTTAGTAAAAGTTTAACAAGAAACCCACTATTTCATTCGTTGAGGGCTTTTCGTTGCTTTCTTGTTTTTAACCGGATTACCAATAATTTGATGAGCTTCTTAGTAAATCAGCAATACTATGTTTTCTACGTGTAGCAATACACATATTGGATCAATTTCATTGTATCTAACTCAAGACATACATATTCCTCGAAATTATCTTTTCCACTTTATCCGTAGAGAAGTTCGACTGCAGCATGTGTCCATTGGATGAAATAACTTGAAGTGCTCCCCAGAAACAAAGTTCCACAATTATCTGTTGAAACTTTGATACGGTAGTTGGTTACTACGCTCGCTAGTTTCACAAGAACTTTGCAATTCTATAGCACTATTCCAAAGTTCCACGAAGAAACGCTCGGTGCTGGTCAAATTTAGTGGAACACTAAAATTCTGCTTATACATTACACACGCATAGTTGATACGGAATTCAATGTAGTTAGGTCTGTTTTATAAGTTTATCGGTTTTTAGTCAATCTGTACCTGTTAGCCGAGAGAAATTAGTCACAGTATTAATAAAATGGCAGACGGTAAATGTACTTAATTTCACATTAATATAATAAATTCAATTACTACTGCTTTGTACACAACATATTTTCTAATTAAAACGATTAGTTTCGTGTTGTAAATTAATGGAACACGTGCCAAGAATTACGTATAATTGAAACGAAATCATTTATAACTAGCAGATAAAAACCTGCTTTAAAACTTCGACAGTTTTTTTTTGAAAATAACAGAGGGCGCCGATTCCGTTCATAACATTCCTAAATTGTTCAGTCATTAAGATCAGAATCAGTTTCCAACTCTTAAAATGACCCGATTCAAGTATTTGATCCACTTGATCGTGCCATGTTATTCTTTGGCCTCTCCGACTTATTTTGCCATTCACTTACGTGTCATATATTATATATTATCATCACACTTCAATAATTATTTTTATAAATAAACATAAAATATTAGATTCATACTAGATATCTAAAAAGAATACAAGAACCCAAAACAAAACAGAACTGAAAAAGTTTTTAAAAAAATTATTTTTATTGAACGAAGTGAAAATGAATATAAACAAGTCTTAAATTTTTGATAACAAAACAATTAAAACATATACATTTTTATAAAAACATGCAAATAGAACTATATTACAACCAAAAATTCATCATAATTTAGAATAGATCCATTGGAGATTTAAATGTGACAAAAGAAACAAATATACCGCACAGAGTTTTGGCGGCAGAGGAAGAGTCACAAGGCTGACCAAATGAGGCGTAGTTCCGTCTTGCCACGCTTTCTACGCAGTTGTCTGTTTTATCCCCTAGGCACTCAAAAGATGTTTCACATCATACGACAGTTTTTAATAATACGAATGAAATGTTACCTAAATACCTGAACGGAATTATTACTCCGTGTCAATATCACGAAAAATGTTTAATATTGTGATTTTTACAAAATTAAAAGATGCACTATACCTGTCTTAATCTTAAACAAGCCTTGCATTCTTTCCATACCTCTACGTTAAATTAAATTATTTTGAACACGGTTATACATGGTTTTACCACACATACGTCTCAGGGTAAGTGATTTTATTGGTAACCCATTAGTATGAAAGACAGATGACACCAATATTATTACCTATCATAAACAATCACAAAAAAGTATTCAAAGACTAGAATCATAATTAATTAATGTTGTTCCACTAAGGACAATACTACACTATAATTATTTCCAAACATCTCCGGAGCACAAAGTGTTCTCTGATAACACACGTATATCATAAACCCGCGCCAGAAGAGACGTAAAACGTCGAACAAACAATATACACGAGCCCAGTGCGTTTATTTATTGCTAGGGTGCTGTAGACTCGGGTAATTAATTGACTTTCGGTTGAAAGATTGATCCCGGTAATTATTTTTGCAATCCAAACCTTCAGTTGTTGTTTCTTGTCGGTGTGTGGGTAAATTAATTATTTGTGCAATGCAGACTTCTGTGGTAGAGAAAAGCTGATTTTTAAACGACTTGATGTGATTACCGCACAAGAGTTTCTTTCGCCCGATGTCAGTGAGACTATGACATCATCGACTAACAAAGTCTGACGTCCACAACCTAGAGTTTATCTTTTATCCGACCATTAATATTATTAATACCATAGATACAGAAACATAAAGAATTAGACAAATGTAAACATGAATGAATGCATACGTGCCTCGAGGATAAGCTGAAATACAAGTGTGAATATATTGTACCCCAATCAACTTTAGTTTCTAACTAGGCAGGCCTGTTCTTAGAAAATAATCACGCCATGACAAAATTAGTAAATTGTCTGGATCCAAGTGATTTGAAATAAATGCATATTTGTAATAAGCATTTACTTTGTGGCTCGTCATAATTTACAATAAAAATCCACACACTTAATTGATAAAATCCTGAATAACAAACTTAACCCCATTTCAACTAATATTTTTTATTTGGTACAACCGAAATTAATAATAACATCACAAATCCCTTTCAATGGCGTAGGATCTTAAATATATCCAATTTTTCTTCAGTTAGTACAAAACGAAGGTCCGAAGGTCGCGGGTTCGAACCCGGCGTGCGCAAATAAATTTTATTTGATTAATTTGTGTTATTTCACAATTAATTAATTAAAATAATATATAGTATATTTACGGCACGTTCCAGAGTGGAAGATACTACCAGTATCGCCCTGGTGTAAGACCACCATTCAGAATTGAAACGTTTTTCCAAATGGCTTTAGCCGTGTTTAGTGACTAGATCTGAATAGCCAGGTACTTCCCCACCTTCCTCTTTCCCTTCCCCACTTACCTTCAGCCTCACAACATCCCCCAATTGGGGATGCCATAGTCTCACTGGCTCCAGACGGGAGCAGTTGGGACTCTTGTGTGGTATTCACTATAAAAAAATAAAAATAAATAAAAAAACCCGCGATCTATACTGATAATACATTAGGGTAAATGATTAAAAAACACTAAAGATAAAGATCATAAATTGAGCCACTCAGGCATTTACCAACAATGTTGCAATGATTGTATAAGGACACGGGGGTTAGAATTCTTCACCGTAATAATAAAAGCAAAAAATTAGATAACTTAGAAGCACTTGAAATCAAAAAATCCCTAAATAATAACGCTAGTAGGTATATTGAAAAACAAAAATTATTTATCGATTAGTCCCATTCTTGATATATTTCCCGCAATTACCCCTTCCGCTTTGTTAACCTCCCAGTCAAACACCTAAATAATATTGTTTTGTATATATCTGTCAACATTTTGTATCATAAGTTAGTTTTAATATTCTCCTGATGAAGGAAGGGTGCTTCCGAAACCGGTAGATTGTAATTAAAATTAAAGTGATTTAAAACAAATTTATATATTTTTATTGAAATAAAAGCCTTGAGCATATTGACTATGTGTAGAAATGGTCGGTCCGTTTGATTTATTCCTCTATCTTAACAAACGGATTGCAATCTTTATAACACAGACGTCAGGTGAGAATGATGTTCTTGTTTTACCGATATTTTAATGAAAGATTCTGGAAAGAACCCAACATTTGTACACGGTTCAAAATTTATGCACGGCTGACATTTATAATAAATTATGAGAACATGTCGGTTCTACGAGTCTTTAACAAGACTCTTGTTCACGTCTTCCTCCCAAATGGCGTCTTGTCATCACGACTTTGACATTTGTGAAAAAAACAGAAGCAAACCCTTCGAAAGAACGTGTAACAATGACTGTGTCAAACCATTTATTTTTATGTACAAACTAAGTCGCTATTTTAGAAAAACTTGAGTGGAGAATTTAGAGACACATGTTACCGTCATAATAAGCGTGAAAAGGTTTAAACGATGATGGAGGACTTCGATTGCTTAGGAACGTTCGACGCCCAGGTAGAAACCCTACGCATTTCTCCACATAGCTATTAACCGTCGACTAAAGAGAATGTTGGTCTTACTCTAGGGTATCCACCAATCGTAGCGTTAATTTTTTATACGTCATGCGTGGGGGCATATATACATAATGTACAAAATATATTATATTATACACTACTTACGTAACATTTTAATAATGAATTCTTGCAAAATAAAGTAATATTCTCAAAGTTGCTTAATAAATTAATTGTTTCAGAATTTCAAACTCCCGACGTTACTAAATATAATACCACAACAAGTCTCAGACTCCAGACCACTTCCTCTTGAATATTAAAAATATTTTATGCTTTCGCTGGAGGAATGTAGAATTACGTAGTGCATTGGCCAACTAGGGAAGGCTTTATTTGAATTTCAAAGGCTCTTGCGCGAGGAATTGGCCACTAGAGACCGGGATTAACATAAAATTGTAGTCCCACAAAATACTACCCACTTGGAGGAATAAAATGTACGTATTCCCTGATTGAGATAAGGGCAGGTATTCATATTATTTTCGTTTTTTACAAGAAGATTAAAAAAATTTCGGGCAACACTGTTTAATATTAATATGAAGTTTTACGTATCGACTTAGTTTCAGAGTATGCGTAAATATAACACATTCATTGCCAACACAGAAAGAATTTTTGAAATTTATTTATAAAAACATACACGGTAAAATATATTTAAAGTTATAATGTATATTAAGTTTTATATAGTTTACATATGTCCATACAATTTCTACATAATTACATCTGAGATGAGAATTGTTTTTTTAACTAATCTTAACTAATGAAGATAATAAGTGTCCTAATAAACTTTTAACACATTCATAAAACTTATTTTATTTATTTATTGCTATTATTTTTTATACATGTACAGTTTACAAATTTTTTGTTAACACCTCACAACGAAAACCTGTGCTGAGGTGTTCGAATGTGTTGGGAACGTGTTATTTTGCGTCATAAGTAAAAACACATTATCGTCCATGATGTACTTAAGGAGGATACTGTGGTTTCATCTATGGCGGCAGTAATGTATACATAATAGTCATAAGACCGGTCAGTGGTTGAGTGGGCATAGCGCTTGGGTCTCACCCGAGCGTCACGTGTTCGATTCCTCGGCTGGCTAAGTCCTCCATCACAACACCAGCAACATTTTCGGCTTTCTGTGGTGGTAGTAGGAGATTTTCAAACATTGTTGGGTTATTCGTAACCTGGGAATGTTTGTCTTTCTTTTTAAAAAAAAAAAATAAATAAAAATAAAAATAGCAGAGTCGGTTCTAGGGATCCAGTCGTGGTAGGTCATTTGAAAAAAGTTTGTGACTAATCTTTATTTGACATTGTGAAAATGCCCATATATCATTAACTCTATCAATTTGTTATAGTATTTACAGTCCGCGACTCTAAATATGTACTATTTTAATAGAGTAAATAGGAAATAAATACAAAATCCATGTACTTACGGCAAATATTTTTTAAGATGTTAAGTTTTAATGCAGTTGTGCACAACATTAAAGTAAATAAAATAAGAGTTTGATTCTATTTGACAATGATCTTTTACGTTTTTTGTTTTTTTCATTCTTCAGCTTCATTCTAAATCGAAATCAACATAAATAATTTTTCTAAACCTTTCCCGAACTATCCAATTGAAAAACAACCATTTTTCCACACACTACAAGCGTGTAAAATGAAAAACCGACATATGTTTATGTCACCATCTCTGTAAAACATATAATATTCATCGTGTTGTCTCCCCCACGGTCATGACCTAAGCGTCCCTAAGCTTTCTTCGGTACCTAATTTTTACTTCGATGAAAAATATAGTGCCATCTCGTTTATTCTGTGGCGCGCATAGGGACAGATGATAACAGTAAAGTGGACATTCTTTAAATTGACCCAGCGAATCGTGTGGACTTGTAAATGAAAGCTTCTATTACAGACAACAGATGTCAATACTAGTCACTCGCCGCCGCCGCTGTTTCGCGTTACATTTTAAATAAATTAAGAATAAGGCCAGTTGTTTTGATGCACATAATTGATTATTATTGTTGTCTTATAATTATGGGGGTCAAACACCAATTGACCAAAGGTAAGAACCGCCACTGCATAATAGGTTTATATTTGTTACATCATCATTTTACATAGACATAGATTCGTGAAAAGAAAGTGATACAACATGAAGTGTACTTAAAGATACAGCTAAGACGAAAGATAATAAAACAAAACAGACGAAGATGATAATCAATACAAGTATTTAAAATACAGGGTATTTAAAATCGGAACACATGTTCATGCAACCGCGTTTGTCCTGATAATATACAATGACGAAATGCGAATATATTTGAAATTTTATGAACACGTGTTCAGACACCACAATAACACGTTAGTGTTTTACTGAAAGTTTATTAGGAAACCTATAAATTCATTTGTTGAAAGCCTGCAATCCCGTTTTTATCGAATAATTTTAAGAAATTCATAATAAATTAGCAATATTTTGTATCAGTAAGTTTGCTACATATTTAATAAATGAAAATGAGTAATTTAACGTCGATAAAAGTATCTTAGATTTTTCGTTTTTTTTCATTATTGTAATAATTTTGTCCACTCTTTTCTAAGACACACTAACATTAATTATTTAAAAAAAGTGGCAGAACTTATTAAAATGTATTTTTTTCTGTACATTAAAAAAATATAGCAAAATAAATTGAGTCAAATGTGTGTTTTTTGTGAACAAGCAGAACCGAATCGAAATGAAGCGATTGAGTGCGACCCACTCAGACGTAGGGATTGTTAGTATAATGGAACTAGTTGGAGGAAAACTAAAAGCACTTAGAGTCACGTGAGGTGACCGCATGCAATTTTTACATTATGATTATGTATACAAACGCTATAAATATTGTATTCCAATATTTTTTAATGTAATTTATTACTATGTAACGTAATTCATATAAACACCAGAACCTCTCACGGCTCACAAATTCAAAGAAGTTATTTAACCCCTATTGTGCGGCTGGCTTCATTTGCAGTCCAGTAAAATTAGCACTACCTTGAGTTCCACTAAGTTGAGTGTTAAACTAAGTTTTTAATGCATTTCATTACTGTCCATAAAAATACCAAAGTAAGAAATTGATTTTGTATAAACGTTTCTATTATTTCAAATTGAATTATCAATATTCAATTTGGCTCTATTTACAAAATTCAACCCGTCTCTTAAGTGTTAAATATTTCGAATACATTTTCATTGCTTACACTTGACCCATGTGCGGGATTAACATACGCATGCTGTAGTGCAAGTGTACGTACTGTGCTTTCAATCTGCTCTTGGGTGCAATTGACCCACCCGGATTCTTTCTTACACGCGAAATATTTTATTATAAAATCTAAATGGGGGATGAAATACGTAAGTGCTTCAAAATCGTTTTTATATAGAGGGGTAAGTGTACGCACCCACATAACCGCGTACCTTAACCTCAAATTTAAAAAATTAAAAAACAGATAAATGGCTTCAAAATCTAAATGGGGGATGAAATACGTACGTGCTTCAAAATCATTTTTATTTAAAGGGGTAAGTGTACGCACCCACATAACCACGTACCTTAACCTTAAATTTAAAAAAAAAATTAAAAAAACAAATAAATGGCTTCTGAATATAGAATTGCCAGTTCGCATCCGTAAAACTGAATGAAATACTGTCAAATACCATAACGTTCTGTCACAAATGGTTACATCGTTACCAAAAAGAGAACCAAATAAGAAAACATGTAAAATGTTTATTATCTAAATAAGGGTCACTCTACAGAGTGTATATTTTATTTATAGACGGCCGGCATAGTCCAGTGGTAACGCATTGGACTGCCATTCCGAAGGTCGCGGGTTCGAACCCGGCGTGCGCAAATAAATTTTATTTGATTAATTTGTGTTATTTCACAATTAATTAATTAAAATAATATATAGTATATTTGCGGCACGTTCCAGAGTGGAAGATACTACCAGTATCGCCCTGGTGTAAGACCACCATTCAGAATTGAAACGTTGCTCCAAATGGCTTTAGCCGTGTTTAGTGACTAGATCTGAATAGCCAGGTACTTCCCCACCTTCCTCTTTCCCTTCCCCACTTACCTTCAGCCTCACAACATCCCCCAATCGGGGATGCCATAGTCTCACTGGCTCCAGACGGGAGCAGTTGGGACTCTTGTGAGGTATTTACTATAAAAAAAAATATATATATATATGACCTGCTTCAAGGCAACCCAAAGCTCTACAAAATTGTTTATATGACCTGCTACAAGGCGGCCAAAGGTTCTACAAAATTGTATTTATGACCGGCTTCAAGGTGACCCAAAGCTCTACAGAATTTTATATACAACCTGCTTCAAGGCGATCTAGAGCTCTACAGAATCGTATATATGCCATGCTTTGGTGACCCAATGCTCTACAGAATTTTAAATATGACCTGCTTCAAGGCGACCAAAAGCTCTACAGAATTGAAAAATGAACGCAAGTAAAGCATGCATGAATTTTTTTCAAACTTTGCCACGTACGTAACCACTACGAATGCTTAGCCAACGTGAATATGCTTGGCATAAAAATGATTCAGACTCTGGGCAATTCCACGGTTTACACTCGATTCGAAATACTCACATATTAAAAGTCATTCTGCACATTAAAAGTTATGGTATAGTAATAAGCAAACGACATACAACCAATATGAGCGATATAATAAAATAACACTCATTCCTTGGGTTCCTCTCGCTATTGCAGCGCATCAACTATATTATTCAATAATTTTATTTTAGTCATTTGAAAATCCATGTTTACAAACGTCTAATTTTTTTTTTATGCTTCCGATTTTGTTGTCCGGGTTAAATTTTCCCCATAGGAAAAACTAAACCCTTCCACTCACTTTTCTACAAATGATCAGCTAGTCAATCAACACTATGCAAGTGCATTATATAAGTAAAATAAATACAAAAGAATACAAGAACAACAACACGTCAACTCACCAGAGATCAAATGGGAAAAAAAATTCACTGACTTCAGATATTTTCATATCAGAGGGTTCGGCTCGGTCGAACTTCTAACGGAGCCTATAAATCCTACTGATCCCTCAACATAAATATTTAAAAAATCTTTCGTTATCCTACATGTATTCAAAATGACCGACTTTTGCATCTTTATATATAAATTTTTTGATAGATCTAATACGCCTAAATTTTTTATGAGAGAGCTAGGTATAATGCCAGTAGCCGAAATAACAAATGGTTATATTTTTAAATACATATAAACATGATTATATTTCTATTATTTACCCACTAAATTTTCTTTTGATTAATACGGCATCTACAATTCAGCTTGAATCTATCAATTGGTGCAGACTTTATAGTTTTATACTTTCCCGCAGCGCATTCCTGTATAGAAAACTATTTTACGTGTTGACTTTGTCTTTTTTTGGTTGCCTAATTTCATTGCCCGTTATTGTGTTATGTGAATTTCCTAGTTTTAAATAATTTTGTTTTGAAAAGTATTTTGGTAATGGGTTGTTTATTTTTGTATGTATATATATATCATTGCATTCAAAAAGGCTTCTTCCACAGCTTTGTCGATCTCTTAAAGCTCTACGTAAAAGACTACAAAATTACAATAATATTATAGTTAGATCATCATAATGTGTTTTGTAATATGATAAGACTTGTACCCAGCAACAATTAATGAGAAATAACAGTTATTAATGACAAACTCCCTTTAACATGATATTATGAATTTTTTTTATTAAATCTACCGTTTGATACAACTGTACTATTAATAAATATGATATCACGCGTAATTTATATAGCCCACTTAAACTCGACAGCTTTGCATTTGATCTGTCTGTAAATTTGTTTACACGTTGCGTTTCAGATTCGAGATAGTGGTCGTTTTAATGGTTGTGTTAAAAAAAATTAAATATGATATCGTCATGTTTATTTTATAATATTATGGTACCCGCCGAAAGTTTGAAAAAAAAATGTTGTGATATTGACTTTTCTTTGGACATATCAGATAGAAAAGTTAAAACAAATTTTCCAAGAGAAAATTTGGTTTTCATCTTTTAAATGAAAGAAAATCGAACATCCTTTTTTGATTCGAGATATACCGTTTACGGAACTTTTAGTACATAAAATCATCTCGTTTGCTTTAATTCTACCAAAATGAAGAGTAAATAGAAATTCAACCATTTTCAATCGAAACAAAATTGGAATCTGTATGAATAAAGGGTTAAACAAAATGTCATTTATAATTAACGTGGGTAGAACCTGGACATTGGTTAACTCAATTAATATTGCATGAAGATTAAGGGTTGAGTTTAACCTTTTATTAAGTATACGGTCTGTACTGCCTTATTATTCACAATCACAACCTGCTACTAACACCCGTGCTCCTTTATTCTGCGATATCAATTCGTACCCATTTACCTTCAACCTTTATTTGACCACAGCCAAGAGGTAATATCCAATTTATAAGGGTGGTTTTGTTCCACCTTACGACACATTTTCACCCCCGAAAAACATCGAAATTAATCGCGTTGAGAAAGGGTAAAAAGAATTAAATAAAGTTCGCAGGAGAGACAATCACTTAGAACGTGGTAGACCAGAAAGTAGAATTCTCTTCTTTAAATAACATTACATACATTTTTTAAAATAATTAGTCATTAATTTGACTATTTAATCCACAGTGAAAAACTTTTATTTATTTTGAGCACAAGAGTCCGATCTGCTTCCAACCGCCTGGAGCCAGTGAGACTATGGCATCCCCAATTGAGGTATGTTTTGAGGCTGAAGGTAGTGGGGAGGGGAGAAGATGGGGAAGAAAAACGTGAGGAAGTACCTGACTCTTCAGATCTGGTCACCAAACAAGCCTAAAGCCATTTCAAGCAATATTTCAATTCTGAATGGTGTTCTTACACCAGGACGATACTGGAACGTGCCGTAAATATATTAATACTTGCTTTCATTCTGGTATACTGCAATTTTCGGTACATATGTACCTTTTTTACATTAATTCCAAATTTAAAACCGTGAAAATAATAATTTCCTTCGGAGTTTATGTCATCTTTGGAAATGCTGCGTGGATGGCTTTTTCAAGTAAGGTTTAAAAAAAAATTCTTGTAAGGAAAAAGTTTGAGGAATTGAAGTAGAGGATTGAGAGTATCCAGGAGTCCAAACTCTATTTTCACATAATTGTCTTATGTATTTAATTTCTGATGACTTCACCGAGTGCATTCAGCGACACTGCACTCAAAGACAAGACGGCACTCAGACTCTAGATGCATTACAACGCAGTGCAAATAATACAGGGTGTTTCTTATGTAAGCAAGAGCTAAGTGCCTGGCAATTTATAACTGTCAGCCCAACACCCGTATCCGCCTATAAATAAGGCTGTGTTTCACTTTATTTTGTTCTGCAAAGTGACCGATCGAGAATAATGAGGGGCAATTGGCTTGGCTTGGCGTCGCGACGCGCGACGGCGAGATTCGAAAAACGTCAATCGGTCATTTGTCCTATTTTTTGGATTTTTCGGGTAAAATTTTTATGTTTTTATTTTTTGTGATAACACACAAATAAAAAAAGTCCAATTGTTATCTCGTTTCGGGGAATGTTGTGAGGCTGACGGAAGGCGGGAAGAAGATGAGGAAGGGAATGTTATTAATGTACCTTGCAAACAGATTTGGTGACTAAACACAGTTAAAGCCATTTTAAGCCGCCTGCAGAAATTTTATAATATGCTTACTTATACCACGCTCAATCTCAAATTTTCTTGTAAATCTTTACAGCAGGGGGCGTCGCTAGCTTAAATTTTGTGGACACAAAAGGTCAATGGATTTAGAAATCGGTGGTTCGTTCGTTGGTTCCTCCTTTAGCTGTCTACAAAATAACGCGTGTCATGTTACGAAGTGGGAAGAAATCTAGGGGTCAGTTTGTCTAGTATTCACTGCATGCGGTGCTAGGCGATGTGTGGAGAGAGGACGGCTGGAGAGGTCAAATCGGCATCTCTCCATCCGACGCGCCACGCACTTGGTGCGCAGACGCACCTGCCACCAAGATCCGGACAAACCTCACCCCATGAACCCGGGCACCTTTGCTAAGTCATCAAACGTAACGAACCACTCGTAATGATCTATGACAGAAGTGTTTGTTATCCAATAATTTTTGCTTTTTTTAAGTATACATATAATCGTTCGTATATATAAATATATATTTTTTTTAAAGAAAGATAAACATTCCCGGGTTACGAATAACCTGACAATATTTGAAAATCTCCTAATACCACCACAGTAAACTGAAAATGTTGCTTGTGTTGTGATGGAGGACTTAGCCAGCCGAGGAATTGAACACACTACGCATGGGTGGGACCCAAACGCGATGTCAACTCGGCCACCGACCGGTCAACCCATGTATTATTGTGTACCATGATCAAATATTTCAGTTCTGTTTTACAAAATTAGGAAAGGGAGTAACAAATTATATTGTCGGTCTTTTTTCGATCAGTCACATCCATTTACCACAATTAAAATGATAAGCTCTTTTTCGACAAAATCGACAGTATTCATTGTTTTGGCATTGACTATAGAAGAATTTCGGCTGTGGTGCTTTTTTGTTTTAGTATTGATTTATTAACAAGTTACTATTTTAGCAAGTTTACACCAATTATAAAGTTGACCATGTCAAGCAGCATGTGCAATATGTTTTGAATTACACGAAATTATTGACGAATTTACTCTCCGGGTAAAAAGGTTTTGCATCACTGGGCTGGAGAGTCGTAAAAGGTATCTCGTGACATTTAACGTTGTAAGCATAAATGTTTAACAAGGTTGTGTGTTGTACTTACCTCTACATTTTATGTAAATACCACATGTAGCCTTCAATCTAAGTTCTGAGTGTTCCCGTAGGATGGAGAGAAGTAAGGGAAGTTTGTGTCCACATGAAACTCGTACCATCCTATATAGTTTCGTTGATTTGAGTTTTATCGGCATCTGTAGTTTTATTAATTTACTTGATCTTCAAAACAAGAGGAACATTACTGTCTAAGTCTGATTATGAAAAACACTATGTAAACACTGCCGGTTAGTGCAGCTAGTTCTAAATAAATATGTACATAAGATCAGCTGAAAAGTATAATAACATGACACTTGTGCATTTCTAGTAATCAAATTTTGTTCAAAAGCTGAAACGGACTTAGAATCGGCGTTCTGAGCCCTTTTAAAAGTAAAATAAATAGCGATGATTGGCCATTTGATGAAAACGTACATGCTTTAAAACATCTACATTTGAGTAGCACAAATTTTAATACATTCAAATCATATTACCTGTGCGGACATGTACATTATTTCTCATGGCAGTTTCAAAATTAAAAGAAAAATAAAACGTTGCAGCTGATAAGTCGTTTCAGCGAGCTTTTCCCGAGAAACGAAAGAGCACTAGAGAAACGAGCGATTCTTACGACATCCGTTGCATGTCGGAGCAGCTGGCTTTATATGGATGCACGACACGTATCCGTAACGTGTACATGCAAAAGCACAAGGTGCCAAGGACAACACTTCGTTCCTAGAAGCAATTTCTACTGGAAAGCAAAATGTACAAAAATTTTTTGAAGCACTCGCACACATGTTTAGATTATAATAGCATGATTGTTCATACGTAGAGACACCCATTCATAGTTTTAACTTTTAAGAAATGTAGCATTAATTATTAAAAAAATAGCTTTTATACTTAATTTTGCGTTTTAATATTTTTGTTTACAGCTAAATAGGATAACGCCAAAGAATGGGATTCGGCAAGAGGGGAAAAACAATTAAATTATCAAAATCACTTGAAACATATTTACTGTATTATTGATTGAAACTTAACATGGCACATGTTTCTACAGTAGAGTGTGTCATGTTCGTTCTACGATCTGTCAATACAATATTATAACGACTAAAATATCTTTTTTATTATAGCTAAAAAAAGCATTTGTCTCTTTAATTCGCGAAAATATCGTTAATGCTATGAATAGGTGTCTCTATTCATACGTGATTTGTCAATATTTAGGTATAGGTATGTGTTCCGTAACGCCAATTGCTTTTGACAGGCCGTGTACTAACCAATCGTATCGTCAGTTTGAACTGTATAGTTTAAATTTCGCACATTTTTTTTTTTTTTTTTTTTTTTTTTTTTTTTTTTTTTTTTTTACAGTAATACCGCACAAGAGTCCCAACTGCTCCCGTCTGGAGCCAGTGAGACTATGGCATCCCCAATTGGGGTATGTTGTGAGGCTGAGGGTATTGGGGAGGGGAGGGAGATGGGGAAGAGGAAGGTGGGGAAGTACCTGGCTATTCAGATCTGGTCACCAAACACGGCTAAAGCCATTTCAAGCAACGTTTCAATTCTGAATGGTGATCTTACACCAGGGCGATACTGAGAGTATCTTCCACTCTGGAACGTGCCGCAAATATACTATATATTATTTTAAATTAATTAGTTGTGAAATAACACAAATTAATCAAATAAAATTTATTTGCGCACGCCGGGTTCGAACCCGCACATGTCAGCTGGATCCACGGAGGCCGTGGGCCGAGCAGTCGCACAAAAACCGTTCGTCCCGTCATAACAACATTGCCGGTTCCTTATCGAAATAATTATCTTACGTATTTTTTATCGCAATTTAATCTAAAATAACGAGTGCTACCAACCACGCTAAACGTTCCAGTGCTGACAGATGATGCTCACTATGCAGATTTCACCATCTCCTCCCGGTAAGTTGATTGTGAATTAACGTTATGCATTGTGTTCTCGCATCGCCTGTCACAAGCTATATAATTAATTTATACTTTATCTGTGTGGAATAGCCCTGTAAAGGGCGGCTATTCCAACCCCTGTTCGTTTTTCGAACATTTTTGGTGCCGAAACTAGGGAACTTTAAGATTATAATCTATCTATGCCAAAACGGATAGTGCTGTGGAATGTTTCTTAAATATTGAATAATAATCAATTCGAACAGTAATTAGGTAGGTACCTAGCGCTTGAGTATTTACGACCTACCGCACATATAATTATAATAGATTAAATTATTATCATTTATTTTGTTTCGTTTTTGGGTACGTTTCCAATCGTGTTTATTCAACATGGCCCCAGCCATTCAAATATTGCGCCGGAAACGGACATTAGCGAATAATAGGTTAGTCAAGACACATGAAATAGCAAAAAGCGCTTTGCACGATGCAACTAAGTGCAACTTACTGTTAGCGCATTATACTACTCTGGAAAAGATAGTTCTTGAATTTGAAACGTCTCACGCGGAAATATTAGCTTTAGATGACACAAACGAAATTGATGAAGATAAAATTCGCGAAACCTTTGACGAGATGTATTATCAAATTGTGGAAATTTACCAGGAGTTAACCAGTCAGTCTCTTGATTGTAAAACCGCGAATGCGTGCACAAACGTTAAATTACCAAAAATAAACATTCCAATATTTTCTGGAAATGTCAAGCAATGGCCCGAATTTTACGACATGTTTAACGCTCTCATTCATGAAAACAAATCTTTATCCAACATCGAACGCATGCAGTATTTGTTCTCATGTTTATCTGGAGAAGCTTTAGGGTTAATTCGGACATTTCCAGTACAAGGAGCTCACTACGTTGAAGCATATCAAAGATTAATCGCGCGCTATCGTAACGCGCGTGAACTCGCATTTACGTGTTGGCGGGAAATGCTAAATTTAAATTTTCCGTCTACCGATCCTTTTGAATTTCGTCGCGTGTTCGATGTATTTAATGAGGATTTAACAATTTTAAAAGAATTGGATCTCCCAATAGATAATTGGGACTTCGTGCTTTGTTATTTAATTCTGTCGAAATTAGATTCACCTACAAGATGCGCATTCGAACAACTGCAGTCTCCTACCGACCTGCCTTCATATTTGAAACTCAAAGAGTTTCTTTATAACAAATGCGAAGCTCTTGTACGAGACTTACATTTTTCGACTCGCGATAGCAGTACTATTGACAAACCTCTTGCACGGAACTTTAATCAGGCTGCCAAAAAACGCACTTCAGCGCTTCTTTGCGATCTTAAGAAAGGACAGCCTAAAACAAATAGGTCCTCGAACTCCACCACTTACCTGAAATGCTCCTGTTGCGGGGAAGACCACTCCATTTCCAAGTGCAAGGTATTTGCCCTCAAGTCAGTTCAGGATCGCCTACAGTTTGTTCAATCACACCGTTGGTGTTTCAATTGTCTTCATTCTTCTCATTATCTTAAAGATTGTAAATCTTTGTTTACATGTCAAAAATGTCAGCAAAAACATCATACTTTGCTCCATCGAGACGAAAACGCTTCTTTGGAAGATCAGTATCAACACTCCACGACGTCTACGGACCAGGAGCCTTCTTCCGACTCTAAAATTCAGGTCCTGACCAACTTAGGAGACAAGTCCATAGTACTATTGTCAACCGCCAATGTTGGCATTCGCGATTCGTCCGGCCGTTTCCAAACCTTTCGCGCATTGATCGATTCGGGCAGTCAAGCTCACTTCATTACCGATCGTGCTGCGGAGCTTGTAGGCATCCCTCGTCAAGCCAGTTCTCAGAGAGTTAGCGGCTTAGGCCAATCTTCCGCAACCACGTCAGGAATCATTCAATTAGAGATCGGTGTTAAGGGACGGGTTCTCTTCAACATCAAGGCACTTACGCTGCCTAGTATCTGTGGCAACATGCCAACTGTTCGTCTAGATAAGTCATCGTGGCATCAGTTGAGAGACTTGCCTCTTGCCGATCCTGACTGTCACAAACCGGGACCGATTGATCTTCTTTTGGGTGCTGAGGTTTTCTCTTCTCTTCTGAGACCTGGTAATTTGAATGGTGGTCCACGTCAGCCATCAGCTTTCAATTCTGCATTTGGTTGGCTTCTTCTAGGTTCAGTTGGTTCGAACACTGCTCATGAAACGAATTCTTTCATCGTTACTAACGAAGACCGGCTCCACGAAGAGGTCCAGCCACTGTGGGAGTTAGACACCATTCCCCAGTCTTCACACCTCACTCCTGAGGAACAACTTTGTGAACAAATGTACTACACTGACCACTCACGGGACACTTCGGGAAGATACATCGTATCCTTGCCTTTCCGAGAAAGGGGAAGGGATATCTCTTTTCCAGGGTCGCGTGAGATCGCTTTACGTAGATTCCATTCCCTCGAGCGCAAACTCATAGCAAATCCAACCTTACGTGAACAATATTCTGCTTTCATGACTGATTATTTACACAGTGGTCCCATGACTCGTGTTCCTGGAAAAGATTTGCACAAGGGAAAGTATCACATACCTCATCATTGCAATCTTCGTCCAAGCAGCGCTAGCACTAAGTTAAGAGTGGTTTTCGACGCCTCAGCGACGGATGTGAACGGATCCTCGTTAAATGATACCTTGCTTATCGGTCCAAAGCTTCAAAAGAACCTGCTGGAGCTTTTGCTAAAATTTCGTATACCATCGGTGGTGTTTACTGTTGATGTACGACAAATGTATCGCCAAATATTGGTTCAAGAACCAGATCGTGCTTTCCAAAGAATATTTTGGCGTTTTCATTCGTCGGAACCCACCCAAGAGTACCAACTAAACACTGTAACCTATGGTATCTCCTCCGCCCCATTTTTAGCCTGTCGTACTGTCAAACAGTTGACCAAATATGAAGGTTATGATTTACTGCTAGCGCGTCGTGTGCTAACTTCGGATATTTACATAGATGACATCGTCACCGGTTGTAACAGCTTGGAACAAGCTCAACAAACGAAAACCGAAGTTATCGAGCTGTTCAAACGAGGTCAATTCGAATTGCTGAAGTGGGCTAGTAACAAACCAGAATTACTCGCCGATCTGCCTCCGGAATACTGCCTCAATGACTTGGTGTCCATGGATGTTGATAACTCTCACATTCTCAAGGTATTGGGATTAAAGTGGGAGCCACGACATGATACATTTTCATTCGAAGTCTTATGCCTCGATCGCGAGTTTACTAAACGCACTATCCTCAGTGAAGTCGCTCGGGTTTTTGACCCTCTCGTTTTTCTATGCCCTTTGACGTTTTTCGCCAAATCTCTAGTACCAAAGTTGTGGGTTTTAAAGGTTGGGTGGGATGACACCCCCTCTGTTGACATTGTTCGTCAATGGGATCGTTATACTAAACAATTACCGCTCTTGAAGTCGTTCAAAATCCCTCGATGGGTGTCATTCCCTCACATGGAGTCATGTCAACTTCATGGCTTCTCAGATAGTTCGGAATTTGGATATGGCGCGGTAGTTTACTTGCGAATCATGGATGTTGACGATAAAGTCCAAATATATTTGGTTTGCGCCAAGTCTCGAGTCGCCCCCACAAAAAAGATTTCATTGCCTCGCCTTGAACTGTGTGCGGCAGTTCTTCTAGCAGATCTATTAAAATTCGTCAAAGATTTATACGTACCATTACTTCCGATCTCCAATACCTTTGCGTGGTCGGATTCAACCATCGTGCTCGCCTGGTTACGTTCTCTTTCGTGTCGCTGGAAGACTTTCGTGGCTAACCGTGTCAGTCACATTCAAGATGCTCTCGACAGGACTTCCTGGCATCACGTGTCATCTGGAGATAATCCAGCGGATGTCGCTTCTTGTGGTCAATCCCCAGCCGATCTGATCGATCACACGTTATGGTGGGCGGGGCCTTCGTGGCGGATCCAGTCATTCGATTCTTGGCCGTCTTTCGATGGCAATGTCGACGAAATTGAACTTCACTCTGAGGAACGAGTTCGATCGTTATTTGTCCAACAGGACGAAAATCTGGTGGACCTATTACTAATTAAATTTTCTTCGATTCAGAAGATCCAACGCATTTTCGGTTACTGTCTTAGATTCATCTACAACCTACAGAATAAAGAATCTCGTCGTTTGTATCTTTCATTAAACCGTGCCGAAATTCACACTTCACTTTTGACAGTAGTTAAACGCACTCAACATGTACATTTTAATGATGATATCACGCGCTTGAAAGAGGGCAACCTTATGTCGAAACAAATGCGGAAGCTTAATCCCTTCATTGACGACCACGGTGCGCTCAGGGTGGGTGGCAGGTTATCTCGATCTGGGCTCGAATTCGAGTATAAACATCCTGCCCTACTTCCTCGCGAATCTAAGCTTACTTCTCTTGTGATAGACGCTCTACATCGCTCTACATTAACCAAATTATGTCCATTGCCTAGTCAATGTGACTAATCATCTTCGCTTCCGCGGCGCATTCTTTCTTATCATTTTCATTATTATTATTAATATATATTTTTTTTCTTTTCTTCTCTCTTTTCACTATTTCTTCGTTCACGCAACGTTCCACAGCATTGCCCGTTTTGTTTCTAAATTTTCTTTAAAATACACGTTGTTGTATTTTGGTGGGCGGAATGTTCCGTAACGCCAATTGCTTTTGACAAGCCGTGTACTAACCAATCGTATCGTCAGAATTTGAACTGTATAGTTTAAATTTCGCACATGTCAGCTGGATCCACGGAGGCCGTGGGCCGAGCAGTCGCACAAAAACCGTTCGTCCCGTCATAACAACATTGCCGGTTCCTTATCGAAATAATTATCTTACGTATTTTTTATCGCAATTTAATCTAAAATAACGAGTGCTACCAACCACGCTAAACGTTCCAGTGCTGACAGATGATGCTCACTATGCAGATTTCACCATCTCCTCCCGGTAAGTTGATTGTGAATTAACGTTATGCATTGTGTTCTCGCATCGCCTGTCACAAGCTATATAATTAATTTATACTTTATCTGTGTGGAATAGCCCTGTAAAGGGCGGCTATTCCAACCCCTGTTCGTTTTTCGAACAGTATGTCAAAAATATTACAAACTAGTTTTTTGTTTTTACATTTAGAAAAATAATTCCCTTCGGAGACTATGTTTTTTGAGGACAGGGAGGAGTGAATTTGGGTCGTGAAGAGTTCAAAAGATTAATGACGATATTGCCTCGGAGCATCTTCCATCGAAATACCAGTAGAATATGGACTAGAGTCCTAATTATAGGCGGCCGTTTTTTTATTAGTTTATTTTATTTAGCAATAAAATTTTACATTTTATATCTAGTATAGTTGGGTCTACGGCATTCCCAGTTGGGAAATTTTATGAGGCTAAAGGGGATGGGGAAAATAATGAAATGACAAGAAGAAGGCTAGAAATTACTTTGCTATTCAGATCTGGTAAAAAAAAACAGTTAAATCAAATACAAACAAAGATTTGAATGGTGGTCTTTGACCAGGGGGATACTGAGAGCATTTTTTTAATGTTTCGGAACTAATGGTACCTTTCTCAGGATACAATTTATATTATCAGATATCGGGAAATCAATATATTATATTCAATTATGCTCAAAACTAATTGATTTGTAGGCCTCTGTGTTTCTTCTCTCCTACAACATGGGCCTCTTCAAGACCTTGAAGACAAGAGTTTTTGAAGAGACCATGTTCACTCTTTCCTCTCATCGAAAGTACCCTCAACACATCCACGCCAAATCCGACTAAGACCTCGAGGGAATTTTTTTCTTCAGAGAGATCATCCTTTGTGGAGTTAAGGTTTAAAAAAAATTAAATAGCTACCAATCGCGTCGTTTCATTCGAGATTTTGTCATAATAATGCACAATATTTTCAATCGACGATAATAATTATAAAATATATTATCCCAATACCTAATGGCATTCTTTGTATCATGACGAAAGCATTTTTTGCGGTTTTGGGTACCACCGCCCAGGAACCTTTTATTAAATAACGAACGCCTCTGTTCCCCGGATGAGGAGTGTTTAGGATGCGCCTACCCATCAGCTGCGTGGCGTGCGAGCTCTCCAACTGGTATCTCGGCCCGTCGCCTAGCGCCGCATACTTCGCTAGTGTGTCGCATACTTCGCCGCTCCTGGATACACTACTTCCTAGATCTTACCCAATCCTCATACATTTTACCTTCCCATAACTTTCTCTCCTTCTTTTCCTTAAAAAAACCCCACAAACCATCTTCAAAAATGACATATGTGTGGAGTTACTACAAACATGAATGTCGAGATATTAAAGAGGTGATCGAATTTTCACAAACACCAAAATACGACAATGAAACTTCTATAGGAACACTAAAATGAAACACGGCAAACGAAAAATTCATTTTTGCCTTTTTTATTAATTTGTTGCGTTTAGTTTTCATCGCATTGAATGAATATACGTTTCTGTTTTAAAAATATCAGTTATTTACTTTTCACTCACAACGTTCGTCGACAAACAGTATCGAAAAAATGGGGTACGTTTGAGAACTTCGAATAACAAAGTAAACATTTGTTCAGAACTTGTGCATGGTAGAAAAATTCAAAATAATAATGCGTGCACAAATAAAAAAATATTTTCAATTGCCAATAAAAAAATATTTCGAAATTAATTTACTAGTTGTTTCCACAAAGCAAAATTTTATTTCGATGTTTTAAAAAAAATGCATAACAAACAAGTATATTTTTTGGTTGATAATAATTAAAACTGGTCTTTGTGTTCTTTTTCTGTTTAAGCAGCAGAATTTTTCAATTTTTGAGGCGAGTTTGGGTGGCCGCCTCGGGAACCATTAATTGGATAGCCAATACCTCTGCCATAGGTCGCTCCAAGTGGTTCGCTACTTTTGGTGATTTAGCAGGGGTGCCAGAGTTCATCGGAAGAGGCCGGTTTTGAGACACTCAACCTCTCCAACTGGTCTCTCGACCCATTGTTTTGCGCCGCAGTGGGAGAGATATATAATCCCTAAATTCCTACCGATCCCTCACACCTTTTTTCTTTGATAGAATTTATCTCCTTAAAAAGATACTATACGCAGTATCCTCAAAGATGACTAAGTGAGGTTAATGTAAAATTGTGTATCAGGTATAACTGTGTTTATTACGTAGATAGTATTTCTGTATCCATCCAAATGGCCTTGAACAATTTTGCGACGTTACCAAAGAAACCATTGATAGCAAGTTCTTTAATTTTATTTTCTTCTATTATAAATCATATTCCTTGCACTCTTATGTCTCTCGAGTGATAGCTACCCAATATTTATCATTACTCAATATTCGATCATTACCGCTCATGTCCTAAGCGGTAGCTAACAAAAATTGGTAAAATTATTACAAATCTACATACAGCTACAGGTGGTTGCTCAAAAGTGATTTGTTTATAAAACCAAAAAATTTGAAATACGGTAATATTTAGATGGATTTATTGAATTTTAACCTAATTTTAGAAAAATCTTTGGTTAAATAACGAAAAGCGCCCAATTGTACACAGGTTCCTATTTTTATAATTTTGTGATAACCTACTGTTACCAACTCTGTACCGTTTATGTTAAGTATGTTATGTTATGTTTATGTTATGTTTGTTTTATATATGTTACATTATGTTAATTATATATGGCCAAGATTACCCCTAATGGGTGAAAGCCAAAATAACGAATTAAAAAAAATTAAACAAAAGTATTCTTAAATATGAATTTTCGAATTGCCGAATCTAAAACCTGAATTCACCATCGCTTAAGACATTTTTTGCTTTAGTGAAAATAATTATAGATTAAATTTTAGACAGAAATCCAAAATTAAGAGGATTAAAAATTAATCACGATAATAACCTTTTGTTTCTATTTTAAAAAAACATACCCTCCAACTACTTAACCATTCCGTTACCTCGCATCCCAGCTGCTCGTATATTGATTCTCTTCTGGATAGTTGAATATTTAAATCAGACGGTCGGATAAGCTTGAACGAGGCGGGATGGTCCAGTGGAAGTGAAGGATGAATATTCTGTACATGCTTCTGATGATCATGGAGGCAGGAAATAGTGCCTTGTGTTCGTCGGTCGCGTGCGTCAGTCGCGTATGGAGAAATGTAGGTGAATTAACGATGTGCTGCGTGCGAGCACCGGTCCAGTTCGTCGGTGCTACGTCCTCGGTCAGTCAACCACACGTTTGGCACTAATTCCAGCTTTATTTGTGAATAATCATCCATTTATTTCTTTAAATGGTTATTCTATCTTTTAGAGCACAAAAGTTAAAGAAATGGAACTTTTTAAGGAATGAATTAAAATTAACACAAATACTGTAAAATGTATACTAAATAAAAAGATTTTTTTATGTGTGTAATTCCAGTAGAAACAATTTAACACTCTCCATGTGTAGTTTTGTCGATGTATTTTCCGTCCTAGTGTAAAATTGTAATATCGATACGTCAAATTGTCGCCCGGGCAATTTGTTTCAAACGGTCGTTCTACACTGTATTGTCGATTTCAACACAAACTTTTGTGCATTATGCAAACCATTTTCCTTCGTGTAAAATTGTACGGAGCTATATGACATCTACCAAGCTCCCAGACTCTCTACTCATTTACGGCTCCAAAGACTAAGATGGGCCGGACATGTGCACCGAATGCCAAGCACACGTGTACCAAAGAAGGTTCTAACAGGACACCCGGGAGGCAAACGAAAGGCGGGCAGACCTAGGCTGAGATGGGAGGACGATGTCAGGAAAGATGCCAGAGGACTACTCCATGTTGCAGATTGGAAGACGACGGCCGAGGACAGAGGGCGGTGGAGGCTCATGTTAAAGGAGGCCAAGGCTCGAAATGGGCTGTAGCGCCATTGAAGAAGAAGAAGAAAATTGTACGTTTCACGCCGATGTTTTTTCAAAATACATCTATTTAAATTTCTATTATGTTTTCGTGAATTTCATTTGCACGAATGCAAACCTTAGAAGTGGAAAAATACCCAGTTCCCGACATCCGATCGAGCTGAAGCTTGGCGGATAGACGCGTTGTCGATGACAATATATTATCTCAACTTTTGGTAGCAATCACGCATACACACGCGGACATGTAAGCATTGCTCTAAAATTAGATGACATTACAGAAGTTAATATACGAAATATGCGTCAGTCCTGGGGAGTAGGGTTCAATCCTCATCCAAAGCAATAATTTTTGTGAGTTTTAAAAGTTTACAGCTGTTTAGAGCAAATCCCTGGGGAGGACGGTTCAATCCTCATTGGGTTGATTTTTTTTCAATTTTATAGATATTTCAAAGCTCCACCGCTTATGTTTGATATTTTTAAGGAGCTCTTCTTAATTCATCCCAAAAATATCTGTCTGAATTTTATGACGCCAGAGCTCAGTGTTTTAGAGTTTTTGCTGTTGTTTGTGGTTGATCTTAAGTCGTATGACAGTTGCGTTTATTGCCTCCGTGGTCTAGGAGTAAGGCCGCGAGTTCAAATCCCGGCATGCCCAAGTAATTTTTATTTGATGAATTTGTATTATTTAACAAATTACTAATTTAAAAATAAATAAAAACTTGTTCCACGTTCCAGAGTGGGAGATACTCTCAGTATCGCCCTGGTGAAAGACCACCGATCAGATTTGAAACGTTGCTTGAAAAAGCTTTTGCCATGTTTGGTGACCAGATCTTAATAGCCAGGTAGTTCCCTGCCCTTCTCTTATCCGTCTCCTTTCCCTCCCCACTACCTCCAGCCCCACAACATACCCCAAATGGGGATGCCATAGTCTCACTGGCTCCAGACGGATAGGAGCAGTTGGGACTTTTGTGCGGTTTCAAATAAAAAAATTGAAAAAAAAACACATTGTCTTATTTTGGCGCTATACAAATCACCCAAATATTATTATTATTATTATTTACTATCGCCGATGTGTTTTTATGTATATTTGAGTGTAATAAATAATGCAGTAAAAACTTTCCAATGTGTCCTTTGAAGAAGCTTTCAATGTGGAGAAAAGTTAATGTTTACATAAAACATCGTTAAACTTCCAATGTTTAGTGTGATCTTTGGTAATAAGTTGGGTTTTCAAGCGATAGATGGCACCAGTCATAAAGCTTAATCCAGAGTCCGACAGATGTCTCTAGACTGTAGCCATTGCCTGTGGGATATTATTGACAGACAACAAGCTTCTAGAAACATAGAATTACCAACCCTCGGGTAATGAACAGTGTAGCTAAATCCAGACTTATTTATTGTAACGTAAATAAACGCAATTATAGTAAACAACCTTTTGCTTTATCAAAGAATTCCCAACAAAGAAATCTGTAAGTAAATCAGAGATATAACATTTTCATAAAACATCGTTAAACTTTAAATGTTTACGAAAAACAACGTTACTCTCAACTTGAATCCAGATATTGACATCTTAATTTATTGGTGTACAGCATTAACAGATTAACAGTTTCTACGATTTAATACAGACTACAGTATTTGCATTCAATTCTGTCGGTAAAGGAGTCGTTTGAAGCGAATGTATTTCTGTGAATTGACTGAAAGCAGGCATTCAAAATACTCCTTGCTAATTGGCTTATTTGGAAACCGTCTTGATTAAGGGTCCGTAGTAAGCGTTCAAAAATAAGAAGAAGATGGTTTAAAGGCGAAGCTTAATGCTAAATCACTATTTTGATTAATCCTTATAACGAATTGGTGTACATTATGAATACCAAAAAAATATGCTTTAGATAAATTGAAGGTTTTCTTAGGTAGAATACAAATAAAATAGTAAATTACTCAATAAATAACATAAATGTAAACTACTATTTTTTTTCAAAAGAAATGTATGAAGGCGTAAAGGAAACAACTTTAAAGAAATACGGTAATATAGCTAAGATTGTCTGTGACAGTTTCACTTGATTAACTTTTTTGCTTTCGTATAAAATTATTTACAAAATAAATAAAAAACAGTTTTGTGCTTTAATCGAACGTTTCTAGACACCTTTTGTCAAGCGATTTTAATGCCTATTACCTACAGTATAAGGAATACCAAGAATATAGACATTTTTGGCTTGTAGCTTCCTTTTAAAGGGAGATTTGTAAATACGAATGTTAGATAGAGCGCGCTAATTTTCAAATTCGATAATAATTAAATTGTGAAAATATTTAATAATTTATGAATCGTTTAAAATAGAGTGATAATCACTCGAAAACTACCGAAGATGTATTTATAGATACAACTACGATATAGTTCACTATGAAATTATTACATGCTAAATAACAGAACGAAATATGTTTTAATTTTTTTTGCATTTTTGTCTATCGAGTAAATTTCATATAATTACGGTTTCGGCTCCACAAATGTATAGATATTAACTTTTATTAAATTTTTTAGGATCCTAATAGTATGCAAGAAAAATATGTATTTAATCGGTAGAAATTATAAATGCGGGGGCTTAAGCTTGCTTCGAAAGCGTTAATTAATCAACTACGGTATGTTCTAAGGATTGAGATCAGAGCTAGTGAAATGAATGTGTTTCTGGAACTTCAGTTAATGTAAATGTAAGACATAATGTGTAATCTTCTTAAATAAAAGTGTCTATGGATGGGTTTGTTTTTTATGCAAATCTACATTTTTATTACGAAATTGATGAAATTTGGCAAACTTCAGTTTAAAAACCAGAACGGGGACTGCATATGACCTGGATTTAGACATTTCCCGAGGCCACTGGCGAGTTCAACAGAGGGCGATGGAACTTGACACAATCTCCAAAGAGTTCAATAGAGGCGGACTTCATTATTTGTAAAGTGGATCATATTTTTGTTGTAAATAAGGCATAAATTTGCGGTTGATTTCATTCGTCAATAAACACACTACGTAATCGACGTTTTGCAATTTTTCTACGCCTCTGAAATCCAGATGATCCAGATATCTACTGACTACAAATGAAAAACTATAAAAAATAAATGAGCCAGATAATGTGCGAGTAGTATTTCCATATCAAAACAATAAATTTACCACGTCTCGCTTTCCCTTTGTTTTCATTATAAGAGAAATTACACTTTTCGCAACACTTCTGAAACACATTACTCTAACCTCTATACAATCTTAAACCTTATTCTAACCCTTCAGCTTCCATTATGTTTTTAACCTAAAAATCTGTGCTTGCTTTGTATTTGCTTTGCTTTCACAACTTTACATGTAGAACAAAAATAAAGATACCTTTTCAGAATTAACAGTTGAATCCCTTACAACTTTTTTTACTATTTACTATTAATAAAAATTGTATTTTGATGATCTGTATAGCGCCGTTTTTGTGCAAAATCACATCAAAGGCGCTGATTAGCTCATTTTTTTTTTTTTTTATTATTAGCTGACGTGTACCCGGCGTTGTTCGGGGTTATGAATGATTTGGGTTAAAATTTTGAGGTTGTTAATTCTAGTGCAATTGAAAACTGTTCTAATTTTAAGATGGAAATAATATTTTTCTAAAGATGTTAAAAGTTGACTTTTAGTTTTTGTTTCACTTGATGGTGCTTCATCTTCCTCGAGCTTGGCTTACACCATTCAATACTGTTTACCACATAGTTAGTATTAAAAAAAATAGATGAAATCGACTTTTATTTGACTCCGTATCTCCTTTCAGTACTGGAATAATGCGTTATACCTTATTCTGGTATCCCCGAATTCTTCTACCATTCAAACCAAAAAGCTTTAACGTTCTTTCTAAATACTCCCGACACTAATAAGAACAAACTTTGATATTTTCAATGAAATCGGTCCAGTATTTGCATATTTGAGTCTATAGGGGACAAACAAATACATTAATTTGAATATGTATATAAATAGAAAGATTAACCATAACAAATAGAATTTATGTACCTATATATATATTTTTATAAACCACATAAATAGGCTCACCTATACTTAATCATTGAAGACAAAGAATCTAAACGAAACATGAACCACAACAAGACACATAAAGTAAAAACGGATCGAACTCGGGATATTTGTCTTACCGGGACAACACTCTAACCTCGGGGCTATTAACACCTGATAATATTAGTAATTTTTAGAATAGATTTAAGATATTCAGGTCTCCAATAGCTTTGTGATATAAGCGGAACTGCCTCTGTGAATCCATTATATTTTTAAATTAGGACAGCAAAATATATTGTATATTACTTACTAGTAACTAGTAATTTTTGCAATATTTCTTAAAATTTTGAGTTCCGCTTTTGGAATTACTACAGTTTTTAATTTTTGTTTTAATTTAAGTTTTCGAATGGGACTTATTATTTTTTGTGATCTTTACTGGGTTAGGAGATAAATGTTTCCCATATCGGCAACTTGCTTCTAATCATTCGGGGGCTTAGCCGCTGGGGCCTAACTACAAAAATATGGTTTTTAGATGAACCAAAATGAGATAAACCGCATTCAAAGCTTAAAAAACCCACCTAAGAGCTGAGGCCATCTTAATAGGGAATTGTAAAATGAAGGTAGGTAATATGTTTAACCGTCACCTCATATTTCGATATGACGTTTGTAATTTTTCTGGCATTTTCAGCTTTGTTCTGCTCCCACCAACCATAGAGCAGGAATTCAAACTCCGCGCTTGATTTTGTACATGGAACAGGCGCGCATCGAAGAAAAGGTGCGGCGAGTAACAAATCAACTGTCATCGACTCAAGACCGGAGAGAAAAACCGCCGTTTAATTTATTCGTAGCACATGCTCGCCGATTGTGTGCATTAGTTCATGTGAAAAGGGGTGACTTGTGATGTCCGCTGGACATCAAATCAAATATTCACCAAACCGGGGAAGTGCAAAACTCTGTCGATTACTTTGTGTGTTGGTTGGGGTAGCGCAATCTCTATTTCGAATTACAAGTCTCCTGTAAGAGAGAAAGGATAACTTTTTTCACGCTTTAGTTGATTTTAATATGGTTTGGTCATCAGATCTGAAAATCTATGTACTTTCCGACCTCCCTATTCCCCATTTTCTTCCCTTTACCACTTCATTCATTCTCGCGACATATTCCCTTCATTCCGGACAATTGGGCAATTCACATATCTCATTCAAGTATGTACTTGTAGATATTGAAAAATCGTTCCACTAATTTCACAATTTGAATGCGAAACCATTTCTCTAACCAAAATAACTTTCAGTGCGATGTGTGTTGTAGTTTCATGGATGTATGTAAAGCTTTCACAAGATTCATTTTGTAATTGTCATTTTGTTTGTTTATGATAGTTGATCGTGTTTACAAGGCGCAGTGTAGTTTGTCACTATAGTTGCAGGAGGTTCTAACTTCGCTTCACTATGTTCTGAGGTGTCAAAGTTGCAAAGACGATTTCTAATAATCTATTATACATTTTCTGATTGTGAGGTTCAATCTTGTGTATTTTAATTCAATAAATTTTTATGAAAATGTAATTATAACTTAACGAAATGAATTATTATGCCCTAGCTAGTTGCATATATTTCTATCTGCAAGTTTAGGTTAAAAAAGTAAGTATACGTTCTTTAAATATGTTTCTTTCAAATATGTCACCAGAATGCTGCCTGCTCATTGAATCACAAAAATAATAAAGAATAACACTCAACATCAGTAAATAGATTATGAGAAATTGTCTTGGCAAACATTGACACCTCATATCTCAGAATAAGGAATAGTGAAGTTAGAATCCTGTCCAACCAAAGTGACGATGTGGTGAATTTTTCCAATTCATACATTTTTAAAGTATTGAGTGTTTTCTTGTAGTTCTGTACTACAAAGCATAATAAAATTTTATACCAATCCAATACTTGTATATCTCCGAGCGGAACTAATTCCTTTTTATCGCGGGCATGTCCCCTTCGAACGAGGATCACTTATCCTCCCCTCTGAACAACGTAAATAAAATATTCTGTCTTGGCACGTCCACCCTTAACTAGGGTAGGAGCGACGAGTCGCAACAATTTCCCTTTCAGTCCCTTCTGGGCCCGCAGTGAGGTATATATCTATACCAACGTTGGCATGGCTATAATTGGATGCCGCACGTTTGCAATGTCAATATCCCCAAAATAGATAGTATTTTGGTAATAATCGTTAAAGAAAACTATCTTTAGGAAAATAGAGAAGTCTCTTTGAAACATTTGCTACTATTTGATTAGCGCCCGAAAATGAATGCAAATCTTGGAAGCGGAAATTAACTCGGTTGCCGACATTCAATCGAGTTGAAACTCGGCAGAGAAACTCGTTGTCGATTTCAATGCATTGTGGTGGCAACACGTATACACACGTGGACAGATAATCATTTCTCTGAAATCGTATAAAATTACAGCAGATATAAGTGTCCGTTCTACCCTATTAGCATTTGGCTAGGGTGGTAGAGTTCTCTACTCCTGTTCCTGGGAAAGAAGGTTCATTCCATTTTTTTTCAATTTTAAAAGACATTTTAAAATAGCTGTATTATAATATATCAGCGCCCTCGATGTGATTGTACACAAAAAAGGAGCTATACAAATCATACAAATATTTTTTTTCACTCTACAAAAAAAAACCCATTTTTTTACGGGTTGATTTTTATATTTGAAACGTGTTATACAGGGTGAGGAAAAAGTAATCACCCTATTCGAAAACGCTATAACTTTTGCAAAAGACGCCAAATGTCAATTCGGTTTTGACATTTGTGAAGTAAACAAACGTAGAATACAAATCAACAAGACATGAATCGGTTTACTCCGCAAAAACGCGGAAAAACAAGCAGTACCAAAGAATATCCGTACAAACAAAACAATTTATTTATCAAAAAAAAAAATCTTTAAAAATTAGGAATTTGTCTACGTTATGGATATAAAAAAAAAATTTATCAGGTACCTGTGAAAAATTGTTAACTTCTTGAAAAAATTGTTAACACCCTTTTTTCGGAAGCGTATATAATTCTTTTTCATGGAATCGTTTTGCTTTCTGTTTGTTATTTATCTGATAACCCGGTTGTTTTGATTTTTTATTTAAAATTTCTACAGCTCTATATTAAATGTTCTTCTAAATTTCAAAAACTGCAAATGAGCTGTAATTCAAATTCTGCTGTTATAAATAGTACTTTTAATTTACATGTGAAAATACACGAGATATCACAATATTGAAATATAGAAAAAGAAAATTAAAATAATTTTTAATCAAATTATTATATCGTAGGTTCCAACTTTATCAGTTATCGCAATCAGTTACAAATTTTGAAAACGACAGTTAAATTCAAAGAAAATTTGAGGTATTTGAACGTAAATTATTTCATGCAGGGATAACGCAGACTACAGACAACCGAAATTAGTATAACAAATAAATATAAGCAATGATTAGTCGCCCTAAACAATAATACAAATTGAAAATATCTCCCGAGTAAAAACGGGTTCAATTCCCGTTGGCGGCATTTATTTTTACTCGGGAAATATATACAATTTGTATTGATATTTCAGGAAACTAATTATTGCTTATTATTATTTGTTATCCTTTATGCTATGCATAAAACCTTGTCTTATAAACATTAGTTTATCTTTAAAAAATAACGAAATTAGTATATTTGATGGTATTATTAAACTGTTAAATTGTATCCAAGTAACTACAAAAATAGTATTTTCCCCAAAACAAAACTAATTCAGATCGAAAACGATAACGCGTTTGTGTATATTGTATCGTTTATGTATATTATAATCGTATTTTTTATTTCATATCCTCACAGGAGTCCCAACTGTTCCCAACCGTATGGATCCATCAAGATCTGCAATTGAGGTATGTTGTGAGGCTGAAGGTAGTGGGGAGGGGAAAAAGATCTGGAGAGGAAGGTAAGAGAGTTATGTTAACTATTTAATATAATAAGCGAAACTCGGATGGCGTTCATTATTAATTCAAATAAAAAATGGTGTATTACAAAGTGTTTTTTTTTCATTTAATAAATAAAATTTTCTTGCACACGCCGAGATTTGAACCCGCGACATTCGGTTCGCTAGTCAAATGTCTTACCCCTCGACCACGGAGGACAAATAAGTGACAAAAGAAGATGTGAAACAAACGTGAAAATAAGATCCGGTTGACAAAATCCTATGAATAAAGTACAAAGGATAAGAACATGAAAAGTATATAAGTAGAGAATAGAATAAGTACATAACAGAAGTATTAAGAAAAATACAAAGATGAAACACGTCTTATCTTATATCTTATCTTTTCCGTGCTTCTGTACAGTGTGGAAACATGGGACACAGTGTGAAAGGGCCGTGAATAGGCAGTGAAAGGAAAATGAAAGAGGCCCTTGGGATATGTTGTTGGAGAAATATGCTCAGGATACCATGGACAGATTGGACAGAGAGGTATGTCTACATATTTATCGATCCTGAAAAAGATAGGCCCCCTAAACAGACTGTTGACTATTGTTTGTCTATTATTAATTAAATAACTTGTTAAGTGTCGTAAGATAAGTAGCGGTTGGTACACGGAGAAAACTTAATGAAAACAAAATATGGCTAATTTATTAGATTTATTAGGATTGCAAGTCATTCACGAATAAATTGATAAACTGTTTTGTCACGATTTCATATTAATCATTTACTTAATTATAGTGTACTTAATTTTCTCATTATCATCCAAGGGCGGTTCTTCCCTTAGGTCAATTGGTCTTTGACCATCCAAAACTATAAAACAACAATAATAATAAATTATGTGCATCAAAACAACTGGTTTTATTGTTAATTTATTTGAAATGTACCACGAAATAGTCGGGCTGCGAGCATTAACATATGTCGGTTTTTCATTTTACACGTGTGTGGAACAATTGTTGTTTTTCAATTGGACAGTTCGGGAAAGGTTTGGAATAATTTTTGATTTTGTTATCGACGCAGAATAAAGCTGAAGAATGAAACAAAACCAAAAAAACATTAAAGATCATTGTCAAATAGAAATGGAAGTCTTAATTTAAATGGGATTGATAAACGTCGCGTTGCTTTGCACCATGGAACCACCATAATCTTAGCTTCACACCCGGTTTCTTTGGATTTCAAACTCTTATTCTATTTAGTATTTAATTTATTTTAATTAATTAACTACTTCAAACGTAAACTCTTTAAAATAGTTTACCGGGTTGCAGGCAGTACATGGGTTGTGTAGTTATTTACAATTTACTATATTAAAATAATATATATTTTGACTCGTGGACTCATGACGTACCTACCTACAAATTCATATAAATATTAAATAATATTTGGGTATTTTTTACGAAATAAAATAAAGATCAGTCACACATTTTTTTCAAATGACCTACATTAATCTATGCCTACCATGCCTAATCCCTAGAGTCGCCTCCGTTATTACTCGTATCATTTATTTAATTATTATTTATTTTATTTACCCACAATTATCATTCACTTAATAATTACGTACTTAATTTACTTACTATCGTCATTTATTTAATTACTATGTATTTAATTTACTTACTATTATTATTTATTTAATTATTATTGACTTAATTTACCTACCATTGTAATTTATTTAATTATTATGTACTTAATTCACTTATTATTATCATTTACTTAATTATTATGTACTTAATTTATTACTATTATCATTTACTTAATTATTATATACTTAATTTACTTACTATTATAAATACTTATTTTGTACTTATCTTGCTTTACTTACTATTATCATTTACTTAATTATTATGTGCTTAATTTACCAAATTTTATTTACTCATTATTCCTATAAATCTTTATTTATTATTGATATATTTTTTTATTTTATTTCACAGCAATACCGAAAAGTTAAAAAAACTCATGTCAGAACGTGTGCAACATGCAATACATAAATGAGAGTTAAAATGTAACATTTAACATTAATGTTTTGCTATTAAAATTATAGATTTCACATATAAAACAGTAAAAAAATATAAAAAAGGAGGCTAAGTAGAACAAACAAGAAAAAAAACATAAAACACGTAAGCACAAAGCCAAGGTAGGAATTTACTAAAAGGTTCTTTCCACTAACTAATTGGTAAAAATGGATTATGCCCGATTACAAAGACAGGAGATAGAAAAGGAGAGAAAAAGAAACAAGAAAAAATAAAAGACGACAAGAATTACGTGTTTTCGTTTCTACTTAATACATACATTTTATATATTCATAATATCCCTCTTGTCATTGTCAGTATGGTCACTCTATGATTGTGGTTGGTAAGCCACCACAGGTACTTTGTAATACTTATTCATTCAGTAGAATGTTATTGTTGACTACCTTTAACGTACTATCCGACAGTAATTTTAATTTGAATGAATTTAGTGTTTATTTAAAAAAAATAATATTATAGCACTCCATTACGGAGTTCTGGTACCTACTCTGATGTATAGCAATGAGGCATGGAACTGGTCGAGGAAAAAATGAAAGCATACTGAATGTTGTATAAATGAGATGCCTGAGGCGTATGTGTGTGAAAACCATGTATGATCGTGTGAGAAATGTGCAGATTAAGAAAGGGACGCTTAGATGGTTTGGGCATGTCAAGCGAATGAAAGAGTGTAAGGAGGATATACGAAGCGAATATGAATGGTAGGAGAAGTTGAGAAGGACATCAAATACTTCAGTCGAGCCATGTCAACAGAAGAGTATGTATGAGACGATGTATGAATGTGAATGAGGCGAGGAGTGTGTGCCAAGACCGAGCTGTTTGGTTAGTTAGTATTTTCTATTTATTTTTAAAAAAACATCACGTAATTTTTTGCATGGAATTTATGGTATTTCTGGCCAAAATATGTATTTAGAAAATATAATCGATGCACTACACAGAGCACTTTTCACAAGCGTACGGAATATCGGTGTCAATGGCTGTTCGTGCAGGAAAAAACAGGGCCTACTTGCTTTGTGGAATTAATTGGCAAAAAATGTCCCACTTATGTAACTACAGGAAGCAGGCAGGAAAGAGACGCGGATATTTTCCCCACATATTTCTTGTCATACGTTTTTGTTCATGCCTCTCCTTGTCGCTTAATTTACGATGCATTTTCAGATCTGGGATTTGAGTCAACAATTGCGACCTTCTGCAAATATTTCTGGGGCGCTGCATTACCAGGGTAGCCCAAAAACTATACTGTTGCTCTTCTTTATCTGTATATTTATATTAAGTATCCACCTTACCGTTTTTTTAAGAGAATTCCGCACATGAGTCCCAACTGCCACATTTTAATAAAATTTTGAAGTGAATCCAAGTATTTGTATGTAATTTCAAAACACATCCGAAATATTCTGAATAATAGGTAATACTAAACTGGAACAAAGATTTCAAGTAACGCCAAAACAAATTTAGCACTTCTCGTTGAGATTAATGAAGGGAAAAGTGGATTTAATAACGAAGTGCCCTAAGGCCTAGTTTACAGTTTACTTAGGCCGGGCGGGATTAAAACACAATGTTCTAATTATTTCAAACATTGTTTCAAGTAGATTGCGGTGTGAGGAGAATTACTGAATTAATATGCAAATATGATCCGTATGATTGGTTTCCCTTGGGCCAACTGCTCCTTATAAAATCGTATGATGAATAATTATTTTAATATAATAATCTTCAACCGACGTAGAGGGCCGTTTTTGAAACAAAGGAAAGGCTTTAATAACTGGTTTCCAACTAAATCAGATTTATTTAAAATAAAGTTTTTTTTTTCTATCTACTCGGGGTTGTGAATGGTCTGGATAGAAATTTTGAGGTTGTGAATTTTATTGTACATGAAAACTGGGTCTAGTTTTAAGAGGAAGCTACAAGCCAAAAATGTGTAATTTTTTTACCTTATATTGTAGGTAATATGCATTAAAATCACTTGACAAACGGAGTCTAGAAACATTCGATTTCAAGCACAAAACTGTTTTTAATTTATTTTGTAAATCATTTTATAAGAAAGCAAAAAAGTTAATCAATTGAAACTGTCACAGATAATCTTAGCTAAAATACTATATTTTTTTAAAGTTGTTTCCTTTACGCGTTCATACATTTTTTGAGTTATTTATTTTTTTATTTGTATTTTACTCAAGCGAAACTATAGGAAAACCTTCAATTTATCTAAGGCATATTTTTTGGTATTCATAATGTACACGTTATTAAGATTATTTAAAATAGTGATTTAGCAATAAGCTTCGCCTTAAGGTGGAAATTATATTATTCTAAAGAATTGAAAAAGTTTACTTAACTCATGACAGGCCAAGATGCCAAACCAAACGTCTGTAACCAAGTGGATCTTCCGACGACCCCATGATTTTTCTGTCTAGTGGTCTTTCAAACTATAGAAATCCCAATTGTTCAGTTAATTGTTAATGGTTACTTATGTATTTGCGGAGAAATTCGTAAAATACTAAAATGATATGTCAATATAGAAGGATAGTAATTTTGGGTACTACCACGTCTTCCTCAACGGATTGTGCCACGTCTTCCTCGGGCTTGACCGACTTCCACCATTCATTAATATATACCACATTGTTATTATTAAAAAAAAATTATAAAATCTAAATTTATTCGACTACGTATCTCGTTCTCTACAGTACACCAGATTATTACTATATAATAAGAATAATTATAAAAATCATCCTTAGAAAACCATATGACTCCCCTACTTTAGAGATATTTCAGGAATTTAATGTACCATCTATCACAGAATTGTATAAGAGAATCGCCTTATATCAAATTTATAAAGAATATTTTATTTATAAAATTCACCTCTCAGATGGCATAAGCAATAGATTCAAAACTAATGGCTTAATAGCCATTCCTATGCTTAGAACGACCACGGTTCAGCACCACTATTCGTATTTAGGTGTGAGATGGTACAATATATTACTGTCCAAAAATAAAATTAGTGTAACCGAAACTGTGAATTATGAACAATTCAAAAGGTTAATTAAGTCCCTCAAATTGGATAATGATATATTGTACCCCTAATTTTCTTACACTTACTCAATCTGTAAAAAAAAAAAAAGTGGGTGTGTCAAGCCTACGCAAGACAGAAGTGAAACTTCTTTTGTTAAACCGTATGAACCACAATCAATTACGTATTTCACTCGTATTACACTCACGACGCAGTATACTAACCAAGCAGCTGATGCTTGGCGTGGCGCAGTTCGCTGGTGTCTGAGAGAGAGGAAAGAAGAGAAGAGAGAGAACGTTCGTGAGCGGCTCCCCCACCTCAACAAGCGCATATGGTGAGAGAGGGACAGTGAACGGTGAGCGGTGGTGGGGGTACCCGCATTTTCGTGTCGATCCTGACTCGGTTTTACTCCGTCCCCGAATTACGCGCCTAAAGAAGTTTCACTTCAATATATATATATATATATTTATTTGATGTCTTTAAAAAACTATTTTTCTAAATTTTTCTTGATATATTGTACCCTTAATTTCCTCACGCTTACTTAATCTGTAAAAATATGAATTATTTTAGTTATCTTTAAAAACACAATTTTCTAATTTGTGTACCTATGTTAATATTATGTTTGTATTTATTTCAAAAGTTTTTGATTATTGTTTAAAAAATCATTAGAACGAAATGTAAAGACTCCTCCCATAAACACAAGCTCCTGGAGCTCAACTTATGGAGAAATGAATAATAATGAAAAAAAAAATAAACATATAAGTCTGCATATTGTTATCATTTAAAATGTTAAATAATAAATAAAAAATAAAAAATAAATAATATATTGTGTAAGTAACAGGTTACTCCTTCAGAACTCAGAAGTAATCTAATTTTTGTTATTAAATGAAGCTAAATTATGTTAAACCACCCTAGATCCGAGTGTCCCTGCACAGCAGGATGTTGTTTTGTTAATATGCAAGGTTATGAACCTGCGTCATCGCGTAACCAAGACAACTTAACCGCTTCCGCCGGGAAGTCCCATCGAGAATGAGCTCAGCGGTCAGGCAGACCGCGAGCCATACCCGGCTTCTGCGCCCCTTACCCGGCCTTCCGATTAGCCCTCGACCAACGTATACGGACACTATAATGCTTCCAAAACGTAGGCTAAAGAAAGAGCAACATAAATAAATCAGTATAATACTTTTGGCCGTGAAAATTTCAAATCATATCCGACCTCACCTTTTAACGAACGACTAGAACTTAACATTTAACATACGGATGTCTCATTCTAAATGGATTTTGTATTCCCTCATACAATGATTAGACAGACTTGGTAAACGATATAGATGTATTTGACAATAATTTGAACTTGATTAATTAATAAGAAACATTTTTTTAATATTTCTGTTTCCTGTATTTTGAATTTATGTGCATTATTATTCACATTTTCATAGTAATTTCTCAAATATGGTAATAATTCATTGTACGTAAAAGCCCTCTATAAAAAGTATCAAGTAGAAGATATCTTGGCCTTTGTTTTAACTTGAAAAAAAATAAAATATTTTTTGAAGTGTAAAATCTTTTTATGATCTTTTTGGGGATCATTTTTTATAAGGAGTGTGGAGTTTATTTGTGATTTGTTTGATATGATGTGCCCATCTGAGATTATAGTCAATTATATCAATTACATCTCAGATAGTCAGTTTGGTGATCGAGCTTTCGGAGTATCTGGGCCCAAGGCTTGGAATAAACTCCCTCCGGAACTAAGATCCATAACAAGTCCAACAGAATTCAGGTCTAAACAAAACACTTACCTTTTTAAGCTGTCATACCCGTAAATTAAATATACCATTCCTGAGAGAAAGTCCAGTTATATCTAATTTTCCAATTAAGTCCTAAATCCTGTATCTAAATTTCGCTAATAAACAATTATTTAATGTTAATTAAGTGTTTATCTCAGGTGACCTACCATGTTAGTATTGTACTGTATATTTTCTCCATATATAGTTTATTATAACATAGATCATTCTAGAAATGTATTATATATTTGTACAGCGCCCTTGAGGTGATTTTGCACATAAACGGCGCTATACAAATCATTCATTATTATTATTCCTAGATACTTTGTTCGTCGATTTTATTACAGAATAGGGCAATTGCTTTCGTACAATTTAAAAGTATTTAGAATGATAAACATTATTTGCCAGTGTCCCAAAGTATACGACCATCTGCTTGGATAATTTTTTTTTCCATTTTTATTGAAAATGAACCAATTTATTCATGTTGGTATCTACAGATTTTTAATTTATTTTTTATCTCCCTGGCTTTCCCTCCAAGAGGTAATACTGCGTTTTATTGCTGGAAAATTCAACCACAGTGCCACAGTATTTTTCTTTATAACATAAAACCTCATTCCTTTCACACTATCTCTTCCTTAGATGTTAAGCTGCTTAGAGGAACGCTATATTTTTATGAGGCTTTGAGAATTAAATTTGAAGTAATAGCTTCTCGTGCGGATTGCCCTGATTTATTTATGAAGATATAGCTATTTATTTAGTTAGATTTTTTGTGTAAATATTTTTAAATTATTAATGTAAATATTTAATATTAAATATAAGCATTAACATTAGCTCTACATAAGAAGCCCTGAGGAAAATAATTTCCCTCGTGGTCTGTGCCATCTTTGGAGATGTCATGTGGGGGTCTTTTTAAAGAAATACCTATAAGGTGAGGAAGTTGTAGGAAGTAAACAGGTGTGAGGGGTGGGTTGGAATCTGGGGGTCAGTGTGTCCAGCAGCTAAGGATATAAATTAATATATTTATATACCTACTACCTAAAAAGGCAAATTGAACGCTTAAGTTTTTATTTCAGTTTTTTAGTAAACGTCAAACGGTGCTATAACGACTTGAATAATTTACAATTTGGAAGGCGTTTATGGGTACCGTTGCCCCGGAACCATTAATTGGATATCCCACGCCTTACGTTTGGTGACTACCAGGGGTGGCCGGGTTTATCGGATGAGATATGTCCAAGTCTTGGTGGCAAATGCATCAGATCGGGAGAGGCCAGTTGAGATGCTTGGACTTCTCCAGCCGGAATCTCAACCCAACGCCTTGCACCGAAGTGGGGGATGGATTCATAAGTCAATCCTAGACATACTGAACACTAGATTCCTTCTCACCCCTTAGCTTTTCACGCGTTTCTTCGAAGGCGCCTAAAAAAGGAACCAACGAATGAATGACTTATTTTTTAATCTTTTGCAACCATAAAATTTTAGCTAGCAGAGCCCCCGTCTGTAAAGATACAAAAAAGTGATAGGTATATGTTAACATCTCTGCTGGCGGCTTAAGGAAGAACGAACAAAAAAATTTAAACCATAGATTTATAAGTTTAAACAATGATAGCAATTAAAATGGTTTAAACAGCGTTAAATCACTCAATCTTTTTACAAGGTACATCAAAACTTATCCCTTCCTCACATTCTTTCCGCCTTCGGTCAGTCTCACAACATTATCTATAAGGAGAAAGCCATTGGACTTTTGGCTGTGCGACATCACGTAAGATTAAAAAAAAATTGCTTCCGTAAATCCAAAAATAGGACTAATGACGATTTGTACGACATTGATTGATGCTTTTCGAATCTCGCCGTCGCGACGCCAAGCCAAGCCAAGCGCCCCTATAATCCTCCATCGGTCACTTTGCAGAACAAAATAACGTAAAACACAGATATCGAAGGCTGATGGAGAAGGGCGTTGGGCTGACAGTGATAAATTGCCAGTCACTTGGCTTTTGCTTAAGAAACACCTTGTATTATTTGCAATGCGTTGTAATGCATTTAGAGTCTGAGTGCAATCTTGTCCTTGAGTGCAGTGTCGCTGACTACACTCTTCTAGGTCATCAGAAACTAAACAAGAGTGCTAAGTGAAAAGAGTGTGGGCGTGAAAGAGAACAAAAAACTTTGACATTGATAATAATAATAATTGGATAATGGCGCCATTTTTGTGAAAAATCATATACATGTATATATATATATGCGTTTGAATATGTATGCGTCTATGTATATGAATATATGTGTGTGTGTGTGTGTGTGTGTGTGTGTATGTGTGTTTACGTGTATTTTACTTAATTTTATGTACATGATCCAGTCCTGCATAAAAGCATGTCTTATTCTTCTTTATTCTTTTTTATTTTTGTCTTTCTGTTTTCTATTTCCGTTATAAATTTTCTACTTTAATCCTTCCTATTTTCAACACGTTTATATATTTAGTTCATATTATGTTCACACTAGACCTCACATAACTATATTCAATTGGTCACCATGAAACAGGCAGTCGCCTAGTATAGTGATTTATTGTATCATATATAAGTAAAATGTTTATTTTATAGATAAATAAAAATAAAAGATAATCCACTCTGATCGAAAAATACTGTTGGGCACCGTTTTCCACGCTCATACAGTGAAACTTTAGCAATAAAAATATAAAGAAATCTTTTCAACAATTGTTGACATATTTTAAAATCCGGATCCCTCTCGGGTCTGTTGGAAAAAAAAAAAAAACTAATTCCAATATTCTGCTTGATTTCCAAAAAAACATAAATTCTTTAGGAAAAAAATTTTAAACCGCAGTAATGGCCGTGTGCGAGTACATGCATCGCAACTTGGCACAAAATTGTTCGCATTCTTAATGCACGCGGCCAGATATATCACAGAGCGTTTGTGTGTCTCCCGGTTTTAAACGTTTTTAAATGAAGATTTATTAATTTTACGTGGAATTATAAATAATGAAACTTATATATTCAGAATCAGCATTTGTTGACCTATACGAATACCTAATTTTAAATCTTATTATTTTTCACTCCAGTTCCTGGAGTGGAGGATATATGATGCAAATGCGAATGGTAGCTGAAGTCTGGGATGCCCGAGGAAGACATGGCACGATCAAGTGAATTAAATACTCGAATCGGGCCATGTCAATACCCCGAATAATAGAAGAGTATGTATGAGACGATGTATGAATATGAATGAGGCAAGAAGTGTGTGCCAAGACCGAATTATTTAGCGATCCGTCCTCTCTGCCAACCCCTGCGTGGAAACAGCGTGATGGTTAGTTAGTTAGTTCCTTATTGAGAAATTGTGATAGCTGTTAAAGATGAAACTTGTGATCGAACTTTTTCTGCCATTTAATGGCCATATCTATGACAAATAGATACAACAATAAAGGTTAAACAAGACATTTTGCAGGATTACCATCATAAAATAAATTTGCTTTACTGTTGATCACTTTTTTTCGAAGTCGTGTTTTAAAAGTAAAGTACGTCATTAACGAACTTAAAAATGATGTTAACGTTTATCGTCGACCATTATTTGCAGTAAAACGCTATAACTTCGTAAATAGTGGGAAAATTTCAGCCCAGAGCCTAAAATTACCGGGCAATTTGATTAACCCATAACATTAAAATTTTGTATACATCATAGACATATGAATATTAGTAGACCTGCCCTAAGTGATTAAAAGCGTATTATCCCCACTCCCCATACCGGTTCCATTGGAGCCGGCTGTGCTCGCGTATGGCCTCAAGTGAAATTTGAAAACGTGACGTCATCATTCTTGTGCGAACTATGGTCGAGGCATCATCGGTTCATTTTACGAAATAACACGGCAAAATGTTGACTTTTACTATAAAAACTTGTAAAAATAGATGTGAAAAAGAGAATAAACCCAATTGTCGTATTACATTCCATATATAAGGATTATTTTACTTTATTTTAAGCATATTCACATCGTATAATATGAATCAGTTGTTACTATCACATCGAGAAACGTCTGGACGCGAAACACAAAGCTGGTTGGTTGATGGGAAGTAAATTATGAACATTTATAAAAGTGTCTTAACTAAATACTTAAACGAAATATTCGACTCTGAAAATAGAACCGAATTTTTTTGCCGAATTTGGACTTCGCAAATTTGTTCATAACGTGGCGAGTAATTTGCGCTCCCATGTAAAAATGTCTATTCATTCAAAAGCAGATTTTACTTTTAAGAAGTAAATGGTGATATTATAATGCGAGATGCCTATTTACTGTCAGATTGATTTATTGACGAATCACAGTCAGCTTCACTCCCTTCGTTCTTCAACAGTTGATTTTACCCCTCGCCATTATCTTCTCGTCTATTAATTCCTATGTCTGTGGTATACATCTTTAGTTCGAAGTCAAGTGAAATACAACTCTTTTATCTGGTCCCCCCCATTATAAAATACATTCAGACTTAACCGAAAAATCCAAGATAAATTTCTAAGACACATTAATAATTTATTTATTAAGATTAACATCCCAGGGTTACAAATAACCTGACAATATTCGAAAATCTCCTACTACCTCCAGAGTAAACGGAAAATGTTGCTCGTGTGGTGACGGAGGACTTAACCAGTCGAGGAATTGAACACACTACGTCTGGGTGGGACCCATACGCGATGCCAACTCAGCCACTGACCGGAATTTTATTTCGAATGACTGCAATTTTAAAATCGATATTCCCATTTAAAGCAAAAACTAAAATTACTTGATGAAAAAATAATTAGAACTCCAAGAATTATATCCGACTTAATATTTATGATAAATTTTTTTAATGGTAGTGTAGACAGCCCTGATTTAATTAACATCATTGAATTTCATATACCTACGAGAGCTACTCGTTCCAATATCCTTTTTAAATGTAAAAAATTCAGGACTGAACATTTCAAACACTCGCTTAAACCTAGATTACAAGAAGTTAATAACAGGTATGCAGATGGGACGGATAACTGCACAGAATGCTAGAGGTAATGCCCATGCTAAACTATCAAATTTTTTTAAATAATATTAATTAAACCTTAGTCTTCTTATACTGGTTTATTATATGTTATGTGAACCGTGACCGGATAAATCATCACAATGATAATTCATCACAACTTTAAAAAGTTATATAAAGTCATGGAAAGTGATGAAACGAAAACTTTATTGACTGGGTTAATAAGCTTAGGTTAGGTTAATAAAAAAAAAATTCATCGTTTCTAATGACTTTATATCACTTTTTAAAAGTGTGTTGAATTGTCACTGTGTTGAGTTATCATGGAACCATGTGAACTTGTATGTCCTTCTAGAGGTTGTATTAGTTTTATAATTTTTGTCATCATTTTACGATCAAATACTACATCTAGTTGTTTAAATTTCTAGTATTTGATTATGCTTGTACACTGTGACACGTTATTGTGCGTGGTATATTTATACCGAGGATATTAAATAAACTTTAAAAATCACATCAAAATTGGCAGGATAAAGGTTTTTAAGAACATTTTCGGTAATAAGTCGACTTTTGCTAGTACGCCTTCGAAAACTGCGTTTTACAGTTTTAATCGACTCTTGGCTTGTCTTAAAGTCAAAAGTTTATCGAGAGAGATTTTAGATAGTCGGGAAGATATTGTAGCAAAAATCAGAAGCTTTTCTTTTGTTCTAGGCACCCTTAAAAATATCTTAAACATCGAGTCGGTAATCACCGCATACTATGGATACGTATAGTCAATGATAAATTACTGAATAGTTTTTTGTGGAAACTCAGTAAACGCCAAAGATGTTTTTATCATCCAAAAAAGGTGCCTACGAAAAATAACAAACTCTGATCACCTGAATTCATGTTGACCAATTTTTAAAAATCTCAAACTTCTGACAGTGACGGACATATATATAATGGAGTTATGCCTGTTAGTTCGATCATCTCCAGAAAAGTTACCACAAAAAACTCAACACATAAACAAGCTACAATGGCTTTCGCAATGTTTGGTGATCAGATATGAATAGCCAAGTATTTCCCCACCTTCCTCTTCCCCGTCTCCTTCCCTTTCCACCACCTTCAGCCTCACAGCCATATTCCACATGTCATAGTCTCACTGGCTTTCAACTCTTGAAGGGTTTCACATTTCAAAAAATTGATAATTATTATACTTGCTACTTAAAAACCAATACTTCCGTGAATTTTCAAATCATGGAGTCATACATTGTCCTTGATAAACAATTTAGTGTATTGTAAATCGCTGCTTAGTTTATTATAATCGTGAATGGACTGAATAGGCTTCGCTTTAATCCACATCCTAACGAACTTCTTTATCGACTTTCCTTACCTTACGTTCTCTCGTCCTTTCTTCTTGAATATAATCGAAATTCCAACATAAATACACATTTTATAAGGGTTGGTTTTGTAAGGTAGATTCCAACCCCAGTGACGGACATTTGGGTCATTTATTTAAATTATTGTACGACAGATTAAACATACATCAACAGTAAAAAAATTCCAAATTTAAAGTTAGGGAGATAGGTACATAAAAAAAGTCAAAGTTATTTTAAAATTTTATACAACCTAGATTAATTCCTCCCTGTATTTACTAATTTCTAGAATAAATTGCCTTGCAAATAAACTACTACATTTATCCTGTTGTTTTTGGATGCTGTAACTAAATTTTAATCCAATGTGCAACCCCGATACTAAATTTAATTTATTGAATAGTATAGTTACATTTAATGTATAGTATAGTAAGCAATAACTTTTAACCTAAAATACCCATTAAAATTTTAAAAATCTTCTGTGAAAAAATAAATACTATTACTACTCCTAGGATTTTTGCAATTTATATGGGTCTTTCAGGCGTATAATTATTGCATATAATAATGTGTTATCCTTTGTGCTTTGCATAAAAACCTTGTCTCGTAAAAATAAGTTTATCGTAAAAAAAATAATGATAAAATGATAGTAATAGTTAATGTTTTATAAATTTTATTCAACAGCACCCCATTCCTTGTCACGCTATGCTGTGCTAGAAAAGCTGTTCTAAAGTGTGGTGTACATATAAGTACCTACTAATTTACGTCTAAGTATATGTTTAAAATAAACGCGTCCTTTAGCTATTATAATAATAATATTTTCACAATATTATGTTTGTATTTTTCTGTTAATTTTATAACCTTAAATGTAAAAGTTACAAATCAATGAACACCATAATATGTATGTATAGTTGTAATGTGTAAACTTTGTTAAATAAAGATATTATTATTATTAATCTAATATATATAAGGAGGAGTGTCTGTTGTCTGTTAGGTAAGGTTAGTTTTAATTTCTCTCTAATTTCTAGTTAGTTTTAATGATCTCCGGTTTTTTTCCAAGATTTTCAAAACAAGAGGCAGTCACTCCCTACAAGAGATTTCGAAGTACCACCTACATCCCCTAATCCCACTTTAAAGCAGATTAAAGCCCGGGTAACGCTGGGTACTTCAAATAGTTAGCATAATATATCGGGGTTGCTCTTCTCACTGAAAAGATCTTTAATCCACAAGACAATGCATATTTATAATTATTTTACAAGCAATAATTATTCGCCTGAAACACTCATCCACATTGAAAAATCTCCTGATAAAAGATACATGACGCCAACGGGACTCGAACCCGTGTCCTTTCGATTTCCGGTCGACAGCTCTGACCACTGAGCTATGGCGGTTTATCTCTTATCCGCGAAATAATTCAATATATACTAGTATTTCATTCAACAATTACTGCTTGTTACATTTTTTCACCTTAGTTTTCAGTTGTTTAACCAACTTTATTTACACGAATAATTATTGCTTGTAAAATAATTGTTACCCTTTGTGCTATTCATAAAAAATCCTGTCTTAAACATTTGTTTACCAAAAAAATAATAATTCATATTTATAATTTGAAAAAATATCTAATTCACTCAAGAAAATACAATAACAAGTACAAACACCCTAATATTAACTCTCTCTACACACGCTAAATGATTGGACGAAATAACACCTTCAAAAATCTTATCAGTATCTATTTTCAAAGCCCTAGAAGTATTGAGAGAAATAAAGGGCTCTATCGGCTTACCCTTAACCCGACTTGAGTGCCTTCTACGGCGGAAAGTGAAGTAGCCCTCTTCAGAACACTAGGGAACTTTGCAATATGGGTTAACCATTCTAGGACCTATTATAGGCTGTGAATCTATCACACATCATAACACGGTTGTTTGGGTATATATTATTGTAAAGGTTGTACAATATTTAATGCGAAAAGAAAAGAAAATTTAATTCCTTACAGTACAAACGACAATAATACAAGTAGTTAAGTATGCCAATTATGCATTAGCTAGTAATTGCTTAAAACTGGCAATACGAAGGTCGCGGGTTCAAAACGTGGCGTGCGCAAATAAATTTTATTTAATGAATTTTTGTTAATTCACAATTCATTCATTTGAAATAAAATACAGCATATTTGCGGCACGTTCCGAATTGGAAGATGCTCTTAGTATTGCCCTGGTGTCAGACCACCATTCAGAATTGAAACGCTACTTGAAATGGCTTTAGCTGTGTTTGGTGACCAGGCCTCCTCTTCCTGATCGCATCCCCCTTCCCGCTACCTTTAGCCTCACAAAATTTAAGATGCCGCTGTCAAACTTGCTGCAGATGGTTGGTAGTCTTTTGCGGAATTCAATTTTTTAAATAATTATGAACTTTGTGCCGCCGATAGAGATTGAACAAAGTGTGTAAATAAAATTGTTTTTTTAGTTATGAGACATGTTGGGGTGCTTAGGGAGGGTTAGCGAAGGGAATATAGGAATAGGATAAAGGGATGGAGGATGGGAGTAGATGGGAAGATAGATCGGTAATCTAGTTTAAGTCATTTATGTAGTTAATTTTTGTTTTACGTCCCGTATACTCGAGTTAAAAATTTCAATGTTGTAATAGTTTAAGTTAAGGCGATACCATACGTAGTAAATGCAAAATCATATGTTTTTGGGTTGAAAATTTGGTCCTCTAGTAATGTTTCAGATGCTTTAATTAAATACTGCGAGTAGAATACATCTTGGCCTTTGAAATAAACGAGTAGTTTTCAGATAAGTCTTTTTATATGCCCAGAAAAAAATTATGTATAAGGCCTATGAAAACTGCTTTAAAGTTCATAATCTCCTACTTACAAACCCATTTTCGGTTATCATTTTATTATATAATGTGGAAAATTAAGTTATTTATGAAATGATCGGAAAAAAAATAAATATTTATGCCTGAACATCCACAAAATAAAATAAAAGGCACTTTTTGGCCATGTTTTTTTCTTGTTAAGCGGGAATTTAAACTTTATCGCCATATACGTAAAGGTTGTTATTGATAGGGGCTGAATTTAAAATATTACACGACGTAGTGCATCGCCTTAAACGAAAGTTTTTATGTGTCTATTTATTTACTAAGAATAAGCTGTAACCCGTCACGCGCTGCCGTGGCTTAATCTGTCTGTGCAGATTGAGAAACAATTGCGCGTGTTGCTTTTACGTCCAACAGATGGCTCTGTTTAAAAAAAACGTGTTTTTACCTGCCACAAGCGACATTTATGTAATATAGGTATATAAAATAACACGAGTATTCGAATGCAACAATGTGTTAAAATTTCAAAGCAATCTGTGAAAAAGATTTGAGATTTTGAACAAACGAACATAAACATTTTTAGTTATATAGATTAATGGCACAAGTGCTATTTTCACACATGTTTTGTTTGCAGTCATGGTACAATATAGAAAGAAAAAATATATAATAAGATCATAAAAAGAAAGAAAACAATAGAAACAAGAACATCCATTAGTCCACAGTTAATAAAACGAACGAAGAAGAAAAAAATCCTGTTATGCGGTGACCTCGTTAAAAATGCACTGCTTAAGTGTTTAATTAGTATAGCTGTGTACTTCAATAGAGGCGTATTAAAAACTTCCGAAACATTAGCATAAGGTTATCTGTAGGATATAAGAGGATCTTTAGAAACAGGACTTCGCTTTAGAATTGGTCTTGCAAAGAGCGAGATGAAAAGTGAGTGATTGTCTGCTGTTGCGATTTGGACTAATATGGAATGATAAAGGTTGAAGAAAATCAGTAGGATAAAATTCCCTGGGAATCGATTCTCCAATCCAGGCCGCTCGAAATTGCCGTCAAAGTATATACATTGGTCGATGTTCTTATTCTTGAGTCTTGTCAAAGGTACACACTTACATAATTTCACTCGAACAACGAGTGGGTCATTTTGGGGGTAAGTGCGTCCAGGGTATCGATTCTTCAATCCAGGCCGGTCGCAATCACCATCGAAAGTACATACATTGGTGGACGTTCTTGAGTCTTGTCATAGGTAAACACTTACATAATTCCACTCGAACAACGAGTGGATCATTTTGGGGGTTAGTGCGCCCAGGGTAAAGATTCTCCAATCCAGGCCGGTCGCAACTACCGTCAAAAGTACATACATTGGTCGACGATCTTATTCTTGAGTATCATCGAAGGTACAGACTTACATAATTCCACTCGAAAAACGAGTGGTTTGACCCTCTCGTTGTTTGAACATCATTGAACATCGATGCCCAGAACTATACAAAGTTATGTACTTGTTTTAATTTTCTTAAATTTTTCTGTCTTCACGCAATATTTAACCATGTGTGCTGATGGTAGATGCTACATTAGCCTGTGGCATTCGTATGAAAATGAAAATTATTGCATCACACTATAATAATAATAATAATAAGCCTTTTATTCTGAACTTCTGTTAGGTATATTAATAATAGAAATGTTTTGTTTGTTGTAATATATCCCGAAGCTCAGTTTGCCTCTTGGCATAGGCCTCCTCTTATTTTTCTCGAATTTAAAGTTGCAATATTGAGTATTTTGTTTATTCTTGTTGTTAGAGGGTTGGGGTCAATAACTCCCGCGGGGTCCAGCCGAATCGGGAGACTTTTTGTTGGTTGGTTTTGGTTGTTAATTTTGGTTGGTGTTAATATTTCTTGTTTCCGATCTTCCGAGACAGTAGTTAGTTTTTTGGAGCATTTAGTTGTGGGTCAGAACTTTCCCGGTTGACATAGTTCAGTATGTTAGGTCTGTTAGTCTCTTTCATGCTAGTTTTGGGTAGAGGTTGTGAAGGATTGCTTGATATTTTGTTTGTATTTACTTTCTTCTGTGCTGATGACTTAGGAGAATCCGAAGTTCCTCTTTTTAGCTTTTCGCTAATGTTTTCCTTCGGTTTTAACACTATCAGTTTGTCATATTTTATGTAAGCAATTTTTTCTTTCTTTTTCTCTTCTTCTAGTTGAGGTTGTAACTGTTTTCATTTGTCCAGAATTTCCTTCGAGTAGTCTTCTTTCACATTAATACATGGCGGAAGGTTTGTCTTGATCTTGAGTATAAGGTGTTTTTTTCCATTGGGTCGTGATAGAGGCTATGACCGAACGATTCGTGTTTTCGTTTTGTTTCCCTATTCTGTACACGTTGCTAATTTTTTGGCTGTCCAAATGTACTCCCGTTTTTACTATGAGGTCTTTAATGTAGTCTACTAGGTCTCCTTCAGATTTTCCCCTATCTTCCATTCCGAAGAACACCAGGTTCTTTTTACGTTTTTCTCTATCTACTGCTTTAAGTTTTTGTTCTAGTTCTGAAACTTTATTTTTAAAGATATTGTTTTCTTCAATAATTGTTTTCATCTTCTCATGTAGCGCTTCCATCACATTTCTAACGGAATGAGTTATTATTTCCGCTTGTTTTTCTAATTTCTCATCAAGTTTAGATAAAAAATAATTCCATGTTTTTGTCCATTTTGTTTGTGTTTTGTAAAAAATTTTCAGATGGGGTGATTTGGTTTATGTATATTAGCGCCTGTTGTTGGGCAAAATTTCGGCACACCTGTAAAAACTTTCGTAATTACGCCTGTTTGCAGTTCTAGTTATTTTAATTTTTTTTAATTTTCAGATTACGCTTTTACTGCCATCTATTGACTGTTAGGGTTATCTCGTTTTTAAGATTTTTGGTTTAGTGTCTGTACGTATTTACCGCCATCTATGAACAGGTACTTTGTAAATATGATAATAAAATAAAAAGATTTGGTTTGTTCGAGGATTGAACCCTTCTCCGAAGATACTGGAGCCAAACACTTTACACTTATGCCAATTCACTGTTGAGTCTCACCGAGATTATACTCGATATTAAACAATTGTCAACATAATGTGCTAGAGTGTATTTTAGTTACAGCATAAATCACAATTTTTGTTTTTTAATTCACAATTCAAATTTGTTAAGAATTCACTTATTGATAGATTTTTATTTTGTTTTGTTTTAGTTCGCTTATTTAGGTTAAGACTTTCTTTTTGTTCACTTTTGCACAATTAAAGTTTAGACTTCCAGTTTATCACTTTTGAAGCACTCGCCGTTCGAGTATCGGTAAATCAGATACACAAGAATATAGATTGTGTAGCCACTTTTATTTTACACACAAAATTTCAGTTTTTAGACGCTTTTTGTACGAGTTATCAAAACATTTCTAGATGAAATCTTAGGTAGATTGTGTGTCAATATTTTTGAAAAAAGTCACTTTTTAAGCATATCTCGGTAGAATACCGGGAGATAATCACACCGGGTGATAGCCCGAGAAAAATACAGCACTTCAGTAGCAAATTTGATTCGATTTAGACACAATTTCATGTTATGATTCTTCAAAAACTGGAGCTAGCAAAGTTAGCGACCGCACGCAATACTAATTGTCTCGAATACTATGCGTGAATTAAAAATTTTGCCTTCATATACCTATTTGGCACGAAAAATCTCTGTGTTTCTCAGTCTTATTATCTCCACCGAGACAAGAAACGGAAACAACGTAAGACTATGAAAATCTGTGGTTTGCATGCAACCTTTTTGAAGAAAATATTCAGTATCAAAGACAATATGTGTTATTTGTGTGAACAAGAGTCCCAATTGCTTCCATCTATCTGGTGCTAGAGAGCTATGTTCCCTAATTGGGCTATGTTGTCAGGCTGAAAGGAAGAGTTGTGGGGATGGAAAAGAAAGAAGAAGGTGGGAGAGTACCTGGCTATTCGGATCTGGTCACCAAACACGGCTTAAGCCATTTCAAGCAACGTTTTAATTCTGAATGGTGGTCTTACACCAGGGTGATACTGAGAGTATCTTCCACTCTGAAATACCATAAATTAATCATATAAAAATTACTTGCACACGCCAGGACTTGAATCGGCGACCTTTTTGACCGCGAAAATGTATGAAAGCACAATTCTATATTTGTCGCAACAATTCGACCCTCTATGTCGGGAAGAAAAATTGTTGTAATTTAATTCTAAAATGTAGAGATGTCACAAAATTTCAAATCACTATGATGTCTATAAAGAAAAAATATGCCAACCTAAAATCTAAAAAGTTACTATTCTGCAGGACAAATTATAAAATTATTATCATTTTTTGTTGAATTCTGAATTTGTATATGAAACTATACTATCATCAAGTTTCAATCAATTGCTATAATTTTATAATTTTGTAATTCTAACGAGTTCCTTAACCTCAGTAGAATTTATTTAAAGATCAATTAATTTACTATTCACTGAAACTAACGTGAAAATATTGGTGTAAATTGGATAAACCCGCTAGTAAAGTAACTGCTAGTCTTGTATAATTTAATGTCACCGCACGAGGAGTCAAAAATTAAAAGTTCTCCTAGGCAATTTAGTTCAATTCCACAGTTTTATTTTTCTTTGTAACCCTGTTATTTCATCAATTAAGGCTTTCTAACATACGACAGAACAAGACATCCATGATGTAAGACCATTAAGAGCTTAAATCTCACATTAAATTAGTTAGTTTGCCGCTTCATCATCAGTAAATTAATGTTGATCAAGTTTTGTTAGAATATGGGGCATTAATGTTTACGCAACTTAGAAATTTGAATTATTAACATATTTACCTCTGGCTTTTCATATAAATCTTGCACCTAACCGCAAAACAACCCAGAGTGGAATTTTCTGCTGATTTTAATGAGATTTTCATGCCTCCTTCCTCTCCCTGTTACCACCCAGGTTAAGGGAAGCACTTAAAACCCACAGGCATTTTACTGGACTGTTGACACCCCCAGTTTAATGTTGGTGAAATCGTAAAATAAGGGATGCCATTGCTGTACTAGTAGAAATAAAATAACAGCAATACTGACGGATACAGACTGCGTATTCGTATAAATTTCCATATAATTGTGTAGTGCGTAATGATGTCACTCTGTCACCGAGATAAAAACGCAGCGTCACCTTTAACTTATGGGGTCTAATGAGATTTTCTCGTAAACTAACTTTAAAACAACTAACAGATTCATGATTTTTTTTTAAATTTTCCCTTCTGAAATAAATTTTTCAACGTATCACAACATGAAATACAGTCTTTGTAAGCATATGAAATACTCTTTCAGATTGGGATAAACGAACATAATATTTAAAACGAAAATTAAATAATAAAGCGTTGCGTTTCTACTTTCTGAGCGAGCCAGAGTGCGTGCCAAATTGGCCAAATACAACATTTGTTTACGTTAAAATTTGTTTACAAGGAACTTCTAGTTTTCTTCCTTTGATCTTTCCAACATGACTTTATCGACCAATCGCCTTTCAGCGCAGTGGGAGAAATGGTCATATGATGATTCACACGTCTGTCACTTCTAGGCCCCGATTCTCGACGAAGTCATTCCACTCGAACAACTAGTGTTTGACCCACTCGTTGTTCGAGTGGAATGACTTTTGACGTTTGATGTAGTTACGTATCTTCAACAAGAATACAAACGTCGACCAATGTATGTACTTTCGACCGCGATTGTGAGCGGGCTGTATTAGAGAATCGATACTCTGGACGCACTGGACCCCCAGATTCCAACCCACCCATAACACGTGTTTCCTTCCCAGAACTTCCTCTTCTTTATTTCCTTAAAAATACTCTTTACACGGCGTCATCAAAAATGATATAGGCCATATTTTTTGGCCTAGAGTGTGGAAAAAATTAAAAATGGCTTAAATCATATATTTCACATTAATATAGAACGACTTTGAAGAGTCTTGAAGTACACAAGGATTTTATACTGCTGTGGTAAATACTGGAGTGTCCTAAAGGGCACAAAAGACCCAAGGGGTTAAGGTAAAAGTGGATGTTATTGTGATCCCTAACAAAGGTTGTATGGCTTATGGCTTATAAAGACAAAGGAATCAGTATTGGAGAAGTTTGGAGAACATATGGATCTTTTAATGCTGGTCAACGGTAGGATGACGTTTTTTCAATGAAAAATCCATATTACGATGGTTTTTGTGATCAATATAAAGATGTCTCTCCATAAAATTATTAAAATAAATGTTAGTCAACATCACATAAAGTACTTAACCACTCGAGTGATTTTCGGCATATTATACCGAGTTTTCAAAACGTCTTGAGTGATTGCACGCCATAATATGCCATTTTCGTCTTCACCCATTAACAATGTTTTTTTGACATTTTTGAAGTAGGTAAAGTAAAGGAAAGTTGATCAGGGTGCTGAATCAAAATCGAAAAAAAAAAAACAATATATTTAATGTGTACCAGTATTTAAGAGATACCCGAATGATTTTTTTAATGTTCTATAAGAAGCACGCCGAGAAATATTGTTAGGTAAATATTTTCTTAAACTTATCATTGGAACTATACTCAATCCACGTATATTAAAAGAGGTAACTTATGTGTCCGTAACAAGTATATTCGTGGAAGATCTCATGCACATTTTTATACTACGAATGCAAGGACTTCTGCCTATCATAACGCGCCAATTATTACAGGGACTCAACTGCTTAACGATTCTGCATTGACCATCGACATTTTCAATGTCACTTAGAGATAGTTCACCAACTATCTTTTGACATGTCGCAAAATAGTAAAATTGCCTCCATGACTCTTTTTATTTACATGTACCTCGATTTTGTGGTCTTCTCCCTAGCATTGTATTCGTGCATAACTGGTTTATGGAAAACATGATTTTATTTCTCTTTTCTCCCTTCTTTCATACAACTTTATATCTACAACGTACAGGGTTTTCCAATAAGAGGTGTTATTTTGATATTCAATTGTAAAAGATCAATGATTTCGTTGATTGTGTGGCACGTAGCGCCGTTTTGTTGAAAGTTGACATTGTCCAGATCAATACCATCTAATTCCGGCCATAAAAAATCATTAATCATCTCTCGATACCACAATCTATTCACCGTAACTGTTGCTCCAGCCTCATTTTCGAAAAAGTAAGGTCCAATGACTCCGCCGGACCATAAACCGCACCAAACAGTCACACATTGAAGAAAGAGAGGCTTTTCAACAATAACTCTTGGGTTTTCAGAGCCCCAGATGCGACAATTTTGCTTGTTGACGAAGCCACCGAGGTGGAAATGGGCCTCATCACTTAAGATAATTTGCATTTGATTCACTCAAGTGAATTTTAATAATTTCAATGCGTTGTTGAAGCGTATATCGTTCCATTTTTATTAATGGCGTAGTTTTTAGTTGTCAAGTAACATCTACTGAAATATCGGGCTATTCATAATAACACCTCTTATTGGAAAATCCTGAATTATGTTCCTTTTTAAAGTTTAAAAAAATGTTATCTTGACATTAAAAAATACTCTTGCAGTCACTGTATCATGCGGTAAAACATGTAAAATATATTTTATGTAAAATCAAATCAGGACATTTACATATATTTTTTTCGCTCCTTAAATCGTTAAAAATTGCGCCCCTGTTCCTATTCCCTTATGCCATACCCTCTAAGGGAGCAATTACCAGCATCAGGGTAATCCTGTGAGAGGATACCAATCCATTAACAGTAGTGGTTACGGGGGGGTCGTGGGGTGGGACGATGCATCCCTTCCCAACCCTCGCCCTTCCGCCCCATTTCCTCCCACAGCCTTTTATCGCGAGTGAGGGCACTCAATTACAGATCTGTTAACGTTTGATGAGTTTCAGACTATTTGATGTCGACTCCCATATTGGCGAAGTTTAAATCTAGCCGGTAGATGTCTGACCGATATTCCGGACGATAAAGTTTGTATCGAAAGATTCCTTGCTCACAGAAAGTTTGTTTGTAGTTGTATTTTTTTTTATTTCTCTTACAGGGTCTGAGATATTGAAAATATTTTTTGTTTGGATAGGGTTTATATGTTATGTTATGTTTTGCGTTTATAATCCCAACTTCACGAAGCCGATGGGGAAAAACTAAAAAAAGTGCGCATTGACAAAAGATGTAAGGAATTGGAAAAAAGCAAGAAATATGCTGAATTCGCCAAAGTAATAAAAATTAACATTGTTCTTTAAATTTATTTTTAAGTTAGGATTAATTCTTACTTGAAACTTTAAGTTTACAAAATGGTGTGTAAAAGGTGTTATGGCATGTTTTTTAATGAGTGTAAAAAAAATTTCTCGATGGACTTAGAATGTTAGTGTAATTACCATTGCACATAATACAATAATATGTTGTATGGATAGGGAAGGACTCACCATTAGGAAGAAGGGTACTATACTTTTCTTCTTATTTATCCTACTCAGGGATCACGGCCGTGGTAATGAACACGAAACGATTTTGCACGGATTTTGAGACGGCTCAGATGTAAAATATACATATAAGCGAGATAAGATTTAGCGCGGATGCGGTTTATAGTGAACTATGTGGGTTATTGTAACAGACTGACTGCAATGTAACACAGAAAGGTGCAGGAAATGGAATGAAGGTTGTAAAAAAGACAACAATAAAATTTCAAAGTTCGTTCTTAAAGAATGATTTGAATGGCAAAAGAAGTCGGAGACGCGTTATATCTGCACTTGTATGAGATACGGTGTTGAATTGATGTAGTTTTTGGCAGTAACAATGTGTACCACATAAAATGAATAGTAGAAAAAGCCGGAGATGCTCGAGAAAGACATGAATCAAATGATTATTCGTAGTGAAATGAGACGAAAGTGATCAACGAAGAAAGATATGTAAGGAGTATGTACGACTTGAAAATGAACGGTTTAAGAGGTTAACAACGCCCGAGAAAGAAATGGTACGATCAAGTGAAAAAATAATACAAAACATTCTTATTTACACCTAAAAATGCACCCAGTTGTCATTTAAAACATTTAATTTCCCCGAGACCACCGGGTACATTTCAGTTAGATATAAATGAAACTAAACTAAACAGTATCTAGTGATACAAGCAAAGACGTATCACCTACAAACTGCGAGTATCTCGTTATAAAATGAACAGGTTTGAAAACTAATCTCGGGCAACATTGTATCGAAGTATTTATGTGGTAACTTTAGCAATTACACGGCGAGCTGGGAGCTAGTCGTGCTCTGAAATCTATCATAATTTAGGTGGTCTAGTCCTTATAGAGGTGTAAAAAGTTTCGTAAAGACGACGTGAGGGATTAGGACCTTACTTTCAACGCCGAGGAGTATGATAAAGGGATCAACCCTTAGGAAGGATCAGAGGTAATATTATATAAGTTGAAGAACAATATTTTCGGACGCAAGTGCCTAGAAACGCTCTGAGAATTAATCTAGGAAATTATACACTCCCAAACTAAGGGATTTACAACATGTGCGTACATAAATATTTATAATGTTACATAACACATAATAAAATTATCTATGACTAAAATAAAAATACGTTTAATTTTCTGAACAGAAATTTTCTTGATAATAATTTATATGACGCGGTCTCATTTTATAATCATTCTATTTTTATTATTTACAACTTCTGATAAACACACTTTTATTATTTACAACTACAGATAAACACACTTTTATTGTTTACAACTACAGATAAACACACTTTTATTAAAAATTTTACGACTTTTTAAAAACACTGGAATATGATTTTACACGAGCTATTTTACCCCCTATTGATATTGTATTTATTTATTGATTAATGGAAAAAATAAAGTTGATAATCATTTTAAAAGACTGAACAATTTGTTAATATTTTTATGTCAAAAATTCAATATATAATCTATTTGACGTACACTATTTTAAAAAGAAAAATGATGCCGCTATGCTGGTTAATCATTAAATTTGATGAATTCATTTATTTTAAAAGTAAAAATTCAAGTTCTGCGAAAGTTCTAGTAAAGTTCAGTTGTTTTTCAATTATGGAAAAGTTGTTTCACACAACTCTAATAATAACAGAACTTGGATAGAACTTTCACAGACTTGAGTAAAACATTCACAGAACTTGAACAGAACTTCAATAGAACATTCACAGTACTTTTTTTTGAAGAAACACAAACATTCCCGAGTTACGAATAACCTGACAACATTTGAAAATCTCGTACTCCCACCATAGTAAGCGGAAAATATTGTTTGTGTTGTGATGAAGGACTTAGCCAGCCGAGGAATTGAACACACTTTCCCCTGGGTGGGACCCAAACACGGTCCCAACTCGGTCACTGAACAGTCTATTAACTTTTGAAATTGATTTATATTACTATTAATAATATTTTTCCTACCATACGGAGAAAACTTACTGATATAAAATTAGGATTAAATTAATTATTATTAAGAAACTGGATAAATTATTCGTTTCCCTGTTAAAAACGGAACTGAAGGCCTTTAACGAATCGATTGACAGAGTTCCTAACAAAGGATCATTTATAACTAATGTTTTATGAGGACGGCAGAACACGTGTTCATACAATTACTGATGTTGTCGCATTCCGCTATGATATTTATTAGGAAAGAACACGTGTTTTGATATATTCTGAATGACTTATATTTTATCAGGAAATTAGCGTGCTATCACTATTTTAACAGGATCGTTTTTCTACTTATATTTTATCTTTTTACTAATTCTATATTTAAATTTTATACTTTTTTTTTACTTTACGTTCTTGTTTATTGGCATATATATATTCCGTTTGTATTAAAATAAATAAAGTTCTTTGACACAACTGGCCCTCACATAAGATTTTACAAAATTTTAACAATTCGTCAAATTTAAAAGTTCATTTTCAAGTTCTGTGAAAGTTCTATTCAAGTTCTGTTATTATTTCAGTTTTGTGACGCCTCTGGCCAGTAATGATATATTCATAGATTGTGAATAGAACCTTCACAGAACTTGAAAATCAACTTTGAAATCTTATGAAAATGAACATTTATTGTTCAAGAAATCAATTCCATATTTGAAATTTTGTATTAATTTCACACAATGTAAGGAAAAATTCGACTTTCGTCGGGAATACTGAAACATTGACATCACATTTATGGTTTATCTGTACATTTGGAACGGAATCAAATTTCATTTTTCAACGTCCCACGCTGTTGACTCAGCCATTTCTGAGTCAACATAAAACTTATACATTTTAAGAGTTTCTCGAAAATTTAAGACGTGAAATTATCATGCATTTCGTAGTTCAAGGAAAACCACGCTTCCTGTGAGGAGTTAATGTTAACAAAAGAACTCTCTGGGGTGGCAAATAAGAAGGGAGAGAAGATGGTTAAGTGTATTTATTTTTCTTTAGCGCCTTCTGTGTGAATTATTTTAAGACGGGGGTTTGCTCGACGCTCACATTTTAATTATTTCTGATAAACGTATTACTTAAATCCAAAATGCTTCTTCAGGGATTAATATGGATGTAAGTTATTTATATTTAAAAAATTATAAAAACAGAACCTTGTTGTTAAAATAGTTTATTTAAAACTGTTTGAAATTTTTTTTAAACGTAAAAAAATTTTTTTTACTATTAAATTTGCGCTAAACACCACATTTTATTTTTCCAGACGATGAATTAGTAACTTCTCGAGGGATCCTTGTACAAATATTTGTGATTTTTGGAAAACGTGAATTAGAAATAATTAGAACAAACCCCACAGAAAGATCGATTTTCTATGCCTGCTAGGGCAAAGTCGATCGTGGGTCCCTCCATTGTGCCGGGCCGCGGGCCGAATATTGTCTCTCCACGGCTTCATCACTTACGCCGTTAAGATTCCCACTTTATTGTAGACAATTAATGGGACGATTTCAATCGCCGATCTGTCCAATACACCAGAGCCGCGTCGCCTATTTTTCCGTATGACTACTTCACTTACGTCTTTGAGATTCTGGTTTTTTTAAGGTATTGTCTCGTCTTATGTCGGGAGTATTCTTCAAAGCTATAAAATAACTAAAAACTGTTTTGAAAGCTTTAAGTGTACTTAACTACAAAAATATATGTTAAAATAAAGCTGTACAAAATAAAGTCAAACTGGTATTAACATATCAATTATTGATGTCTTTAGCTATCATTCGGAGGAAAGGTTCAGATTTAGATTAAAAAGAGATAAAGATATACCGAAGAGAGTTAGTAGTTTATCAAGACCTTATATTTCTATTCAGTATATTCAGGTTTTATTTTATTATTTATCTATGGGCGCGAAGTTAAGCTCTGAATTCCGTAAAGTTTTTTATACGTCTGAGTTCGTATGGAAGTTTATTTCAAGTTTTAGCTAATAATCCGAAAGCCTGAACTTCGAACTTTGTATTTAGACTGTGTTATCGTTTTTTTCAAACTTCCGTCAACATGTTATGGCATATTCTGTCAGAAGGTCATAATATTTCCGCTTTGCAATAAAAGCAAAATTAATTGAATATTTCTGAACTTATCCGAAAACTGAAAACTATTTTAGAAATATAATGAATTAAACATTCAAATTTACTGAACAAATTTATTGTTAACGTTACTGTAACCCTATTTTTTTTATTTAATATAAAAATAATTAATAAATAATACAAGTTTCATAAATTTTTCTTAAATTGTGTTCGAAAATTTTGGTTTCACAGGGGTGAATTTTAATTGCCCTATGGTTATCCTTCTACGTTTGAATATAAATCGTAGTGTCTTTTCATTATAACACTGTTTAGCATGAGAGTAAGGAAAAAAAAACGATTTCTATAAGGTGAGCTGTTCCCAAAAGCGATCAAATTATCCTGAGGGGTTCAGATTTGAGCATAATGAAATAGTATTTTTAGGAATTCAAAGTTTTGATAAGATACTCAAGAAGGATAAGAAATAGTCATTGAATTGATTGATTCCTTAAATAGCATCCAGCATGAACCCAGCCAGAACCCAGCCAGAACAATATCTTAATACAAGTCTTCAAAGCCAGTCAGAAGTGTCAGTTGAAAGACTTTAGTGAAGTTCTGAAGGGAATATATAGATAAGCCGGTGATAAGCATTACACCATTAAGGAAGATTGCTTGAAGTTAGGCACCTGCATAATATATTCCATTTCAACTTCACAACAGCTTAGATAGGTACAAGTTGGTGTGTAATTTTGTCGTCTATGTTAACTTCATGTTTGTTGGGAACGAAAATTCGCACGATAATAATTGATGTTTTTCGCATCATAATAACGGCTTACAATAGTTTTGAGACAAATTCTTATCAAAATTATCAACTAAATAAGATACTCTAAATTATAATTTCGGTTGTGTCTCTGTCTGTAACACCGGTTTAATAATGCAAAACTTGGATTTGTTTGATTTTAAAAATTGAACATGATTGTGGGAAAGATTAAAAAAGCACCAAAATTATATTGTTTTAAACCAAAGCTACCAAAATAAATAATTTTTAAATTGAAAAGTGTATTTCTCTAGTTCAAACTTTCGACCGATTTCATAATTTGATTTTTGATTTATGTTTACTAACGGTGTACATGAAAGGTAAATTTCTGATCGTGATCAATGTATGTTTTTCAAGTAAGTTTTTCATCCATTTTTAACACTTATTCATACAGTGTATTATATCCAATAATTTTAACACTTATACAGCACCTCACATTTTCAAATCTAAAATAAATAAATAACATTCACACAATACATTTAATTCAACACAGACTATATATTCCCCTTCCCCTCCCTCCGTTCCTCCACCTCATCCCTATAGGCGGATGGCGTACTCTTTTATATTCGCTAAATTAAGATTTTTCGATGAAAAACTTTAATCGGTTGAATAATTATACAAATATTACAATGCATTCTAAAATTTTAAAACCATCGTTTTTCCAAAATAAAATAGAATAATTATAAAATTATTTTTTTTAATAATTTAAGTTCCTCAAATCCCACGATTAAAATAGCCCGTGATTTTTCACGTCTGCACTAGTAAGTACCTACCTACTAATTACAATTGTGATAAAAAATATAAGATGTTTTTTTTCTCCGTTTTTATTTGGCTGTACAGGTAGGTAACAGATCAAATTTGGATGAAATTGCGATTTAACAAAGAAAAAAAAAACTGATTAGGTTGTTGAGGTATTTTTTTGCGTGAATGTCATCTACTTAATCAATATTCTTTATAAGCACTAACACCTATAATATCCTCATTGTTTGTAACAATTTATTATTGCTATCTGTTTTATTGCCCGGTTTATTTTTGTATTATGTTCACAATTTTATCCTTGTCCTTACATTTAATTATGTCTATATTTATGTTTATATTTTGCAAGCTTTCATTTGATTGTTTTATTTATTGACTTTCTTTGTTCATTAAATTTATTCTCGAATGGCAGTAAAACATATTATTTACGAGCAATAAATATATTATAGGTATAATAAACTCAACAATTGGTTGAATCGACAGGTTTCACATTCAATATAGATTCACTATTTAAACTGCCTTTATCTAGTAAGTACTTGGCTATTATAATTACCATTCAATCTAAATACCTTATAAATATCAATCTCTAATTAATTAATTTACCTATTCTAATTTTCATTTACTTATTGTTATTTTTTGTTAATATTTATTAATACGATCCTTCTTGTCATTGTCAGTATGGTCACCCTATGAATGTGGCTGATAAGCCACTACAGGTACTTTGTAATACTTATTTAGTTTTCAGTAGAATGTTTTCGTTGTCCAATGTAAAATTTCTGCCCAGCTGTAATTTAAGTTTTAATTGACTGTATTAAGAGTTTATTTTTGTAGGTGTATATGTTTAATATTATATTTATTTATTTATTTATTTAATACATGTTACATTGTTTTGAAATTTACATAAAGTAGATATAATGAATCACCATACTAGGCGGCTGCCTGTTTCATGGTGACCAATTGAGTGTAATTACTTTGTATGAAAATGAAATCTAGTGTAAACATATGAAATTAGTAACTATAGATGAAGCTAAAATTTTGGAAAAATTGTAATAAAAAGTAGAAGATAGAAATTAGAAAGGAGAAAGAAGTAAATTAGCATTAGATTGTAAAAATGTACATAATTATATATATAATTTTTAATATGTGTGCATGCAAGCACACATGTGTATATAGCAGCAGACATACCTATATACATATAACAACACATGTATACATACACCCATATGACGCATCCTCACGCATATAAAGTTTATATTAAGTTTACATATTTTATTTTTATTTCTAATATTTTAAATCTGCTCATCACGACACAGGAATGTTGACCTTTCAAATTTGTCTCTCTTAACCCGTCGCGTTACGCCTTGGAGGGATAGATTCATATTACACCATACACTGATCCCAAGATTCTTAGCCACCCTTCATACCTTTTCCTTTACCAGAGCTTTCTTTCCTTTAAAAAAACCTCCACACAGCATCATCAAGGATGACATAGACCACGAAGGAAATTATTTTGTGTGGGGTTAATGTAAAAAAAAGGAATGCCTTTGTGAGATCAGCAGCTTCTGATTTTATAATGTAACACTATTTTTTTTAATAAATAAAAACCCCGCACGTCAGAATAAATCATATATTTATATGTTTTTTTACAACATACTTATCTTATTAACTGAAATATTATTAATTTAATTAAACTTAAGGAAATACTACAATAATTATAGTTCTATTAAACGCCAGATTTACAGATGACAGTAATAAAAATGTCTAGGATCAGAAAAGACCTTGGTATTTTAACACGAGATTAACAAGGGCGAATTTCACCGCCATCTTTCTTAAATACGAATTATTTTTAAGGCTTTTCCATTGTAATTTGTTTCTTTACACCTCATATATCCATAATGTCTAAAATTTATGAAAAATTCATGGAATAAACCGTATTATTTTAACGTCTAATTGGCTTTCTGCTGTCATTCCAAAAGCCTCCAGGCGAACACAAGAAGCAATCTCTAACTACATAATTTGGGAACCTTATAAAAGGTTACATTAAAACTTTGTGAATCGAAAGTCGTTCAAAGGGTACTTTTTGAAAATATAATTGAAATCATTTTTTCTTAAATTTTTTTTCAAACGCCACCAACATAATCCGAATTAGAAATAAGTAAGGAACTAAGGATGGATTGTTTTAAAAATTTTGAACAATTTATCAAATTAATAGCATATTTTCAAGTTCTGTGAAGGTTCTATTCATGTTCTGTTATTATATCATAAATACCCAGTGGTATAAAAAAATTAAAATATTAACAGGACTTGAATAGAACCTTCACAGAACTTGAAAATCAGATTGGAAATTTGATGAATTGTTCAAATTCTGTAAAACAACCCGTCCTAAGTGAGGAAAAAACGAAAATTCACTTCAAACAATGAACAATTATTATTAAATACTCCATTATTTTTAAGCATTTTTATTGTTTACATAATAACAAACATGCTTCGTGAGCAATTCTCACCTCATCAGGGTTTACTTAAAATTAAATTACAAACATAGACTTAAAGATGAATGAATGTAGGTGGAAATGAGACGGAGAGGTGAGAGAGTGTTTACAATGGGAACAAATAGCAATGAATCATTCAAAAAGGTTTACTAATTATTTATAATATTTAATTGTTTTTTACACTCAGAAGTTAATAAATGAAATTGCATTATTTTTTAACTAAATTTATCTTCATCACCTTTTAAATTTAGTCAAATATGCTACCAAGGCATAAGAGCATTAGACAACACGAACAATTTTCTTATAATATATTAACCATTTTCGGCTTGGCTGAAATTTTCATAACATGCTCCAGCGGTGCCTGAAATCTCTGCTGGGTAGTGGGTGTTGGGTGGTGATGGTGGGCGTTATATTTCCAAAACGTAGTTTTCGGACTTGGCCATCATTTCGGGTCATTTACAAGTTAGAGTTCATTCAGCCGTTGTAATGTAACCGAATGTAATGGATACGCGAGGTGAACTGTAAAAATAATATTTGATTTCCAACCTCACTTTTTCGGTACTTAAAAACTTTAAATCTATAAATATTTAAAAAAATAATGAAAATATATTGTATTCAGTAAACGCAGAGGATTGATTTTAATAGTATTATACAATCGAATATAGACCAGGGCAGTGGCGTTTCGAGCTTATTTGATATTGAGGACTGTAATTTATTGCGTGTAGATACTGAAATATCATTACTTGGACAGCATATAAAAAATTTCCAAGTCTAGTCATGCCGAAAATCCAAACACAAAATAAATTAAAATCTTAATAGTTTTGTACCAAATCATAGTATGCAGTATTGTTATTTGGTTGTAGTTTCAACACCGCCCACCAGAAGTCGATAGCGTGTGTAAATCTATGTTATTATTATCTTGTTTATGTAGTTTTAAGATATTTCCATAGGTGGCGCTAGTTATTCTCCTTGACAGAGACAACATGTTGGCTGTACCCGATAGATTTCAAGTACAGTCGATTCTAACCGATCCCTAAGTGGGCAGCTCAGTTCGAGTTGCTTCGGGAGTATCTTTTTTTTTTTTATATTTACTCCACACAGGAGGCCCTGAAGAAAATAATTTCCCTCAGGGCCTATGTCATCTTTGGGGATGCTGTGTGGAGGGTTTTTTTGTGGAGAGGAAGGAGTGAACATGGGTCTTGAAGAGTCCCATGTTGTAGGAGGGAGGAAACACAGAGGCCGGCAGTTCGTTCCACAGCCGAGCTGTTGAACTTAAGAACGAATCGTAGAAGCGACCCGTTCTCATGTGACAAGTGTCAACTGTGTACAAATGTTGGGCGCGCGTTTGGCGTGTATCCCGACTACGCACCGGTGCCGAAGGGATCAATGACGCTAGTTCCTTAGAGCATCTTCCACTGTAATACCGATAGAACAAGGACAGCATACCTACCTGACGCCTGTGCTCTAAAGATTGCAGTCCGTTTGTTAAGATTGGGGAATCTATCAAACGGACCGCCCGTTTCTGCACAGAGTCAAGGGTTTTTTTCAGGTATTTTGGGGCTCCAGACCAGAGATGGCTGCCGAATTCGACAGTAGGGCGCACTTGCGATTTGTACAGGGTGAGCAGTTGTGTACTATTAAAGTATCTGCGGGCCCTGTACAGTACGCCCAGCTTCTGAGAGGCCAACTTTACTCTGGCTTCGATGGAGCCCCCGTACCTGAGCTGGTCACTTATAGTTACACCAAGCATATCAATGGAAGGCCTGTTCGGAAGATTGCTTCCGTTGAAGGAGACTAGATTATCATTTGGATCCCTTTTAGACGTAATCAGACAGGATTGGGTCTTTGAAACATTAAATTCGACGAGATTATTTTTACCCCAGGAAGAAATACTCTCGAGATAACCGTCCATTCTCTGCTTCAAAGCCCTCCGAGCCGTTGGAGTTTGTGTGCCCTTTGGGGGCTTATCAAACAAAAAGCTATCATGAACTGTACTGTCATCCGCGTAACAATGAATCGGTGCACATGTCAAAAGGTCATTGATGTGCAACAAAAACAAAGTCGGAGACAGAACCGATCCCTGTGTGACGCCAGCATTTATGGAGTGCGAGGAAGAGGTGAAACCGTCAGCAACCGCCTGAATCGACCTATCCCTTAAAAAGTCAGCAATCCACGTACACAGGGATGCGGGAAGTCCGTAAGAATGCAATTTGTTGACAAGTCCTCGGTGCCAGACCCGGTCAAAGGCCTTGGATATGTCTAGTGCGACCGTTTGGGTCTCACCGTGACGTTCCAGGCACCGCCCCCAAACATGCGTCACATACGCGAGAAGATCACCGCACGAGCGGTTCCGCTGGAATCCGTATTGACGGTCGTTGATAATTTTGTTCTTCTCGAGGTATGTGAGCAGTTTGTCGTAAAAAATTATTAAAATTATTAAAAAGTATCTGGTACGGATGGTCCCCTTTATCCTCCCGCGAAGAATCGTCAGTGCAAGAGGGGTAGCGAAAGACGCTACGTTTTGAAACTTATGTGACTGGTACAAGAGAAGTTCAGCTGAGTTATTCCGTGCTGCAGTCTGAAGGAAAGAGAACCCTGATGATATACAAACTTCGATAAGAGAGGGCACTAGAAAAATAACTATAATAATATGCATATCAAAAGTGGTATGGAAGTTTTGAAATTCGATTCCACGAAACTGTGAACTACAATAATGAAATTTGCCGTCAATATTTAACCCCTGTACCTATCCATATTCAGAAAGCGTAAGTTTTGCAGACGCGAAACTTATTTACGACTTATGTGATACAAAAAATATTGAAAATGTCGGATGAAAGATATCATTAACCAATATAGATTTATAAAATCTGATTTGTCGAGCCAACAAAAAACTCAAACGGTGATCTTCGGAGAAGATCGAACTTTTTTATGTGAAACCGCGAAAAAGACCCAACTGCTCCTAACCTTCTGGATCCAGTGAGACTATGGCGTTCCCAATTGGGGTATGTTGTGAAGCTGGAGGTAGTGTAGGAGGGAAGGAGTTGGGATAGAGGAATATAGGCAAATACATGGATATTCATAACTGGTCATTGAGCACGGCCAAAGCAATTTCAAGCAACACTTCAATTCTGAATGGTGGTCTTACACCAGATCGATGGTATGAGTATATTACTCACTAAGGAAGTAACACAAATTAATGAAATAAAATTTACTTCCGCATGATGTGATTTGAATCTTGTCTCTCGTCCACGGAGGCCGTCGGAGTGTCTAGTATTGGTCCAACAGAATTCAGGTCTAAACTACTTACTTACAACTTAATTTTTTAGGGTCCCTTACCCTTAAATTAAATATATCTACCCGATTCTATTGCCAATAATATATCCTAACCACACTAATCTTATCGGATTTACATTATTACAAGGAACAAACAAAATATTTGCACCCGCTGTTCATCACACTAAAAATGTAAAATACCTCCAACAAAAACAGCCTTCGCCCAGCGACAGTTCTCTTATATAGCGTCTAAAATGTTCAACTTACTGAGTATTGATATTATGGGGCACTATTCTATTACCTGTTATAGCGTTGTCCATTTAATGTATACTGTGTGTAAAGGGTTGTGATAATGTAAAGAATGTAGTTGAATAATTACGTTAATATTTATTGAAAGTACGGTACACTATTAGTTACAACATGTATTTTTTCAGAAGGGTTTTTATGAAGAGCTAAGATCTGTCAACTGCCAAGGCGGGCGTGGGAAACAGGAATCTTGCCGTCGCGACGGCTAGAAGTGCCGAGACCGCCGTTTTCGGGTGGCGATCCATAAAAATATGTTTCCATTATTCAAAATATAAATTAATATAAAAATTATCATTTAAAGTTATTTGCCAGTTCTTACCTCTACAATATTAAGACATCGAAAACTGATGATCTTTATGCCATTAGTGTACAGAACTGATTATTTGCTCAGGGAAGGAAATATTATAAAAAATGCCTTACATCTTAAAACTGTTCTTATTTTTTCATATTTCTCGAGTAAAAATTTTATCTCTTAATTAACTTTCAACAAAAACCTTATATTACGCTGATGCGATTATTCTTATTTTTATTTCTATTATCCCTAACATTATCTGTTATTTTATTTGTATTCTACTTTATTTTTACAAGATTCACCTACTTCGACTCTTTTCCTCTACTTAATATCATATATTCAGAATTGGTTATTTATGAAGGGAAACACTATTTCAAAAAAGCCTGACATCATTAAATTAAGTTCATTTGCTTTATTATTCTTTTTTTTATTTAAATTCTTGTAAAATTTCTTTTTAAAATAATTAATTAATTTATCTTTATTTTTATTATATCAACAAGTAAAGTCATTTGTTTATTTGCCCATTTGTATTTGTATTTATATTATCTTATTAAAATCAACAGTTTGCAATACGATTGGTTTATTCTTGTGAAATGTACTTAACTAGAAAACCAGTTAAACTATTACATATTTTACAAATACATTGCATTTCACAAAATAATATATTAACAAATGAACATGAATTACATTTATATAATTATACACAAATTTCGACTACCATAATACGGACATGTGTCTAGAGTGGTAGTCGAAAACAGTGTAAAAAAAATGTATAAAAATAAATTTTACGAATAAAGGAAAGAAAAAAAAAATATTAGAAGCCCAACTTTTCTATCGGTGTAATACCGAGGAAGATTTAGGAAGAAAAATTCAAATCAAATCCTTGTACCGCCCAACATAAAATTTTACTTTTTCCTCTCCTAAGCACGCTCATTAAAGAACAAAAGTATACATAATTAAAATAAATATCAGAATTAATAAGAGAATTTCGAATTACTCGTGTTCCAATTATGTCTTGTGCGTGCGAATTGTATCTAAATTTCTCTAATAAATAATACACCGTGTTAATTTCAATTGACCTCCCAGGTAAGTATAGTCCTGCATATGATCTGCCTTTAAACAATATAAATAAATAAACTAACGCAGCATCATATTCACTGATCAAATACATTGTACATATATTGTTAGTTCGACGAACCGGCGAATGCAATCTCTTAGTAATCTGTCTATAGTTAGTAATAAGATTAAGCATTGTAGAAATATGTCCTGGGGTTACTGCCAAAAGTTGGTAACTTACAAAAATATGTTTTTGGAGTAAAATCAATTTTAAAGTTTTATCTTCATTATAAAATCAGGGTTTTGGGAAATAACATTTTTGATAATTTAAAAAAATATATTTTTAGTGTTGTTTTGTGAAACAAACATGCTTATTTTCTAAGTGTTTTTTTAATGTTTTTCTTGACTAATAATTATCGAAAATATAAAGTAACAAAGTTTTATTGCAAAAGCAGTGGCTAAAAACTTACTTACCGACATAAAAGTAGACCAAACTTATTGCAGACAAAGATTGCATGACCCATAAACATTAAAATCATCGCTAACTCAAAAACCAAAAAACATGGTTACCAACTTTGGCAGTAACGCCATGATATTATACAAAAACGGCGCTATACAAATCATCAAAAAAATATATAATTTTTACTAACGGAACTAAATTTATTTATTTATTTATTAACGCCCTTTATCGGGGCTTTTACGTGAGAATATTAAGAAATATGCATTATTTATTGTACATAACTGAATTGCTTCATTAACAACATTTTATAATTGTTTAAAGATAAATTGAAGATGTCCACTGACTTGGTATAATTGTTTCCCTTCAAAAGTATTCTGAGCAAAGAGGAATACATATGGTAGTTAGTCCCAGAATTTCTGCTTTGAAATAAATTCTGACTAAATATATACATAATTTCATATTTCCACAAGCCCTCTGTTCCGGGCAGTTGATGTTCTTCGCACCCAAAACATAGAAATAAATATTTCATTAAACTCAAGTGTCGTAAATTCCCAAGTAGTAGCTACACTATTTACGTACATTTGGTGAAGGCTGTACAACGGATGGACCTAACTTAAGCACACACTTACTAATATAACTACATATGTAGGGACTTAGCGTCTAGTGCGAACCGTTGTTAAACCTATTCCCAGCAGATTAACTTGCACCAGAATTCTGTTTGTTTGCTAGACTAGAGGATGGAGCAAATAGCTTTGCCACTGTTTTAGCAATTTCGAACGTTAAATTGATAAACAGGGTGTCCGGAAACTCGTAGTACAAGCGGGAAACTGGTGAATCTACATCACATTTGGAGTCGATTTTGTAGTATTTTTTTTTTTATTTGAGCTTTCGTTATCGAGTAAATCGAGTTTGAAGTTGATTTTTTTTTTTTTTAATCAAATTCTTATAAATTATTACTGAAGATCAAAGTACCCAACTAATTAAAACTATTTGAAAGTAAAACAAATGAAGAAACTCGGATTTGAAGCATTATTTTGAAATCACCCTTCATTTAACCCGGTGTAATCATAAAATATTTCTGCTCTGCAGGGTTAAAACATCTGTTATTCAACCCTAAGCACCAGAAAAAACTTTAACCCTAAAATAGCCGAAAAATATTTTTTTTTGGTTGTTTTTTTTTTTTTTGAAAATGCTCAAATGCTCTAATAACAGAGTTTGCTCGACCCTCATATTTTAGAACGTATTGCTTAAATCTCAAATGTTTCTAGAGAGATCCCTACGGACGTGAGTTATATAAACTTAAGATTAATAAAAACAGGACCTCACCATTAAAATATTTTATGTAAAACGGTTTAAATTTTTTTATAACGTTTTTCAACTATAAAATTAGCGATATAATACTAGACTTTTTTTCAGACGATATATTAGTAATTTCCCGAGGGAACCCTCTAGAAATATTTGCGAATTTAGTAATACGTTCATCACGAATAATTAAAATAAGGCTCAACTCTTTTCTAAGCCAGCTAGGTCAAAGTCGAATATTGTTGTTACACGACGTCATCACACATGTCGTTAAGATTCCGACTTTGTTTTAGAGATTTGATACTGCAAATTCAACCCTCAGGTTTGTCCAATTCACCAGGGCCACTCGCATATTTTTTTTCACGGCTGCCTTACTTACGTTTTTAAGATTCTGTCTTTATTTTAGGGTATTGTCTCATCTTAAGGGCGCTGTTTGTTTAAAATAATAGAAGCATTTTTTTTACATTTATATCGTTAATATTCGCATTTTATTTTAAAGATTTGTTAGGGGAAATTCAATCGCAGATCCGTCCAATACACCAGGGCTGCACGTCGCATGTTTCTGTGCACGGCTGCTTCACTTACGTCGTTAAGATCCTGGCTTTATTTTAGGGTATCGTCTCGTATTAATGTCATTGATTGACATTGGATTCGGATATCTTATTTAGCAGGCGCAGGCGCCACAGTGGTCCCAAATCCCGATCTAGCTAGACAAAAATATTTTTTCATGGCATATGATGCAAAGGGGTCACAATGTAATAAAAAAAATACTTAAAAAAATATACAATTATTTTAGCCATTGTTACAGAATTTTAAAACAAAATTAATTACTAATAAAATGCGTATATTACAATGGTTCGATTAAGTCACAACGAAGTACTTATTTTAAGTTATTAGTTATATTTTTTTTACATAGTATAAGAACAAAACCGAATAACATTTTTTGTTTATGAACTACCGGCCGAGTCACTATCGTTAATATTATTAAATGCTAATTTTCCAACAGTGGATTTGTTTTCAGACTTCTGTATTTTCTTCGCTGAAACTTCTGGGATGGGTAATAATTTTAAGATACCACTACAAAAATATCAAAACACTAACACTCATCCTCAATGTTTATTTTTTTTTGTATGAGGGATAAATATTAGCTCTCCGTTCTTTTGCCCCATTTCGTATATTTAAATATTGCTGCTTGGTGAATTTATTGTTAATTACGAAAGCTAGAGCTTCCCGGGGTGAATATGGGATTAGTTTTAAATTGTGATAATATATTATATTAATAATATTTTTCATCTATGTAGCTCGGTGAAAAATCAGTGGCCTAGTGAATAATTTTGGCTGCATACCGCTTTCCACGTGACCTCAATCTGATTTGAGTAGTATGAGAGAGTTCTTGTGGACTTCGAGAATTCAGAAGACATTTTATTTTTCTTGTTTTGCTTTTTGAAGAGCATAAACCAAATTATTTTTCTGGTTTACCACGTAGTCCCTCATCACGCGTCACTAAAGGAAGAATAAAAACGGTGTTAAGCCATTTTGCGTGTTTAAACTTCAATTTTAAAGTACTTCTTCCGACTTCAATCCATTTTCTATGAAATATTAATAGAAAAGAAGCGATGTTTTTCTTGTAAAACTGTTTTTCTTCAATAAAAAATTTATATCTTAATAAACACACCGCCGTGTTGCAGCACAATTCAAAATTTATGTGCCCTTTACTTCTAGAATCTACAAAATATCCAAACGATAGACTGTAGGTACAGGCTCTGTAAAAGACAAAAGAGCAAGTTTGAGCAAACAAATTTTATAAGGTATTGTACATAAAGAATGGTTTTACATGAAACCAGTTTTATTTAGTGGTACAAATCGGTACATGATTTTGAAAGTTTAATCAAATTTTGGAAAATAATTGTAAATATTGATACTTTTTTCACGATTTTTGATTAATAATGTAAGTAATTTTGAATAGGAAAATCATAAAATAATTCAATTTATTTGAAAGAACATACCATAGACTTGAATTTTTATTTTTTGGTAATTTCTCTCCGATTTCAAATAACAACACAAACGGCCGAACAGCGTACACACCCGAAAGCGATTGACCGCTGGGCGAACGATTGGCACATCCAAAGTGTCGTGTTTACTACGTTGCCACGTATCGCACGTATGGTTTTAAATTTTTATCGATGTGAATATAATACTATGGACATTTTTCAATATTGCGAGAATATTTTTGTACATAAATAAAAACATCGTTGAAATCTTTTTGTCCAGCTAGTTTCCTCTAAGGGGACCATAGTGAGGCGGTTTGAATAATCTACACTTCGTCCCTACAATACTTGACAGCTAAACTTCATCTATGAGTAACCTAATAGACTAATTTAGTGCTATCTACGGGAGAGCTCATACACTAGTATCAAAGATATATAGTTTTTTGAGCAGTCAATAATGCCAGACGGTAAAAGAGATAGTATGAAAGAGAGCGTGAGAACTTGGTCAAACGCTTCGGTAAAATGCACCTTTTACGACCGCACTCCGTCTTTAAAATTTATTTTGTCGAAACTGGATACAAAAAATTATTAATGTTTAATATTATAACAGTTTTGTGATTATTTTCACATCAAAATGTCCTGTTCAGATAGTAATTTCCTTGTTCCCCTCCTTTTCTAAAAAAATTACCCCGGAAGAAAGAAGACCCAAGTATATTTTTTAATAACACACATATTTCATTTGTTCATGATTTGTTATTTTGTGAGTGATTTAAATGGTGCAAATTGCAACTCTAAGCTCAATATTGCCATTCGGGGAATTAAAACAGAGTCGATAAAACATCAATCCTAATTGTATAAGATGTACACCTATTAACTGAAGTTATGTGGAATTTTCAAGATACCAACCAGACTCGAAAATCAATATTGTAAGGTAAGACTTCCTATAAATTTCCCCTCGTATTCCTAGTGATTTTAACACGATTGGTTGATTATCTCTTTTTCATTTAAATACAGTACATTTTAAATGCCACTTTGGCATCAAACAATTAAATATCTTAAAAAATAGCAACGGGATATTTTTTTTGAATGCGGTACGATTGCGGAATAGATTTTCTTGGATTATCTAAATTATATTTACGTGTGGGGTAAATGTATCAGGTACCCCTTTCGAAACGTTAGTGTTAAAGAGGTTTTTACGTGACCGTTTTTGGTGATTAGATCTGTATAACTAAGTACACATCCTTTTCTTTTTCTATGCACTCAATTAGGAGGAGGGTTTGGGTACCGCCGCCCCAGGATAACCTATTATTGGATAACCAACATCTCTGCCAAAGGTCACTCGGTTTGGGAGATCCTTTGACCATACGTCCATCACTCCTGAATACACTGATCCCTAGATTCCTACACATCCCTCATAACTTTTTTCTTCCAAGAACTTCCTCTCCTTCCATTACTTTAAAAGAATCTCCACTCAGCGTTCCCAGAAATGACATAGGCCCCGAGATAAATTATTTTTCCCCCCTTAAATTATTTTTCCCCTATTAAGGCCCCCTGCGTGGGATTAATTTTAAAAAAAACTCATCTCTTCTTCCTGATTTGGCTCCAAATATCTTCCTTTCAATACACGATGAGTTGTTGTACTTAATGAGATTTTTTAAAATTAATACTGTAATCGATTGGATTTTAACTATTATTTTTTAGAGTAGTTTTTGCCATAATGCGCTAAAAAGCAACCATTCACAAAAAAATAAAAATAATTTAAAATTACTTAAACACTGCGTTATGCAGAAAATTTATTTACGTAATCTTTTTTAACACAAAATTACAACCACCATATTTACACTACGCGAATATTCTCTATTAAAGACTTTTTTCCATACAACCATGAATGTATGGAAAATGGTTGTTACTCAGTGGTGTAAAATTTTAAATACGTTTAATACAAGGGGCCTTAAATATTTGAGAATCATTCAAAAATTCTGAACCAAGTATTTGATATTCCTCGATTTATGGAAACTGTTTACTGTAAAGCTGAGTAATCAGCACAAATCCATTCATTACACTTTGAAGACTACGTAAATAATATAATAACATAAATTTAATACAAAGTACTAAATATAACGATACTTCCGCGTATTCATTTCGTTTAAACCACCCCAATCCGCCCTCTCGAATAAGGCAGCATTGCCATACCACCCCATTGCGTATTCATAAACTAATTTCGTTTTAATCCCCAATAAAAGCAGTCCACAAACTCAATTTTGAATTCCCGACGAGTTAAGATAAGGGATGAGAAAGCAGTGATGATGGCTGAAAGAAATACGAAAAATTTTCTTGGGGTAAAAGAAAACAATAATTAAAGTCAACAGAATTACTAAATTTCTATAAGGTAATGTGAATCTCGCAGATCGGAGTCGACCATCAACCAAGTATTACCTAGACAGGACTTTTGAATTTAAAAATTAACACCATACTGAAAACATTGGTTTAAGAAAACATTCATCAAAAGGAAAGTGCATTATCTCGCAGTTGAAAGTTCAGAAGAAGCATTGCTTTTCACCTTTTGTTGTGGACTGATTGAATCAAATTTGTCTTCCACCAAGTTCGTTCAATAAGCTTTGAGAAGGTAAGTTTTTAGATTCTCACGGCCAAAAGCATTTTTGTTGTTTGTTTTTGGGGTGTTATGCCGTGTTGCACTAACTCCTTATTTAGCCGACGTTTCGGACAGCGCTGCAGTGTCCATCATCAGGGCAGATCCGGTACACATCTTCGGATCTACCGGATCTGCCCTGATGATGGACACTGCAACGCTGTCCGAAACAAACAACAAAAAAGCTTTGAGTAGATAAATTTTAAAACATCACATTGAGGCAGTTACAAATGTTTTACGTAGAAGCACTCACGGATTTTAAAACATCACATTGAGGCAGTTACAAATGTTTTACGTAGAAGCACTCACGGATTTTATCATTAACAATATGTTAATCAATATGAATTTTTAAAATATACACCTATATATAGCTGCAAGGGGCGTATGCAAGTATACATTTCTTTCCTGCAAAACAACTAGGTACGTCATGGTATTAACAAATTACGACAACCCTTTTGCCTAAAAATGAACGATATTCGCTGGTTTGTTTACGTTTTTATAAGGTTATTACAACAAGTTTACATCACGTTTTATAGTGTGTACCTAATTTTTTATAAAAATATTTTTAACAATAACTATGCTTATTCAATTATGTTCTATGGTAACCACGTTAATGCAATTTTGTATTATTTTTAAAACAAATTAAAAAATTGAGTTGATTTGAACTCTAAAAACCAAAAGCTAAGTTTGAAAGCGGAATTTAAAACATCCCTATTCAAGGTTTTTGAACATTTCAATTAATTCATTAATTATAATTATCTGAGAAATATAAGTAACTTATAAAACTGTCAAAAAAAACACATTCCTTATGTCTTTTTCATTATATGCGATAAACTGGCAAAGCTTTATAAAATGTTAACATCCCTGTTTCCAAGAATTTCTAATATAATGAAAATCCTAAGACAATAATCAAATAAACACAGAGAATTCTTACAGTGGCTTTAATACATTGTAGAAAATAATGAATTTGGAATCAGTAGGTCTGCGTTTTCGAGAAGATGTAGTATTTATTCTTGAAAATCAAGCGGTTTTTGAAGGCATTTTTGCAATCATTTAGTTTTGAAAAAAATTTTGAACATTCAAAATATGTTATAAGAAAAAGTTGTGCCTGAATATTCATTTAGACTTTTTAACAAAGTCAATAGAAATCGCACATAAATAAAAAAAAATCGGATATGGTTATCCGAGACACTATTTGTACTTCCAAATACATGGGAAAAATTTGTTGCAAGACGATGTTGTTAATTCAGTATTTGAAATATGATAAATCATCACAATAATTCATCACATCTTTAATAAGTTATATAAAGTCATGGAGAGTGATAAAACAAAAACTTTACTAACTGTGTTAAGTAGGTTAGGTTAGGTTAAAAAATATTTTTTTCGTCGTTTCTAATGACTTTATACACCTTTTTAAAAGTGTGTTGAATTGTCACTGTGTTGAGTTATCATGAAACCTGCAAAAATTATTTATTAATGATTTTTTTTTTCATATTCTCCGTAAAACGATTATTGACCAATACATCACGAAGAAGATTATAAATTTGAGGTACATGTAAGTATAAATAGGTCGTGGGGGCAGTTGTACCGTTTTGTTATATGCGTCAAAAGATATTTGCTGAACTGTCTGTAAGTGACGTTGAAAATGTCGATGATCATTGCAGAATCGTCAAACAGTTAAGTCGCTATGTTAGTTTAATGTTGTAGGATTTAGTTATTTTAAATCAAGCGGTTGATGAAAGTATTTTCGGAAACATTATTAAACATTTTCCAACAGAAAATTAAAGGGGAATTAATTTCCGACGCAGATGACACTGTGTTTTTAATAAAAGGTCAAACATGGGAAATAGTAAACTTGCAAACGAAGATATTAATGCTTTCAATCATGGTTTGATAATAACCTGCTCACGCTTAGTGCAAATAAAAACAACATTCTTATTATCCTTAAAGAAAATACCTAATCAGAAAGTTAGTATTATAATCCACGACAAAAAATGTGATAATGTAAACACGATCCTATTTGTACTGTAATCAACCCTTCTCCTGAAGTTAAATATCTCGGTGTGATCATTGATCAAAACCTGAAGTGGAACAGCCATATTAGAGAGCTTGTAAAGAGAATCGGGAAATGTATATATATTTGTTACGTTAAGAAATATTTTAAATGTGAAAACAATCAAAAATGTGTACTATGCCCTTGTCCACTCTTTGCTTATCTACGGAATCATAGGCTGGGGAAGATCCTATAAAAACTATCTAAGCTCACAAAGAATCTAAATATTGAAGACAATATTAGTGATTTCTAAACGAAAATCTGAAACAGAAAAATCAGAAAAGGAAACGGTCACATCTGGGACCCAGTCCGACCGAGTCCCAGATGTGACCGTTTCCTTTTCTGATTTTTCTGTTTCAGATTTTCGTTTATAAATCACTAATATTGTCTTCAATATTTAAATATTACAATTTGAGGTTTTACTCAATAAAGTTATTCCGAAAAATAAATAATCACAAAGAATCATCATAAAAGTAATACATAAAAAAAATTCTACCTTCTCAATAGAGTCACTATTTGAATCCAGTACCAAATGTCAATGACATATTTGAGCAAGCTTCCATTGTAAAAATGTGCAAAGAAAAAAATAACAAAGTTCACCAAGAATTTTACAAACTAATGAGAAATAGAGATCAATATATTACACAAAATTTTTAAACAACACAAATGCAAAACCATTATATTTACCAAGCCATAAAAAACTACAATAATCTCCCTTCTCAACTGCACTGTATTGTCAACCAATCAGAACAAATAAATGAAATAATTTTAAAAAAAACTTAAATTAAACATTACATTGAAAAAACAATGTTCTATACAAAAATATTATTACAACATAAAACCTATGTAAGAATCGTGGCTCCCTTATCGGACAGAACAACTCCTCTTTTCTGATAAGGTATACATAACCAATGATGATTAAAAATGTAATATTGTTAAATATTTATGTATCTATATTCCTTATATTACAATTAAATAAAAAAAAATTAGTTAAATGTGAACACGGGAAGTTAGTTGGATTGAAACATTCCTAACAGGGAATTATCTTGGGGCTGACGGAGTGGTGGTGGTAAGAAGAAGGTCGAGTAGTTCAAGGCGTTGTCTCTGTAAAGACAGAGATCCTGGGTTCGACTCCCAATTGAGACAGTTATCTTTTTTTTTCTGTGTCTTGTTCTGTTTCATGTTTCGTTTAGATTTATTAGTTTTATTTTCTTTTTCAATGATATATTACATTAATGTGTATAACCTTCAAAAACGTTGTTCCTGAATAAAAATATGAATGGCAATTATCCCGATCTTATTAAATTTCACCTGTCACCATTGTTTCAACCTTTTCCACGCGTTTTAAGAAAGAATTTCACCAAAACTCATAACATAGCCTGATAAACGTCGAAAGACTTTACCATTATATTTTCCTTGGCAAAAGTTTGCCCGAGTCTAAAATGAAAGTGAAATTATATTTTTATAAAATTCACGATAATTCCCTTGGGGGAGTCATCATTTATAAAGGTAATTCCTGAGATTATCTAGTACTGTAGTACACCTGTTATGTTGGGGCTGTAATGTAAACTGTATTTATGGGACAGGTGTATATTCACGCGTGTGGTTTTGTAAAAGCTAATCGAGTTTGTTTTAGCGAGTTTTTTTTTCATTTTTGTGTATTATTTTTATTTTTTTTGTTTATTTATTAAACGCCCAGAGGGCTTTTACATGGTTGGTAGTATAATTTTAATTTGACAGATACTTTGAAACATAAAAAATAAGAATAAAATTACATTTGATAAAAGCTATGCAACAAGTCATACAAACACAAGAAACAAAAACAGAAAATTACAGCTATTTGTAGGTTTACATGATGTGTTTAGGAGTATTGTTGAAATAAATGTTTTAAATGATCCACAAAACTTGCCAAGTTGGTATTGAATATGTGAACATCACCCAAGTAATGATTTCCCATGGTGTGAAGTCGTTGTATCGGAGAGTGGGCAATGTAGTTACGCTTATGTGTGCTGCTGTAGAATATTGTATTTTGTCGTGTTGTTACTGTGTGTGTATGTATTTTAAATAATAATCATAAGCAAATGGCATACTTGCATAAATATTTATTAAAGCAAAGTAGATCCCTATTTTTTTGGATTTAAATGGCATGATTTTATGTATTTGCCTTTATACATTCATATTTTACAGTTTTAGGAATTTTACACTATAGACCAATAAAACAGCATAATTCTAAATTTAAGACAAAATAAAAAAAATACCTGTAATTATAATATAAGCAGTCTTGATCAATTTTAATTGCTTAAAGATACAAATAGTGTTTTCTGAAATATTGTCTAGGTTAACATTTAAACAAGTAATGCGTTTCAATAATAACAATGAGAGAAAGTGATGTTGTTCAATTAAAACTGAGAGCAAAACAGGAAAAATAAACATACGGAAATTATTTATTCTTAATGATAAACCAATTTTAAAAAGGTTTTTTTATGAACAAAGTTTTCTGACATTTTCGATCGAATGTTATTTTTCTTTAAAGAATGTTATTTATTTAGTAAGGTTTGTGTTAATCAGATCAATATTCGTGCATAATCTTTTAAACGTGCTACAGTTTCTTCAAATACATTTTCAAGATAATTGATATTGCTATTTTTTTCTCCTTCACTATAAGCACCCACTAAAAAGTTTACCCGCCAAAGCAGTTTGTCAGCAGGTCAATTTTGCAATATTAATTATCTTACTAAAGCACACATATAACTAGAAGCCACAATATAGAAAAAAGTTACAAAAGAATAACTTTTAAAGTGACTACAAAGGAACAAAACATGTGTCAATACGGTCAACATAATCAAAGACATACACACACTCCAAGGCACACAAATACTAGATAAATATCACATTTATGTGTACATTTATACAATTACGTGCGTACCATCAATGGATAATAATGTATTTACAAACAATATCAACATAAAAAATCTTCAATATTTTTTTAAAGTTTAAATCATGCAATTTGGTTGACTTTTTATATGCATTTGTCATCTGGTGTCATGTGTGTTTTCTAATTTGTCCTTATATATGGAATCTGACAATAGTTTTTTCATACAGTTTTAAACCATAATATTCCTCGAACAGGTAATATATTAACTGACTAATAGTTTTACATCTCTTCTTTGTGATTACTTTTTACGTACTTATTGGCATGAAATATTTAATTTTGTATATTCGCCCCGCAATAGCTCGTAGACGTTTGAAAATATTACTTATTTGAGTATACAATTTCATATCCGTGTCTATATTTATCCCTAAATATACATAATTTGTGCCAGTTTTTTTAGTCTACATTTACAGGGCTGCGTAAAATTGTGTTTGCACTGAAATTTTTGGCGACTTTATTTTAATGTTAATGGTGTATTTGGCATCTGGAGATTTATATATAGTTTGCAAATTAATTATAAGGCCTGCACCATGTGATAATTTTGGAAAATAAAATAAATCGTGTTCCACGAGTTTTATGCGATGGATTATTCTTAATGCGATATGATTAACGCTTACCATCAGCATATACATGATGTTTAACAACGGTGAATATTTTATTTATGAATGAAACAAATATTATGTATAATGTTGGGCCTATAATTTATCCTGCAGGACTCCTGCCTATCAGTATTATCAGTTTGGAAAAGTTGTACTCTAATTTGTCGATTTTTAAATAGTTTTTGGGGAGGTTGAAAAAATTCAAATAAATTTTTACGTTTCATTAATTTCAAAATTGGTATTCCTATTATTGAAATCAATTATGTCAATTTACGCAGTAAACTTAACTTATCGAAATTATCTGAAAGGCGAAAAATATTTGATCTTCTTTTATTATTTAAAATTGTTCATTCAAGGTTGGACTGCCCTAACACTATAAATTTGATATCTTTTTACCTTACCTCCAAAATATACTAGACGGGATATTTTATTCTACAACAATAACTTCGCTACGTACTCTACGTTAGAAAGAATACATAGGTTGGACAATGAACTAAGTGATGTCGCTGACATTTTAAATTAAATTTCAATACATTTAAAGCCAAATTAGTCCACCACATTTTAAATGTAAATAATGTGTGAAAAATAATTATATTTTATTTCGATTTTCTATTGTTTGTTTTAAACTGTTGTTAAAAATGAAATTTGTAATTGTTATGTACTTAAAAGACCAATAGGGCGTCAATAAATAAATAAATGATTCGTTAAAAGTTCAAGTAATTTTCCCCCATTTTCTGTCGCCTCCATTACCTGTAATAATTTACTAAGATCAATAGTAACAAACGCTTTAATTTTGCTTAAGAATAAGAATAGGATATGCTTTTATTATTGAGTTCTTTAAATAGATAATTAGAAGAGTCCTGTAGCAACATTTCGTAGCTTTTGTTTTTTGAAATCCTTATTGATTGTGATCAATAATGTAGAAACTTTCTAGGTATGTTATTAAATTCACGGAGATGCATTTTTCTAAATTTTTTTCAATAACTGGCAGTATATTAATGGGTCTATAATTTTCTAGTTCAGTGTGTTTTCTCCTTTGTATATTAGCCTAATAATGCTACAGTTAAGCGGATTCGTTATAACTGGTTGAGACAAGATTTTATTAAGTAAACAGGAATATTAAATGCGTCCGGAGAACTGATTTGTCGAGAGTTAAATTATTTCATTTAAATGTGATAAGAAGCAAAAAAAATGTGTATCCCTTTTTACCTCCAATAAGTGAAATTCGTCCTCCAAATGAACGAATGACTATAACTTCAGAATCCTTTCCTGCCACTGCCAACCGCGTGATGTAAGTTACAATAGCGCCTTTATGACTATCCCGTGATTTTTGATGTGTTTATATAATATTTGACCGGTCAGTGGTTGAGTGGGCATAGCGCTTGGGTCTCACCCGAGCGTCGCGTGTTCGATTCCTCGGCTGGCTAAGTCCTCCATCACAACACAAGCAACATTTTCGGCTTTCTGTGGTGGTAGTAGGAGATTTTCAAACATTGTTGGGTTATTCGGAACCCGGGAATGTTTGTCTTTCTTTTAAAAAAATAAAGTTAAAAAAAAAAAAAAAAAAAAAAAACTAATTTAATGTGGCACATGAAACATAACATTGTTTACATTGTTCTGCCCATAGGTAAGTTCAGTTCCAGTAAATTGTACAAATGGGAAGCTAATGGCATAATTGTGTTAACACTAACATAATACCCGCAAAAACAAACAGCAACGGATTTGGTTATGACAATATAATACTTCATAAAGTCAACAACGAGAAAAGTGTGTGCTATCAAGTAGGTATAAATGTATTCACCAATTCGTTTATTTAGAAAGAGCAATATTTATGAATGTATTATTCGGATGTTTACTCTCTTCACGTTTTATACTACTTATTATAAGCACGGAGAAAACTTACTGATAATAATATTGCTAATTTATTAAAAATTTGTTCAAATTTTCGTGTTTCTGTTAAAAACGGGACTGCAGGCCTTTTACGAGTGATTTAATAAACACGAAGATTTAATAGATTTGAGATTTAAATGTCATAATATTATTGTGAGTTTTGAATGAGAGTGAGATTTTGCTTCAGAGTTTAGTACCATAGTATAGGAAGCTTTTTTGCCAAAATATTGTACAGGGTGGGGCAAAAGTAATCACCCTATAGGAAAACGCTATAACTTTTGCAAATAGCGCCAAATGTCATTTTGGTTTTGACATTTGTGAAGTAAACAAACGCAGGATACAAATCGGTTTACTCCGCAAGAGCGCGGAATAACAATCAGTATCAAAGTTTATCATTAAAAAAAAATTACATCAAAAGAACATCAAGAGATTACTTTTGCCCCTCCTGTATTTGTAGTTGCTTGTTGGGTATGTTTTTGACCATGAGATCTAGTGTAATATACGTGTTAGTTTTTTTTTCTTGTGTTTTGTATTTATGAATATAAATGAGAATTGTTTTTGAATACAGTTGTTTAATTGACATGATGTTAAGATTCTTAAAGATTTCGTCAGTGTTAGTTTTTACAAGGTCTTTCAGAATCAATTTCATTGTGGCTTTTAGTTAGTGATTTTAGGATATTGTCATTTGCACAACCCCATCCGATAAAAAATATGTGGAGTAAATTGGTGTATTTTTTATCCATCATGCCAGAGATATCTTTCTTTATGGCATTAAAACCTAGCAACACCCGAGATTTAACATATTTTTTTCCGAACCCTAGTGAAAACATGAAAAACAGTCCTAGAAATTTGGGACAAATAAATGTGGAAAAAATTCAGACACTTGTTAAACTAGGTCATCAATCGCTAGTTTTTGGATTTTATAGTTAAGATTACTTGTCAAAACTGTCGTCAAACTGTTTCTTCAAACAGATCTCTGGATTTCAGTGTTCATAGATAGATCACACCGTTTTACACCCCTCTGGCAGCGGGTCATTAATTACCCCAGGGATATAATATGTGTATTGTTAGCCGTGTGACGCCGAAATTGCTTCCATGATGAAAATTGTATTCGAGGTCTAACCCTTTATGGGGTGTAGGGCGGTTAATAATACCCGCCAAACAATACCCCCAGACTAGAGTAAGCGATATTGCTTAGGTGAGCATGCCATAGTCTATAATAGTATGCTAGTATATGTAAATTATTGTATGAAAATGAGAGAATTTGTTCAAATTCCAAAGAAACGAATTGATTTCTATAAATTGTTATTTTTTTGGTAAACTAATGTTTAAGACAAGATTTTTTATGCATAGCACAAAGGGTAACAATTATTTTTATAAGCAATAATTATTAGCCTGAAACACTCATCCACATTGAAAAATCTCCTGATAAAAGATACATGACGCCAACGGGACTTGAACCCGTGTCCTTTCGATTTCCGGTCGACAGCTCTGACCACTGAGCTATAGCGGCTTATCTCACACACAAACACGGGTGCATTCACAAGATCCTTATTACAACAAACATTCCAACAACCTAAAGAAAAGTTTGCAATGTTTTTCTATAAAACTATTTTATCTGTTGCAATAAAAACCATTAAAAAATTAACCGATTTCAATAGAAGTATTAAAATATGGATTGTGGACGCGAAAGGAGGAATACAGATGCAATTTTGCAACCTGACTAGGATTAACACTGTGTTTTGTTTTTTTTTCTAATATCAAAAACTGTGAAATAGACATTTCAGATTTGAATTACTAACATAATCTTTAATTATTTCACATATTTTAAGGATGCTATGTTTTGGTATTATGACATTCATAAAGAAGACCTAATATAATAAAGTCTCAATAGCTCAGTTTGTAGAGTGCCAGTACCGGTAAGACTAGAGGTCCAGGGGGTCTAGCACACTATCGATGGTTTTATACCGATTAACCGAGCACAGTAGCGCTGTTGATAGCCAGACCGATATTGATAATGCAATAAATACGTTAAAGCTATACGCTGGCAACACTTGACATTTCTAAACGTCAAACGGCTACGCAGAAGTTAAAAATACTAATAAATTGACAATGTGAACTATTAACTTAATTATTATTATTAATGTGAAAAAGTGTGTGGAAGGGTTTAGTTTTTCCTGTGGGGAAGATTTAACAAAGTTAATAAAGTCGGAAAAATATATTTTTTTAAATACACATTTGCCGTTCGCATAAAACTTTTTGATACTAAAAAGGGAGTTAATTAGTTCATGAAGTCATTAGTCATAACTAAAAACTTTTGTTTTCCGAAGCCGGAAAGAAATCAATTGATCGCATCTCAGTTGAATTAATTATGTGGGTCGCGTATACGACTTCCTTCAGTTCTATGGTGATTTGCTCAAATCATTAATACGCCGGTTATTTTGCATAATGAACGAGATTATCCAAAATGTTGTGCATATTGACAGCTTATCAGTCAAATTTGACGCCGCTCTAAAAGCGGCGACTTTTGTCTTCCGACTGCCGGAATCATATTCTGACCGTGCTCGCAAATATCGCTAACTAACTAAAGATTACGGATTTTGACAATATTGGGTTGCTATGGGGTTTTACTTATCGTCCGTGCTAGAAATTAAAATTCACATCTTCAATGAGAGATTGCGATACTACCTTAATATAACAATCAGGTTTATAAACTTCAATACGTTATCCATTTAAACTTTAATTTAAATTATTTTTCAAATTTATGAAAACATCCTTAGGATGATTTTAAACTAAAGTAGTGCTTCATTGGTTATTATAACTGAACCAGTCAATTAAAGTTATTCTTGGCAGGTACATCGATGGAAAGCTGTATTAATACAAAAGTCAGTCAGGCGATTCGGTTTTTGAAATGAAGTCAGCTTTTGAACTTGAAAGGTCAATCTCTTGGCTTTTACTGCGATGGTTGTAGCTGTAAGGCAGAACGCGAAAGCCTTTCGTCTTTTCAGAACACTACAATTAAAAGTTTTTCCGTAAGCCTTATTCTTAAGAAACGGATTTGTGCTAAAGGTGAAGTTTTCGTAAAAGGAACGAGAAAATAATAACAGGCTTGTCTTCGTCTCGTGAGGCTCGAAAGATAGATATATTCTTAAGCGCAGGTACAGCATTGGTGTAGTTAAGCCGGCCTTAAACCCGGTTAAAGACCCCACATTCAGAATTTCTACCGTTATATAATATACTCCCCGTAAATACTTGATGTTTTTGTGCTAATAAAAAATATTTGATTGATAGACAATATCTTTTCAGATACCGAGTTGAAATATTAAATATATGAATATTCGAAAAAAATCATAAAGTAGGCTTCAAAAATTATAAAAAACACGCCTAGTTCTGTTATTTAACATATTATAAGTATGCAAATATTCACGGTATTTTTGAGACTTTTGATTTATTAAATATTTTCACAACAGTCGCTTATGTTTACTTGTTTTAGTCGTTTTTTAATACAAAATGTATTACATATGTCTCATCGTGGCTAAAAAGTAATAGACTCTTCTTAAAAATAGATAGTAAAACATTTTACCTAACCTTTTATAAAAAAAATAAAAATAAACCCCCCAATAACCTTAAAATTAGAATACATAATGCTAACTGTAATCAAGAAATGTGCTCATCTTGCTTTGAACTCGGAAAAGTGGAAAAGATCAAATATTAAGTTATTATTATTGATACAAAATTAAATTGGCAGTCACAAATTAATAATACCGTCTGTAAATTAAGATATCTCACATACACATTTTACAGACTAAAATAAGTGCTCAATGTTGAATAACTGAAAATTGTTTATTTTTCTTTGGTGCAATCTTCACTCATATACGGAATAATAGGATGGGGCGGAGCGCTTCATACACATATAAAACCTTTACAAATAACTCAAAATTATATCATCAAAGTTATGTATAGTCGGAAAAAACATTTTAAACAGATGAGTTATACAAAGAATCTAAACTATTCTGTCTCCGTAAACCATTTATTTTGCAAACTATGAAATACATCTTTAAAAACAAAAATAAATTCGAAATAAATGAAAACAGAATCAACATTAGAAATAATAATGTATTTTATACTCCCCAAACGAACACAAAACAAATGCAAACACACTGCAGTTTCATTGGACCTCGTACTTTCAATCTTTTACCTAAAAATATTCAAGTGATTACTAAACTTCCTCAATATTTAAAAGAGTTAAAATTATGGCTTTTCGATACAGCAGTTGAAATTTTTTTTATTTAATTTGTATCAATTTATGTTTCTCATAAAATATTTACCATATATTATACTAAACACTTATAACTTCACTATACACTATTGTAAACACTTTTTATACAAACCGCTTAGACAAAATGTAATCTTGTTTTTGTTTTATATGCCCACAGTTTGTTTATTTCTAGGTACAATAATATAATAACTTTAATATATTACCCACGCACAGGCTGCGCCTTAGTGGGTTCCCATTATTCTATATTGTATGTAATTAATGTAAAAATTGGGAAAAATATAGGAATTAAAAAAATTTTCGATTTTCTGGAAATCCGTGCGGCGCACGGCCAAACTGACATTTCCTGAAAATCTTCGTACAACAAAATCGATTTTTCGAAAAAAAAAATCGTTTTCGGCTGCAACAACATCAATAATGCCATTTTTTGAAATATTACCACTCTAATACACCCAAAAGTCACGAACCGCCACTGATCATTACATGTCTCCCTTTCAAACCATCTTCAGTAAATCTTATTCTTCTGTTTGAACGCCGTGGTCAAATTTTTCACTGTTCCGACCTTACGCACCGCTTAATATTTACGCCATGATTATAAGTAAGCGGGATAACGTAAGGAATTATGGTAATTCGCTGCTTTGATGATAAATTGTTTGGCAATGCTTTGTCTGCCTGGAAGAATAGAAATTACATAAGAAGAAGATTAAACGGGAGAATGGGCGAAAAATAAATTAAAATACCTCGTTTGTATAGTGACAATGTAAGAAAGTTTTGTCACCTTCGCTTATAAAAGCAGCTTTGAAAGGCGGTGGTTCATAATGTAAATTGTAATACTTGCACATTAAAAAGTTAGAAGTTAATCGTGAATTTAATAGTACTTTGGATTGGAGTTAGAATTTTTTTCCTCTGCTGTTTATCTCACTAGAGAATTCCTGTGTCAAGATGAGTAGCTTTACAATTATATGTAATCAAACAAGTAAAATAAATAATACATACATAGATGAATAATTTCGAATTTGGGGTTTCTAGTGTGATTTATGACAGACGCTACGATATGGGTAATCCAAAATCACCACTCTCGGCTAGGATTGAATTTTTTTTACCATTTTATTCAATAGATTTAATGAACCTATAATTTTTTTTATATTTGGACCGAGCATTTTAAAAAGCAACGGAGTTTGATTAGAATAACTACATTGTCCAAAAGATGTTCTGGTATTCACCGGCTGATACATTAAAGATTAACCCAATCTAGTGTTGCGCACTTGTTGTGACCTTTTCGTAGTATCAATGTTGTTGAAAAAATTATATAGAGCCTGTATTATGTACAATTGCCTTATTGACATCATTTTAGATTCACTATATAATTCCTCTGACCAACACAATAAACTTTACTAATACATAATTTAAAAGATTATATTTTTACAATATTTCAAAGCTCTAGGGTAGTCTTGTGACAAGAATCCCAACATACAACATTATATGAAAGCATTGTTTGAACAAGCTCATAGTATTCAGTTTTTAAAGTAACTATATCCATCTTAATTTAAAAATAAATATTTTACGTCACTTGACTTGAGGGAAATTTAAGGTCATTGAGATATCGGAAATGAATAAAAATTCGAGTGAAAACCACAACATATGTTTTAAATGAAGGCCTCAGCACGGGCAAGCCATCCAGTGAGGCCTACATTACTGGAAATCTTAAAATGTAAAAAATATTGTACCAAATAAAATAAAATAAAAAATAAATAAATAATTTGAATAACAAACTGTTTCGGTTGTTTCACCGAATTTGAATGATTCGTCAAATTTTCAAGTTTTATTCAAATTCTGTTTTATTTCAGTTCTGTGATACAATTGACCCAATATGATATAATAACATAACTTGAATAGAACTTTCACAGAATTTGACAATTAGCTTTGAAATTTGATGAACAACACGTAAATTTTTCGTTAGCTGATAAAACTTTTCAAATATTCAAATTCATGACCTGTCTATCCCTTTCTCGCTGTTAACAATAAATAGGTGTAAATAAGAGAAAAGGCTATTGAAAATGTTTACATAAGAACAAATACACATAGTCCAAATATCTGTGTTGTTCGGTTCTATTTGCGCGACCTATAGCCATCGCTCTCATTGTTCGTATTGACTGCAAACGTATTCCGAATTTCAGAATTAAACACGGAGCTTGTTTACTATTGTCATGTCGGGCGTTGATACGACAACCACTATAGGGGAAGTTATGAATCAAATAATACCTACCACAAAATTATGGGGCATGGAAAATAGTTCCTGGACAACATCCAATAAAGGTCAGACTTGAACTGCAGCCAATCCTCCATTCTATAATAATTTTAAAAAAACTGGTATCAAGTTGGTTTCGAAAAGAGATAAAAAATTATTATTATTTGAACCCGCGAACTCCGGATTACCGGGCGAGAGTCTTACCTCTTTACCACAGAGGACAACAAATCAGTCCAAAAATTTGAAATGATAACATATTACTACAGGTAGCAGGTACTAAATCACTTTTCTGAATATTTTACACAACTGGTACTGATGGCGACACTTAAATTCAAAGCGTTTTTGTGAAACGGATTTCACCCAGGACTAACTAAACCACACCACAGACATCCGAAATTGAATTCTGATAATCTGGCTTTTGACATTGTCCGACTAAAGTATTTTATTTCATATTTTACTCCGGCGTCCTCGAATTTTTCTTCCATTAACTTTCGCTTTTTATAATCCTTACACTATTTTAAGTGTGCAAACGTTCTGCTTACTTAAACCATATAATAGTCCGTACCTTACTCTTATTCATGACGCCTAGATCAGCATTTTAAGATCTATTCTTTTTTTACACGGTCCGTCATACATGGTTTTGTCTTACATGCCTGAGGGCATGCAGTCTACTAATATCCTACCTCTGCCAGTACCACGCCTTACTCCAATATATCAGGGTAGGTATTACTACTCCATTGTGGACTGCGCGCCCGTATAGTGGCAGTATGCTGTATCTCCAAAAATTTTGAGACGTATGACTAAACTATTTAGACATTTTGTTACTTTTCTCGCAAACTAAGATTAGTAACAATTTCAAATTTGGTGAAAAGTTAGATGGACCCCTCATTAAAAATTTTGTTAAAAAATATCGAAGTATGTCGTATATTTTATAATCATGATATATTTGGTTTTTGTTTCTTTCAAACGTTTCCGAATGGTTCTTAATCAAACCTTTCACTAAATTTTTAATTGTTATTACTATTGGGTTGCGAGGAAAATAAGAAAATTGAAAAAAAAATACAGTATTGCTATTTGATACGTGTAGATAGCTGTTTGAGGCCAAAACGCAGTAACTTGAATATCCTGTCTCCCGCACGGCAACGGCATTGTAATGGCAAAACAGCGTATTTGTGGGGTTGTCCTAGCAGAATGCTGTATTTCAAATTGCATTGTTCAGCCATTACAGAAGTGTCCTTTTCTGCAGTTACAGCATTGTTCTACTGTGAATTTCGTAGGAAATAAATGCAATAAACAATTTTTACATTGTTCAAATGACGTAACACAAAAAATGGAATTGATTGAGCGCTGTAAAGCAATAATTCTATATCTGAGGATAAGGAATATTGCCATAATACGGGCTTGCTTAGACATTTTATTAGCGCTAACCATGTTCATGCCTTATTCCTTCTTTCAAAATCATTTTCAGCACTTTTATCGCTCTTCACACTTCTTCCTCAACTGTTTATTTTCTTCTCCGATTACGTAAACCAAACATTCCAGAGTGTTTTGTTTATGCACGGAAAAAAAATATCCTATTAAAAAATTAACAGCATGCCAAATTCCTGACAAAATGTTAGTTATTCAGAATATATCAAGAACACGTGTTCTTTTTATTTCAATTCATCCGTTTTAAGCCTGAAGTCGCAGTTTTAGCAGGAAAATGAATAATAGGACAAGATTTTTAATAAATTGACAGTATTTCATATCAGTAAGTTTTCTTCGTGTGGAATTACTAAGCTGGGGCGGTGCAGCCAAGACTGCACTAGATCCGTTAGCCAATGCACAGAATGCTGTATTAAGAGTGATGGATAAAAAACCTTATATGTATCCATCTACACCCTTATTTAAGGAAACAAAATTATTAGACGTAAGACAGATTTATATACATGCACTCATAATGTACTATACAAACAATCCCAAGCTTCATAGTCTTGTAGATTACAGTTACACAACAATACTAAGATCAGAACAAAGGATGATAGTACCAAAAATGAACACATCGTTTAGACAACGTTTCCATGTATTTCTGGCTCCTAAGGTGTATAATGGGTTCAAGCAGCAATGCAGTAAGATTAAAACAGGCCCTCTTCAAAAGCAAATTACCGTATGGCTCATAGAAAGTGACAGAATGAAATCTGAGAGCTTCCTCAAAGAAATTATTGTCTGACTGAAGAAAGACAATTAAGTGAATTCATTCCGATTTTATCCATATTATCGTAAATATATTTATTATTTTTGTTTTTTTTTTACCATTTGTACCATTTGTACAACACTGAATAATTATTTTTATATTTTCTTTTATATGTTTCTTATATTTTCGTATGTTTTCTTTTTAAAATTTCTTATTTATGTAACCACCATACTATGGGCATTTGCCTAGTTTGGGGTATTAATAAAAAATATATTTTATTAAATAAATTCAACAAAAGCGCAGAAAAATAAAAACAAATATATTCGCACCAATTTGCATTTCAAATGTGTTCATGTCACAAAAGCCGATCTGACCATAGAACTGCATCCGGATGCATTTCCATGGCGCAATAAAAAATGCACCGTTTAAAAATTCTATAAATTTATATGACGCCGGGGAATATTGTAAACGGGAGTTCGTTAAGAATAATCCGATTGGACGGAACACAAACGCGTTCATATTGTATGTCAAATATTCACGAAGCTGAATACGGATAATTGAACATTTCCGTGATTCAAAAATGAAAAAAAACACATTTTAATATGAAAAAAAAAATTCTTTTAGTGTTGGTTATGGTATCATCCATGTAAAGCATTATTCAATTTACTGGAACAATTTTATTTATTTATTTACGCCTTGAAGGCTTTTACCTGTAAACATTGTTAAAGGTAAGTTTCTCAAGAGAACAATAATAAGTGTTATGGTACATTACATTACAAACGGAGTATGAACGATATAAGCAGGTACAATATTAATTCTCGTAAAGAGTTCTGTTGAATAAAGGACTTCAATAATTGTATGAAATAACAAACGTACAAAACTAAGAAAGTAGTTCAGAACAAAGTGATTTGATAACTTTGTTGAGATTTATAAACATAAACTTGAACAGAACGAAGTATGTTTGTATTTAGCAAATCTTTAGTGTAATCACGAAGTAAAATTTGCTTTTAAAATTATATAAATCCCAAGCAGATGAATAGTTTTATGCTAACATTAATTATTATTCAAATTGAGTTATGTTTTAAAGCCTTCTTGTCATTATATTCCGTTCAGTTGAACACATCTACACTTTTTGCGAAAGTATTGCTAACTGCATGCAATCTAAGTACAATAACGAGTCTAAATTACTCAGTCCTGATATGTTGTTGCAATTAAAAATATTTTCGATCGGGTTCATGTTGGTCTGTTGAAGGTGATTAGATTCAATAAATCAGGGCTGTCTTTAACTCCATTGACAATTTTTAAAATTAAACCTATGTCGAAAACGAGTCTTCTATCTGAGATTTATAATAATTTGAGTTCTTTCATCAAGTGGTTGTAATTTATAATTTCTCGGCTCATTGGTAGGCTCAGTAAATAAGGGTTGTCTATAATTCTTGTAGAATTTTTTTTTGTTGATTCTGAAAAATCAAATTTCTCACTTTTTACTGATTTCAACTTGAATTTTATGTAACCAAATACACGACACGTCTGAAATAAATCGATTCAAAATAAATTGACAAACAGAATACTGGAAGTCATCATCATTTGAAGCTATTTGCAAAAATTCACCAATCAACCGGAGGTCTTTCACGATAAATTTCAAATTTAGGCATCGTTTTTCATGATAGATAAAAAACGGAAAACGCGTGTTAGTGTTTATCAGATAAATTCTATGAATATTAAAAAAAACAATTGTGTAAATTCGTAAGTAATGCAATGCAAAGTAATACAAAAACACTAAAAATGATGAAAATATGATTTGATTGAGTAAACCGATAAATATTATTAAATACTGCAAGAACACAACTTGTCCTTTGATTTCTATATCATTTCTTCAAATTATTGGTTATTCCGGTTAAAAACGGGATTGCATAAATAAATTAAGTAACAGGTTTTTGGATAAAATTTTAGTAAATTACGAAAATATAATCATGATGTTGGAACACGTGTTAGTGAAAATCCGAATATTGTTGCATTGCAACGAAAATTATTTATATCGTCATTATATAAAGGTAAATCGATAAAATATCCAAAAATTGGTGTTTTATTAATAAAGCCTGTTAATCTATTCGTGTATTTTTTAAGCCTAAAAAAATAAAGTAACAAGTCTATAACAATGTTTGTATGGTTTTATTTTATAATGTTAAAAGAAAACTACTATTTTTTATTATCAAAACAGGCAGCCGGCCAATTCAACCTTATCGCAATTTGGATAAGGAATGTTGGCCGTCAACTGGCTTAGTAATCTTAGCATTCCACTTTGACCTCCACAAACTATCCCAACCATACGAAGTATCCACTAGCGATGAGTCGTTCATAAGCGTGCCGTACAACCGACAGCCGTCGTTCAATTGAGTCGACTCTTTGTGAAGCACGAAAATATTAAGCTGGTACCATGGACTCGCTCTTAATAAAATGAGTCAAGTTGCGTTGACTGAAATATTTCAGATAGAAAAAGCTGAATTAATTTAAAAAAATAATATCCACTGTATAAAAAACCCTTGAAAATATACTATAAATAATGATACACTGCTCTGAATTTCTGGAAAAGACAAAGCCTTTTATTTCGGAGCAAGAAAAAGACTTATTTTTCACAGAAGTAATTCTCATTTTCTCGGATGTCCGGTCAGAGGTGGTGCGGATCGTAATAAATATAATTTGGGGTTCGGTTTAGCTCAGGGCATTAACTTTCCTTGTCTAGCTTTCACCAATATACCACTTAGATAGGTAATAGATATAGTTGTTACTTACTCCGGGTGAGTTATATTATGTCTGGCGACATAAAACAAGAACAAAAATTCGAGGAATAGGCTAACAGATTCTATAAAGCAAGTTAAATAAATACATTTCCTTCCTTTTTTTTCAATTTACGTAATTCATCATCACGCAATGAATTTTCAAAAAGGTTTTTTTAGGCTAAGTCGTGATAGTTTGATGTATACTACTATACAATCCAAAGAAATGTGATCTGAACCGACTTGAAAGAAACTGATGTTGCCAGTTTGTATTCAAAACCTTTCGTATGATAGACTCCACAGCTGTGAGGCTGTGAAGTTATGCAACAAACACCCGTCTAGTATCACATAAATTAAAACAATTATCAATGACTACATTAAGTCCAGTAAATCAGAATTATCAGAAAAAGAACTGATTAGTATTTTTAAAAACATCGTCATAGAAGTATCTGAAAATACCCTACACAAACTTTATTGTAATTTAAAAAGCAATAAATAAAAATCTTTAATTGAAACCAAATTCGGAACCCAACACAGTTTTAATGTTTATGAGAGACTAGAAGACTGATATTGAAAGAAAGGTTAATGCAATAACTCCATAAATGGAGGACTGAACGCGGTTGGCGTTCCGACCTATCTGTCTACCCCTGCGGGGAAAAGGTGACGTGGTTATTTAGTTAGTTAGTGAAGTTCAAGTATATGGGTGTTTTTAGTTTCCATGACATGGATTTTTTCTTGTTACTTTATGGATGGATTTTTTGTTCGTTACTTGTCTCATTTTTTGTGGGTTAATTTAGATCGTTTTTTTAAGATTCAAAATATTTGAATTTAATCGGTTTCGATAATTTGGGAAATTCTCGACAGATTTTTCTCATTTTTTCGACACGGAAAAAAACGTAAATCCAGGACCTCAGCCTTGCCGGGGCGCTGCTCTGCCACTGACAGCGGCATAATACCCCAAAAATAAATCAATATAGATTTTTTGCGGCCTCTGTGGTCGAGGGTTAAGGCTCTCGCATAGCAATCCGAAGGTAAGGATTTTTTTGTTATTTCATTGAAAATAATATATAGTTTACTTTCGGCAATTCCATATTGGAAGATACTCTCAGTATCACCCTGGTTTAAGACCAACTTTATGAATTTAAATGTGGCTTGAAATGGCTTTAGCTGTGTTTGGTGACCAGATATGAATATCCAGTTACCTTCCTCTTCCCCATCTCCTTCCCACCCCAATACCCTCAGCTTCACAACATACCCGAATTAAGGAAGTCATAGTCTCACTGGCTCCAGGCAGTTGGCACTTTTATGCGGTATTCAAATAAATAAAAACTTTTGAAACCGTGAAAAACTCAAATCAGTTCATAATAAAGGTTCGCTTAAAAATAATCAAGCCATAATTGTATTAAGATTAAAATGGTTTGGATTTATGTTTTGTGAATTAAATACGTATTTCGAAATAACTTAATATAACTATACTTAATATAACTATACTTATGATAATTTTGTAGTAACTTCAAAACTACCCTTCATTTAAACGAAAAAATAGTACTCATTAGTTAAAAATTTTCATAAAACTACTCTCGACTGGTTTTATTGTAAACCATTCCTTATAAATTATAATGGATATCGAAAGTACATTAGAATCTTGTAAAGGAGAAAATAAATCACGATTTCATTTGTAATTTTCGCTTTTCTTCGATACGAACTATCGTTTTTGGGCCATTTTGTGAGCACAATAGAGTATTATCTTTTGTATGAATCTTAAAGATTATTGTAAAGAAACGTGTGAAAGAATAAATGATACTTTACAACTAAAATGAAATGATACATGGTCAATGAAAATGGAACACACAATCCTTATGCAAGGGCTGAGTAATCGAATGAAATTAGTCCTTCTGGTGTTACTAGTAGTTCTATAAACACTGGACCTCGCGTTCAAAAAGTATTATTCTAATTTACTATCATTTAATAAAAAAAAACAAAATTTCCACGGATATTATTAGATTTGTAAATAGATACTAAAAAACCTAAATACTAAGGTATATAAAATACCCTAAACATAAATCATTTTAAACCAAATATATTTATTTTTGACAAATTATTAGTCAAGGCAATAATTAGTCGCCTGAAATATCGATACAAATTGAAAATATCTATGCGTAAAAATAAATCCCGCCGACGAGAATTGAACCCGCACCTTCTGATGTCCTGTTAGGTGCTCTGTACCACTGAGTACCAGTACTCTGTAGTACTCTGAGTACCATGTCGGCTTATTTCCAACGATTTAATAGATTTTGTATTTAAATTTCATCTACCTGACAACATGATTAAAAATTAAGTAAAGCATAGCTGAAATTGTGTATTGACAAAAAATTAATAATTAAAATAAAAACAAAAAAGAACTCACCACTTCCAGTGAAACGGTTCTGACTGGAGTATCTTTGAATGACTGACGAATTTCGCAAAGATGAAAGAACGTTGTGATGAAATAGGTTTCCCCCAAAAGAAAATGTATTTAATGAAAGATAAACCTCAATTACGTAGAGATCATCACACTAGAGACACCTAGCGGAAATTATTGGACTAAATGCAGGAAACTGTAGTTAGAAAAAGAGGCGTTTTAGTAGGATGTGCCTACCCAGATTTATGATTGAAATTGACCAATCATATAGGGCTTTTGACAGGACAAAGGAGAAATCTACATTATTTATTAACCTGGGAATGAAAGCATCGAGTCGAAGGGTTAATGCACTATAAGCTAAACATGTTCACACGGAGAATACATTGGTCGAAAACTTTCGGTGTAAGAAACGAAGAGAGATTGATACAAATGGAAAAAAAGGGATTGATTGTCATTTGAAATCGAATAAAGTATCATAGACTGTTATATGGGAAGAACAAGAAACTTTTAATAAGTGAAATTAACGCGTGAGGGTAGAGTGGACTCAGGAGAACTTGGAAAAACTGTGTAGAGAGGTGAAAACAAGACAGAACAAAGTGATTTATTTATAGTTTGGAATGATGGAGGGAAACTAAACCTACAGATCAATAAGAAACACGCGTAATCGATATGCAAATTTGAGAAGATCGTACTAGGCAATTACCGGCCGAGAAACCAATGGTTTTGGATCGGTGAGATTGAATACAATGGCCTGATTCATAAATACATATATTTCTATTGAGATAAACAATCAAAATTCGAACATGGGTTTTGTTTACGTTAGAGTAATAAGCAATTAGGAAAGCAATTAAATTTAACATAGGGCATATGGGACTGTTTATATAAAACCAAAAACATTAAATTGACAGGCAGACACATTAGCTAGAATTGATGGTTGAGGTACAAAGATTTCATAATAATGACTCCTTATAAATCAAAAAAATATGACTATTTTTGAGAGAGCAAGATGCAATACGGGTAACACCTTAATATTTAATTACTTTACAGTGGCGAACCGGTGAAAGGGGGCAAAAATGATGTTCATTTCAGGTCTAATGACATTAAGGTGGATAGGGATTTGAGATGTTTGGAAGTACTGACTTGTACGCTTGAACTGAGATAGTGCGTAAGGATATAAATGAAAACATTTGAGCTCTGTTTTCCAAGTGAAATTTAAATGGAAGGTTTGGTCTTGGAAGAAAGGACGCATACAGACCGACAGATTGGCAAGAACTGGAATATACACGAAAGTAGCAGCATTATGAAGTTGATTTCGGCTAGAGGCGATAAAAATACAGTGATGGGAGGGTTTTCGCACATCATACGAGCGTGGAGACGAATTTAAAGTGCCATAATAACCAGAGGAAGGGTGGAATAAAGGTAATCACTAATAAACATGATTGGATTGAGGGAATTCAGTGCGAACATGAACTTGCCTGCTAAGACAGGAACAATAGTGACTGAATTATGAAGCGCAATCCCGAAAAAAACAAAAATTAGATGAAGAATTCTTTATAAAATAAAGAATTGGATGGGAAAAGTTAAATTTGAGGTGTGCATGGGGAGTATTGTAATAGACTGATTATATTCCCAGAAAAATAAACGAAATTAAGCACAGCTGGTAAAACACATTTAACCTTACGACGAACTCTATGAAAACAATTAAAGGATGCTGATCCGGCCCTGCAACTGCAGAGGACAAAGACAGGAAATTTGGGGGCGTCACCGAGATTTGACTGTGTCATCCGAATAAGTGACAAGATTTAAATAATCAAAATTGGTGGCAGATATGTTCAAATGTACGAGTTGATTGATGATCTAATTGCCTGAAGTATTTATTATTTATTTATTTATTTATTTATTATTATTACATTTATTACATACAAGATATACAAATATAAAAGGAAGCTTTGACTGTCCAACTAGGAAGTTTCCCGTTTTAGGACAGTCAAATTGGCAGGTTGCGTGTACATAATTCCAGGTAGGTGCATGTAAAATATAAAATAAAATTAAAATATAACATATAAATGTAAGAAAGAAAAATAGAAAGAAAATATTTTTTAGGAAAATACAATTTAGCAGTAATGAACAATAAAATCCAGATAGGTACATGTAAAATATAAAATAAAAATATAATATATCAATGTAAGAAAGAAAAATAAAAAAAATATTTTTTAGGTAAATACAAAATACAAAATCGAGGAAATCAACTCAGACTACGTTTTTTAATAATTTTTCGGAATCTGTCCTACCTAAGTCTAATAACCATTTAGTAATTTTAGTACCGAAGGCTGATAATTCACATAGTTTAAATTGAGAGGGGATTTTGTTGTATATTTTTGGTCCCAGGTATGAGAAAACTTTTTGATAAGCCGCAGTATTGCTAGTTGGAATAGAAAGGTCGTTTCTGCTCTTACTTCTGGTGTGATGATTATGATCGACTGTTATCGTTTTGTTTTTATTTTTGTGGACGCAGATTGTTATTTTTTTATGTAACACTGTCGAACATCAAGCACATTAAACTCCTTGAAGATAGCGTCGCTCGAGTATCTGAAGGGTTTCTTCATAATGACGCGTAGAATGGATTTCTGTGCCTTCAGTAGCGGGTATAATATTGTTAATCCTGTTCCACCCCATCCAATGCAACCGTAGGTTATGACGGAGTTACAGAGCCCGTAGTATATTTTTTTAATGTCTTGAGTTTTTATAATTTTCCGCAATGCTATAAATATATAAATAAGCTTGCGCACTTTATTAGCTGTGTTTTCAATTTGTTGTTTCCATTTAAGATGGTTATCCACTATTATACCTAAATATTTAATAGATTTAACACATTCAAGGGTTTCGCATTTACAAGTATGGTTATTATTTCCAAGGCTACACTTAATATTATGTATTGTGAGGTGATGAGGTGTTTTGGGTTGACCTGCAAGGGTAGCGCTAAATGTGAGATATTTTGTTTTTTTGTATGTTTAGTGTAAGCAAATTACTGTCTAGCCACTGTTTTACTCTGTTTATACCTGTGTTCGCAAGGTGGTGTGTTTCTATCCAATCATCTCCTTCAAACAAAATAACTGTATCGTCAGCGAACGTGATAATTTTGCCACCAATGTGTTGGTTACAAAGTTCGTTTATGTATATAATAAAGAGAAGGGGCCCAAGTGTACTTCCTTGTGGTACCCCAAAAGTGTATTTTAGTGAAGTGCTAATAGCCTCGTTAATTCTGGTTTGTTGAAATCTATTAGATATATAACTTTCTATCCATTGAAAAGCTTTTCCCTTTATTCCTATATTTCTAAGTCTCTGTAAAAGAATTTTATGAGATATAGTGTCAAATGCCTTGGCCAGGTCCAGGAAAAGGGCAATAGTTTTCTTGCCATGGTTCATATTCCCTGCAATAGTTTCAGTGAGACATGCGATGGCATCATCCGTTCCCTTACCCGACCGAAAGCCGTATTGGTTAGGACTTAGAATGTTATGTTTCTCCACATATTCGTTTAACCTAGTTTTGAAAAGCTTTTCAATGACTTTGGATATCGCGCTTAATAGTGATATTGGCCTATAGTTTTCTACAAGAGATTTAGGTCCACTTTTGTGAATTGGGACAATTATTGATTTTTTGAAGTGATCAGGAAATATTCCTGATGCAAAACTTAAGTTGTAAATATATGATAGCGGAGCAGAAATCTGATTTTTAATTTTTTTTAGTATTTGTGTATTTAGACTATCTGGAAACTTTGCATGTGTAGTATTAAGGCCGTTGATTATTTTTAAGACCTCTTCTACAGTAGTTGGTTTAATATTAAATGAAAAAGATTGTTCCTCTGTTTCAATTGTCGATGCTAAAGAGTCTTCCGTTTTCTGGGTTTCTAATAAAAATTTTTTTGCTAGATTTGATCCAACAGATGCAAAATATTGATTAGTATGACATGCAATTGATTGATTGTCAGTTATAATCAAATTTCCGGTATTTAATTCAGTTACAGATGCATTGGTATTTCTTTTACTTTTAGTTATGTCTCTGACAACATTCCACATGTTTTTGCTGGAATTATCCTTATCAAGTAAGAATTTATAATAACGCTCTTTACATTTGCGAATAACGGTTTTGCAAATATTACGGTAACGGTAATAGTTTTGCTGTTTAGTATCGTTCAATGGGTCTCGTTTAGCTATTTTATGAAGGTGATTTCTTTTGTGTATAGATTTAACAATGCCGTTGGTAATCCATGGTGTGAGATGTATTTTACTATATGGAATGCGTTTAGTTATTGTGTGTTTTGTTATGAATGTATTGATTTCATTAATAAAATAGTTTAGAGCATTGTTAACTTCAGTCTCTTTATAAACATATTCCAAATTTTTATTATTAAGATCATTTAATAAAGCCTCATAATCGATAATCTGTTTGTGATTAATTTTATGTTTTTTGGGTGTTGAGTTTGGGATACTGATTGCAGTGGTGTAATGATCAGTGATTGTATTATGTATTACAAATGCATTTGAATTTGTTATATTTCTGGTATATATATGATCCAAACATGAGCTAGAGCTACCTTGTACCCTAGTTGGAGAATTAATATTGGAAATAAAGTTACTTTCAGCCATAGCACATAAGTAGTCGTCGGACTGCCTATGCAATACTTCTCCTATAGTATTTATATTCATGTCCCCGATCAGTACATATTGTGCATAATCCTTAGTTTTTTTTAACTCACCAATAAGATTTTCCAGGAAATCTTGGATGTCATTGAACGATGGTGATCGGTAGATAGCTAGGATACCTAAATTTTCATTAATGTTGATTTTTAAACAATTACACTGATTTATGTTTATTTCTTGTACTAAGGAATTTAATGTGTTGTCGATATATACTACTACTCCGCTATTTTGGTTAATATGCGATGTTGTATGGTATTCGTTATAGCCTGAAATTTGTTTGGCTATGTATGAATCATTTAACCTGCATTCAGTGAGAATTAGTACATGGAACTTTACCACAGCTTTTATTTTTTCCAAAAATATAAGAAAATCATCCAAGTTTCCCATCGTTCTAATATTTTGATGAACAATATTAATCCTATTAGATTCCCAATTAAATTGCATAATTTTGTTAATGTTTTCAAAAATTATTTCAGTATTTGGCACTAAGATACTATCGATTTCATGTTGAAGCTCGTTTATTACCATTAGAATTCAAAAATTAATTGTTGTTTTCTGGGTAAAGTTATAAAACAGTATTTTATTATCATATAAATACTTGTAGTACGAAATATGTAGCGACAAAACGGTAAACAAAATGATGTAATTAGGAAAATTAAAATATATATGAGTAAGAAATAATATCTGAAATAAAATCCAGGAAATAAATAACGTATGTAGTTGGTGTGTGGCATTTTCTCTTTCAAAAGACAGTAAAAAGTAGTATAAGTATGAAAAATAAGTAATATCTGGGTTATATAAAATATGTTGATTAGAGTTCTCTTTTGCCGAATTATTAGTAATATTACAAATAAATCAAATAATAATCTTATAATAAGTGTAGTTACCATTCTAGAGAGAATAAAGATTAAAATTAAAGTTAAAATTAAAATTAGGATTAAAAGTGTTCCAGTACAAATTGGAGTTATGCAAAAACCTAGGTGTTCATATAATATAGTGCTGTTATGTAATAGAGTATGAAATGGCGATATAAAGCGGTAGTCAGTAGTTTTATCACGATAATCATAATAAAGAGCAGGTAGTCAGAGCTTCGGTATAGCTTGTTCTGAGTCTATTAATATAGGTCGAGAAGAGTCATCTTTTTTCATGTAGATTAGACCTGCTTTCGTCCAGACGTACCTATATTTACATTCCGTCGCACGTTGGCGAGCTAGATACCAAAGCCGTTTGCCTTTAGACGTGAGGAGTTCTGAGACGTATATGGGTGTAATTGGGCCAGACAATCCGATTGTTCCCGTGTTTAGTTTGTCCCCAATATTTTCGCAAGACCTATTATATTTTTTTATAGCATTAAGGAGTTCCTCTTTTAACGGTATTGAATTAAAGTTAATTACCACTGACCTAGGTTTAACTGTTGGAGGAATATTTTTGTTTCTTTGTGATACTCTATATATATTATAAATATCATTTGTATTTAGTTGGCAGTCTACTATTTTACTGGTGTTGAATATAATGTCTTTTAAGGTTTGTGATGTTTCCTCTTTGAATTCTGGAAGCCCTCGAAGTTCCAAACAAGTATTGTTGATTCGTCTGTTCCTGTTTTCTTGGTCAATCTCGATCGCTATTATTCTTTTTTCTAGGTCTTCATTTCGTTCTGTCAAGAGACAAATTTTTATTTCATTTTCTTTATTTTTTTTGCTTTTTTTTTCTAAGACCTCAAGTCTTGAATTTGAGGCTGAGTTTACTTGTTCATGTAGTTTTTCCAAATTATTTATTCGATATTTTAAATCTTCTTGCTGTTGAGATATGTTTTGAATGGTTTTTAATATTTCATTATTTTGGAGCAGGATTGCATCGTATTTTTTTCCAACAGATTCATTAACTGAGTCTTTGAAATTTGCGAATTCAGTTAAAAATAGATCGATTGTCAGATTACTAGTGCCATCTGTGGTTGTTGGTGGTAAGTTCACACTGGCGTATGATGAGGCGGCAATTGTAGATTTTGGTGTTGATGGAGGTTGTTTATTAGGTTTCTCGATAGATGTTAGTTCTAGATTTTTTTCAGACGTATTTTTTTGGAGTTTTTTTGTGTTTTTGTGCAAAGTTTGCAGCGCCACTGTAAAATCTTAGTTCCTCGCCGTGAGGTCTCTGCGATATCGGCACAAATGAAGTGGTAATTATCGTCGCAGATACAACATGAGATGAAGTCTGACGGGGTGTCAATGTTTTTTTTACAGATGGAGCATAGTGTATTCATTTTAAAGGTAGTTTTTCAAAGTTTCACACAAAAAGAAAAAAAACGACACAATGCTTGTTTCTTGTATGAGAGATGGCAGAGCCTTTGTGACGCTAAAAACGCCTTTGGGATAGGTTATTTGTGTTTATATAATGATCGAGTCACTTTTGCACTGAATTGTATTTTGTGGTACAAACACCAGAATAATGACGAGTATTCCGCCTTAGCGAGATAATTTGTGGGATAAAAAATTCACTGTCCCAACGCGCACTATCCTGATAAGACGAGTTAACCACTTTTTTAGTTTGATTTTCTAGTATTATGATTGTTAAAGCTAGGTAAATTGAAGCAGCTGTCAAAATACGTCAACACTGGTAGACAATTATGAAGTATGAATAACAAGTATGAAATCGACTTAAGTCATTTTGGTATTGAAGACAGTATAAGAGCGAGCGCACAGCAGTATTCGAGACAGTCAGCCGTTTATTTTAAAAGTGGTTACGTGGCCGTACTACGTTCTTGGTAAAATAACAGTGGAATATCTCTAAGTGTTAAATTTTGAACAAGTCTAAGTGTTAAATTTTAAACAAGTCTAGTGACTTAGAAAAAAAAACTCGCATTTAAAATCAGTTAAAACGGAGGTTATTGCCACATTGGGCGGTGTTGAAACAAAATTATAAAGGTGTAGGGCATGAGTGCCTCAGGAATGGATGTAACAAAAGTGTATTAAATAAAAGATAAGGGAAATGAATTCCATGACACAACATTTATTTCTACATCACTTGATAAACCTTTGAATAACATGAGAACTCTTTATTTAGTGACATTTAACTCAGGCGTGTGCTACATCCGAAGGATGAAAGCACGATTGGTTATTTTAAATATTGCATTGAAAGCGACAATTGGGTGGTGACATTTATTATAAACTAACCTGATGAATGTAATAACGGGCGCCAAGCGATGCGGTTATGCATAGCTGATATTTAAAAGAAGAGACCAGGATGACCAAAGGTAAAACCACAAAACGGTGTCGTCATCCTTGTTCGTAATCGTCTTGGCTCATGGAGTGGTTCTTGTCTTCCCCGAGTTCACGACATCCCGGAACCGCGGCCAGATAAATACTAAATTGTCGAGGTGCGTGTCTTGATCGCGAGCTCCGTCCCGCGTTGTCCAGAGTTGCCATAGTTGCGGAGTTGTAAATCAGAGATGGGCAGTGAATAATGCTAATGCTCTGTAGCGGGCAGGAAATGACTGCTACAATGCCCCCTCAGCCAAAGGACTTATGGCCATAAGTCTGAGGTTTGCCTGACACCTCCTGACAAGTTTGATGCACCCTCCAGCAGCAGAAATGTATGGTGCGGATTAGGCGGGTTGTAGTGGCTTCGGCATTGAAGAGTTCCGAATCCAAATATTCCCTGAAGTTCGGTAAGGTCTGGAGCGGTTGAAACCCCGCATGGAGATGATGAGAGAAGAGAGCGGTCCGGATGTCTTTGGTTGACGTATTCTGGAGATGACGAGAGAAGAGTGTAGTCCAGATGTCTTCAGTTGACGTGGTATGGCAAAGTTCCTTGAAGATTGAAGAAGTCTACACCTAACCAACCCTTGGTCACCGTTGAAATAAATAAAAAGAAATATTGAGTAAAATGGCAGGCCCTTATTGAAGAAATAATGTATATAAAAGAATCATTGTTCTAAACACAAAGATTTAATAGTAATAGCTTAAAACAATCTTAAAAAAGGTTGAGCAAAATTTGCAACAGAGTTGTGAATAGCTTAAATGAACAATGCCTAAATATATGACAAGTCAAAACCACCCAAAGTGTCTACGTGACAGCTAGAAATTATTTTAAAATTCCCTATGAAATAATTTTATTTGTAATTAAATCACCACGAAAAGTGACGGAACAACATTCCAGTGAAAAATTGATAAAAGTATCCAGAAATTAAACCAAACTGAAGATCAGTAGGTAATAGTTAGCTCATCTCGACATAGATGGCAGTAATGTATTTAATGAACAATAATAAATCTTCTTGGAATTATTATAGAACAGTGTACCGATAGTTTGTAGAAATTATCTCGAAAATTAATTTAATAAATAATTTCATTTTCATACACATATTCTTCCGTCACCAAGTGAACCAGTGGGTGGCTGAAGAATACCGATGAATAATTGACAGAACACCTGATTCATTCCATACTTTTCCGAGCTCTAGAAAAGCAGGGAAGGAATCAAATTACGAAGAAAAATGTAAGGACATGCACTATGATTAAATATGTAAAACATAAAACCCATGAGAGAACCAACCAACATAAACCTGTGAATGTGATAATGGCTTACCGACTATTGATATTGAAATTTTCATAAAAAATCAACAAAAATATCTTAATTGTAAGCCTGATGAGGGCTATCATGTGCTAAGGAGCCTAAGCCATTACAACCCCACAACAACTCTCCCAAATAAGTGCTGAAATGACAGCATCTAGATAGAAGGTATATTTCCTTCAACATACTGAAACACAACAGAGGAGCTAGTATGCTAATGTGTGAAAACAAAAGCACGAAGCTCATAAGCTTATGATAAGGTCATTCAACAAGACATGACAACTTAATAAGTAAGGTAGAGCGCAAAATAAGCACATCTTAATCAATGATACTGAGAAAACAGCGGTAAACAATAATCATAACGAAGAGAGCGGATCCTCTTAAGAGAAATAGATGTGTATGACAATTTCCAGACAAAACACAATTAACAATAGATACATAATAATCATTTGAAATGACGACATAGTAACATACAAAGCAGGTTGAAAAGAGGAATGGGATTCTTCAGGGAAAAGAAAACCATTACTCCCAATCAACAAGGTATCAAAAGGAAATAAGTTTCCTATACCCACGTGATCAGTGTAGGTACCAGAAACCCGTTCACTTTTTCCCTTTGTAAATAATAATAAAAACAATTAATTTTCTGCCCTAATTAAATCTTTAATATGGAATGTTCCAATAGGCTTTCCCTTCATATCTGCCAGTTTGTAAACGACGGCCGAGACCTTATCAATAATTTTGCTTCTTAAAAATTTTGGAGCAAGTTTAGCGGAGAAATGCTTAGAAGCATCGGACAACACGAAAGAGCGTCTCCAAACAATGTCACCAACTTTGAATTCCACATTCCTTCTACGAAGGTCATAGTGAACTTTATTCCGTTCGTAAGATTGACGTAAACACGTCCTAACTTGGCAGAAAATGTCATTAAGCTCAGAAACATCTTGAGCCCATGTGTCACGTTTCGAGAATATTAAATCTTCCGAAGAAAAATCAGGTGATTTGTAATCTTTGCCTGAAATAATGGCTTCCCTGCCAAAATTTAAAAAGAAGGGGGTGTAACCCGTTACCTCGTGTACAGCAGTGTTAATAGCAAGCTCTATTTCAGGTAAATGATTTGCCCAAGTTCGATGATCCATTCCCACGTACGAACTTAAGGCTGTAACTAAAACTCTGTTAATTCTCTCTACAGTATTATTCTGTGGATGATATCTACAGTTAAAAAACATGTGACGTACATGATATCTGTCAACTAAATGTTTCAATTCTTTCGAAATGTATTGGGGGCCATTGTCTGCGATGATGCAATCAGGAACGCCAAATTTTAGGAAAATTTCATCCTCTATAATAGCAGAGACATTTTTCCCATTCGCACTTCTCAGCGGAAAAAATTTTGTAAATTTAGTGAAAAAATCAGCGACAACTAATAGATATTTAAAACCTTTCTTGTAGGAGCTGGGAAGAGGTCCCAATAAATCTGTCGAGATAACCTGCCAAGGACGCTGGACCAACTTAGGATCTCCCATAAGACCGGGTGCAGCCTGATTTGAACTTTTCTGTCCTAAACAAGTGTGACATTTAGATACAAATTTCCTTACATCTGAGGACATTCTAGGCCAGTAAAATTTCAAACAAATCCTATTCAGAGTTTTCATAATCCCAAAATGGGCAGATGTAGGAGGTACGTGATGTAACGCAATCAACTCTTGTCTTTGATCCTTAGGAACAACTTCCTTCCAATCATTAGGCTTATGCAGGGCTTCCATACTCTGCACATGCTTATATAAAACTCCCTCTACAAGTTTCCACTTAGAAAATAACTCAGGTTTAGCTAGAACGTCACGACACATTTTATTGTACCACCGATCAGTACTAATAATGGGAGATTGAACAATAGATGAAATAACTAAAGGATCGCGAGATAAAGCATCTGGCACAACATTTTCCTTCCCTTTCCTGTGTTCAATAATAAAGTTAAATTGCTGCAATCTGACAGCCCACCGAGCTAATCTTCCAGAAGGTGATTTTAAGTTTACTAGCCACTTCAGACTATAATGATCCGTAATTACTTTTACAGGGATGGGTGACCCTTCAATGTAACCCCTGAATTTCTCCAAAGCAAAAATTAACGCATTAAGTTCTTTCTCAGTAGTAGAGTGGTTCCTTTCCTGAGCCGATAACGATCTACTAATGAAGGAAATAGGGTGTTCCCTGTTTTGTTCATCTAATTGAGAGAGTACTGCGCCTAAACCTTCGTTTGATGCATCACAAGAAATTGTAAACGGTTTATTAAAATCTGGGCATGCTAAGACCGGAGCCGCGACTAGAGTTTCCTTTAATTTAGAGAACGCCGCCTGCGCTTGATTATTCCAAGAAAATTTTTTACCAATGAACTCTTTTTTAGTTAAGTTGTGTAACGGAGCAGCAATAATAGAAAAATTCAAAATAAAACGCTTGTACCATGATATAATACCGATGAAACGTCTCAGGCTCTTTTGTGAGGTAGGTACCGGAAAATCAACCACAGCCTTTACTTTGTCTGGGTCAGTTCTCAGACCATTACTATCTATGACATAACCGAGATATTGAAGCGATTCTCTACAGAATACTGACTTTTCAATGTTAATCGTGAGACCCGCCTCGAACAGTTTACGTTTCACAAGTTTAAGTAATGCTAAATGCTCTTCAAAAGTACTGGAAATTACAATAATATCGTCTAAATAAAAGAAAACTTTACCATCAAATTCTGGGCCAAAGATTTTACTCATGAGCCGCATCATTCTCGAACTGGCTCCATGAAGACCGAAAGGCATAGAAGTAAATTGAAAAAGACCCGTTTTAGGAATAGTAAAAGCCGTTTTTTCCCTTGAACTACGTTCTAGTGGAATTTGATAAAATGCATCTTTTAGATCAATAGTGGACAGAAAACGAGCTCCCCCCAAGCTGTCTAAAATATTTGAAATGTATGGTAACGGAAAAGCGTCCCTCTTAGAGATCGAATTAATTCGTCTGGAATCCAAGCAAAGGCGGTAAGTGCCATTTTTCTTTGGTACAAGTAAGATGGGACTGTTCCAAGCACTACTGCTCGGTTCAACGACGCCCATCTCCAACATTCTATCAAGTTCCTTGTGTACAACCGGGAGCAGGTGAGGTGAAATCGGATAGTAACGCTGTTTTACAGGTATACTATTACCAGTGTCTATGACATGTTCCTCTAAATGCGTACGACCAAGTTTGTCCCCAGAAATTGAAATATACTCTTTAACTACATTATCAAGTAAATTTTGTTGATATTTGGATAAGTGATGTTTGTCCACAATACCTCTGACTTCAGAAGTAACCCGAGGAGCAGATTTTACTACCTTCGTATTCATAAACTTAGAAATATCCGGACAAATGTTAAAAGATTTCCAAAAATCAATACCGAGAATAACATCCGTCTTTATATCTGGCATGACAACAAAAATAAACTCTTTTACAACATTATTACATGTTATAGGAAGCGAGATTTTCAAGTTACAGCAAACGGAATGACCCAAATGAAATGAAAATGAATTATTGAGCTTAGCCAACCTGGCACCAAGTTTGAAAAGTTTTAAATGAAAATTGTTACCGAGAATAGAAACATGTGAGCCTGAGTCCAACAGGCCAGAAAAAACAGTTCCGAGTGTAGAAAAGGATACGAAAGGACGGCCGTCCCTGTCAGCCTTCCCTCCGCAACCTGATGCTCCTAAATTTCTGTAAAAATTCCTGACTACCAAAAGCCATTCTTGCCACGCCGGATCGAGAGCAGTGATACTGGTGGAGACGTCTTCCGCCAGCGGCACAGCTAACGTCCGGCTCTCGCGTTTTTTGACCTAACGCAAGTGCAGTCAGGAGTCTTAACGCCTGGACATCCACAGCGGAAGCAATGAATCTCCTCCCTGGAATTCACGTTATAACGTTTGAAAGACATGTTTTTATGAGAAGAATTCACATGCCTGAAAGAATTAGGTTTAGAAGGAGCATTTTTATTTGGTGGCGCCTTTACGCTAGCAGTTGAAGGGGTTTGAGGGGACTTTGAACCTTTTCTCTGGTCAGAACGACTGTCTGCCAATTCAATTAGTTTGCCCAATCTTTTTAGGGTAGTTATGTCCGGAATGGAGTTTAATGCAAGTTTCTGAATATATCTGGGAAGCATATTGCACTGGAGAATTTCCAAAATTTCTACATCAGGCAATTTCTTGTTTAATCTTTTATTTAGGATGAGAACATTAGTGATAAAGGTACCAAGTGAATCATTAGGTGCTTGCATAGTTGACCTCAACTGTGCAAGGAGTCTACGGTCATAATCGAGAATTTCATATTCCTCCTTGAGGCCTCCTACAAGGTCATCCCATGATTCAAAAAGAGAGCGATTGACCCTCAGCCAATCAAGAGCAATCCCATCAAAAAGTTCAAACGCGCCTAAAAAAAGATTGTGCTTACTTACAGAGCGAGACAGGGCGAGTTCTTCAACACGTTCAAGAAACTTCCTAATGCAAGTAGTGTCATCATACTTGATATTCCATAAATGCAGTGGAACCAACGGAGATGAGGGAACAATAATGTCTGCAACCTTGACGGAAGACATGGCGGATTCTTTTACTTGACTCCTTGTATCAAGCATTGTGACTAGATGTACCTAAAGATTAATTGGAAAAAAAAAGAACAACAAGGCAACATTAATCACGTCCGAAGACGGCAATAATAAAAAGTAAAATTCCCAAAAGAGGAAAAATGGGTGTAAAATTATTTGTACCTACACATCTAATGGACAAAAGTTCAGAAATGGACATACACCAATACTATAATTTCAGATGTGGGAATCTGGAACAACATTACAACAATAATAAAATAAAATATACGGGACACCCACCAGTCCCGCAGAGTATTCACGGCCAAAAATTAATTTTAAAATAATTATCGTATAATTATGGTTATATCAAAATATTATAAGAAATGTATAGCAAATATTATAAGAAATGCGGCCGGAACGTCGCGAAACAGAGAGACCCCCATGAGCCGACATAAGAATAACCTTCATCAAGCTAGTTAAAAAAATGCCACCTGCAAAAATTATTGTCAACTCTCAATGCCAACGAGACCGAAATAAATAAAATTAAATGCCAATCGGGTTAAACCACGTGGTGCGCCATTAAAACGGAGGTTATTGCCACATTGGGCGGTGTTGAAACAAAATTATAAAGGTGTAGGGCATGAGTGCCTCAGGAATGGATGTAACAAAAGTGTATTAAATAAAAGATAAGGGAAATGAATTCCATGACACAACATTTATTTCTACATCACTTGATAAACCTTTGAATAACATGAGAACTCTTTATTTAGTGACATTTAACTCAGGCATGTGCTACATCCGAAGGATGAAAGCACGATTGGTTATTTTAAATATTGCATTGAAAGCGACAATTGGGTGGTGACATTTATTATAAACTAACCTGATGAATGTAATAACGGGCGCCAAGCGATGCGGTTATGCATAGCTGATATTTAAAAGAAGAGACCAGGATGACCAAAGGTAAAACCACAAAACGGTGTCGTCATCCTTGTTCGTAATCGTCTTGGCTCATGGAGTGGTTCTTGTCTTCCCCGAGTTCACGACGTCCCGGAACCGCGGCCAGATAAATACTAAATTGTCGAGGTGCGTGTCTTGATCGCGAGCTCCGTCCCGCGTTGTCCAGAGTTGCCATAGTTGCGGAGTTGTAAATCAGAGATGGGCAGTGAATAATGCTAATGCTCTGTAGCGGGCAGGAAATGACTGCTACACAGTGAAGTTTTAATAAGTCAGTTTTAATTTGATCAAACAGTGTTAATAAAAATAGAGTTTAAATTCAGTGATTTTCAATAGAAATTAAAAGGTGTTAATCTTAAGTGAACGTTTTTGCGAATTGATATTTAAAAATAGATTATAATTTAGTATCAATTTTGTTATTATATTAATAGTAAACACTTACATCTTAGTTTAAAAGAAACACAATTTAGACAGTTCGAAAAGAATTAATAATAAATACTCACACCTTTGTTCTAAAAGTAATAGTTCGAAAAAAAAATATCAATGATTAGATTTGATTAAATTTTAACCCCTTTTGATTTTATTGTTCAGTTAAAATAAATGCGGAGCGAATTCGGGAAGTGTTAAAAAAAAAAGTGAAAATAACAAAAATAGTTCGACCTAAATAATGTATAATTTTTCGGCACATCTATATCACAAAATATTAAATATCAGCTAATTTATATGAATCAAGCAAGAATAAAATATTAAATAGGAATAAATAGTCGAAAGGATTTATTTTGAAATTCGTTGGAAAATACAGTTAATTAGGTAGGATTTTTTCGGCAAGGTTGTTGTGTAGAACCCAACCGGAAAATCCTTGGTGGGGTGAGTTTTCCTTTTTATAAATAATTTCACGCCCTAGGAGTGAGAAGGTGCTGCTGATTATGGTATTTCAATTAAATTATTAAAACAACAAAAAGAATTACACATTAATATATGTATATTGTGTATTTATATGTATGTATATAAAGTAATATATTGTATATAAAGAGTATATATGAGTAATTTATGTACCTATATGTAGATATATATATATATATATATATATATATATATGTATTTTATTTATTAATCGAAGCATTGGAATGGTAACGATTTTAAATACCTACCTATGTACATATCTATATTATTGGAAAAGAAAATATGTACTTATTAATGTTCAAATTCCATGTAGAATCATATATTTTATATTTATTTATTAATATTGTACTATTATTTAACATATTTTGACAATCGAGATATGTGTATTTATATATATATATATATTTATTCTTCACTTAACTTCTGGTAATTTTACTAAATTCGGAAAACGAAATAAATAGTTTAATTTCAAAAAAGGAATTAAAAATATTGAGTTAAATACCAAAGCTGTGAGATTTTAATTAACTATGCATAAAAAAAGGGAACACAACTGACATTTGAGAAGAGGAAGTTATTTCTTAAATAAACAAATCTCACGTTTAGGTTAGTGTGTCAGAGAAAGAGTTTACTTTATTTGTTTATAATAAATCGCTCACTGGAGAACTGGGTTAATTGAATGGTTTGAAAATGACCTTGGTACGTAACTAGATATTTATCAGGATTATAAATTAGAATAAAAGTTAAAGTGAATATCAGGATTGCGCAATGTGCAGCGATTTGGATATTCTCAAATACCTATCATTCACAAACGACAATTGAAAAATCACGGGTTAGTAAGAATTATATCGAAGTATTACATGAAACATTTGAATATTATTGATTGAGTGGTCGCATAGGTTTTTATTAGTTACCTGAAACAGCTGAGGGTTGCGTACTCTCAAATACCTATCATTCACAAACGACAATTGAAAAATCACGGGTTAGTGTAAGAATTATATCGAAGTATTATACGAAACATTTGAATATTATTGATTGGGTGCTCGTACAGACCCCCATCAGTTGCCTGAAACAGCTGAGAGTTGTGTACTCTCTTATGTGGCAATCGATTACATGAAACAGTTGAAAAATCACGGGATATGATTAACTAAATCTCATGTTGAACCCTGGAGAAAAAAATTAAAAATACAGTTCATCCAATAAGAGGCAGTGGTCATTTCTATAACAAGACCACTAACCAAACAAAAAAGAGATGGCGAATTTCTTAAATAAAAACGTCAAAACCAAACCAAACAAAAGCCTGGAGTTTCGGTGGCTCTCCAAAACAAACTACCAGTAAGATCTTAGTATATCGTATTTATTCATATTTCCTATTAGTATTTATGTATAGAGATATCGGACTCAAGACTCACAACCCTGGGATTTGAGATTCTCGGTTCAAATGTTTCATATGAAAAAATTTTACATTGTGAATTATAAACCTTTCCCAAAAAGTATGTATACATATATATCTTTGAATGTATTATCCACTGGGTGATGTGAACCTGCCTACAGCTGGCGTTTTAGGCCTAAGATGGTCATGTCACATCGCTTCTTGGAGTGGTGGCAAGCCTACGAAACTTGTCATTACAACAACCGTGAGTATATGATTGTATATAGGACGAAACCGGTTCGCCTTAAGTAAATAATAGTCCAAGGAGGAGTAGGAATTTGGGAGTTTTGAGGCTCAGGAGAAGACTTGAAGGCAGTGCATGATGACGAAGGAAGATTCTTTTGGGACGCGGTAACTTAGGTACCAATCAATTGAATCGTATCACAAGATTGTGCAAATTTCTAGTTGACTCTCGATCACCTTGTTTACTTGCAGGAGGACAGGAGCCAAATTATGCCAGCAAAGGGTTATTCTGAGTTCGTCAAATATACAATTAACTAATTACATTAACCTACTAAATCAATCTTTACATGTACCTTATAGCAACAGAGTCATAAAGGAGTGACGCCAACCAGACACCATAGTTAATCATAAAAAAATTGACTAACAACTAACCATTTGAGTTATATTAAATTACCTGTCCAAATAAACATGTATAATATCTTTTACCAGCGTTTAGCTACGACTTCGTTAGGGTGCAGGGAATCAGAATAGTACAGAAGGAAAGTTAGCTCATTTAGAGAAATCATTTAAGTTTAGTTTTGCAATGGAGAGACCAATTCAATTTTGAAGCTCAACACCCTGATCAGAACCAAAAGGGTTACCACAAAAATGAAAGTAATTAATATCCTATATCATAAACCAAAAAATTACACAACGTTTGATGGAATTTAATTACAATATAAATACGAAAATATTTACGTTCAAGGTCGTAAATAACGTATTAATTAGTTAAGTACATATGTCTATAAAGATATATAGTACAAGAAATCTTTAAGTAGCTTTCTGTAGTTATCAAAAAAATTAAGGGTCCAATTTTCATGGAGGCTTATGTGTTGTAGGGTGGGAATTTTCCATCCCTACGAACACATATGCAAAGCCTTGGAAGAAAAAAAAAATAAAGTATCGGTCATAGCCAAGAGAGAAGAAAATTCTATATTGTTTTAAACAAATAAAAGAATGGCAAAAAGCTTAAAACATCACATGGTGATGGTTGAGATTGTGGTTTTATAACGATTTGATTCACGAGGCCCATGACATCTACGAAAGATAAAAAATAATATTTCTATTTTACTTCAGGCTATAAAAAAAACATTATTTTTATGACGTGAAACAAGTCATATATCATCTACAACAGATTATTCAATAATAAATAATATTCTAGCAGAGAGGATATTTTTTTGAAGTAACTGAAGTGTACCTAGAGTTGCTTGGGGACTTATAAAGGTTTCAGGTAAAGTTTTGAGGTTATGAATTTTGGAGTACCTGACAACTGGATGCATTTTAAAGGTGGAAATAATATTATTGCATCATAATAAGTACATGTTGTTTCAATTGATCGTGCCATGTCCTTTTTGGGCTCCTCGGCCTCTTCAACTATACACTTCCATATTTATTATTATTATGTTTAATTATTAGAAATCCATTTAATTTTCTTTTTAATTTAATTAAAATCAAATTTAATAAAATAATTATTAATTTCTGCAAGTATTTTTTGGTTTGTGTTATTGTTGTAGCTGTTTCGATTTTAATTACATTTTCAAACTGTGGTTTTAACCACGTATAGACGACTTAATTATATGATTCTATTTCACCCCTCCCAATTTAATATACTTACACATCTTTCTTCGGTCATCACTCACGTCTCATCTCAACACAAATTAATAGTTACTTCAAGTAGTATAATCATAGATTAATAATAATACATCAATGAGTATAATGCAATCCGCATTTTTACATAAAATTTTACTCATTAAGTTTTATTAATATAAATTTATATCTCGATGCGACCGAATCTTTTTCTAATTTATGTGTTTCAAATTTGTCTCTGAGAGTCGCAAATATTGTATTCAATAATTAAATCATACAATATAAAATTTAACTCAGTAATTTATTTATATACAAACGAATTTGAAACATAAAAATTAGAAAAAGATTCTGTCGCATCTACAAATAATTATTACACATAGGACCTCAGCCTTGCCGGGTTTTAGATAGCAGCGAGTAAAAATATGCATTAATATCGTTTTATGTTTATCTTTAAGGGCCTTCCTTACTAGCGATCTCAATCGTTGTATGAAGAATCATGAATTGTCAGATTCAAACGACAATCTAAGTTATTAATCGTCAAAATATCGATAATGTAGCCACGCTTGGCTATCGTAAATACATTTTTCTGTCGAGATATATGTTTTTACTAACAATTTATTTTCGTTAAATACTATATAATGAACATCTAAGAATTCTCCTACTCATTCGGCTCTATGAGGTGGCCGTGAATGCACGCTTTCTACGGTCCGTCGTGTCAATATTTTTTCAAAGTTCGAAATTCCGCGTAATTATTACACTTCCATGAGACGTTTCAACAATATTCCACTCTATGCGTTGCGCGTAGGGACTATAATAGTGTGTCGCCTTTTTTTATGTTTCATCTGTGCGTTTCCGTCGAAGCTGTGTAGTGTCAAATAGTATTATTAAAAATCAATTTATTGTTAACATTTTTTTGGGTTTCTAGGTAATAAACAATTTAATATTATTAAGAATTAATATATTGTTAACATTTTTTCGGGTTTATAGGTAATAAACAATTTTATATTATTAAGAATTAATTTATTGTTAACTTTTTTTCGGGTTTCTAATAAATATAGTAATAAAAAATTTGATGTTTTTAAAATATAAAAGTATATAAAATATTCCAGCACTTACAATAAAATAAAAGAAGCACATCGTATAAAAATGTTTCAGTCGAAAAGATCGAATGCCGAAATCACTTACTTCGAAATTATTGCAAAAAACTTAAATCACTGTTAGAAGTATCCCTTAGCATTGAGGAAGATTGTGTCAAGCCGTATTTTACGCCTGAGAACGGCTGTACGTTGTGCAATAACGTACCGGAAGACTATGAATTAGGAAAAATAAAACAGTTTTATTTGAATATATTGAATGGTTCAAAACATGTATTTGGAGACCACTCACTATGCAAGGAACGGGCATACTTTTGCAAACGGGATACTGGCGACACTAATTACGTACCCAATATGACTTCGAGCTTGATAATGTCAAGAAACGCTTTTACAATTTTTGCATGCTACCCGAATTAATTGATCCTCGACATAATCGCTGCATGCCTATTAGAAATCCTGAGTATTTAGAAAAGTGCATAATAGCGAAAAGAAACAAAGTAAAATTGGTTTCAGCTAAAACCAAAACATGTAAAAAGGAATTGTTTCGAAGAAATCAATAACATTTTATTTCATTGAAGTGTCTTCAAAAGAAATTTCATTTATATTCCTAATGTATGTAGTCCACATTTTTAGAAATAGGGAAAAGGAGGGTTGGAAAGTTCCTGGCTATTCAGATCTAGTCACTAAACAACTAAAGAAACAAACTACCTTAAAAAATTGAAAATTAATAGTATTATTACTTCAATAGAAGAGAGTCTAAATATAATTACTAATCATATAAATTACTTCTTCAGTGACATTGGTCCAAGCTTCGCTAGTAATTTGTGCAGTGCTAATAAAACTATTGAGATGTGTCTGGTGAATGATTTTAAATCTGAACTTCACGTTACAGGGGACAATTTTTATTTTAAACCAACTAGCATTTCTGAAGTCACAAATGTGATAAATGATTTAAAAATGTCTTTCTCGTGCGGTATTGATTCTTTAAGTGTTATGGTGTATAAAATGCATGTATCCGAATTAGCTTGTCTCATATCTCACCTTGTAAATACAGGAGTTTTCCAATAAGAGGTGAAATTTTGATATTTAATCGTAAAATATCAATGGTTTCGTTGCTTGTGTGGCACGTAGCGCCGTCTTGTTGAAAGTAAACGTTGTCCAGATTAATACCATCCGATTCCGGCCATAAAACATCATTCATTTTTTTCGGTAGCGCAGTCCATTCACTGTTGTCCATTCTGTTGCTCCAGCCTCATTTTCAAAAAAGTAAGGTCCAATGACTCCGCCGGACCATAAACCGCACCAAACAGTCACACGTTGAGTGTAAAGAGGCTTTTTAACAATAACTCTCGGGTTTTTCGAGCCTCAGATGCGACGATTTTGCTTGTTGACGAAGCCACCGAGGTGGAAATGGGCCTCATCACTCAAAATGATTTGCATTTGATTCACTCAAGTGAATTTTAATAAGTTCAATGCGTTGTTGAAGCGTGTATCGTTCCATTTTATTAATGGCGTTGTTTCTACTTGTCAAATGTCAAAAAATGACAGCTTCAAAAGTAACATCTACCGAAATAGCGGGCTATTCAAAATAACACCTCTTATTGGAAAACACTGTATTAGCTTCGAGAGTGGGATGTTCCCTTCTCATTGTAAGTAATTCCCCTTTTTAAATATGGAGATCGTCTAGATGTTAATAATTACAGACCTATATTCTTACTCAATACTCTTTCAAAAGTAATAGAGATATTAGCTATGTCGAGATTGGTATCATTCTTAGAAACATTTAAACTCTCTAGCAATCAGTTTGGTTTCAGAGAGAATACAGGAACAAGTGATGTAGTGTTGAGGGTATTGTCCAAAGTCAAAGTCAAACATGAATACAATGTCCTGAAGGAGCTTGCAGAACTAGAAAGCATTACCATAGAAAAGTGTGGTCTTTTCATACATGAAGAGTATCCGTATATGGGTGCGACACCAGATGGAATTTCTTCTGAATACACCGTGATTGAAATTAAATGTCCTTTCGCAGCACGCAGCATGCTCATATAAGAAGCAGTAAAATCCAAAAAAATTATGTTAGCAAAAATGGAGAAATTCTGGTAAATACATCTCACGATTGGTTTTACCAGGTTCAGGGCCAATTACATGTAACAAAAAAAGCTATTTGTATGTTTGTTGTATGGACTGAACTCGGATAAAAATCGAAAAAATTTTACGGGATGACGAATTTCGGCAGACTAATATGGTTGAACAGCTGAATCGCTTTTAAAATTTTTGCATGCTACCCGAATTAATTGATCCTGGACATAATCGCTGCATGCCTATTATAAATCCTGAGTAATTCAAAGTGCATAATACCGAAAAGAAGTAAAGTAAAATTGGTTTCAGCTAAAACCAAAACATGTAAGAATTTTTAAGAAGATCAATAACATTTTCATTGAAGTGTCCTCAAAAGAAATTTCATTTATATTCCTTATGTATGTGGTCTAAATTTTTAGAGATAGGGAGGATGGGGGGTTGGAAAGTTCCAGGCTATTCAGATCTAGTCACTAAACATATCTACGCCGTTCTCAAGCAACTTTCAATCCTGAATTATGGTCTCTCACCAGGGTGATACTGAACGTATCTTCCACTTTTGAACGAGGTACAGATTCATTATATGTAACTATATAAAATTTATTTTAATTCTATAATATGACATACTTATATAAATTAAATTAAATTTGTTTTGTCCTCGCCGGCTTTTGAACCCGTGACCTCAAATTAAACTATACAATTTAGTATTAACAGTGCCCCGCCGCACTGCGAAACCAGTCTGGAACAAAGGGAAGCCTTTTGTAACTCTTTATAATTGTATTTATCAAAAAAAAAATCCAAATAAAAAGTTATATTAAATGTTGTTACTGAGAACCTCCTCCATGAATCAAGCTATTGTAATATTGCATTACATTCTAAAATATATTTTAACATAATTTTCATAATCACAATATCTTTAATTAATAATAATTTGTTTTGCCCTGTGCGTGTCTTGTATTGAATGGAACGCACCGGCCAGCTGCCAGGTGCAGCGAGTTAGATATTCGAATTCGCGCTAGAAACATTTAGTAGCGAGGGCCGTTAAATGTAATAATATAATCGTTAATACATCTTGAAATGTGGCAGACTTTGATTGCATTTCTTATCACATGTAATGACTTCCCGTACTTTGTTTTCATACATTATTAAAAGAAAGCAATTAATAAGTTTAGGATTTGTTAGAATTATCCTTTTCTTCGATTATATATTACATTGATGGGTATGAAATTCATAAATGAACGAATAATTGTTCCAGCACTAATTTAGACTTTTAGAAAAAATTCAATGAGTATCCCCAATAAATAAAAATAGCATATATTTATCTGAGACACTATCTAGGTTATAAACCAATTCAGTAGATACTTGTGACCATTAAAAATATGGGAAAAATTAGGTGCAAGATAATGTTTTTAATTCTGAATTTGAATATGATGTTTAATAACTAGGTCAAAATGGTCAAGTGGTTAAGACGTTGTATCAGTGAGACAAGAGATTCTGGGTTCGATTCCTAGTTGTGATCGATATCTTTTTATTTTCGTGTCTAGTTTTGTTTCAAGTTTCGTTTAAATTTTTGATTTTTATCTTCTTCCTCGATAATCAATAAGTACTTTAAGTAAAGTAATTTATTTATTTTATTTTATATTATAGAATCAAACAGTAGATGATTTACAGAGATGAAACAATATACAGGAATAAGATATTTCATGTTGAGTGCCAATGATATGTTTCCTTGTAATGTCTGCTAAGTGGTATGTTTATTCCTTAATTATCAGGTGACGTGTGAAGTTTATAGGTGTGTGTAACGTGTGTAATGTATGTGTGAGTGTTTGTTTGTGTGTGTCTGTATGTATACGCATTGAATAGTTTAAATTATTGACATGATGCCACGTTTGAATTTGGCAGTGAATCCGAAAAAATGTCAATGTTACAGTTAAGGCAAATATTATTTACAGTATGAAGAGCTTTATTGATTGGCGAATTAGATGCTGCATTTGTTTTATAATTAATCGTGTGGAGTAGCACTGTATGTCGTGTACGTCTCAAAGGTATGTTAAAGTTAATAACGGACAGAAGTTCAGTATAGTCAATGTCATTGTTTTTAAAATTCTGTGTATAAATATTGAGTCAGCTAATGCTCGTCTTCGCTGCAAAGTTTCAAGTATACCAATATTATTTATTTATTTATTGGATGATTTATATAGCGCCGCTTTTGTGAGATATCACCTCAGGGGCGCTTTACAGTTAATGCAGATATTACAAAAAAAAAATATAAATATTACAAATTGAAATTGAAATTAAGTTAAATAAAATGAAGTACAGAAACAGGTGACACGAAGATGGAGAATCTGCTGCAAGTATCCTATGTGGTGAGGAAACTGGACCAGCTGCTGTAGCAAGAAAGTGCACCGCGTCTACCACCAGTGCCAGCACGAGGTTCGTCATCCGTCCAGGTGTGTGTTGTCTGTGTACATGTGTCTGCTGCTAATAGAGCGCTGACACAATGTCCTCTCATGGATTCCAGACCTTGGCAGCACCGCTGTGACATTCGACGAAGGTAGAGGATGGAGACTCTGTAGCAAGAATCCTAGGTGGTGAGGAAACTGGACCAGCTGCTGCAGCGAAAGAGTGCACCGTGCCCACCAACAGTGCCAGCACGAGGTTCGTCATCCGTCCAGGTATGTGTCTGCTGCTAATAGAGCGCTGACACAATATCCTCACATAGATAACAAACCTTGGCCGCACAGCTGTGACGTTCGGCAAGTCCATCTCCTTGTACACTTGTTCCTGGTGATTATGTTAGTGGTGCATTGTCATAATAAATTACCCTGGGCACTTGTAAGGGCTTCCAAGAATTCCATTGAAAACATCTGGCGTACCTACAGTTACCGATTCTCGTCCCAAGTTCTCTTATTATTATTTTCGATTATTCATTTTTAACACACTGCACTCTAATCACATTACTATAAAGTTCTGATTACTAATTGGTAAGTTAATTTAAAATGTTGATTGACTGATTTTTAAAATAATTTCAAAGGGATGTTGCCTCGTTTCCCTTGAAAATACAAAAAAAAAAACACAAAGCGGTTGGAAGTGGCATGACGCGTCCAGCTGCCACAAAGGGCGCTAACTAATACCATTCAATGAAAATGTAATTGTGTACCTTCGACGAGCTCAAGAATAAGAGTGTCGACCAATATATGTACTTTGGACGGCGATTGCGAGCGGCCTGGATTGGAGAATTGATACCCTGGTGTTTCTCTCAGTGTAGAGCGGGACATGTATATTATAGTAGCATAAAAGCCCATGTATTAGTTACATTCTCTCACATCACAGCTCGCAACTAGAAAACATGCATTTGTAATCTATTTACTCGGTTAGCAATAAACAAAATAATCTAATCTCGGAGTGTCAGTGTATGAATAATGCCAGAATATTATAATAACAGTGCACAGCCAATACAACCATGCAACAACAAGATGGTTTTTTTTTAAATTATTATTAAGCGGGATTTGTTTCAAGAAAAAATCAATACATGTTATTCAACATAGCGATGTTTTTAGTAAAACGAAAAACATATTGCCACATTTGATAATACTACTCTTAGTGAGCCAATCTCACGATGGGTTGATCCCCTTTTCCATAAAGGAAAATCATCCACGGAGAACTGAATACGTAAACGTATAACTAATTCCAACAAGGCTTTCTCTTCATAATAAGTGAATTTTGTTTACCTGATTTTGAGAGAGTCGATTCCTGAAAACTCTCGTAATTAATTTAGTAAACTTATAAATAGTGTATTAACTAGTACAATTAGACAAAAGATGGGCTTAGATATTTTTTTAAATAAAATTATTGTTCAAATTACAAAAAAACAGTTTATCTTTAAACAAGTTCTATCATTACGCGTGACAGTTGTATTGCCTGACAGTTTGATAATGCCTTCAGAAGGCAGGTATAACTTCTCTTGTTGTTATCAATGGTAGTAACTTTGGAAGAATACCACTGGAAAATTATCCTTCAACTATTTTTTCCTATGTTGTTAACACTGAATTTAAAATATGAGATCAACAACATTGACGTTTAATATTTAAGTCCAAATATTTAAGCGGTTAGAGGCATTCTCCCGGTAAGACAGAGATCATGGGTTCGATTCCCAGTTGAGACCGTTACCTTTTTTATTGTTCTGTTTCATGATTCGTTTAGATCGCGTTGTTTAGTGGCGTGTAAAATTTTAGCATTTGCTAGCAACTAATTGTTATATTATGTTGTCACACCAGGTAATTTCTGATAAAATAAGTTGATCAAGGAAACAGAGTTTATAACATAAGACGATACAATACCCTAAAGAAGCCAATCGTAAATATATGCGACGCGCCACCTTGGTGTATTGGACAGACCAACGGTCGAATTATGCCCAAGCAAGATTTTTTTAAATAAAGTGGGAATCGTAACGGCATAAGTTATGAAGTCGTGTAAAAACAATTTAACATAGCAGATCTGGAAAATTGATCTTTCCGTGCGGTTTATTTGAATTATTTTTAATAAACTAATTACTAAAATCTCAGATGTTTTTAGATTCATCATCTAAAATAATAAAATCAGTTGCTTACAGTAAATTTAATAGTTTTAAAATGTTTTTTAACGTTTTACGTAAAATATATTAATGCTTAGTTATAATGATCTTAAATGAAAATAACTTATATCCAAAGATTCTATTTAAAAAAATATATATCTATTATCGTAACGAATTCGCCGGAATTAATTAAAATGTGGCCTCTAGGAAAGCCCTGTTATTAGAGTGTTGTATCTCCTTAATAAAATGTTAAATAGTAATGACATAAGTAGGGACATTAACATTTTGTTTGATTTTTTTTTAAAAATCGTTTTAATTTTTTTTAAATTTGCTGTGTTGGTGGTATTGTTTTTCAACAAAAGTGATTTTATGTGAGCTTTTTGGTATTTTACAGCAAAAATTGGCGGAACACAATGATACAGTACACGGATAAAAATGATTGACGGTCAAATTACACTGGTCAACACATTTTTTGTCCATTTAACGAAAGTAGCCAAATCTGACAGGAAATTTCACGCTGATTTCAGATATGTGATAAGTTTTTTTCTATCACGTCAGGTTTTTATGGGTTTTAAGTTTTACTAAAATGTGTGTTAGTTCATATTTATTCGTGAGTTATCATAGTTTTTTTTTAATTTTTTGACCATCCATTCCACTTGGTCATGCTGCAAACATGAAAAAAAACTATGACAACAAGCTGCTGTTAACAAAAAATAAATATGTAACATACGAATGGAAAATATGTGGTGATCTAAACATAATAAGGCTCCTACTAGGACTGCAAGCGGGATAAACAAAGTATTGTTGTTTTCTGTGCCAGTGGGACAGCAGAGACAGGAAAAACCATTATGCCAAGAAGGACTGGCCTACTAGAAAGCACCTTAAACCTGGCACGAAGAATGTTCAACATGCTCCCTTAGTAAAATCTAAAGATATCTTACTTACACCCTTACACGTTAAATTGGGTTTGATGAAATTTTTTGTAAAAGGCTTGTCTAAGGATGGAAATGGCATGATTTACTTAAAGTAAAAGTTCAGCGAGGCAAAAATTAAAGAAGGAATATTCGTGGGACCACAAATAGGGGAGGTCTTGACTGATCCGAATTTTATAACAGTGTTGAGACCAGTAGATCTAGCCGCTTGGTCAGCCTTCAAGAATGTTGTCGAGAACTTTCTTGGAACTCATAAAAGTGAAGTCCATTTCAGCATTGTGTCTGAAATGCTCATGGCCTATAAAAATATGGGATGTAACACGTCACTAAAAATACACTTCCTTCACTCTCATTTGAATTTTTTCCCCGAAAATATGGGAGATGTCAGTGACGAGCACGGCGAACGATTTCACCAGGACATTGCGGATATGGAAAAGTGATACCAAGGAAAGTGGAGTCCATCTATTCTAGCAGACTATTGCTGGACCCTGCAGAGAGACTCTCAAGATACTCACAAGCGCAAATCAGGAGCAAAAAAAATAAATTGAATTAGTTTTGAATTTTTTTTAAGTAAGTACCTACCCGTCATACTATGAAGAATTATGTAAAAAAACATTGATAAATAATAAAAAAAACCTGACCTATCAATTTTTTGTTTTTGTTTCATTTCGTGTTTATGGATACTAAATACATATAAAAAAATTAGCTATGCTTAAGGGACTGCACTTAAAAAAATAAATGTCGACCAGTGTTATTAGTCATCCTGTTAAAAATGGGACTGTAACCCGCTTTCTTATAAAAAGTGTTGATAAATTCGTAATAATATCGGAACACGTGTTTATCCACCTGCCTTGGTCTAAATAAAACATCAGGACGAAATGCACAAATGTGAGGACTTTAACGAACACGTGTTCGGACACCGTGACAAAACATTGGTATTTTACTTATAGTTTTTTTAAGATGTCTATCAATTCATCCGTTAATGGCCACAACAATCCCGTTTTTAAAAGGAAGACGAATAATTTGAACAAATTTTCTATCAAAAAATATTTTCAGATTTCTAAAATTAAGAATTTACATAAAATTCGAATTATCGCAAACGCGAAATTTTTAGGTCTATCTCTAGTTCAATCTTGTTACCTAATAAGATCATGAGAAGCAGAATAGATTTTATCTCACCACTTTTAACATTTTCAATACCAGAGTTCCTCCCGAGGAAGATGAGAAAAATTATATTTTTTGATTTTGTCACACAAATCGCCTCGTATTTTGCCAATTGTTTGTGAAAGATATTCCTCGCGGCGTCTATTTTTTATGCTAGGTTGCAACCTTTATTCTAGCAACAAATACTGTAAATAAATAGACAGACCCCGTTTTGGCTGTTTTGCTTTGACTGGGATACATTATTATTTTTATGTTATATATTTATGCATGTTACACTGAAAATTGATATTTTTTAACTAAACAAGTTTTTTTTCTAAATATTAAAAATAACCCTTTATGATTTGATACCAAAAAATAATTTATTTAAGGTAAAAATGTACGTGTATAAAAACAAAAGTGCGGTACTGAAAGGGTTAAGTTTCTTTCAAGTCATTTAGCAAATTATCGTAAAGCATCGTTATTTGCTATCAATTATCAATAAGCTATTAGGATACAGGCGCGTGTTTCATATCAAATCGGGATAAGATACTTAATATATAGTGTTATCATATTTAAACTAAAATCATGTTACGGAACAGATTGAAGGACTGAACAATCCTAAATATTAGACGATAGTTGCCTAGTTGATATTAAATATTTACACAATACAATAATCTGTTTGCTGTTTACCCAAAATGATAAATATTGATACTAAACACCGACAACTCAAGAATGGAGGCCAGAACAAGAAAGGTTGGTATAATTATTTAAAGTGGATAATGCTGGGTGTTAGTTCGCAAAGCCAATCTAAACAAAGGCAGGCACACACCAATATACAATAGCATAACAGACTAACAGTCTAAGAGACTTACAGTCTAACAGACTAACAGTCTAACATTCTAACAGGCGTATTGTGAAGGAATTGCAAACTCTCACATGAAGCATTGAGTGCCTCTCAAGGCCCAAAATAAACCAGGGGCGAAATAGCTGTTGTGTTAAGTGAAATAATCTAAAGTTCAAATCCATCGATTATCGTCCTTTAAAACAGAATGCAAAGAATACATGATTGTACTCCGATTCCAAAAATATCTACACTTCGATCTTGAATTTATAATAATCTGCTTGAACATAACTTAAAACTAGACAACGGAAATTATGAAATTTACACAGCTGACGAATGATCCTAATATACCATTAATTAATAAAGCAAATTATTTATTCCTCACTTATCAGTATGTTTGCAGGACCTAAATAAGACAACACATTTAAATAAGGTAATTTACTAGGCAGTCACGTCGTTATTTAACAATTAAGAAAGCAGACAGTTTGGACAGTTTGAAAATGGCCTTGAAAGCCGAAACAGCTGTGACAATAACAAAAACCAAAAAATACTTGCAGAACTTAATAATTATATTATTAAATTTGATTTTAATAAAAGGTTTTAAAAAAATAAGAAAGCATTACCATTTCATGTGGGGAAATCATTTTCAAAATAGATGTCTTAGTAGCAGTTTCAGATAGAAACTGCTTTCACAATGTTATAAAAAAACTAAAATACGTGCAGAACTTAATAACAACATTATTAAATTTATCTGACGTTATTTTTTTTTTTAAAATTTGCTCAGCCGTTTCTATCTGAAACTGCTACTAAGACATCTATTTTCTTACCCAGGCGTATTTATCGTACCCAGTAAAAGTACCGGGTATTTTCATGCGATACTTTGAACTTGAGACAAATCTCAAAAATACCTGGTTCCAAAATACTCACAAGTATTTTATATTGGGACTAAATATTTTTAATAAGTACTTTAACTAGGTATTTTTGATAGGTATTTTTGAGGGTATTTTTAATAGGTATTTTTGATGGGTCATTTTTTTATTATTTTATTTTTATTTTTTTATTTAAGTTTTAATCCAGCAGGACTGGGAGGATAGTGCAATCCCAGTCTGCCATATAACATGAAATGCAATAAAACAGGGAAACAATAAAATAAATTAAAAAATTATAAAAATAGAAATAAGATAAAACAAAGAGAGAAAAAAAATATTAGGCAGGTACCTAAACATAAAATTAAAATATAAATCAAAAATAAAATAGTCATGTAAATAGGTAATACAATAAAAACAATTAGATTAAATTAAATTAAACCGTCCATCGGGGAGGTCGCCGCATAATCTGCATCCATCGCTCATTTTTTTGACGGGTATTTTTTATGGGTAATTTTTCGACAGGGAATTCCGTAGCTACCCCCTTCCACCTTTGAAAAATTATGGTGGGGAATCACATATGAATTTTCGTTTATGGTGAAAATCTTTTCACAGAAGTTCTGTAACAGTAGAAAACTTGTGGGGAATATGTGGGTAGAATTTATTTGAGTGCAGTTTAGAAATTACTTATTCTGAATCAATCCTCAGGTCGGTATTAAGTACTTTAGAGTATTTTGTCAGCGGTATTTTTACCAGGTATTTCTTTGTACCTGTGCTCATTGTACCCAGTAACGAAAAGTACTCATAGGACCCACCTTTAAATTCGAAATGTAAATCCCGTTATCCTGTCGCGTGCTTTACCAAATATTCATTTTACTGTACTGTAAGGTGTTTTCGTGAATAGAGAATAGAGATGTGGACAACCCATTGATGTCTAATTTAGTCTATGGGACATAGAGGTGAGGTGTATTTATCGTACCCTGTAAAAGTACCGGGTATTTCCATGCGATACTTTGTACTTGTGACAGATCTCTAAAATACCTGGTTCCAAAATACTCATGAGTATTTTATACCGGGACAAAATATTTTTAATAGGTACTTTTACCAGGTATTTTTGATAGGTATTTTTCGACAAGTATTTTTAATAGGTATTTTTGATGGTTATTTTTAGTAGGTATTTTTGGTAGGTATTTCCAATGGGTATTTTTGATGGGTATTTTCAGTAGGAATTTTTATTTTTGATGGGTATTTTTGATGGGTATTTTTAGTAGGTATTCATGATAGGGAATTTTTGACGGGTATATACGACTGGTATTTGACCAGATATTTAGCGACGAAAAATGTGGGGAATATTGGAATTCCGTAGCTACCCCCCCCCCCCCCAACGGAAATATTTCGTGGGGAGTATCCTTTTTGAAATTTTGTTGTGGGGAATAATGTTTTTCAGAAATTCTGTAACAACCCCCCCCCCCATGGAATCAAGCTCCCGTAGAATATTTGTGGGGAATATGTGGGCAGAATTTATGCGAGTTCATTATAGAATTACTTATTCTGAATCAATCCTCAGGTCGGTATTAAATACTTTTGAGTATTTTGTCATCGGTATTTTTTTGTACCTGTACTCATTGTACCCAGTATCGAAAAGTACTCATAGGACTCACCTCTAATGGGACAACCCAAAGATTTTATAATACGGAGAGCATCTTGTCTCGTACATAGTGGCGGCTTATTATCACAAAAATAGGTAATGCGCTAAACATAATATATTTACAATCTATCCCTACCTACTGGAATGATCGATATGCGAACTGTAAAGTAAAGTGGCGCCATCTCACCGTAGAGTTTACGAGGCACTGGCGTGCGTCGTTCATATTTCGGAGATATTTCAATACTGTGGTCGATATTCACGCTCTGCGCGTATACATAATTGATGTTCCCGGGTGACGTTCTCAATGAGCGATATGGGATTCGCTCGCATCACGTGACTTATGACACGTGATACAAAGAACGAAAATTCGAACCGGTTGAATTTAACTTAATACTTTTGTTACTCTTATTTGCTTTAATTGTCGATGATATTACTATCGGTTGATGATTGTTATTTTTGGATAGACTGAAATTTTGGGAGGGCGTTGTGTACGCTCTCGCGATAGTCTCCAGGACTTCTTCCATCGGTTGTAAGGCGAGCTGCTTTTCTATAAGTCCTTCGTTTCTTTACGCAGGGATACGCACAGAGATAGATGGATGGATGAGAAATGGTTGTTATTAAAAAACTTATGTTTTAATAGATTGATTTATTGCGTTTTAATTCAGATGAATTTGCAATGATTCTATTTGTTAGCTCAGAAGCTTTAAGGTGTCGAATGTTGACTCAAAGGCTTTCAGGTTTCAAATGAAAGCGAATTTTTTAAAAGGTTAATGATACGAGAATGTCACAACGATTTGCACATTTTAAGCCAAAACAGTTGTTTTGACATAAATACACATAGACAAAACGGAGCATAGACAGATAATACATAGAAAAGATGACAGGAAAGGTGACACACAGCCGCGAATTTGATGTAAAAGATTCTACACATCGAGATAAGAAAATTGAAGTAAATTTTAAATAATAAATACGAAAACATGTGATGAAATATTTGATCAGACAACACAACACTGAACACGTTGCTCCAACGCTCCATTGAGCTAGCCGCCACTGCTCATACATAAGGTTATTTTGGTGTGGTAGTAAGATCAAAATCACCTCTTAGATCAGCTCTTTCTCTGCATATACAAAGCAAAACGTGAAATAAGCTGTTATAATTATTGTTTCACAGAATTTTAGGCTATGGTTATGTGGTGTGGAACCTTTCCCCTTTGTATATTTGCAATGAAGGGTTTATTCTTTTGTAGATTGCATCTTAGAGCCGTCGATGGTGAAAATGATGTTGATTTATTTTAATCAATTTTCCGGTCTATTTCATTTGCTATTCCACCGTTATTCCGACTTAAGATAAGTTATAACTTTATTTCCATGTGCTGTTTTCTCAATAAGTTTGTTCTAACTAATTTTAACGAATGGTTCAAACACCACGTCACGTTGCAGGAAATATTTCAAACAATTTTCACGGAAGAAAAATATGATTTTTTTTTAATGTTTTTCGGAATATAAAAAGTATTTTTACAAACATTTTATATATATTAAGGGTTTAGTGCAACAGTAATCAAGAAATAAAAATTTTATGTTAGTTATATAGAAATTCAATGCAGAAAAATAGAATTATGCTTAGCTTACGACGGGTTGTTTGGGAGAATTTGAACAATTCTTCAATTTCAAAGTTGATTTTCAATTTCTGTAAAAGATTTTTCAACTTCTGTTATTATTTCAGCTCTTTCAAGCAGCTAGCCTATAATGACATAATAACAGAACTTGAATGGGTCTTTCACAGAACCTGAAAATAAACGTTGAAATATGAAGAATATAAATTAACTGAAAAATGATATGTTGGGGCCATTGAAACATGAATTATTTTACAAATGTCCAACTACCACGTTGGCGCCAATTGTAACACAATCAGGTAAACTCATATTCAAATCAAACTACGCTAGGGCTCCATTGTAACGCTAGAGGTTTAGTGACAGAAAGGATTGTTTTGACATTGAATAAAAGAAAGACGATGATTCATTACATTTATTCAAATCAAATAGAACAAGAGACTCTCAAATTGACATGATTAACATAATCTCAAGGGGTGAGCGGCAATCGAAGATTTGCATGCACGGAAGGAATTTAAATGGTAGCAATAAACAGTTAAAAATGTGACATTGTGTACAAGAATAATATCTGACCTGATTCACCAAAGATGGGCGCCATACAGCTCTTAGGAAAGAACTATAAAATTTGTTAAAATAGACGTGATGCCCAGCGATAACTTCAAACTAGCTAAATCCGCCATCAGCATCTCCCGTAAATGTTGTCGTCTGGAGCAGTTGCCCGAATGGCTCAGTCCTGATAATTTTATTGAAGTGAAACTTCTTTACGCGCGTTATGCATTTTCGAGGACCGGAGTAAAACCGACTCATGACCGTCACGAAAAACCGTGATCATTTCGCTATAGGAGCCTAGCTAATATTATATACCTAGTTTAGGTCACTCTCCAAACTCAGCTTCGCGGTCTAGAGGCAGAGCGTTCGACACTCGTTATGCAGGACCCGGGTTCGAATCCCATATTTTTATAACTTTTAATTTTTTTTATCACATACTACTTATAAATATGTCAATATTAGGAATCTAGTTAAACGTTCATTTGTTAACAACACGCCTATAAATAAATTTATGCTTTTTAAAACTATAATTTATTTATTTATTTATTTGTTTGTACACGCCCAATTAGGGCTTTTACATATGATACAATTATAATAAATTTGATATAATCAGAGAGTGGAAGAGATAAAACAATTAAAAATGTACCGAGTATAAAAATATTAAGTTAAAAACAACAAACAGAGTAAACTATAGGATGCGCATTTCTATAACTTTAGATACATTGAAAATTATAAACATTACAAAGCTCAAGATAGACATACAGATTTAATAACAATGAATCTCAAAAAAATCAAGATAGACATACAGATTTAATAACAATGTTTTTATAGGCTGACAGACATTCAGTACCGTTGGTGTTCATGTTATATTTATTCCCTGCACTGTGCAGTCGGTTCATTACTGAATTTAATTCTGCTTTCGTACCTGCAATGTTACAATGGTAAGGTACCTTCTGGCGAACCGTTCTACTAGGCACATGAAAGTCAATCAGCCTAAGGAGTTCAGGGGAGTCAAACATGTTATTAACAATTTTATAAAGAAAAAAGAGATCAGAACATATTCTTCTTTCTTTTAAAGTGGCAAGGCCCATGACTTTCAATAGTGAGGTGTAGTTAATGTTTTCAATGGGAATACCTAATCTATAATTTATGTTTCGTAAAAATTTATGTTGGATTCGCTCGATAGATTTTTCATGAACATTGTAAAATGGATTCAAAATGGTTGAGTTAAATTCTAAATGGCTTCTGACAATGGATGAATACAATATTTTTAAAGTTTTTAAATTTTTGAAATCTTTTGATGTTCTAATATGAAATCCAACATTTGCATCGCTTTAGTGGTTATATTGTTAATGTGGGAGATAAATGTTAATTTGGTGTCAAATATTATCCCCAGGTCTTTTATTTCGGGTACAGATACTAAGACTTGATTATTCATACAGTATGTGAAAATCTATGGGTTTTTCTTCCTATAAAATTTCATGACTTGACACTTTTTTACATTAAGGGTTAATTTATTTCGGATACACCATTCAGAAAAGCTAATGAGATTTGATTGTAATAATAAGCAGTCATTAATATTGTCAATAATTCGGTAAATTTTCATATCATCTGCGAACATCAAAGTAAATACACGTTTAAATACATTTGTAACGTCATTTATAAATATGTTGAAAAGAATGGGTCCTAGATGTGATCCCTGGGGCACGCCGCTTGTAGCTGTAAAGGTGTAGGACAGTTGACCTTTAATGCAGACAGTAAGCTCTCGATTAAACAGATAATTCTTAAACCAGGATAGTACGTTACCGGTTATGCATCATTCTGAATAATAATAATATGAAATGAAAAGAGAGAGAGAAGAATACTTAAAGTTTCACTTCCGTCGTGCGTAGGCTTGCCACACACTGTAAATTTTTTATTAAAAAGAATTTTCGATCGAGTAGTTCTAGTCGTTCAAGGCTGTCCATTCCATTAACAAATTTGTCAATCACGCATATATAGGCGGACGTATTAGCACTTAATCGTAAGAAATTTCAGCAGTTAATATACGAAATACATGTCGGTCCGATCCATAGACCAATACATCAATGGTCCTACCTAGGGAATGCAATCCCGGTATACCGGGATCCTGAAATACCGAGATCCCGCTGGACTGACGGGATTACAGAGAAGCTTCTACAACTGCATCAACATCCAATTCTTCTACGTCGGCTCATTGTGAACCTCAACCATCAACTTTGGCAAAGAAGCATAAAATCACTGACCATTTTTAAAGCGAAAACAATACCGTCGAAAAGAGGGTATCACGAATGGTGTCTAAAGATGGTTTACCATTCCGAGTTTTCTGTACCTCGTCTGACTTGTGTTATGAAACGAAATTTCTTAAAATTAAAACATTCAACCCCGTAATATTTTCTTAAAATCAAGTACTTTGTATTTTTAAATTCTTTCATATGGTAACCCCTTGGGGGCGTTGACCATTATCGGGAGAGGCGGGGGCAACGAGCGGTCCTCAGCTCGGTTGGAAGAGACACCGGTCTCTTTTATTTTAACTCTGGTTGCGAGAGGGTGTTACGTGCTCCGCTTTGAATTCGAGCTTGCTTTGCTAAACAGTGTTTGTCAATTAATTACTTATATATTTCGATTAATTCTTTCTACAGTGTTTGTCAATTGATTACTAGTATATTTCGATTCATTTTTTCTACTGCCTGCCCCCGGGACGTCTACAAAACTACCTGCGGTATCGTTCCATGCTTTATTCTATTAATTTCTGAATCTGCTTTCTTTTCACTAATTTAACATAATTTTTTCATTCTTTTAACCGTCCACAAAGAGATTTAAGTTTTTCCTACGCGTAGATTCAAATGCTGTAATATAGGTCTTTTTAAAGGCATTTACCAGCACCCCAATAATCGTGTTTTATTTCCAGAAATCCCTTTGTTTTGTCCCCTCCTAGAAGGCGTCTGATTTCTCTTAACTCAAACGAACTAAAAACACGGTACCTGCTTGAGCTAGCCAGGTATCCTTGAATATATATTACATTTCTATACGCGGTTCGATTCCGTGGAAACGCATTATCTAACACTGGAACCCAGAAACGTGGGGCCTTATTTGAGAGAATCGCTTTCCTGTTGTAACTTTTTATTGTTGTCGTGATGTGCATATATATGTGTAAATAATTGTTTTTCCTACATCTAGGTACCCCTGTGTTTAAAGGCCACGTGGGTTCCGTAATTACCACCATTCAATAAACGTTCGCTAACTGGTGTTTAAATTCAACGCGTGTTTTGCATTCTTCGCCATTTTTTTTTACTCATAGCGTCAGTGTGTTTCAAGGCCACGTGTGTTCCGTAATTTCCGCCATTTAATAAACGTTCACGAACTGGTGTTTAAATTCAACGCGTGTTTTGCATTCTTCGCCATTTTTTTTACTCATAGCGTTAGTGTGTTTAAAGGCCACTTGTGTTCCGTAATTACCGCCATTCAATAAACGTTCGCGAACTGGTGTTTAAATTCAACGCGTGTTTTGCATTCTTTGCCATTTTTTTTTACTCATAGCGTCAGTGTGTTTAAAGGCCACGTGTGTTCCGTAATTACCGCCATTTAATAAACGTTCGTGAACTGGTTTTTAAATTCGACGCGTGCTTTGCATTCTTTGCCATTTTTTTTTACTCATAGCATCAGTGTGTTTAAAACCCACATGTAGCTGGCAGTCACCATTTTGTAAACGCTCGCGCCGTTTCGTTTAGCCCACACGTGTTTGGCACGCATCGCCATAGAATCATAGTGTCCTTTAAAAAAAAAATAAGAAGAGTTTCGACAAATATTTAAATCTTGCGACGGTTTGCGTTCAAAAATAAAATTAATTTTGCGTGTTTTCCTAACAATTTATAATTTCCTTCCTACACTTCTGTGTTTATTTTCGGAGGGTAGTTTTGGATTCATTCAAGTAATATAAAGTTAGGTTATAGAATAAACTCAAAGCGTAATAATACAGGTACCTACTTGTGCGGTTATATTCGTGTAAAATTTAAAGACAAAAGATTTTAAAGGTTTCTTTCTCATTTTAATATTGCAAAATTGGGTTTTGGAAAAATAATTACTTCCAGAAATACGTCCAAGGTGGGCAGAAAAACCTAAAATACGTTAGTAACAGATTTTATAGGTCGTGTTCATTTTAATATTGCAAAATTGGGTTTTGGTAAAAATAACTACTTCCCAGAAATACGTCTTGAGCCGGTAGCCTTTTATGATAACTGGAACAACCGCGGACAATTAAAAAGGGAAAGCGCGTACCTGGAATCTATTCACTACTTAGTTTTGTCTCAATAGTACACAAGTAATTTTAAGAAATTAAGTCGGCTAATTTAAATAAAATTAATAAAATGGACGCCTTAATTCGCTTTAAGGAAGGCATTATCGTCCACTTTGATTATTCAAGCGTTTCGCAACTCAAAAGGACACCGAGAAAACGTGGTATTGTCGGGAGTAAAAATTTGCCAGCTTTACAAAAACAAGCCCGCCAGTTTAACAAGGCTTTCGTTCGGCGTATAAAACCCGCAAACAACAAGGTTGATCCTATGCCGTGCGCTGATACGGAAGTCCTAGAACAGCCAGTAGAGATTAGATATATTTTGAAGGAAACAAAAGTGATGAATTTTGCTTCATGGAATCTTAAATTTAACGGAACGACCGATGTCAGGGAGTTCGTAAGCCGGGTGGAGTTGTTAACCATATCCCGGGGTGTTAATTCTGAGGAAGTTGCTAAATGTTTCAACGAACTTTTAACGGAAATGGCGCTGCTATGGTTTCTCTCCTTACCGAGGGAGAGTTTATCCTGGTCCGATCTTAAAAAGCTGCTTCTCAGCAAATTTGAACCGCCCAATTCTAAATGGCAACGTAAACTCGAAGTTTACGTATCCAAACAAGCGCACGGGAAGACGGCTAGAGATTTTTTTATTGAAAAGCGTGATAAAAACCACATGTTAGAATCGCCCATGTCGGAAGAGGAGCTAGTGGAAACTCTCAAACGTGGCCTCCTCCCCCAATACGCTAGTATGTTGACCATGCATAGTAGTAGCTCTATCGAAGATTTAGAAACCGCGTGCACGATATTCGAGAGCTACCAGAAACAAGCATCGCGCCCGCCCCGTGAGGTGAGATCGGGAGGAAATAGTTACCTCAATAGCGTGGCTTCATCGAGCCCTGCAGCACTACCGGCGGACCCCGGGAAAAATAGCTCAGACAGCGGTTTTCGCAATACTCACGAACAATATAAATATATATAAAAATTATAAAATATATAAATATTTTGACCGGTCAGTGGTTGAGTGGGCATAGCGCTTGAGTCTCACCCGAGCGTCGCGTGTTCGATTCCTCGGCTGGCTAAGTCCTCCATCACAACACAAGCAACATTTTCGGCTTTCTGTGGTGGTAGTAGGAGATTTTCAAACATTGTTGGGTTATTCGTGACCCGGGAATGTTTGTCTTTCTTTTAAAAAAAAAAAAAAAAAAAAAATATGAGGGCGGGCGGTGGCCGCCGTTCCGAAAATAAGCGTGATAACATATCCCCCCATTCCGCACCCCATTCAAGTTCTCTCCCCGCGGGAATAGATATAACCCGACCGCCGCCTAGAATACCGAATTTAAAAAAACTAATTTCCGGCCAATCAAATAATCTTCTTCACGGCAAGGTGACGCTGGCCGTGGACGTAGTGAGTGGTTAAATGACGCAACATTCTTAGAAGAGACGGCACATCATATAAAAATGGAATGCATTGAATCCATAGACGGTCGTCCTTACGCGAGGTTTACTATAAATCATGTGATCTTTAAGGGATTATTAGACTCGAGGGCAAATGTTAGTTGCCTAGGAGGAAATTTATACGCATCATTTATTAATATAGGAGTACCAATAAAACCCTTTAGGTCTTCGGTGATCGCGGCTGACGCAAGTCAACAAACCTTGTTAGGTTTATTATCTCTGCCCGTCACCTGCAGTGGACACACCGCCACTATAGATTTTTTAGTCATAGCGTCGTTATCACCTAAATTCATTCTTGGTACCGATTTTTGGAGACCTTTTAACGTGGCCTTTAAGATAAACACCCCGACCGCAAACAGAGTTTCAATCACCTCCGGAAAGAGACGAAATCAGAATCCTTACCCCGACCGATTCTCCGGCAATTTATAACGACAATTGGAATCCTACCCCAATTGGATGCTTGGAAATATATGTTTGAAATCTGGTTAATGCGATTAATGTTGGATAGCCAGTTTTTTTGACTGCCCGGATGGGAAAATATTCTATTTTAAAATTCGCAAAGAAAGATTGCAAGCTTGCTAGATCTTTTTAAAGCCGGGGGTTTTAACTTACCAACATCGTCTAATTCAATCAAATTAATGGTTATAAATTACGGCAAGACACTAAAAATGATTTGGAAAAAATGCTTATTCAAGATCTTTTAAAGCTGAAAGAGAGCAACTACAGATTTACCCTCACTTAGTCTGAATTACTTCGAGTCCGGTGGATTAAAAGTCACATACCTTCAATTCTCTTACAATGCGCTAATGACTTTTGTGCCAACCAGCGTGGAAGCTGAACGAGTTTTTTCAGCCGCTGGCTACCTTGTGTCCAATATCAGATGACACAATTAATACTTTAACTTTTTTACGAAGCTATTTCCAAAATAATGTTTAATTAAACTTATGATGCGCATTGTACAAAAATATTGTTCATCGTGTGAACGTTATTATTTAAATTTAAGTTTCAGTTCAGTTTCAGTTTCAGTGCCGGCAATCCGGGCGTTTATTTTATTTTCATTTGTGTGCATAGATTTCTTTTACCCACCTCACTAGACAGTCTGTTCCGAGGCGGGTATGTTATGTAAATTTATGTCTTATCTTATTCTTTGCCAATTTATGACTTAAACTTTATCCATGTCTAACTAAAGGTATACCTATAAATAAATCATTTAAAATGTCCCAAAGAACTTGTTTTATTATAGGTATAAATTTAAAACTCTAAAAACAAGGTTGGTAGATCGAGGTCTTTATTATACGATTGATTAGATATCTAAGTCCACTCTGCTGGATCCCGCAAATACCTGGATCCAGCGGGACTAAGATTGTTCAGTCCCGCAAATACCTGGATTGACATTTTCTTGCGGGATTGCATTCCCTAGTCCTACCTTATTAGGATATGGGACATTTTTAAGCGTGGTTGGTTCCAGTCATCGGGGAAGAAGGTTCAATCCCAAGTTATGTTTATTTTTTTAAGCATCCATATATAAAAATAGATGTATTTTATAGGTATGTTTAAAGCGCTTTATATTTTATTTGTATTGCAAGATGTTTATTATTATTGTTTTTGATTTATGGATTTTAGTAAGTATATAATACGATATCGATTTATAAAACGGATGAATTTTTTAAGGTTTTCTGTACAATTAATTAAGTTAGGTTAAGTGTGGAAAGGTAAAGTTAGGTTTGTGATAAACTTGCCCTAGGATAATTTTATTCCGTTTATTGTAGGAATTAATTAATTCTGGTTTCTCCAATCAAAACGTGATCAGGGGCGACATCTAGTTAAAGATGCTGGGAACTAGAGGGAACCGGGCGTGTCGTTTTTTTATCTACGCCAAAAGATAAGATGCAACCAATCAGAGAGGCCTAATGAAAGTTCGAGGTTGACAGCCAACACCTACCTTATTGATTTATTGGCGTGAGAGAGAATTTTTGAGTTGATTTCACGAAATAGGACGATACCAGATGTTGGAGTTATAGCTATTTTAAACCAAGTGCTTAAATTTATGATGCTAGCAAAAACTAGAAACATGCACTGTGTTTATCAGAGACCTCCGGGATGGTATTTTGAATTTTCAGATTTTGTTCAGTGCAGTAGTAGCGAATTTGGCAGGTTGAGGCGGATAGGAAAAAAACCCTAACAAAGTCAATAAGAAACAATTAAACTCCGCTAAGCAACGTTACTAAAGTGACTTATTTAGTAGGTAATAAGCCGTTAAATATAGTTACGTAATTTTTCTAAGGATTTGGACGAATTATAATTATGACGAGCGAGGAAAATAACATTTTAACAGGACGAGTTTGGAAGTTGCTTAGTTAAATTAAAATCCTGCAAGAAGATTTAAAAATAAAACTTATAAATAAAAGATATTTTATACATCCTAGACTGTGAAGGTAATTGTAAGCCGGGTTAAGGAACTGGTAGGCCGACATGCCACTGAACTGAGGGGATTAAGTTTTTATTTCATTCCTTGGGACTAAGAAGTTGACAGGTTACTTAAGAAGCAACAATTTATTGGTTTTGAAACGATTGAAATGAATGTGACGGATTCTTGGACATTCATTATGTGTGGTCTTCTTAGTGCAATTCTGTCCTTGAACACACGAAATTTTGAGAATTCAGAATCATAAATTATGTAATTAGGGCGAGGTTGATTTGAGGAAGGACACGAGGGGGTGGGGGGAGATGAAGGAAGTCGGGGAGTGTGAGGATTTGAGGGGATAGTCTAGATTGAGGAGCGCAAGGAGACGGTCAGATAGTCAGTTTTGTAAGCGTTGGGAGACGGTCAAATAGAGTCAAGATAGTCAGGGTTTGAAAGCGTTGGAAGACGGGCAGCGAGATTCAGATAGTGAAAATCAGGGGGAATTCAAAGTCGGTCGAGCATAGCCAAGATTGGTCAGCGTTGTAAAATAGTCAAGGCGATTAAAAGTTGGGAGACGCGTCAACAAAAAATTTCACTGTCGGGACACGAACGCGGCTAAAATCATTTAGTGTAGAAAGTGTGGTTTTCTAACAGCATGGGTATTTTACTGCATGTGAGTGTGGTTGTTACTTATAATTATTTGGAATGCACTAAGATGATGAATTGGTAAGTCTTGTTATAAACTAATTATTTACCTTTATCTCCTGTGGATTTCTTAGAGAAATAAATTCGTTCCAATACGGGTAAACAAAATAATTCAATTGTGTTTTGAAGTAAGGGTATTTAAATTAAATAAAATCAATTATCCCGGATTTTGAGAAAAGAGTTTACTTAAATATATGTGGTATGTATAGATGTAATAATATGTTAAAATCTTGAACGGAAGAATTCGTGACAATATTTAATGGCTGGAGTCCGGACCTTTAACAAAAAGGGGCCATAAATTATGAGACTTTCCCATTTCAAAACAAAAAAAAGGAAGACGAGCGGTTACTCTAACAAAAACGTTAGATTATTGAACAATAGACATTAGTGTTACGAGTTAGTGTATTTTTTTGTAAATTTAATATGATTTAATGATGCTTCAAAAGTAATATTTAACGTCTAAAATTTATAAAATATAAACCATTATATTTATGCGATGTCTAATATGATATATATTTTTTTTATTAACAAAGAAAGACAAACATTCCCAGGTTACGAATAACCCAACAATGTTTGAAAATCTCCTACTAACACCACAGAAAGCCAAAAATGTTGCTTGTGTTGTGATCGAGGACTTAGCCAGCCGAGGAATCGAACACGCGACGCTCGGGTGAGACCCAAGCGCTATGCCCACTCAACCACTGACCGGTCGCATATGAACAATCGATTCGGGCAGCCGGCTAACGGTTAATTATATGCTTTAGTACCTGTTATTTCACAATAAGTTCCCGTATTCTCCTTGGACATTCAATATATTTGGTTTTACCAAAGTTATTCACGGAATTAACACAGCGGATTGAAGGTAGTTACCGAGAGAATGCATCTGTCTGGCATCCCTATTCTGTCAAGTGAGATTTTCATTCACATAAGTTTGGCTTGGGACGAAGTGTACGACTTTTCCGTAGGCTATCCTATCTTATCAAAGCGACAAAAGCAAAGAAATCGAAATTGGTAATTGGCTTGCCTAATAGGGACTTTTTTGTGTTAGCAAAGTCGAAAACCCTGGATACCAGGATAGCCTCTATTTCAGTAGGGCAGCGCCGGCCTTTTCCGTGCTCTTGATGTGGTTGAGTTATCCCGTAAAAGCATCGGTTTCTGTCGAAGGTGTTGGAGGACCAGCTTAAGATGGTTACCCTGGATAGACCCCTGTTCTGAGTATTTTCAGCTGGTGAGAGAACGCTTTCACGGAGTTCCAATTGAAGGGAACGAAGATTGCCAATGGGCTTTCCTACTTAAGTTAGCTTGGTAGACGAAGGAACCAAGGGGATAATGGCTATGCTATCCTTTTCTGACGTATGGGGAGGTTTACTCGTTGGCAGAACGAAGGGATCGTGACGAATATGAAGTTGTTTCGGCGATTTCTGACATCCTTCCTGGCACATCCAATAATTATTCACCCCACTATAGGAGGAGAAGTCATCTAGAATTAAGTTGGGAATTGACTCTGACTGAAACCGTTTGAGGTGACGGTGATCGGATGATTTCAGATTCACGACCTGATAATTCCTGTATCCCTGATTCTTAGCGCCGGAAGTCGAGGGTACCATTTTCTACCATTCTTTGATATTTGAAGCGGACGGAAGGTAACAATCGATAGAGCGAGTGACCATGACTTGAAAGTGGAGTAAGACCTCCCGTCCCGGAAACATTCGTTATGTCGGATGGGTGCCTTCATCCAAATTAAATATTGATATGACTATTTTGAGTGTGGACGAAAGACTTGAAGTATGTTCTGTATTGCACATATGATAAACATGTGTCATTACCTCTACTGGAACGAGAAGCTGTAAAGACTGGAGCCAGGAGCTATTTGGAGTAACGTGACTGCAGAGGCGAAGGTGAACAAACTGGAGCTGGATCTAACTTATTCTTACAAGCGCAAACTAGAGCGGTGTTCACGGGACTCCCGAACTCCTGACGTTGCTGATGCAAACCACTTCAGTATATGTTTATGTTTGAGGTTAGTAGAGTGGACTCCTAACTTTCGGCATGCTGGCGGAGCTTAACTCATCATTGATTTGGGGGAGGTTGACGCGACTTAAACTTCGCGCCACCCACGTACCTCGAATGGTTCCTGACACCAGGCTATCATGGCCACCGGACCGAAGCAGTTCCTTGTACCTAACGGTATAAGATGAATCTTCATCAATCATCATCATCATCAACATCATCATTTACTACCAAGGACCTACATATCTGAATTCAAAGGAATCCTACCTTCATCACCCTCCGGCAGGAGGCAAAACATGTTATTATTTCACCTGTCGCTGAGCGATATTCAATTAACCTCTGGAGGAGATGGGGTTGGACCATCAATTTGGCTGCTCTCGAGCTGGCCACGTTGATGGATGGGATTTGGACGGAGACCAACCGAAAGCAACACATGTTTTGTCTCTAGCCATTCCTAAAAAAAAAACTTACACGTAAAAATAACTCACAAAATTAACAATCCATAGTCAAATCATTAACCTAGAATCTTGTGCATCTTGAATTGAATTAGTCTATAGAGAATTTCATGTACTTGCATTTAATTGTTCCATTGTATTAGCACATCATCGACTGCAGTAACCGGAAACGTTCTGACGAGCAAACAAGGTAGGAAAAAGGTAGTTAAAATCAGGGTAGTCGGTCATTGTCTTATTTTAAAACCATACAGAATATAACACGCCTCATCTAAAAAGAACCAAAGTTACCACAACCAATTAAAAAGATCCTTCAATGAATTAATCACTGTCGAAACAAAAAATTGACACAACGTGACATATTAATTCGATAAGATTGAAGGGTTGATGTACCGCGAGAAGTTGTGAATCATACACGAGTAGAACATTAAAATCATTTCAGTGGCTGCCGTGGTCAGGAACCTACGGAAGAAAATATACTGATATATAACTAAAGAAATACACTAAAAACATTAAAGGTTAATCCTAAAAATACTTTATTTCAAATTAGGTGAATACTGCAATAGTCCACTTTATAAGCCAAGGTTTAAGTTACCTTAAAAATATTTTAAAACTTTTCCAGATGACAGTGGCAATGTAATTATTGTGCAATGACTCTCGGTATTATTTATGTAATAAAAGTAATGAGTAGTACATTTGTTCAGCTTAAAAACCATTTAATCTAAGATTATTACTTCGGAGCTCGATTCTGCGAACTCCTGAGTCTAGTAAACATAAGAGTACCATTATCACTGTACATATACTAGTTTAGCAAACAAATATATAAAACCAATGTCATTGACATTTGTGATGTAGGTGGATTGTTGAGATGTTCATCGTAGGGAACTGACTGGTGAAAAGAAACCGAGTTACGGACTGCGCTGCGCACGTCTTTCTGTAGGTGACAAGTGTTTTGTTATTTGTTTGAGAAAATTTTGAAGAAAGAATTGACGTTCTTTGTGTCCGATGGTATCAGAGAAGAGTACCTGATGCTTGCCTATGAAAATATCCTGACGGTTCAGCCTACTAGCGTAGAAGCCGAGAGAACGTTTTCAGCATCAGGATATATTTGCAGTTCACTCAGAAGCAGGCTCGGAGATGATGCAATAAATGCCATTTGCTTCTTAAGAGCGTATTTTCAAAAGTTATCACCATAGGTTGTTATCATAGTAATAGCATCTAAGAGCAAGTTGTGATTTGATTATAAGTCATTAAATGAATAAGACTGAATTAAAAATATAAAACTGTTGTTAGGAGTAAGGGTAAAATTAAACAAAACCATTAAACCATGCGAAACATTTAAAGATGAATCTAAGAAAATTAATCAATATTACTAATAACTAATACGTAATTAATAGAAAACAAATAATTTCTGTTGCTTAATTTAAGAAATGTTTAACAAACTTTGATTTTTACACAAAAATCTGTAGTTTCAATATGATAATTTAACATAATTTCAAAGATACGGTATCCCGCGTGATCCTGCGCGGGATTGAGGAATCCTGCAAATCAATCCCGGGGTTTAATGAACTGCATGAATGCAATCCCTAACTGTACTCAATTATAATATTGTATTATTTATTATTGTATAAAAATTGTAACTCTTTTATTATGTAAAAGCCCGAAAAACGCGCAAAAGAGTTATACATTCGTTTTTATAATGAATATTCTTGTCAATGCGCAAAATATCGCCGAAGAATGCTATAATTCAATAGAATGATCAGAACAAAGTTCCACACCACTGACACTAGACCCCTTGCTACCTACCGTAAATTGAAGTTACTGTTCACACTGAAAATCAATGTTCTAGACAACATGAGCCGTGAGTGCTCATCAGAATATGAGGTTAATTCCAGAAGCAATTTGGCGTCTGTATCGGGTGGCTGTGAAGTCATGTTCTGTAGTGTTGTCATACACACTGTAGCTTACATAGAAACTGAAATGTTTCCACAGGGCCAGACCTTCCCACAACATATAGCGCCCGATTGAGAAAGCATAAAAATACACAAAACTAATTAAAAATACTACTTTCTATTTATCAATGAAAACCGTAGTAATTTGGTAGCCACCTCGGGACTGAATTCCCGAAATAGACATCATATAAACCTATTTGATTCTGTGCAAAGGCGGGCGGTTCGTGAGATTGACAAAAAGGCCGTTTGCTATATTTAATACACAAACAAAATGTACACATGATGAGTCTGTTCTACAGGTACTATTACAATGAATCCTGATCGATGCACGTACTCGAAACTCGACGGACACGAGTGAAACACCCGTTCACAGTGTTGTCGGCTTCATGAGAACGGAATCTTTCTTCGACTCGTTTTTGTGTAACTCGGCTGGCATGATGACCATGCTACCGACATCTCTTTTTCTTCCTTCATATAATCCGGACCCATTTATGTCTCAAAAAAATGAGTTGCTCATGTCGAGATTTGAACCCACATCCTCCGGATTCGTAGTCGAGGGTCGTAACCAATCAACCAAAGAGATTTTCAAAAATAGTAGAACAAAAAGATTTTGTCAATAGATGTGTTGAATTGCATGGTATTTGCTTTTACAAATTTATATCAATTTATGACGTGAACCTTTATTATTACATTTGAAATATTTTTGTTTGAAAAACTAGCATATCATTTTCTCCGGGCAATAGGCTTAGTTTGAATATTATTAAATGGCAAACAGTTCACGTTTTTACAATATCAAACTATCAATATTTGAATTGCAAACATGTGTATATTACGATTCAAACAGATTAAAATTGAAATATTTCGGATTATGCTTTTGGCCCTGGTTACGCGTTTAATCCGCATCTCTTGTTGATCTGGCGTTGTAGAACTGCAGTCTTTGTTGTTTTATACTAATCAGAGAGAGTTTACTCACCATCATTATGTTCTGAATATTGTATGGTGCGATAATCTCAAGCGTAGCAGGAGGAATAACAGTAAAATTGTCATACAAATTTGAATGGAAACAAATGTTCCATTCAGCCCAATAGCCCAGTGCCCCGTCTCATTTATACTCGCCTGCCATCGTGAACCTCCATCCCATTTGAATTTCGTATACACATTTTTGTATTTGAAATTAAAGTCTCAATTTTTGGCAAACATTTGGATCCAAGAAACTTAATATTTGGATGATTTGTATAGAGCAATTTTTGCGAAAAATCATCTTATCGGCGCTGTACAGACATATAATATATTTCTACAAGGTTGTGATCTTGATCTTATGTTGTAACCATAGAATAAACCAACTATTATCAACGTATGGCTAACATATTGCATCTACCACCGGTTCGTCGATCACTAATACAAAACTGTATGTACAATGCTTTTGACCAATGAAAAAATGGCCTCGTTAAAATGTACATTTATTATTATTTATTTATATTCTCTACAGACAGAAAAAAATAAAATAAAAAACATGTAATTGGAAATTCCATTATTAATTCTGGTATTTATTTTTCTTATTTGTGTTTATTTTCTTTAATGAGCTTGTTTTTGAGAAGAAAAACAAATTTTATGTTGGGCGGTACAAGAAGTTGTGATTTGTCCTTCGGTATGAAACAGATTGAGGAGTAAAGCTTCGAATAATGTTAATCCAAAAAGAAAATTGTGATCAGGATATTTTAAAGGCAATTCAAAGATGCTACTCTCTGGTAGGTATATTTATTTTAAGGATATCAGAGTCGAAAAAGGTAAGTTTTTTGTTTTGACCTGAATTCTCTTGGGCGTGTTGTGAATCCTAGTTCCAGACAGAGGCGGTTCCTTGGTACGTGCATTTGTGCATTGCACTGCTTGTCTTCAATCTCCACATAACAAATTACAACGACATCTGTGCCCCAGTGATCGATGTAAGAAATTCGTAATTCCCGTCAGGTCATTATTTGAGCTATCTTTTAGTAAAAAAATCCCGCGCAAGAGCAAGCGGTCGTGCATACCCAGATATGCACAAAACCAACTTTTACCATACTACTAAAACAGCGTCGGGCAGTATCGAGACAGCCCGAAGTAGCCGAAACGGTGACATGAGCGAGACAGATTACACTCTTAACGTCAAATTACGTGTTAGAGCAGTGCAGATACATAACCCATCCGTGCATTATCAAAGTGCTTTGACGGCGAGTGAATTTTGCATCACTTTGATCATGCGTAATCCAATGCGTTTGGAATGGATTCGCTTAGAAATACTAATGTTCAATGTTAACGCAACAACATTAACACATTGGAACTCGTTCGCGGTGAAATCAAACGGTTTCGCTATATTTTCAACGATGAATTGAGTGTCCTTTATTTTCGAGATAATTTTGTATTATTTAATCAGTTATTTTACAAATATAACTTAGAAGATAGAATGGATTGCAGTAGGTGTTCCCATTCATTAATTTGCTCCACCTAAATTACAGACTAGGTACATTTTAAAAGTGAAATGCACTGCTGGTAATTACAGTCACGGGCCGCTTCTGGTTCCAGAGGGACTTTATTATTAAAGTGTAAAAAAAAGATGCAAAATGTACCATGTACTTTTTGCCCTATCTAGTGTAAAAACATTTCATTGTGAGTACGATGTATAAATATTTTAATGCAATCAAAAAAATGTAAACAAGGTTTTGTTTTTAAATAACATGTTTTATCACAGATTACATCGAAATAAAGTCATGAGATTAAATTAAGTCATTCGGTCATCAACAGATTATGTAATTCTCAGAACTTCCTCTCATACATATAAAAAAGAAATAAATAATAAAAACTAGTAAAATATAAATAAAAAAAAAAACAATTTTTAAAACATTATGTGCATTATATTTATTTATTTATTTATTTATTATTTTATTTACGCCCTAATGGGCTTTTACATGAAAATATACATTTACATTGATTACAATAATTGAACATAAGAAGATAAATGGAGTTAATTGTAAGAAAGCAACACATATAATAAAATTTTGTGCAAATTAGCAAAACACTAATAAGATGGATTCAATATAAAATATACCCAAGCATGAAATAGTAAGTAAAAGAAAGTTCAACATAAAAAGTAAGTAAGTGGGTGTGTTTAAACCCAGTATTAATTGTGTGTTTAACAAATCGATAAACCAATATAAATTAGAGTGTAACTTACTCGTGAGGTAAAGAACATTATAACAGAGATTTAAAAAAAAAAAAAAAAATAATAAAATAAGAGTTGCACCTGTAAAAAGCAAAAACTAATAGAATTTAGCAATATCGACATGAATAAGAAATAATAAGATCTGAGATGGAACATAGTGTTATGTATAAAAAGTAGTTAGTAGGTATATGCATACAATTATAAGTGTATAGTAGAGCAAATAAAAAACAAACAAATATGGATATAATTTACTTGAAAGGTTTCGAATGGGAGAAGATGTAATAAAATTATTAAAGCTATAAAAGTTAATTATTAGCCGATAGAATCGAAATAAGTTGCCTTTTAAAGCTCACAAAATTGTCAAAACCAAATATATCTATAAGTTCACAGTATTTATTCGCAAGGTTGTGAATTCTAGGAATTGGTGAAAAAATAGAATAATTAGTGTTGAGGTTCTTGTTAAATTTAAAAGTATCTTTACTGCGAGTTTGCCTAGCAGGAACATTAATGCAAATAAGTTCCAACAAATTAGGGCTCTCAATTAAAGATTTAATAATTTTGAATAAAAATAGCAAATCAATTAACACTCTTCTATCAGATAATTTAAGAAGTTTAGTTTCAGCAAGCAAGTTATTGTAATTTATAAATTCGATTGGAATTTTCATTTTAAAATTAATGTACCGAAGGAATTTATTTTGTACCTATATAAATAGTATATTCTAGAAGAATAGGACAAGACGTAAAAATTTAAGAAAGAAAACATAACATATGCTCCGATCGGATGTAGACCGGTCGGTGGCTGAATCAACATCGCGTTTGGGTCCCACCCAAGCGTAGTGTGTTCAATTCCTCGGATGGCTAAATCCTCCATCACAACACAAGCAACATATTCCATTTACTGTGGCGATAGTAGGAGATTTTCAAATATTGTCAGATTATTCATAACCTGGAAATGTTTGTTTTTCTTTAAAAAAATATATAATATGCTATGTTTATTATTATTATCTAGCTTTATTATGGTGGTGCGTCTATATTTAAAGTTAGGCGAATTAATTACTATATCTTCTGTAAATTATGAAACATTATAATTTGATAAACAATTTTAAAATTAGGAATATTTGTAAGTTAATATCATAGCTTACCTATTTATTTAGGCCTCGAAATGGGTAAACAGAAAAAAAATCTTTGACTAACATGATTTATAGCCCCTTAAACTTTCTCGGTGTGAACATAAAAAAACAAAGAACGAGTGATAAAAATATATTTTTTGAATTTACGAGTTTGATAGATAGAGGTTCATTGTACAAAAGCTGAACTTTAAAATACAAATTAGTAAAAGATTATAAATATAACCTTTATCTAGAGAGAGCGTCTACATAAATTTTAAAAATAAGATAAAAATCAGACTTTAATTATAAAACTTCTCAACTGCCTACACTGCCTCCACCATTTGTCACGTAAAAGAAGGAAATAAACCTCACGAAATAAGACAAAAAACGAATCGTTCTGAAAGCATTTTAATGAAAATTTCAGTAGAGAGTACCCCAAATACTCCAACACAACATATCTGCCATGAGGTATTTAGGGAATTTTAATATGTCCCTCTTTATTACTTGTATAATTGGCATTCGTTTGTTTCTTTTAGATTTGAAAAAAATTACTCACAAGTACCTACATATACATTTTCGTTTTAAATGCCGAATTTTATCAATTTATTCAGCTTGCATATAAGTAAGCCACAGTGGCACGGTGGTTAAGTCCTTGATTCTGACCCACTAAGCCACGGATTTGTGAACTGGAAAAAGGCTTAATTTGTTAACTTGTATAGCCAAATGAAAGGGCAACTTACTTTTAAAATAACGGTGAAATAGGCACAGCAATCCCACCTGACGCCTACTTTCTAAGAACTGCTAACAATCCGGTAAAATAAAGCCATTAATTAGCATCAGTGACTGCCTATTTCTGTGCAGAGTTTTATAGTTCTGGGAATTTAGGGGTTCCATACTAGAGGCTGGGACCAGAATAGATCGGAAGAGGCACTTTCACGTCTTGTCAAGATTGTCTTGCACCGCAGCGGGAGGGGTGTAATCATACATTCGTCACTCCTAGCCAAACTGACCCCCATATTCCTGTCTACCCTTCATACCTTTCTACAGCCCAGAATTTACTCTCCTTCTTTTCATTAAAAAGAACCTTCCACTAAGAAAATCATTTACCAAAAGGGCTTCTATTCGTATTTTAAATATATAGAAAAAAAGTGGCTGCAAAACTCTACATTGGGGCGTTTCGAGGTCTAGGCTCTCGACTAGCAAGTTGAAGTTCACGACTTCAAATTCCGGCATTCGAAAGCAAATTTTATTTGATTAATTTGTGTTATTTCACAATCATATTTGGATAATTTGTATAGGGCCGTGTTTGTGTCACCTCAAGGGCGCTTTACAAATATTTAATACATTTGTACAATGATCTATGATATTACTAACTATATATGGAGATAATATACAGTACAATACTTACCCGGTAGGTGACTTGGTTATATAATTGGACATTCTCTCAGGAATGGTATATTTCATTAAAGGGTAAGACATCTTAAAACGATAAGTTTTTAGTTTAGACCTGAATTCTGTTGGATTTGTTATGGATCTTAGTTCCGGAGGGAGTTTAAATTCCAAGCCTTCGGCCCAGATGCTCCGAAAGCGCGATCACCAAACTTAGTATTTAGCTTGAGTTTAGGTTCCATCAGTCTGCCTATGTATAGTATATAGTATATTTACTATCAGTATCGCCCTGGTGTAAGACCACTATTTAGAATTAAAAAGTTGCTGGAAATGGCTTTGGCCGTGATTGGCGACCAGATCTGAATAGCCAGGTACTTCCCCACCTTCCACTCCTCCATCTCCTCCCCACCAATTACCTTCAGCCTCACAACATACACAAATTTGGGATGCCATAGTCTCTCTGGCTCCAAACGATTGCAAGCACAGCTGGATCGAAATTAAAAAAAAGTTGAGTACAGGTTCTTATATAAAAAAAATTATTTACTATCATCTATAATCAAAGGTTTAAGCTTTCACCTCTATCGTCTATTCGTTTTAAAAACGGTAGTCGCACATTATACGATAAGCTTTTTAAATAAGGTATAACCCCTAAGATTTATGGTATAGACCTTTCACTATCCAAAACTTTCTCAGAATACGAATTGGACCATCAACCACCTTCTAATTTATTAGCATAACTACTATAAAACGGAATATCCGTGAGCTGAACCACCAAAAACTCTACAACCGTGACCGTGTCATGATTTCAGCCCATCTTTTATGTCTATAACTTGCGACGTCCTTCAGTAATTTAGACCATTTTTATCACGTGGAATTAAAATCCACTCATATGTTTTTATAAACATTTTTTTTTAATTTTTTAGATCGCTTTAACAGAGCATTGAAACTTCCTCCCGGAGGACTGGCTCATAACTGCTGTGAACTACTGCTACTAAAATGAGTGAGCGCCGCTATCACTTAAGTTAAATCTTATTGTTGGTAATTTATTTCGTATATTAACTGCTGTAAATTATTATTATGTCATCGAATTTCAGAGAAATGCGTGTGTGTGCATGAGTACCAAAGATGATGAAAGGCATTGTCATCGACAGCGAGTATATCTGCCTAAATGTCGGAAAGTGGGTTCCAAGATTACATTTCATTCATATATTAATTTAGTCATTCAATCCAGAAAACTAAAATCAAATTTCAAATAGAGTTTCATATTTGTAAAAAGCAGTAACTTGGTGGCTCGCCAAAATTTACAATATAAACAAATTTATGTTCAGGAACAACTTTTTCTTTTTATCTTATTTAAAAGGATATATGTATTTCATTGAAGAAGAAGATAATACTAATAAATCTAAACTAAACATGAAACTGAACAATACACAGAAAAATAAAAAGATAACGGTCACAACTAGGAATCGAACCCAGAATCTTAAAGCCAGACAGGCATCATATTTGTCGACCACATATTTCTAAATCAGAATTTAAAATATCATTTTGCAACTAATTTTTCCAATATTTTTGGCATCTATCTTTTTAAATGGAAACAAAGTTCTAACGAAACTACTTTGTTGCCTTAATAGTCTTAACTAGATATGTATTAAGATAGATATTATTCTTTATTTATTAAAGGTAAATATATGTTTACAAGACAAGTTTTTTTTTATGTAAGACACAAAGGATAGCAAATCATTGTTTATAATAATTGATATTATCTTTTATTTGTCTGTGTCTTGTACTTTTTATGTTTTGCTAAGATTTATTAGTATTATCTTTATTTATTTATTTAAATACACCATATACCATAATCACATGTCACAGAATAACAATTAACTGTGGCATTTGATCTTAAAATGATGACAGAAAGTATAAAATTAATACTAGAAGGAGATACAAGTACATGAAAAATATTATCAACATGTATGAGTAGACTTGCAATATATTAGTAATGATTTAGAAGATATGAAAGTAAAGCCTTCTTGAACCTAGCTTCTGTGCAGTTAAGCAGATCCACTACATCTGCGTACCTATTACTAACTTCATGTTATCTAGGTACAAGCGAGTGTTTGAAATACTAGGTCTTGGAATTGTTACAATTAAACAGGGTTTTAGAACGAGTAACTCTTATGGGTATTTGAAATTCAATGAGGTTAATTAAATCAAGGTTATCTACACTACCATTAACAATTTTGAACATGAATATCTTCTTCTTCAATGACAATTTTGTGTATTGATTGTCAATCAGATATATTTGAAAAATATAATAACGCAGGATGCCATATTAATTTATAGATATATTTTTTAAATCGTTCAATTACAAAAATATTTTTTAAATGTGATTAACATGCCATTTCTCTTCAGGGATATGCAGAGGCAGTGAAAATGTAAATCTGTTTAAGAATCTTGGCGAATCCTCTTAGCTTCATTCACATTCATGGATCGTCTTTTAAAACAATTAAGCCTACATTTGCAAGTCTTGATCATTTGGCTTGGGTGCAGTTCAATTTGGCTTGGGAATAACCAACACCTCCTCATACTGGTTCACTACGTTTGGTTACTTTACATGGTGCACGAACTGCGTGGCGTGCCGCATCGGGAGAGACCGATTAAGAGAGACCCTTTGAACTCTCCGGCCGGACTCTCTACACCCATCGCCTTGCACCGCAGTGGGAGGGATGGATTCATACTTAATCCTGGACACACTGACCCCCAGATTATTTATCCCTCATACCTTTTTCCTTCCCAGAACTTCCTTTACTTCCTTTACTTAGAAAGACCTTCCATACAACATCCCTAAAAAATAACAGACCTGTGGAGCTAATGTTAAAAAAAACGTTAAAAAAATGTCTTATATTACATTCGCAGTTCAGTCGTACGTGGTTGTATAATGTATAAGTACAAATATAATTATGTATAAACCCTTGCATTATCCTTGATCATCCCATCACTTGCATTACACTTGCTAATTTCATCAATTTTTAAATCCTGTTTTAGGAAGTAATTTTTTTGGGAAGTTAATACACCAAAAGAAAAACATTGGTTTTTTAGGAACCCAAAACTTATTTCCTTGAAGTGCCAACTTTCTTTCCCCAGTAACGAGAGGCTTGTCGACAAGTTCCCGAAAAACTGTTTAAGACTTCACATGAGATTACGTCACCAGCAGCGGTCACATAAAATATGACTTAACTTGACTGATGGATTAATCTCGCCGAACTGAGTTAGTGTTCGGATTTGAGGTCAGCTCCTGAATCTAAATAATATATTTATACTATATGGTGTTGGCAAAACCACCTCAATCAAGGCCAGGGCGCTGAATCAAGTTGGCCTGCTATTTATGAGAGTTAACCCTTCAGTACGTTCAACACATTTGTTCAGTTTGCAATGTTTCTGTGTATTTCAAATGCGCTAAATACATGTTATTTGTTTTAAATTTCCGTAAAAACAAATACTAGATAAAATTATCTTTGCGGTGCTTACATTACTATTTATAAATAATAAAACATACATTACTATTTCAAAACCTGTGGTGTATGTGTGTAAGGGGGACAGCATGAGAGCGAGACAGCGAGTACGAGACGTATATAAGAGATCGTATGAGCGGGAATGAGCCTCTCAGTCCAGAACCGTGATAGTCTTCTTTCAAATAAATATTATAATACAAGCATTGTTATTATTGAGTATGTAGAGTTAACATACGTCACAGTGGCGCAGCACGGTAGTTCGTAAATTATTAAAAGTTTACGGAGAATCAGATGATTCAAGAAGATTATTCGAATTTTTGGTGATCACAGATGATCATAGTCTGGCCCTTTTGGGCGTTGGATCGCTAAATTTTGAAGGAAGAAGAAGAATAATAAAAGGCTATCAAATTGGAGAATTCACACGCAGCCGAGGCGAGCACGCAGATCGGGCCGGGCAAATTGCGCGGTAAAAACGCAATTTTACACGTGTGTGGGAGCCGACATTGCAACATTTTGTCGAGAGTACACCGTTATACGGGGTACGCAGAAGATCTAGGATCAAGATCGGCATCAAGGGTGAATTGGCCGGAATCCGGGACCGGGGTTCTGTCGCTACAGCGGGAAGGAAGACCTTGGAAGGTGATCGTGTCCGCAGCTGAAGGGAGACGGAGCCAGAAGGGTGCTGAGACGTTGGTGATTCACAGGCTCAGGGCAGGGGCTCGGAGCATAACCTCTGGAAGGGCTGAGATACGTATATTTTATTCAACTTGTTTCAGTTCTTCTCCCAATGGAGGCGATTTGTAAGAATTTGGGGACGTTCTGTTACAGAACGGGAGACTGGTCATTGTTCAGGGAACGATTGGATCAGGCCCTCATTTTAAATGATGATAAGTTGTTGTCACCAGAACGCAAAAGAGCATTTTTGCTGAGTTGCCTCACGGAAGAAACTTTCTCTCTATTATGTGATTTATGTTTTCCAAAAAAGGTTTCTGTTTGTTCTTTTGAAGATTTATGTAAATTATTTGATTCACATTGCAAACCAGTTAAAAATATTTTTGAGTCTCGTGAATTATTTTATAAATGTAAACAGTTTCCTAGCGAATCCGTTAAAGATTACGCGGCTAGATTGAGAGGGTTAAGTTTATCTTGTAATTTTGAGCTGAGATTGGAACCATGTTTAAAGGACATATTCGTTATTGGGATTTTTAATGAAAAATTGAAACACAAGCTATTCGTAGAGGCAATCAATACTTCTTTTACGGATTGCATTAATCTAGCGGCGACGTGGGAACATGTTGTGGCTTTTAAAAAAGTAAATCCGAATTTAAATGTTGTTCATAAGGAAAGCGAGTATTTCCATAAATCCAGGAAAGATAGTCCTTCCAGGAATAAAAATTCAATGCGGAGTAAATCACCGGTTAATGGTACGTTAAAAACTTGTTTTTTGTGTGGAAAAAAAAATCATTTGCAAAGAGATTGCTGGAAAAAAATTTTGTGTAATCATTGTAACAAATCGGGTCATCCTAGTAATTTGTGTAAATACAATAAAAATTATGTAGGTACTAAAAATAAACGGTTGAATTCGGTGTTCGTGGTTAATAATAATGTGGGGCCGGAACCCACATATATAGATTTGTTAATTGGTAACATAATATTGCCGGCGTTGGTAGATACGGGAGCTGCGATAAACGCGATACCATATGAAGTGTATTTAAGATATTTTGTTTCTTACGATTTAGAAAAGTATAATGTTCATTTGTCAGGGTATGACGGAACGCAGTTAAATGTTTTAGGTAAAGTGAATTTAGAGGTGTCATTTTTAGGTAAAAGTGCGAAAATACAGTTCGTAATAATTAAAAATGGTAATTCTACAATAGTTGGTAGAGATTTTTTACAAGTTTTCGGTATCGGATTAAGTGGAATAAATTCTGTAAAATTCAGTGAGATTAATTGTGATAATCATCTTGTTTTTCGTGAAAGTTTAAAGAAGAAATATGCTCATGTTTTTTCAGAAAAATCGGGTAGGCTTAAAAATTATGAGGCAAACATTGAAGTTAATTCGGACTTTAGGCCAAAGTTTGTAAATCCGAGGCCATTACCTTTTAGTTTACGTGAGAAAGTAGAGATAGAGTTACAGAGAATGTTGCATGAAGACATTATTGAAAAGGTAGAAATAAGCGATATTGCAAGCCCGATTGTTGTTGTAAAAAAGAAAGACGCTTCAATTAGGATTTGTACTGATTTCAAAACAACATTGAATCCTATGTTAGCGAAGTTGAAATACCGACTACCTCGTATTGACGATTTAATTTCATCTCTGAATGGTGCAAAATATTTTGCTAAGATAGACTTACGAAATGCATTTGGACAAATTTCATTGAACGAGAAGTCTAGAAAATTATGTGTGATTAGTACGCATATAGGTTTATTTGCATATAAAGTATTGCCTTTTGGCTTAAGCACGAGTCCGGCCATCTTTATGCAAGTCATTACGGCGATAGTTGGTGGACTTAGGAACGTTCGTGTATTTTTAGATGATCTACTTTTATTTGGGAATTCTTAAGAGGAATTATATTCTATTTGTGAAGCAGTACTTAGCAAGTTAAGTGATTGCGGATTAACTATTAATGAAAATAAGTGTTCTTTTCTAGAAACAGAGATAGAATATTTAGGTTATAGAATTTCGCAGAAAGGAGTTATGCCTTTAGAAAATAAAATATATGCTATTACCCAAATGAGTGTACCGAAAAATGTTTCCGAACTTAGAAGTTTGCTGGGAGTTATTTCCTACTATAGGTCTTTTATACATAATGTGTCAGGTATTTTGTCTCCTTTATACCAATTGTTGAAAAAAGGGATAAAATTTGTATGGTCTCAGGAATGCAATATTGCGTTTGAGCAAGTTAAGAAACTGCTGACGTCAGACAATATTTTGGTGCATTTTGACCCACAATTACCTATCAAGCTAATTACAGACGCGAGTGATATAGGTATATCTGCTATTATATGTCACGTATATGAGAATGGCATGGAAAGACCGATTGCATTCGCTAGCCGTTTATTGTCAAAAACGGAATTGAGGTATTCCATTCTAGATAAGGAAGCGTGCGCAATAATATTTGGTTTAAAAAAATTCTTTCAATATTTATATGGTAATAAATTCGTTCTAACTTGTGATAATAAAGCTTTGGTACATATTTTGAACACTGAAAAACAAGTGCCAATACTAGCGGCAAATAGGCTACAGCGCTATGCGTTGATTTTACAAACATTTGACTATAATATAGAATATGTCAAGTCGGGTGAGAACAAAGCGGATTTCTTATCTAGATTGCCGGTTAATAGTAATAATAATTTAAGTGATTGTATCGACGAGGTCGACGGTAGCGAATATTTCTTAAATTATATTGGTAGTCTGAACGTTGATAAGATTGAATCGGATTTTTTAAATATAATTGAGGCGGAAACGACAATTTCAAAAGAAACGATGAAGCAGTTTTCGATTAAAGATGTAAACATAGCAAGCATTACTGGGTTCGTAATCAATGGTTGGCCGGATAAAAAGTTTTTAAAGGATGACTTGTTAAAATTCTGGTATTTTAGAAATAAATTATCGACTTATGACTCGTGTTTATTTTATAATAATAAATTTGTGGTTCCGAGGGAATTAAGGAAAATCATATTGAATTTCATACATCAATCGCATTTAGGTATTGTTAAATCTAAAAATCTTGCTCGAAATTATTTTTTTTGGTTAGGAATGAACTCAGAGGTAGAAGCAACTGTGAAGCAGTGCGTTCGATGCTTGGAGTGTTTACCCACTCCATGTAAAGTTGAGTTACAGCCGTGGCCAATCAGTGGATTAATATGGAATAGATTGCATATTGATTTCATGGGACCTTTTGGTGGTTACAATTTTTTGATAATCGTTGATGCAACTACAAAATGGATAGACTGTCACATCGTAAATAAAGTAGATTCGTTTTGTACAATAAAAGTTTTGAAAAGATTATTTTCTAATTTCGGAATTCCGGAGCAGATAGTAAGTGACAATGGTACAGCGTTCACTTCAACAATTTTTAAGGAATTTTGTCATAATTTTAATATTAAATCGTTGACATCTCCTGTCAACCATCCAGCTTCTAACGGACTTGCCGAAAATGGGGTTAGAACGGTAAAGAATTTTAAAAAAAAAATTATGATAAATAATAAATTGCCTGCTGATTTTGAGGATAAACTTTTAACATTTTTGGTTGATATTAGGAATACGCCTTCTATGTCTACGGGGATTGAACCTAGTAAATTAATTTTGGGAAGGAAAATTAGATCAATTTTTAATACAATCATTCCAATATTAGATAATGTTGAAGGTCAAGGTTTTAAAGGGATTGATAACACGATTAAAGATAAGATGTTATTGAGTCAGCAAAAACAAAAAAAGTATTATAGAGGAAAAAAAATTAAAAAGTACTTTGATGTTGGATCTAAAGTTTTAACCAGGGATTTGAGAAGTGATAAAAACAAATGGATTTTAGGAGAAATTTATAAAAGATTGGGGAATAGGGTTTATTTAGTAAAAATTATGTCTACAGGACAAGTGTGGAAACGCCACCATGATCAAATTTCAGAGAGGAAGGTTAGGTGGGGGGAGAGTGACAGGTCTGATGATTTGCTGGACCTGGGTCCACTCTCGGACGTGGACATGACCAAGTTTCCTAATTCCTCTGATTTTTGCAGGTCACCTACACCATGGGAGGGGAGGTTACGCCCTCGAGGACAACGCCCATGCTACACCGAATGAAGAGTCAAGAACATACATAATTACATATAAATTGGAAATTAAATACATAATGGAAATAATTAAATATATTTGGCTTATATAAATTTGTAAAAATAAAAAGATGTAATTATGATTTAAGTGTGGGGGTGTGGTGTATGTGTGTAAGGGGGACAGCATGAGAGCGAGACAGCGAGTACGAGACGTATATAAGAGATCGTATGAGCGGGAATGAGCCTCTCAGTCCAGAACCGTGATAGTCTTCTTTCAAATAAATATTATAATACAAGCATTGTTATTATTGAGTATGTAGAGTTAACATACGTCACTACTACTATAATACTATCAAATGTGAAAAATGTTATGGTTACCACATTTTTACTTAATTCTCTTCTCCAATCATAGAAAAGTTGAGAGAACTCGATATTTCGAAAACACGTTCGTTTAGTTTGGAGAATTTGAGAGAAAACTGGGACTTTAATTTTTTTAAAGTAAGTTGAATTTGAGTTGATCCGATTGTTACGATAGTGGTGCAGTATATAAATTATTAATGGATTCCTGTATATTTGAGGAAATTTTGTTACAATTATCATTTCTCTTTCTAACGTCAAAAAATTACGAATTTCCGCATGAAAGACAAAAGTTAAAATTACTTTTTTTAATATGGACGCCCGGTCATATATGACATTGGAAGGGTTAATTAACTAACTAACTAACCATCAAGCTATTTCCCCCAACCCCTGCCTGAGAATAGACAGCCTCACGACTCTATATTGGAACATCCTCCTTGTTTCATTAAAATTATTCACTGTTTAGAATAAAATTTATTTACTCCCTTAGGACTTTTACATAAAGCATTAATTACTTAAGCGTTGTTTCGTCATGCAATTGATCACGCTACCTTCGTTCTATTTCCTGGCCAAATACAAACTGAAGGGCCAGAATTCAAACCTGTAAAACCCTGGATCCGTGCATTATTGTATAAATCACTGCCTACGTCAATGAGTCTGCCAACGGCTTCAACCTAATCACGACTGAGTAAAGACCTCTTTTCAATATTACATATTGAAATTTTCATCAGTAACTACTGATATTAATCCGCTCTGGAAAACCTAATCATTGCAAGTGATGATCGCCGTGCTTGTGCAAAGATTAGTGTTAACATGTTGAATGTTTTAACTGTTTTTAGTTACGTATTATATGTTGTCATCGAAGTGCGGGCCACAGTTACATTAATACATCGAGATAATCAAACCTGCTGGTCAGTACAATCTTGTGTGTAACTCTATGCGTGGTTTGGTGCGGCGAAATCCTATCGGGATTACAAGTTGTCAGAGAGTATACGTAGCCTTTAGACCGTATAAATAGTAGGCCAACGTGATTGATTCAGTGTCCAGACCTGGCTTGAGATGGTTTTGGGGCTAGAGGGTGAGGGTTAGACCTTTGCCCCTTCCCTTGTTATAATCCTTCGCCTCCTAGGGGTGAGAAGCATTGATTTATTTAATTTAAGACATTAATGGAATAATGCTTAATTAGGTGGATGTGTTCAATCTTGTTATGTCGGAGCTTTGGGATGGTTTTGGACGAATGTGTGATGTAATGGCAGAGGTTATCGGTCGAAGTGACCAAATCTGTATGAATTTGTAATCTGAACTTCGTTCATATTTTGTAAAAATATTCTTAGTTAAAATATACCTATGTTCAGGAAAATGTTATCAAGCATTTTGGAAAATGTCGATGAAAATTAAAGACTATTCAGAAACAATTAATAGAAAATATCATCGAAGAAGAAAATAATACTAAAAAATCTAAACGGAACACGAAACAGAACAAGACAAAGAAAAATAAAAAGTTAACGGTCTCAATTAGGATTCGAACCCAGGTTCTCTGTTTTACCGGAACATGTAGAATACATCTTGGCCTTTTTATAAGCCAATAAAAAAATAATGTATAAGGCTTATGAAAACTGCTTTAAAGTTAAAAATCTCCTACTTACGAACCCATTTTCGTTTATCTTTTTATTGTATAATGTGGCAAATTAAGTTATTTATAAAATTATGGACAAAAATATATATTAATGCCTGAACATCCACAAAATAAAATTAAAGGCACTTTTTGGCCATGTTTTTTTCTTGCATAAATCAAAACAAGCGGATGGTGTTAAGCGAGAATTTAAACCTTATCGCCATCTACGTAAGGGTTGTTATCATGGAACTGTTGTTATTGATAGCGGCTAAATTTAAAATATTACACGACGTAGTGCATCGCCATAAATATTATCTTCAAAAATAACATATATTTTTTTTGGAACTGAAAATCTTTAAGAGTTGATGAGAAACTTGTTATGAGTCGGTAGAAATTTGGTATGCGGAGATTAAAGGATTTAAAAAAATAAAAGCATCAAATTATTTCGTCTGAAGGTCTCTCACAATATGACAGTGCCTTTTTTCACCGCGGTAAAATTTAGTGATTTATTGATGAGTTCATCAACATCTTTTTTCCTCTTAAAGTCTGAGAATTCGTGTGTATTTCGGCTTCTCAATAAATGGAATATTTCGGAACGTATCCAAGAACAAATTAACTGTTTTTGAAAGGTGATGAAATATGAGCTGAGATTTATCTCGCAGTGAGATATGTCACTAGCTTCCGCTGGTGCTGGTAAAGTGGTAAGTATTTTTGAAGAGCACGGTTAAAAGAAACAATACCAAAGCCCGATACTAAAGTTAGTTTCCACACAAAGAAAGACTGTCAAAACATTTTGTGCCAAAATCACCAAACAATTATCGGTAAGAATACCAACCACTAGTTTTCCATCAAAAACTTATGGCACGTGTATTATTACACAAATAATATGTAAATGTATACAAGGGTAGGGCGGGGTTACTTCGAGCACACGCGAAGTTCGGGGAAACTTTAACGACCCAATAATTTATGTATTGAAACGCGTAACACTTGATTGAAGAGACCTGTTGAACAAAAGTTGTTGGGTAAAGTGTTCCCTGGCGCCCGTGGATACATTATTCATAAAAGAGTGTTGATTTGGTGGTGCCGGTGAGAACAGCTCGGGGCGTTTAAAAAGTACGCGTCAGGTTGTACTATAACCGGTATAATAAACAGCATGATGTTTATGTTATTGCCTCAAAATATGTACTTTAATTCAGATGAATCAACAATACCGATTTAAAAAAAAGTTTTATTATTTATTATACTAGCTAAAACACGTTGCCCGTTTTTTCTTTTTAAGGGTTGGTCAGAGAAGATGGGAGAGATTTTTCGAAATTTTGTTTTGAAGGTCAAATGTGCAAATTTTATTTAATTTCAGAAAAAAGCAGTAGATGTGTATAAAAAAAAACCAATTATTCATACACTTTTTTTTATGCATTTATGTATATAAAGATTGAAAATAGATTACAACTACGCACGCACTGTTTTTATGCATATATCTATATAAAGATTGAAAATAGATTACAACTACGCATACACTGTTTTATTTGAATTTATGCATAGAAAATGTATTGTTTTGTAAATTTTTCGTTTTATATAATCTTTTTTTTGTATAAATTTTTTAATTCATATTCCTTTCTCACAAATTTAAATAACTTATTCCATATTATGCTGTCTCAGTAGAGGTATATTCACAAGGAGGAACTCCATAATTGGTTTTATTTTTCTATATAATACTTATATTATACAAACTGATTAAATGTAAACTGTCGATTTCCCGAAATTGAATAAATAAATAATGATTGAAAATTGATTACAACTACGCATACACTGTTTTTTATGCATTTATGTATATAATTATGGAAAATAGATAACTACTACGCATACACCGTTTTTATTTATTTAATTATGTATATAAAGAATGAACGCGATAGGCGATTTAATTTAGGATCATTGGAGGTCACTTGGAGGTAAAAAAGTGGATGGCATCAATGGCTGTTTAGTAATAATAATAAAGTAATATGTTTGTGCTATTTCATGCGCAGTTTTGTGCTATTTCACTTCAAGCGTGCAAGATACTCGCTAAAATCAATATTATCTTAAATCGCCTTGTGTAACAGTAAAAATAACTTATTCCCATGGAGTCACTTTATTCCGTTGATATTATGAAGATTGGATTATTTGTGTAAAATAAGTTATTCAGGTCGTAGTACCTTGAAACCAAAGGTGGAAACTTTTGGATTTATTTTAAGTAGCATAAAAGTCCAGAGCATTTCAGACACTTCTCTCCATACGTAGGTACCTGCTTAAAATTTAAATTAATTAGTTTAATTGGAGTCTTACTTTTTATAAAGATTACGGTGACAAAATCAGAGTCGAAAAGCGGGAAATCGATAACATGATTTTTTGAAAGTTGGAAATTTTTTCTTAGAGTTGTTGGAATTAAAGCAATCGTGTATTTAATGACACAACTAATTAATTTTAATAAAGTTAGCTCATTTATTTTATCAAAGATTCTCAAAATATGAAAAAAAAAAATAAAACCGTTATGAATACACAAAGAGATTTTCCTTGATTCTGGAGAGATCTGATCTTCCACCGTTTCGACAAGACATCACTTGTCATTATCAGGGGTCTAGATAAAGGGGCACCATAAATAGTTCTCACCTTGGGCTTAATTTTGAGGCACTCAAAAATGAAACAACGGATTATAAAAACGTCAAAACCCAACCTTTGATAAAGCTGTCAAGTAGATAATAAACTCTTGTTTTTGTAAAAATACTACGAAATTAACTGTCACAGAAGTTCCTTCTAGAAATTTAATCATAATGCAAAATTGTTTTTCAAAATTTGATCGAAAAATAATATTATTTGTAATAACAGAAAAAATTATCTTTGTGAACCATTAATACAATTTGAATATAGTAAAATAACGATTTAAGTCCTAAATACCTAAGCACTCTCTTTTACTAATTATACAACCCGGTTTCACACGTGATACAGAAAAATAATATCATAATTTGCAACCCAAAAATAGCTACAGTTATAATGCATGAAGGTAACAGCAGGCATTATTGTTTTTATTTTTTTATATACTATTATTTATTTATTAATAACCTTAATTTGGGAGGTGGGTATGGGTACCGTTGTCCCGGGAACCATTTTTTTGGATAACCAACACCTCTGCCATATGTCGCCCCGAGTGGTTAACTACGTTTGGTGACTTAGCAGGGGTATCAGGGTTCAAGGGGTTAGGTTTTGGCGGCGGCTGCGACTGTCCACTTACTGCGTGGTGGGCCGAATCAGGAGAAACTGGTTGAGGGAGATCTTTTTACCTTTTCAGTAGTACTCTCTGGACCAATCGCCTTACATCGCAGTGAGTAGGAGGGATGGTTTCAAAGGTCCGTCAGATTAATACTCACCCCTCATGCCTTTTTCCTTCCTTGAAAAGACCTTCCACAGAATCCCCAAACATGATATAGGCCATGAGAAAATGATTTCACTCAGGGCTTCCAGTGTGGAACTACCGTAAAAAAACACTCTATGTAAGTAGGACAACTTAAACATTACAGAAAATTATGAAAAATAAGAAATAATAAAATTAAAATTACAATAGTTTACAAATACATACAAGAAATAAAAATAAATATAAGAAACACAGTATTAAAAAAAACACAGGGATCAGATAAGTTTACAAAAACAACGAAGTTTTTTATGTGCATTGCGATCAATAGGCGGAACCAACGATGATTTTATACCGATCCATAAAGCCTTTTGTCAATATGTATTCAGAAAATCCGTCATCTATGGTCATATTTTTTTTATTTATTTATTAAGTTAAATTTATATTTAACTTTCTTAACTTAAATATATAACATTAAATAAGAAGTTTTCTAATATTGTTCTAATAACTTAAGATAAAAAAGTTTTTTTAAACACATTTATACTCTCCGTTTTAAGTTTATCTGGAATGAGATTGTATATTTGTACACCCTCGTGGCCAATGCCTCTTTTGCCACTTTCAGTCCTTACAGCATGTGTGTACAATTTGTTGCTGCATAGTATAATGTTCGTGTACTTGTGACGTTTGTTTAAATGGTGTGTTTGTGTGTATAAGTCCATTTTGGATTTTGTAGATTAGGAGGCATATGTTGTATTCGTACAATTTTCTTATTTTCAAAAGTTTCATTTCCTGATACAGTTTTTTTGTGGGAGTGTCCGGGTTATAATTGAAGAGTTTTTTAATAACTTTGTTCTGTATTGTTTGTAAATCATTTAGGTACGTAATGTATGTGTTTCCCCATATTTCTATTAAATAATTTAGATGAGACTGGATTAAACTAAAGTATAAGCCCCTCTTTACCTCTTTTGGTAGGAGATGGGCAATTCTACCAAATACACCAATTAGTGGGATGATTTTTGCTTTTTATTTTTCTACGTGTTGTTTAAATATCAGATGTTTATCAATATGAAAGCCTAGGCATTTTTCGCTGTCTAGAATAAGCAAGTCCCTTTCTTCTATTTGTAGAGGTTTATGCGACGGTATTATTATTTTAGGTGAGCTTAGGATCAAACTTTATGTAGCCGGTTTTATTAATATTTATTGTTAATATATTTTTTATTAGCCAACTGTTTAGAATATTAAGATCCTCTTGAGATTGCAATGTTCGCAAGCACGATCAAAGTATGATTCCGACGGGGTGTAGACAAAATCCTCTGCTTTTAGCGAGGCCTCCAAGGTGTCGGATAAGCTGTCAATATGCACGACTTTTTGGATATCGTCGTTCATTATGCAAAACGGAGGTCAACTAACTAAGACCTTAAGTTGAAAGAAATCGTATACACGATCCATTGATTATCGTAACGCGATCAATTGATTCCGTTCCGACTCGGAGGAACAAATGTTGTTAGTCGTAACTACAGACCTCATGAACTAATTAACTCCCTTTTTATAATGTATATTAAAGTTAAAATAGAAAATAAAACATTTTTTAACTTATTTCCACTTTTTTATTTTACCACTACCGGTTTCATCCTATTATGGACATCTTCAGGCTGGCAATTGAAATTCTTTTGTTACAGAATTTATACAAAATTACTTTAGTTAAAAAATGTTTTATTTTCTATTTTAATAATATATAATTCCAGTATAACAGTATAATAAATAAAGTCATATATTAAAGTTATTATTTAAATTAGACATCAACAATTTATTAGAATTTTTGCGTAGCCGGCTTACGTTAAATGATTTCCCAGCTGCCACTATTGCCAGCGTATATCGATTTGCATTATGATATCGGTTGGTTTATCAATGGTTCGAAGGATTATATTTTTATTATATTAATATTTTTCGGAATTATTTCATAAATATGATCCTCAAAATTTGCCAAGTTAAGACAAAAAAATACCCTAAAATAAAACCAGAATCTTAACGACGTAAGTGCTATGATATGCGACGCGGTGCCCTAGTGTATTGGACAGACCTGCGTTAGAATTCGCTCTATCAAATTTCTAAAATGACTTGGAAATCTGAACGACATAAGTGATGAAGTCGTGTAAATTTTTTTCAGCGCGCGGCCTATCGTAATGGCGGACTTACGGTCGACTTTGCCCTAGCAGATATAGAAAATCAATCTTTCCGTGGGGTTTATTTTTATTATTAGGAAGTTACTAATTCACCGTCTAGAAAAATATTATCTAGTTCTTACGCTAATTTTATAGTTGAAAAACGTTTTATACATTTTTAAAACCACTAAAATATTTTAATTGTGAGGTTCTGTTTTTTTAAATCTTAAATTTAAATAACTTATTTCTCTAGGGATCCCTCTAGAAACATTTGTGATTTTAGTAATACGTTCATCAGAAATAATTAAAATGTCAGCGTAGAGCAAACACCCGTTATTAAAGTCTTATGTCGCCTCAACATTAAATATCACATACGTATTGGTTTCCACAGTGCGAAATCGCTGTATCTGGGACTGAACAATATGGCTGCGCTTAAGTATGCTGCCGTAAAATTGTGTATTTTATCGTGTTATTGCAATTATGTTAACTTTTTTATGTTTCATTTTTCGACATCAAGTGAATATTTTCAAGCCCGATCACTAATTACATAAATGTACATAACATTGACTGCCTACGTGTTAGAGGGGTAAGGCTCTCGACAAGCAATCCGGAGACCGCGGGTTCAAATCCCTGCATGCGCAAGTACATTTTAATTGCGCAATTGGTATTATTTCACAATTAATGCAATTTAAAATAATATAAGGTGTACATAATAGAATAGAAGATACTCTTAGTATCGCCCTGGTGTAAGACCACCATTCACAATTTAAACGTTGCTTGAAATTGAAATCTGAATAGCCAGGTACTCCACCACCTTCCTCTTTTCCATCTCCTCCCCCTTCCCACTACCTTCAGCCTCACAACATACCCAATTGGTAATGCCATATTCTCACTGGCTCCAGATGGTTGAGAGCAGTTGGGACAAAAATAAACTAAAAAAACAGTGACCAGGTCTGAATAGCCAGGTACTTCCCTTTCTTCTTCCCATTCCCTACAAATTGGCCATCGTCTCACTGGCTCCAGATGCCTTGTGCGGTATTCACAATTTAAAAAAAAAAATAGAAATGTAACCTACAATTTGAAGTCTTAAAAATCGATAAAATTTTTACGATACTGCTCTGTTCACCCTTTGAGAATAATTTAATGAGCTACACAAGCAGAACGAGAAAGTTTTTTTATTGAGACACACAAAACGATTTTCTTCTTAATATTTAAGATCCAAAACATGAAATAAATTGTACATCCCTTTGCTGCAGACAGACAACAGATTTCCTGTTTTCCTGGTTCAGAAAAAAGCCAAAGACAGCAATGATTTCACATCATGGAAACATTTTGCCCGAAGGTCCACAGAAATATGAGGCCAGAAAAACAACTGTTTTTCGCTTAAGGTAATTTCTTCGTGTATTTTCCAAACCGAGACTTGGGAAATTTATACAATTGAGTTGCGTTCCACTCTCTCATACATAATGTATGCTGGGGGCAATGAAAAACACCTTTCGAAAAGGAAATGTTTTTTCCAGGCGTGCCTTCAATCAAGCGGCTGAATTTCAATATCTGGAGACGTGCTTCTTGGACGAAAACAGTGATTATGAAACCTTAAACGTAGGAAAATTTCAATATAAATGGGAAGTATATTGGTTATGTTTTTAGAATGAGCTTTTTTGCGTCTTGAGATGAAAATAGGAACCAAAATAATTACATCGCTTTCACTTTTGTCTCACACGTGTTGGAGAAGCAGTAGACTTAAAATTAGTTTGAAATAAATTTTTTAAAATTAAAAATAGTGGACAAAATAGACATCTCTGGTCAGTTTTGTACAGATTTTGCTCTGCAGGTGAGTGATAATGAATTACAGTCATCTTTGCATTAATCAGATGGATTCATCCGAATTATATCGTTTGCCAAAAGAGGTCTATTTAAGACCGAAGGATTAAAATACTTTTGTCACAATAATGTGGCAGTACTTTTGGAATTACAATGTGCTAATTCATTATTATTCTAAATTCTACTCTCTTGAGAGCTGGTTGTGGCAGATTATAATTTCATAGTGCGAATGCAAATATTATTGTGCCTATCACCAGTCCGCTGCCGAATTTGAAGATTAAGAAGCTAAACTCAATGCGAGTGATATTTTTGGTGAGTCTTCTGTTTTTATGTATTTGGTGGCTGGATTATAAGTTTTTACTTTTCTTGCCGAGTGAATTTAATAATCAATCAATTTTTTTTATAGGGAATTAATTATTCCCTGATGGTCTGTGTGACTACAAGCCAGATCATCACCACGTGTTTTTTTATTTGGGTAGGTGAATGCAATCCGTTGAAAATTGTATATGCACGGAGAGAAATAAATGTTTCAAAATTATTAAAAAATCTCTTGAAATGATTGAAAATTGAAGCGTTACGAATGAATTATCAGGTTTCCTGATAAACTTTTAGTAAATTACGAATATATTATCATGATGTCGGAACACTGTTTGGATTCGGAAAATACGTTTTCCGATATCATAATAACATATTCGTAATTTAGTTTAAGTTTATCTGTTTTTTTTATTCTTAATAAATTAGCATTAGTCATTTATCTCTGTGTAACAAATAACATTATTTGTGGTAATTTTTTTCTAGAATTTCAACAAATTGCGTCACAGTTTATTGATTACTAACCTGATGATTTCAGAAGCTTTTAAAAACCAAGATCTGTTTAACCCATATTTAACCAATGAAGATATGGAACTATCAAGTGAATCATATACTTAAGTTTAGTTGGTGATAATCTGGCTTGTAAATAGCACAGACCATCAGGGAATATTTTAATTCCCTATGAAAAAAATGGATTGATCATTGAATTCACTCTGCAGGAAAAGCAACACTTATAAACCAGCCACCAAAATACATATAAACAGAGGGACTCACCAGAAAATAGCACTCACAATTGAGTTCCACTCCTTGATCTTCAAATTCGGCAGCAAAACGGCAGATCAGCACAATAATATATTTGCATTCGCACTATGAGATTATAATATGTCAACCAGCTCTCAAGAGAGTAGAATTATTAATAATGATGAATTAGCACATTTTTAATTCCACACGTACTGCACATTATTGTGACAAAAAATATTTTTAATCATTTTTGTCTTAAATAGACCTCTTTTGACAAACGATACAATCCAGGTGAATCCAACTGATCAATGCAAAGGTGACTGGAATTCGTCATCACTCACCTGCAGAGCAAAATCTATCCAAAACTGACCAGAGATGTCTCTTTCGTCCATTATTTTTAATTTATATTTTAAAAATTAATTCACACTAATTTTAAATCGACTGCTTCTCCATAAGTCATGACAAGAGACAGACTCTGAAGAAATTGAGGTCCGTTAAATAGATTTCTTTATCTTGCGCGGATTGCAATATTTTTAGCTTGGGTATTTTCAAGACCTAAGGTAAAAAGATTGCATGTTCATTTTGTCTTTCCTCCAGGTTTCAGGACCCTCTACACAGCACCTACAAAAATGGCATATTTTTAATAATGAAATAATAATCCTTCCTCCCGTGAGGAGTTAATATATACACGAAAATATATAACAATAAAAAATAATAAGATAAAAGCATGTAGGAGGATGAAGCATGGAATGTGTGCAAATAGAAAGTTTTGTGACGGTCGATCCACTCTGCCTACCACTGCGGTGAAACGGCGTGATGGTTAGTCGACAATAAAACCTATGTAAGTATTTATTGTTATAATTAAATATGAAGTTGCATTTCCAATCCTCTGTCCATTAAATTCGAATTACCACATATCAATATTGAAACATTCCACAAATAAAAAAATAGTTATTTCATTGATTGCAATTTCGTTCCATTTTAAAAACTACTTACATATTCATTAAAATAGGATCACCGATATCACCAATTTAGTTTAATCCTTTTTTACTACTACTTAATTCAATCATTACCCACAGTTTCATTGCTTTTATTCCTTTTTTAAAATGCTTCGATTAATGAATATTGACAATACCGTCAATCTGTTCCTTTTTTCAAACCGCTTCAGCAAATAAATTGACGATGATTTCATTTCATTCCTTTTTTAAATTACTTCAGCAGATAAATTGATTGAATTACGCTTTCGTTTCGTTCCATTTTTAAAAAACTACGTCATCTAATAAATTTATGGTTGATTTCATTTTTATTTCGTTGCTCTTTTAAAACCGCTTCAAGGTTTTGATGATAAAAGGGGCTGTAAAGGTTACGTACGCTGCTTCCACACGAGCGCCGTTTCTGCTAACGAAAAGCCTTGAATGTAAAAGCTTCAAACGCCTTCTAAGTCAAGCTTCAAGTGCATTCAAAAGTTCGGTTGAAAGTTCACCACGCTCCCGACATCTGATAAACATGTATTTTTAAATGGTAGCTTTTTTTTAACTTATACGAGGATAGTAATAATTTTCTCTGAAACACTATTATGCACTCATTCTTCTTGAGCTAATTCTGTAGTTAATGATAAACTAATGTTTATATACAAAGTTTTTATGCATAGCACAAAGGATAACAAATTATTCTTAACAATTAATTTCAGCTTGATAAATTACAAATTGAAAAAATCTTCCGAAAAAAAAAAGGCGGCCGACGGGTGTTGAAACCGCAGCCTTTTGATTAACGGTCAGCTTATTCTAAATCCGCCAAATAATTCAAAATGTACTAGTACTTTTCGCTCAACAATTATTTTTATTAAAAAAAAATTTCTATCGGAAGAATAATAATAACTGGGCCGTTTATACTTGCGTAATCGTAGCAATCGTAGATACAATGATTCCCTAATACGCTACAACATAAATATTTTAATATTTGTAAGAAAGGTTGCTTATTTTGTAGATACCAGTGTATGGGTTATTTTATATGAAATAAGCAAACCTGCAAAGATCATTAAATTAAACGCACCTACCTATGGAATAATTTTTGTTACCCTTAGCCATTAATCTAATCGTTCTTAGGGCGAATTTTAGCCCAAATCGCGCTTTTTTCGAAATAATTATTATTTGATTTTAAATCAGCAGCCTTCATAAGCTCTCAAATACAAAAAAAATATTAAAATATTACGCAATATTTTCAGTATTTTTTTTAATGAGGTTTCTTATTGGGATTGATTTAATTTTAATATACATTTTCTAAAATGGTCAGATGAAAGCGTTTTATTTTGACAGTCTTTTATCAAGAGCGAAAAAAATTCCTTTTAATATTTAAAATGGCCGTGATTAATATTCTAAAAACATTAATTATTGAAATTGATTATAATTATTACATTCATTATTGAATTAATGTACTAGGTTTCTCTTCTACTGCCAATGTGTGTGTCTTTTCATTTGGTTGCGTTTGAACAGTCTTTGTACATTCATATTTTACAGTGTTAGGAAATATTCTATAATTGATCAATAAAATAACGACATTTAAAACTTCAGACCAAATCAGAAAAAATACACAACAATACAAGATAAGTAGTTCTGATAAAGTGCAACTTTTCAAAGGTACAAAAAGTGTTTTTGAAATATTTCCTAAGCTTTCAATTAAACACGGAATGGGTATCAGTAATAACAATGAGAGAAAGTGATGTTATTCAATTTAAACTGTTATTATTTAGTTATGCTGTCATTTTTTAATCAAACTTATTTTATTCAATTTAACTGTTGTTATTCAATTATGCTGTTGTTATATTAATGAAACTAATTTTATTCAATTTAAACTGTTGTTATTTAATTATTCTGTCATTCTGTTAATAAAAGTTATTTTATTCATTTTAAACTGTTGTTATATAATAATACTGTAATTTTGTTAATAAAACTTATTTTATTCAATTTAAACTATCGTTATTTAATTATGCTGTAATTTTGTCAAACAAACTTTTTTTTATTCAATTAAACTGAAAGCAAACATGACAAAAAGGAAGGAAATGTGATGGTTAAGAATGTTATGAATTTAGTGGGGTTCATGTTTAATAAATCGGTGTGTGTGCATAATCTATTGAACGTACTAGTTACAAATACATTTTCGAGATAATTACTAATGCTCTTTGGAATATAAAATATGTACGGAGATCAAGTAACTTTTAACGAACATCTGAAAATAACTGTGAATTATCTTGTAAAGCAGGTCTCTAATGTTAAGTATACATTTGCGAACCGAAACGCAAACCGAGCCACGAATTACTGGAAAGGAACGATGCAACTGCAAGCGGCGTTTCGTGCCATTTGCGGTTGCTTCATTTCTTTCCCATAAGTTAAGGTTCAGTTCGGCAGTGCAGCTCACGTATGTATACGTAGCATAATATCTCAGTTAAGGTTCAAAGCGACATAGTTATCATTATTTCGCACGCGATAAGAAACGTATATCAAAAACTTTTTTGAGATGTATTGTCCGTTTTTTCCAAAATCTTGAATCTCCTAAATTTCATTAATGATTGCTATGAAATTTTGACATAACGTTGCATTCGAATACGCGTGTATTTGTATATAACGATATTATGTAAATTTTACCTGTAAAAACATGCTATTTTTAAAAAACAGCCCAGTTTGTTGGACAAACAGCCCAGTTTGTTGAACAAACATGCTAGTATTGAAAAACAACACCATCCGTTGGACAAAAAGCAACGTTGCATTCGAATACGCCTGTATATTTATTTACATATATTGTATAGATGTTACCTGCGACAAGGAAAAACATGTTTTTTTTAAACAGCGTCATCTGTCAGACGAAATATTGTTTTCTATCTGCACAAATAGACTGAACCACAGCAACACGTGGCGGGGTACAGCTAGTAGTAAATAAATGTAAAATAACACAAATTTATTTTTTCGTAATACACAAAACTTGCAAGTGTTTTTGATAATTTTACGTGAATGACGCACACTGTGGTCTGAAGAGAAAGGGTAAGATAAGCATTTGGAGAAAAGGAAGGCTGGGAAGTACCTGGCTATTCAGATTCAGTCACCAAACATTGCCAATCATTTAAAGCAGCGCAGCGTTTCGTTTGTGAATCGTCACCTTTTAGCAAAACGATACTGAGAGTTCCTATTGCCCTGGAATGCGCCACAAATATACTAATATATTATAATAAATAAATATAAAATAAAATAAATTTATTTATATGGTAACTTATTTATTTTGCAGTTTAGTTTTCAACTGATTATTTCGAAACATAATAAATCGATTTAAATTTGTTAAGAATCTCAGAAGGTTACCACTATGATGGGTACTTCTTTGTTTGTCTATTTCTGATATGTTTTCTCGATAGGATTCGTTTACTGGAAATATGTTTTGCAGAGTTAACGACAGAAGTGATGGATGATTCTGATAAATAGTGATTTCCGAAAGTTGAAACCCGATTTCTCATAATTTACTGACGGGAACAAATAATTCCCATACTTCAAATAATCTCCACAGTTTCATAGTTTGACAATGAGCGAGGGTACAGTGTTATTGATCGGTTAAACCAGTGATTGCTCTTCATAACTCAGTCTCTCCACAAAGGATTTATATAAACTTTGTTTAAAGCAGAAATCAGTATTTATTTCATGTTTTTATGATACTAGCCGACATATACCCAGCGTTTCTAACTAACTAACTAACTAACCATCACGCCGTTTCCCCGCAGGGGTAGGCAGAGAGGACGGACCGCCAAACAACTCGGTCTTGGCACACACTCCTTGCCTCATTCACATTCATACATCGTCTCATACATACTCTTCTATTGTTCTGACTCTTGACATGGCCCGACTCAAGTATCTGATTCACTTGGTCGTGCCATGTCTTCCTCGGGCGTCCCCGACTTCTGCTACCATTCACATTTGCATCGTATATTCTCCTTACACTCCTTTCTTCGCTCATTCGCTCTACATGCCCAAACCATCTAAGCGTCCCTTTCTTGATCTTACTCATTACGCTTACATCAGCCTTGCACTCTTTGCGGATATCCACATTCCTCACACGATCATACATGGTTTTACCACACATACGCCTCAGGGATCTCATTTCAACAGCATTCAATCTACTTTCATCCTTTCTTTGCCAGTTCCATGCCTCACTTCCATACATCAGGGTAGGTACCAGCACTCCATTGTGGACTGCTAACTTCGCTTCTTTGGACATTTTTTTGTTAGCGCCAACTGCGTTCAGTCCTCCATTAATGGAGTTACCTGCATTTACTCTTCTTTCAATATCTCTGTCAGCCTTCCCATCTCTCGTAAACATGCTTCCTAAATACACAAACTCATCCACCTGCTCCAAGTATTCCTCATTCACAACTATATTGCACACTGTTTTCGTACTTTCTCTTTCAAACACCATTACTTTAGACTTACTTACATTCATCATTAACTCATTCTTCACGCATACTTCGTTCATCCTAGACACGAGAGACTGCAGATCATCCATACTATTAGCAATCAGCACCGCATCATCAGCATACAACAGGCAACATACTCAGCGTTTCTGGGGGTTATTAATGGTTTGGAATTAATTTTTGAGATTATTAATTCTAATATTCCTGAAAACTGGGTGCATTTTTAAGATGGCAATAATCTTATTGTAACAATTGAAAAAGCTGACTTTTCAAAAGTATTTGATTAATTTGATCGTGCCATGTCTTTCTCGGGTGTCTCCAACTTTGTTTACCATTCACTAATGTCTACCACATTGGCACTAAAAACAACATTATATTATTGACTTTTTGGAGGATTGTTTTTTATCGCCAATTGGATGATTCTTTGGTTCTCGAATCCGCAGAATCCAAGGTTGCGTGATTACTCTCGATGTGTAAAAATGAGAATTCGGATATTTAAAATTATTTTTTTATTTGAACAAACTCACGTTACAATAATTTTATGAACAAAGCAGATCGCGTACGTTAGAGGGGATTTAGGGCTAAGCCGGCAGCTAGACCACTGGAGAGAGAATGAAATATTTTCCGCGCGAGGTATCGCGCGCAGGTTTACAGTGATACCCGTCCCACATAAATGTGGGTAAAAGAAATGTTGTCATTATTTTCAGGAGATGCAAACTCCCTATAGTTTACCCTACAACTTTATTCGACTCCATATCTCATTTCAGTGCTGAGATATGGCGTTAAGTCTTCCTCAGGCGTCCCCAACTTCTTTTACCATTCCAACCACTCGCTAAATACTCCGGCTAAATAAAAACTTTGTTAAAATAAAAACAAACTTTGAAATTTCCCAGTACTTTTCGAGTCTATAGGGCAGTGCTCCGCAACCTTTTCTCACCTACGACACACCAAATTTCTTCCTAGAATTCCGCGGCACACCAAAAGCTAAAATATATACATATAAAATTGATACACAAATTTTACAATAATTTCTTTTTTTATTTGAAAACTATACATACATATAACTATAAAAGTTTTCAACTAGCAAATTACATACATATAACTATAACATATTTATTTTTACGCAATCTTAATAATTATTATAAAATAATAATACTTTAATGAGCGATTAATTGTTAAATTAACCTGCGATTGTTTATTAACCTGCGCTTGTTTCAATGAATACAAAAGTTTTATTTTCGGCTCGATTTTTGACAGCGCAACCCGAAATTCTTGGTCAAGACCTTTTAAGTATGACCGCTTATCATTTTTAATTAATACAAGCGTTGAAAAATATGTCGTTGAAAATGGAAGTAGTGTTAAGAATCATAGACACTCGCCACAGCGGCGGTGTGTGGACGTATACGTAAATACTTTGGTCTTTACAATATTAGAGTATTGTTACACCGTTACTAGTATTTTGCCACGAGTGAGGTGACTGCGGTCACTAAACCCAACCCATTATGGATGTGCTACAAATAATTGAACATATTAAACTAGAAATCTCAAATATTTCTACCAAACAGGACTCCAAGGCCAAAACTAATCTGGAAACAAACATCAAACTTCTAGAAGAAAAATGGATGCACGAAAAAACTTCATTTCAAAACGAGATTGTTTCTCTGCAAACCAAACTTATAGAAAAATTAGAAAAAAAAATTGAAAATTCAAGTTATATGGAAAAAAAAACCTATGCAAGTCGACTAAAAGAAATCCCGGAATCGAAATATTCATTGATTATTAAAAGTGAAAATTCAAATATGACATCAGACGCAATAAAAGAACAAATTGTCAAAAAAATAAAAATAGCAAATTTAGGCATTGCAGTAAATGGAGTTCGTAAAGCCGCCCAAAATAAACTGATAATATCTTGCCCTACTAAAGTCCACGCAGAAAAATTGACGGATGAAATTAACAAAACGCTCAAAAAAAATATGGTTGCGGAAGAACTAAAAAAGAAAAACCCAAAAATTTTCATAAGAAATCTACAGGCAGATCTCACAGAAGAAGATATAATCGAGGCTTTAAAAACCCAAAATGAAGGTATCAAAGATATAATGGAAAATGATACAAAAAACACTGCAAAACTAATAAAAATGTTTAAACCTAAAGTACAAAATGGACTCACGAACTATATACTAGAAACCAGCGGAGCACTGAGGTCCTACCTTATTGAAAAGGAAAAAATCAATATAGGATTCAGCAGAGTACGAGTGGAAGATGCAAACCCCCTGACGCAGTGCTACCACTGCTTGAAATTTGGACACACTGCACTGAAATGTTTGGGCAAAGACAAAAGCGCGACCTGCTTACATTGTGCTAAGGATCACGAATGGAAGGAATGCCCAAACACAAACTCGGAAGAAACATGTAGCAACTGTATTTACCAAAACAATACTTTTAAGATGACCCTTAACACTAATCATAAAGCAAACAACACAAACTGCACTTACTTTAAAAAGATGATGCATATCGCGCAAAGTCGCATAGACTATGATTAGGTATGTTTATATGTATTATTATTCTAAAAAATCAATGCTTCTAACCAAAACTTTATTTAAATACTTAACATCTTCTTCTGATAAGCACAATAATGTATATCTTTTACTTCCGAAATATGAGTATCTCATATCTTTGATATTTTTTTCTTCTTTAAATATATTATATTCTAATTTATTGTCCGGTATCTATAGTGTTAACACGGGAGTATTGAAATGTATATTGATGTTAGTTTATCCTAGGTATACTCATACATGTAGAAAAAATATTTATTGTTGTCAATTATTTAACCAAAAACTTTCTGAACAAAGCAAAAATCTAACTAGGAATATATTGGTAATGTTTACTTCCGTAAAAATATTTATACAATTTATTTGCCTTGATAAATCTTCACACTTGTTTATATACTATTGCCGCCTATTAAAATATTATTCAATATGGGTGATTTGAACGTAGATTTTGACACCTCTGAAATCGCTTATGAACGCACACAAAGTTTTGAGAACTGGATTATCAAAAAACATGTTTCGGGAAATAATAATTTAACTGCAATCAACTTAAACATTCGATCCTTATCAAAATATTGGGATACGTTTCTTGTCGTTATCTCTAGCTCTCTAACTAATATTGATATAATCACGCTTTGTGAAACGTCGATTAATGAAAATAATATACATCTATACAAAATATTGGGTTTTACTTCTCATTACTTTTGTCGAAAAAACAAATCGGGAGGCGGGATTATTTTATATGTGAAAGATCACCTAACGTTTGAACAAATTAACATAATGCCAACTAAATTTGAATGTGTCTACGGAACTATTTCGGTCAAAAAACATAAACGTCTACATATATTGGCAATATACAGACCACCTAATTCAAATAAAAAAATATTTCTCGAAGAGCTAGATGTAATATTGGGAAATATTGAAATTAAAGAATCCGTTATGGTACTTGGGGATACGAACATAAACTTATTAAATTATCAGGATCCAATTGTAATGCAATATGAAAACATTATGGCTAAATTTGGATTTTTATAATGTATTAATGACGTGACCCGTGAAGCCATACTGACTAACTATGTAACGGCTACATGTCTAGACCATATCTATGTAAGAGAGAGAGAGACAAATGAAATCAGCTCATGTGTATGTGAAACTATAATAGCGGATCACTACCTTATTGCAACAACGATGCGTTTCTCTACCTATGAGGTAGGTACCACCAATAAATCGCACCATACAAAATATACTATAATATCGGAAAAAAAGTCGATCTACTTATTGAAATCACTGATTGGAATGAAATACTAAACATAACGGAACCTTACTTAATTTATGAAGAAATTAAATCGAAATTCAAATATATTTACGAAAAAAGTACTGAAACAAAATCAAATACAAATAAACAGCGTAATAACCAAAAGGGCTGGATAAATTATAATCTCATTGAAAATATACAACTACGTGACACATTATGGAGGAAATGGAAAAACACGCCTAACAATAAAATATATGAAATCGAATTCAAGAAATACAGAAATAAACTAAATAAAAAAATATTAAACACAAAAAAAATATACTATAATAACAAATTTAAACATTGTTTCAAGGACATTAAAAAAACATGGAATGAAGTAAATCAAGTATTGGGTAGGAAAAATAAATCCGATTGTGATGAAGTCATATCTAAATATTTCTTAAATTCCCAAACTGCGGATGTGGTGGCAGAAAACTTTGCAAAATTCTTTGACGAAGGTGTAAATCAGTTATTGCACGAATGCAATGTTCGAGCGTCTGAGTTGAAGCAAGAACATTTGCAACATTCAATGTACCTACTAAGAGCTAATACAGAACAAACTGAATGCATTATCGGAAGAATGAAAAATTCAAAGACACCGGGCGTCGATCTAATTCGCATGTATGATCTAAAAAAACATATTAAATTATTTAGTCCTATAATTACTCACCTAATTAACAGAATTATTGACACAAGTCACATTCCAGCTGAACTAAAATGCAGCATCATAAGGCCCATTTTTAAAAATGGAGATCACACCGTAATAAATAATTATAGGCCTATTTCCTTATTACCCGCATTAGAAAAAATATTAGAAAAATATATATCTGTAAATTTGGATAAATATTTAAATAATTTGGGCATTATTGATGAATGTCAGTATGGCTTCCAAAAACAAAAAAGCTGTGATAAACTGCTCGAAAAATTTTCCAATTATATAAATTCAGAGCTTAACTCAAAAAAACATGTACTAGTATTATTTATTGATTTCTCAAAAGCTTTCGATACACTCAGCCATACACAATTAATCAAGGTACTCGAAATCATAGGAATCCGTGGTAAACTCCTATCATTTTTCAAAAACTATTTAACAAATAGAAAAATGTATGTAAAGATTTTGAATGTAATGAGTAATTTTAGATTTATTAAATCAGGGGTGCCACAAGGGTCAATTTTAGGACCAAAATTATACATTATATATGTAATTGCCATGTCTAAACTTTTTAAAATAGCCCGTAGATTTATTTTTGCTGATGATACTGCACTAGTTGTCTCTAATGAAAACCCTGAAATAGCTATTCAAGAATTACAAATTGACTTTAACGAGCTACTTAAATGGTCTCATGATGTAGGATTAATTATTAATGTCAAAAAAACTAAATGCATGTATATAAGATCACCGAGCTTGAAAATGTGGAATGGTTGTGCGGAAATCTTTCGTACGCAATTGTGCGGGGGGTTGCGGTAATGCGGATGCGATATAGACTAAGACAAATAAAAACGAATTGAATTGCCTTAGTGTTTTGCAAGAGGAAAATGAGTAGGAAAGGCCAAAAGACTTACCCTGGTCTCGTTCTCCTTAAGCCGCTGGTTCTGTTCTCTTATCAGTTTGCATACAATTAACATTAACACTTAACACAAAACAAAACAAGACAGTGAAATTCACTGCGGCGGGTAAAAACGTTTCACTGGACGATGTGTGCTCCAAAATAGTCACGGCCGAGTTCAACATATGCGGGTTTCAATATGACACGAAATGTTCGCGGGTAAGATGCAACGATAACAACTGATAACAATACTCCTTGTCTCTGGGCCCGGATCAAGGAAAGGGGACAAGGGGCAAAGGGGGGTGAAGGGTACACATTTAAGGCTATTCAATTTTAAACCTCACGCGCAACTATCCCCCCCGCCTTGAAAGGGTGCGAAATCACCCCTTTTAAAACCGCATTGTCATGGCATTTATCATATAAACAAATTAACATAACCTACAGTTATCCTAAATTTCCTAACCTACATTGACTAAACCTAATGCTACTAGACTACTATTGAGTTGGCAAAGGGTATAGCCGTATTACTGGGCGAATGTAAGATCCCAGCACTGTTCTGACACGAGCAACACGAATTACTCCATCTTTTGCGGGGAAAACTTCATCAATAATAGCTAACGGCCAATGTAATGGTGGGGCGTTTTCAGTTCCCACTATTACTACTAAGCCGACCTTTACTGGATTAGTAGGAGTATTCCATTTTGGACGTACTTGCAAAGTATGCAAGTAATCTAATCTCCATCGCTTCCAGAATGATTGAATTAATTTATCGAGTAAATCATGACGCGATAGAAGGTTTAAATTATCCTTCTGGATTTCCATGGCGGGCAGGTTTTTTAAGGGAGTTGTCGTCAAGAAGTGAGCTGGCGTTAACGCAAGGGGCTCGGAGGGGTCTGAAGAGAGCGTTCTACACAATGGCCTCGTATTCAGAATGGTTTCTACTTGTGCAAGTACTGTAGTTGCCTCTTCAAACGATAGAATCTGATCTCCTATTACCCGAAAAAGATGAGTCTTCATACTTTTAATATTGGATTCCCAATTTCCTCCAAAGTGGGGTGCTATTGGCGCATTCAAATGCCAGCTTATTCTATTATTGGCCAAAATACTTGCAAATTCTTCACCAAAATGTGAAGATGACGAAAATGCGTGCAATTCATTCAATTTTCTCTTGGCTCCTACAAAGTTAGTTCCGTTGTCTGAATATAAATTTTACACAGGACCACGCCTAGAAAGAAATCGTTTGAATGCGTTCAGAAAACATTCGGTGCTCAAACTTGATGCCAATTCAAGGTGTATAGCTCTTGTTGTCAAACACACAAATAAGCAAATATACGCCTTTTGAGAACGAATTCCACGTCCGCGTGATACGGTTACCCTTAAAGGCCCGGCAAAGTCTATACCCACATGCGTAAATGGTTTTATAGACTGAATGACACGACAATCTCTATGATCCGCCATTAAAGGTGCAATTGTTTTAGGGCGTAGCCGAAAACACGAATTGCATTTATGTACTCGATTTCGAATTAAACTACGGGCTGACAGTATCCAATATTTTTGCCTCAAAATAGACATTAATAATGCGGGACCCGAGTGACAATGAATTTTATGATAATGATCAACCAACAAATTTAAAACGTGATCCTTTCGCGGGAGAACTATGGGGTGCTTTTGATCATAATTTAAATCCGAATTAACTAAACGACCTCCCAACCTTATGATTCCGTCATTCAAGAACGGTCTCAAACGTTGAAATACGGGTTTACACGTCTTTCCTTGTTGTAGATTTATCAATTCCCCGGGAAAGTACGCTCGTTGTATTTCGCGCAATATTTTAAGCTCAACGAACTCTAAATCTGACCCACTTATATATTTTCGATATGGCAACACCTTAAGAAAACGAAATACGTAAACCAAACATCGTAATAATTTATTCCACGAGGAAAAGCGCTTTGACAGGGTAAGAATATCATATTCTTCTAAACCAGAAGTCATTACTAACGAAATAGACTTCTGTTCGGGTAGTTCTGTCACCATAGTAACATCAAATGTGGTAATGGGCCACCGATCAGGCCTAAATTTCATCCACGGTGGGCCATGAAACCATAGCGGGTGATCTAAAATTTGATTGGGGGTAAGCCCTCGTGACAGACAATCAGCGGGATTATCTGTGCCTGCTATATGATTAAAACAGGTAGCCGATAATTCAGATTGAATTTTAGCAACTCTATTAGCCACGAATGTCCCCCAACGGTGCGGAGAAGACTGAATCCAACAAAGTGCTACAGTGGAATCAGTAAATGCATATATATTTTCAATTTTCAAGCGTTTTTCTAAGGTTTCTACTACGTTATGCATTAATTTTGCAAGTATTAATGCAGCGCAAAGTTCTAATCGTGCGAGAGAAACAATTTTCACAGGAGAAACCTTCGATTTTGCACAAGCAACATGTACTGAAATTGCTTCATGATTTTGGACATGGAAATACACTATACCTCCATATGCCTTTTCGCTGGCATCTGCGAAACCAACAATGGTTACGATGCTACTGGACGTGATGCCAGTATGACGCGGAATTTGTATTCTATTCAGTGAGGAAAGTTCCTCACAGAATTGCGTCCATATCCTTACAATATCGTCGGGAGGCTCATCATCCCAATCGCATTTGTGTAGCCATAATTGTTTAATTAAAAGCTTGGCATATAAAACGACAGGCGCGATGAAGCCCATAATATCCCATATTTTTGCGACACAAGACAATATATTTCGTTTTGTACAACCTGTTTTAGGTGTAGAAGTGACGAACGAGAATAAATCGGAATTTGGTGACCAGTATAAGCCCAATATTTTATGCATGCTTACTTCATCAAATTCCTTTATCGCTGATAAGCGATGCGAATCTGGAATAGATTCCAGAACATTTTGCGAATTGCTGGTCCACTTGACAAGGTCAAATTGGCCAGTCTTCAATAATGCGATTAACTGAGAGGACGTTTCCTTTGCACCCTCTTCAGTTTCCATACTATATACAAAATCATCCATATATAAAAATTCTTCAATAATTTTCTTAGCCTCAGGAAAAGCTTCTCTTTCATCGGAGGCCAATTGCCTGATAGTGCGTAAAGCTTGAAATGGGCTGGATGTAAGACCAAAACAAACGCGGTTAAACTCATAAGTTTTAATATCTTCGCTGGGCGAGAAGCGATACAAGATTCGTTGATATCTCCGATCACTATCTTTCACTCCTATACACAAAAACATTTTGCGTATATCAGCTGAAAGAGCTATTGGGAATACACGAAAATTCATAATTATATTAAATAAATTTCCCTGTAAATTTTCCCCACTATATAAAATATTATTCAATGACACGGAAGTGCTTGTTTTTGCGCTAGCGTCCAGGACTATTCTCAAACTGGTCGTGATTTTATCCTCTCGTACAACTCCATGGTGCGGAATTATGTATGAAGGCATCTCATTTCCTTCATTTGAAGTGCTGAGAGTCAAATAATCCTTCTCTAAATATTCATTGATAATATTATTATAAGCTTCTCTTAATTTTGGAGAGGCTTCCAATTTACGTTCAAGACATAAAAAACGTTTCTTTGCCATTGCAAATGAATCCCCAAGGGTTGAAACATCCCTTTTAAATGGCAAAGTTACTATATATCTTCCATTTTCAGGATCTCTTGTGGTTGTTCTTTGATATATTTCCTCACATTCACGATCTTCAGGACCTTTAATAGACGGTACGTTTACCTCTTCTAATTCCCAAAATCTTTTGAGACAAATATCATCTGGTTCTTCTAGCATGGCACAACAAGATACGCTAACATTATCCTCAACCCGAGTTGGTGCTGATCCCAAAATAACGTATCCTAGAACTGTTTCTAAAGCATGCAGATTATGCCTCTGAAAAGGGTCTTGAACCCTTTTTGACAACAGGAGATGCGGGAAGAGCTGGGCTCCTAGCAACATGTCAATTTCTCCTGGTTCTCCATATGACTCATCCGCCAACGGTAAGTCATTCAAATATGACAATGAAGGTACATCAACTTTGGCGGTAGGTAAGCGCTCTGTAACTTTATTCACAATCAATGAAGTAATGTTATAATTTATTGCTCGATTGAAACGAGAGTAAATTTCGGTCTGTATGGAGCCTGTAATGGGCTTAGACGATCCTCCAATACCCTTAACGGTGGAACAAGACGGGCGTTGATATTCAAAAAATCCTAATTTTCTACAACAATCCCGAGTAATAAAATTGCTCTGAGATGCGCTGTCCAATAAACACCTAACGAGATGTTCATTTCCCTGTGCGTCTATTATTCCCACTCGTGCGGTAGCCAGCAATACAGTACAATGAGTCTTTAGATTATGAGATCGAACAGTTGAAAAAGTACACAAAGCTACATCAGAATTGGAGCAGCCCGGTTTTGGATCATTCGATTGATCAGCTTTCTGGTTTTCAATTCTTTGGGCATTTTGAGAGTCTGACTGCCCCTTGTGTGATGCACCCTGTTCTTCAAAATGTAACATTGTATGATGAAACTTGTCATTACACTTATGACAATTTTGATTTGAATTGCAAGCCCTAGCCTTATGTCTATCACTAAGGCATCTAAAACAGAATCCCTTTCTTTTGATAAAATTGAACCGTTCCCTTACAGTCAATTTTTTAAATTCTGAACATTTAAACAAATTTCCATGCGATAAATTATTGCAAAGTAAACATTTAATAGGCTGACGATTTTCCTCACTACCAGCGCTCATATAGGCATGCGTCGATTTTTGTGACCGTTTTGACGTTTCACTTTTATTTTCCACCGATTTTCTTGAAGAACCGGTTCTTTGCAAGATCTTTACTTGTTCCCGAACAAATTTCACCAAGTCTTCAAACGAGGGGAATTCATTTTCCCTATTGTATGTTTCGAATCCTTTCACCGAGTCCATATCAAGTTTTTTCAATGCAATGTGTAAGAAAATAAAGTCACACAAATTATCTAAATTTACATTTTTAACGGCTGCCACAGCTGACGCAAAATGATCAATGAAGGATTCCAGATTATTAATATTTGCAACAGCAAAGGATTTAAAATCCAAAATTTGATCGATGTATGCAGAAGATATTACTCTTTTGTCGTTATATTTATCGATCAACGAGTTAAAAATAATTTCGTAATTTTCCGGCGATAAAATGATCCCGGCGAACGTTGATTTAACACGGTTACTAATTTTTCCCAACAAATAATATAACTTTTCTGAATTCGAAAGTGTATCGTTATTGTGTACGGTGTTAATAAAACTTGAATAAAATATGGGCCAATTTTTTATTTCCCCATCGAAATATGCCAATTCAATCGGTGGGAGTTTTACACTACATTTTTTCTGTTTACTAACCACCCGCGAAGTGTTTTCCCGATTTAACGATATTTTTCTTTTGATATGTCCGTACATATCGTCGAACTTGAACCATCTTTCAAAATCAGGTTCAAAGTTTGAATCGATTTCCAAATTTAATATATTTATTTGTTGAGATATGTCCTCATACTTACTTCTAGTCAAGTCTAGAGTTTCAACTAACGAAAGAAACTCCTCTAGAATACTCAAGTCGGAAATTTTATTTGATAGTTCAAATAACTTAGTAAGACGTGCATCTAACGCATCTCGCTGAGCCGTCAGTAATCTCAACTTTTTTTCTTTAGTGGCCATTATGTATTTAGCAATAAATAATTAACCCAAATAATTAATTATAATTTAAATAACGCTATAATTTAATTAACGCTAGCGTAATTGATCAAAGTAAACAATTCTTCTGATATGTGTTTCCAAATTAAACTCAATAACAACTGAATATTATTATTCTGTTTACTATCTATTGTTAGCGGTCGTTAATACATACCTACGTACTTAACGCTAGCGAAGTATGTACTCGTATTATTAGAATTCAGTATTGAATACAAGTACCTACTTACACAATACGATTCCTTGCGTTAAACCAGGTACCTACATACACGATTAAATTATTGTCAACCTATAATTTGCCACGGGGAATTAAATGTAATTCGTTTTTAATATAACTATTTGACGGACTAAATTTTAACCCATTTATAATGCAAATGCCATGATTTTGGTACAAATAATGATTATAGATTGCAATTGCGAACGAAAGTAATACAATACAACCCGGTTCGAAATTGGACCAATTTGATGGTTGTGCGGAAATCTTTCGTACGCAATTGTGCGGGGGGTTGCGGTAATGCGGATGCGATATAGACTAAGACAAATAAAAACGAATTGAATTGCCTTAGTGTTTTGCAAGAGGAAAATGAGTAGGAAAGGCCAAAAGACTTACCCTGGTCTCGTTCTCCTTAAGCCGCTGGTTCTGTTCTCTTATCAGTTTGCATACAATTAACATTAACACTTAACACAAAACAAAACAAGACAGTGAAATTCACTGCGGCGGGTAAAAACGTTTCACTGGACGATGTGTGCTCCAAAATAGTCACGGCCGAGTTCAACATATGCGGGTTTCAATATGACACGAAATGTTCGCGGGTAAGATGCAACGATAACAACTGATAACAATACTCCTTGTCTCTGGGCCCGGATCAAGGAAAGGGGACAAGGGGCAAAGGGGGGTGAAGGGTACACATTTAAGGCTATTCAATTTTAAACCTCACGCGCAACTATGGAACTTACCTAAAATAACTGCACATAATTTTGATTGTATACATAAAAAAATGGATAATATTTGCTGCTGTGAAAAAATTGATTTTGCAAACGAATATACTTACCTTGGCATAATCGTAGACAATAACTTTAAATGGGACAAAAGTGTGATCAAAATTTGTAACCAGCTCCGATGTTTGGCGAGTAATTTTTATAAATTAATATTTGTATTGCCTCGATGTACTCTCAAACTTATATATCATTCTATGGTCGAATCAATACTTAGATATGGAATTCGAACTTGGGGAAACTCGAGTAATATTAATATTAAATACATTCAAAATCTACAAACTGCTATAATTAAAAAAATTGTTAAACCTAGCATTTACAAACAAAGAAACAACTTAAAATTACTGTATGGCTCTGAGGGCCTACTCCCAATTAAAGGGCTTCTCTGGTTTATTATAATTATGGATAATGCGGGAGAAAATGCGTACAAAAAGCCATTGGTGCATAGTCACAAAACAAGATTTACTGAAAAAAAGGCCTAAAAATTCCACTAATATCAAATAAGTATGGTAGCAGAACACTTGACTATTTGATACCTGTGATTTATAACAAATTTAACGAAAACTTTAACTTGAAAAATAATGAGGAACCTTGCCCTAAACTGACAAAAAAGTGGTTAATAAATGAACAAAACGTTTATCTATCCTAAACATTATATTTGGTATTTATATTTAAACTTAAGCTAATGTGTATTATGTTATAACATTAAATGGTAGAACCTACAGACAAGCTGATTGTCACAGCTTTGTGGGACTACCCATATCTTATATTGTATAAAATGTAACTATATTAAATTTAATAAATAAATTAAAAAAAAAAAAAAAATGCTTTGATGGAAATGTGAGGATATTCTTTTTTAACGTAAATCCGGAAAACATCTAATTGATCTTCGGAGAAGTGAAGTTTTAATGTCATGTCATTATTTAAATCTGTAAATTCCACTCGAATTTGCAGAAGCATTGCTTCCGTAGAATTTATTGCATTGGTTGCAAAAGGATTTCGAATCCAATCGTATTGTTCCGTATTAATGGAATAAAAATACCGACCAAATTTCTGCTGAAGCATACTTAAATGTTGTTGGGTCAGATCCACAGTTAATTGTTTGTTTTTAATTGTACTATGGTTGATCCTTTGGTACATTTCCAAACATCCTTTTTGCAACACTTTCTGCCGAAGTTCGTTATTAAGTTTATTCAAATGCTCGAATATATCAGCCATGTATGCAAGTTTGGCTATCCAGTAATTATCATCGAGGTACTGATATAGTTTGGGCATATTTTGATTTAATCGAAACTCACACACCTCGTAACGAAGCTCAAACAATCTAGCCAAAACTTTGCCTCGGAATAGCCAACGAATTTCAGTATAAAACAATAAAAATTCATATTCGGCTCCCATTTCTGCACAGAGTATTCCAAAGATTCACGAGTTTAGGGCTCTTGATTTAATTATGTTTACGATTTTAATGCATTCATTCATCGTGTTCAAAAGTTCCTCCGGTAAATTTTTGACCATCAATGCTTCTCGATGTATGCAGCAGTGTGTAAATTGTAACGTTGGATTTTTTTGTTTTACATAAAAGACAAAACCCTTTTTACTACCCGTCATTGCCGCAGCGCCATCCGTGCAAACAGCAATGCAATTGCTCCATTTAATATTATATATTTTGAAGAAATCATCGGTTACTTAAAAAAATTCTTCACCGGTAGTTCGCTCTGGAACCTCCTTACAAAATAAATAATGTTCTTTAAGTCCTCGTCAACGAAAAGTACAATAGCTATCAACTGTGCTTTATTTTTAATATCGGTTGTTTCGTTGATCTGAAGCGCAAATTTTTCAGCCAATAGCAGTTTTCTAATCAGTGTTTCTAATATTATTGTGAATACGTCTTTTAACAGTATCTGCATACAATGAAAAATAGACGATATTATGAAAAATATTTTGTCATTGTGTATTAAATACATAATAAAATATTGTAAAATGTCAAATACATTGAATTTGACCGCGGCACACCTGTGACCAGCTCACGGCACACCAGTGTGTCACGGCACACCGGTTGCGGAGCACTGCTATAGGGGACAAAGAAAGATTCATTAATTTTTATATATTTACCAGACACGAGCCCAACTACTGTCCGGAGTCAGTGGGATTACACGTCATCACCAATGGGGTATTTTTATAATCTAGGAATGTCGTTAAATGTGTGGAAAATTTAAAGTTTATTTTTCTGATTTTGATCATACTAAAAATTTGTAATTTTAATGTTTTCCTAATATATAATAATAAAACCTTACATTCTGATACGGTTCCAACTGGCTACAACGTCATTATGACATAAAAACCTTAGCCACTGGCTTGTTAAGACGGATGTCACCAACGTTGTCCGGCGTGACGTCAACGCCGCAGACTTCACGAATATAAACAACGTCGTTTTCGCTGCAAATAAAAAATTAGACATTTTAAATCGTTATATAAAATTGTATTTGTCAACATAAAATAAAATATAAATACTTTCACAATCGTAATTTTAAGCCCTAACAAGGCAAAATTTAAGGTAATAAAGTAAGTATCTTGCTATTCAGATCTGGTCACCAAACACGGCTAAAGCCATTTTAAGGAACGTTTCTATTCTGAATGTTGGTCGTACACTAGGGCGATACTGAGAGTATTTTCTAACCAGGAACGTGCCGCAAATATATATATTATGTTATATTGTAAAATAACAACACAAATCAATCAAATAAAATTTACTTGCGCACGCCGGAATTTGAACCTGCAACCTCCGTATTGCTAGTCAAGAGCCTTACCCCTTGACCACGGGTAACATGAAACAGAACAAGATACATAACATCAAAAAAGGCAACGGTGGCAAATGGTAAATGAACCCAGGAACCAATCAATACAATGTTTCACTTTTAAACGTCTTTAAGTATTATGTTATTCGTCGATGATTAAATATTATTATGATGTTTAAAACCTTCAAAAGCGATTAAATTATTTTTTTTTAATTTAAATTATAAATATTTTTTGCCTCCAGACCTAAAATTCTTACCACACAAACTCAAATAATATGTACAATTTAAAATAATAATTCTTACACATATATTATTACACATCATAGAAACAATGAAAATAATTAATATGCTCACCTAACGTATTTTTTATATTGTAAACATGAAAGAAATTTCCACAATGTTATATAAAAAGTAATTTCTCTACTTCAATGAATTAAACCTATCAATTTGATTGTCTTGAAACGGGAAACCTTCCCAGTTGGACAGTCAAAGATTCACTATTCTGTAATTGTATTTTTTATTATCTAATAAACAAATAAATTAATTAATTTAAAAATTAAAAATTCTTCCGACTAGGTATCGCAACTCCATTAGTATACAGAGTCGCGCGTAGCACCTTCGCTTCGAACAAATTCCCCGCAAATGAAGGTTGTTAATTCCAAGTGTCTGAACTTCGCAGGATGTCGCACGTGTCTCAAGAACAGCAATCAGCGGGAAACGGGAGTCGTAAGTCGTTACACTATTTCCGCTGGAAATGGGGGTAACTTGCCACTTCCTGCATACTGGGTAGGGTGCTACTACCGCCTTAAGTTTGCCAATACGTTGTGTAACTTTGAGGGAAATAAACCAAAATTATCCTAATTTACTCACACAGCTTATAGTTTGTCAGAAAATCGCATAAATTCAAGTTTGATAGTAAATCTTGGATTTATCATTCGATTTATGATTAACAGCTACTGGAAAAGCATAAACAAACGTTAAATTTATGATTCAAACCAAAATACACAACTTTTTTAATGTTTTTCTGTTCATACTTTTTTTAAACTGTTAGTTTTGTGGATAGTAGACCTCGAGTTCAAAAAATTATGTTTCATATTTTATCTTATTGATTGAACCAATTTTCTTTTATTTATTGTTTCTTTACATTTTATCTTTTTATACGTTAGAATATTTTACCTCACCAGGACAAGCTTGTGTTGAGGTCAATAATTTTAAAAAATAATAAAAATAAAACATAGAACAACGATTTTACATTAAGAGAACAATATTGTTGCATTAACATTTTTACGAATTGGGTACTTACATGGTACCTGGTAATCTAATTCCAGCCAACTCATTACAGTATAATGTAGTAAACATGTAGGGTGACCTTGATATACATTGATATTTAATTGCAAGTAAAAATACAACAAACTATTATTTTATAAGGAAATAGTATAATAAACTATTATTTTAAAAGTTTGAAATCATAAAATTTGTAAGTAGGCACTGAAACATCAACCTATTTAATTAAAACCATATATTTTATGTAACTTTTTTTATAGTAACTTAATGAGTAAAACCTCAAATGGTAATATTTAATCATTGTTGACAATATTAGCGATTCTCAAACAAAAAATTGAAACAGAAAAATCTGAAAGGGATTCGGACGCATCTAGGAATTGAACACAGGAACTTACCGGGACTTTTCTCTACAAAGCTGAGGTCCTTGTTGATTTTTCCGCTTAAAATTTTTCGTTTAATAGTCGTTTATATTGTCTTCTATGATTTGACAATATTTTTATTTATTTTAAAGAAGGAATTTTACAATTTGGATAAGATTTGAAATTTTCACGGACTTTATAATGGTGATTTACTTTTGAGGTAATATACCGTATTGCTCTACCTCATTATTTAGCTAACGTTTCAAATAGCGTTTATCACAGAGATCTGCCATGATGATGGACACTGTAATTTTGTCCGAAACGTTGGCTAAAAAAGGAGGTAGCACAACACACAATCCGAAAATTAAGTACGATAATTATACAATTTGTTCAAATAACGATATCAGATATCAAAATTTTAAAAAGCCAAGTAAAAATTAGCCTTTTAGCCAAAGTAAGGCTTGTTTTAAAAATTTGTAAAACGTTTTTTCGTAATAAAATTAGAGGTAAGCACAAGATTTTATTTTTCTATTGGTGAATTAGTAACTTCCCGATGGATCCCACTAGAAACATTTGAGAATTTAGTAATACGTTCATCAGAAATAATTAAAATTTTATCATCGAGCAGACCCCCGTTATTAGAATCTTATGTCGCTGTAAGGTTTCGTTTGTTAAAACCGTGAAATTTCGTTGTAGGAGACAACCTTATTTAGTATTCTCTCTCATTGAACACACCTGCATCTGTTTACACCTTCTTCGATACTGCTTGTTTTAAACTCTCTTCTGCTAGTGATGAGTTCATGAGGAAAGGATTCTCCACGTTTCTGTACCTTATATCTACATAAAATCTAAACTACTCGATTAACGAGTTAACCCTCTCTCACCTGAAGTAATTTACACCGATAAGCAGCGTTATGTATTTTCCAGTTTCCGGACCTGTTTAAAAGTATTTTTATTTTATTATATTTTATTATTTTACAATTTAAACCTGCTTAAACTGCTTTTGCAGTTTTTCAGCAGGTACACATAGACAACACTTCATACAATGATACGGTTAAGTTAATAAAACTGAATAGTAAAAATAAAATAAAAATATAGTTGTGGTATAAGCGTTATATATCAGAAAAACAGTACAATTGAAACAGTCACATCGAAAGAATATCCATATTTAGCATACATGGGTAGGTACAATTTACTTTATATTTTTAAGTTCCATTGTGAATTCCAATTAGCTATACAAGGGCCTCAGTACATATCATCTGTGTCCAATAGCCATTTTCTTAGATTATATTTTACTTTAGTAGTACATAAGGTATTATTTTTGACTAGCAGTTAAAAACCCGCTCCGCGGGTTTTTTTCTGCTAGGCCCTGCGGGCGGCATTTGGTTGGGCTTCGCCCAGTTTAAGTTATACTAACAACAGTTAACCTATAATAACCCAACCTAACCTAACCCAACTTATCATTTAATTATACACATAAGTACATGTACAATTTATTATACATATAAGTGCATGTCAGATTAGAGATTTGTTGGCTAATTTTACAAAACTTCTCAACGAAGCGTTTGTAGCTTCCGGTTTTGTTTCATGTTTTTTTATTGGGTTGGCAGTTCCTTCACTTCTTACAAAAAAACGTGTATTAAGCGCGAACTTCATGTCCGTGTTCTGTAAAATGGCGCGAAATTATTATTTATGTAAATAATATTAAATATCAATATTTTTTAAAATCGTAAGTGCAAAGAGTTGTTATTTATTATAATTAAGTTGAATCAAATGTTTGTTTTCTTTTTAAATGTGTATTTTTTTTAATTTTTTTTTATTTTTTATTGTTGATACATTATTTTACAATTATTTCATATTTTAATTCAGTAATGTTGGCCTCACTGGGTTGTTTACCCGTGCTGAGGCCCCCATTTTATAATATAAGAGTTTATACATTTAAAAAAAAAGAAAAACAACATTAAAATAAAGATAAATTTAAACTAAAAATTAAGATTAAAAATTAAAATATAATTATCACACTAAAAGAAAAATATTAAAAGAGAATGTAAATCGGCATTTATAATGATTTATGTGTTTGTGCGTGTTGCGTGTTTTATATATTTTTTTGTGTTGCGTGTATATGTTTTATTCTTTTATGCTATAGAATTTTGGTAATATTGTCTTTTTGTTCTTTAATCCATTTTTTTTATTTTGTGTTTGAATTTATTTTTATTTTCCTCAATTTTTGTTTCAAGTGGAATACTGTTGAATGCTTTAATAGCGTGGTATTTATGGTGTCTTTGTCCAAAGGTAGTGTTTACCGTCGGAGTTTTTATGTTTTCTTTGTACGCTTGTCTGACCGGTCTATTAGTGATATTTTGTGTTTGTTGGGGTTTGTTTTTTTGTTCCAAAATGTAGTTTAGTAGTGTTTTAACATATAATTGGCGTATATCAAGTACGTCACAGCTTTTAAATATTTGGTCTGTGTCGGTTAGTTTATGTTTTTTGAATATTACCTTTAATATCGTTTTCTGTGCGATTTCTATTTGAGTGATAGCTGCGTTTGTTGCTCCTCCCCAAGCAATTATTCCATATTATATTATTAATTGGCATAGTACAAAATATATTGTTTTCGATTGTTTTATTTTATATATGTTTCTTATATTTAGGAAAATGTGTATTGTTCTGAGGAGTCTATTTGTGATTTGTTTGATGTGATGTGTCCATCTAAGATTATGGTCAATTACGATTCCTAGATACTTTATTTGTTCTGTTTTTTCTAGAGGGGGGCACTTGCAGATGTTGGTGTTTATGCATTCGTGTATTTTTATGGTGTTTGTATTGTTTTTTGGCTGTCCTGTGTTAGTTATGGTGTATGTTGTGAATTTTGTTTTCGATATGTTTAGTGTAAGTGTATTTGAGTCTAACCATTTTTTCACTTGCGTGATTCCTAGATTCGCTATGTTATATACCTTATTCCAGTCCTTAGATTTAAATAGTAAAACTGTGTCGTCTGAGTAACTAATTATTTCTCCATCTATTTCCATGTTGCAAAGTTCATTTATGTAAATTGTGAAAAGAACGGGCCCTAGTATGCTTCCTTGTGGAACTCCGTGTGTAATCGGCAGTGGTTTGCTAGTATAGTTATTAATTTTGACTTGCTGTGTTCTGTCGCTCATGTAACTTTTCAATAGTTGGAGTTCTTTGTCTTTGATACCCATATTTTCTAATTTTTTTTAAAAGTGTTTTGTGGCAGATTGAATCAAAGGCTTTAGCCAAATCTAGATATATCGCTATGCATTTAAACCCTTGATCTAAGTTGCTATGTATATAATCTATTGTACTTGCCAAAGCTTCTTTTGTGCTCATTTTTTCTCTAAATCCATATTGTTTGTCCGAGATTAATTTGTTTTCTTCCAGGTATTTTATTATTTGGTTTTTTAATAGTCTTTCGAAAATCTTTGATAGTGAGTTTAACAAAGTGATAAATATTACATATATAAATATATAATATTAAAACGGTAGTTAGAATAGATGAAATTGTACGTATTTTTTATGGATTATTTCAAATGAAATTATTCGCTATTATGCCGCCAGAGGTGCGCTCTGTCGGCCAATAGGGAAACTACTCCAGCGGCCGGTAAAGCAGGGATTTACTTGTTCAAGGAACCCTAGAATGCGTGATATTTTCCTAAGCGGAATTTACTCGAAACACACGATTTAAATTCGACCAATCAGAGGGCCTAAACCGTACAGACGATGGCATAATAATACTATCAGATGATATTGGTAGATTATTAGATATCTTGGGCACAATGTAGTTTAGAGTTCTTTCCCAGTACTTATTGATACATTTCGGAACCACTAATCCATCATTATGAGTGAATCTTGTGTTATGCCTATGGTAGACTCTTTCCTTATACAAGGACTCCGACGATATAATTTGTTTACTTATGATATTATACAGCAATAATCCTCTAACAAGTAAAACATTCAAAGACTTGTACATTATTTTGATATTACTTCTGTGTGCATTTATGGATTAATAATTTAATAATGGAGTTTTGTAACGTTTTTATATAGCTTATATTTGTTTTACATGAATGTCCCCAAGACGTTATTCCATATCGGATAGTAGATTCGGATAGAGATGAGTAGATTAATTTTATGAAGATCAAATACAAATATATAAAATATATACATATAAACACACACTACCCAATAACATTGGAGGGGCCTCACCACTTTTCCAATGATGGTATAAGGAAAATGTATTTTTATCTCCTTCGTCGTACACGTCAAGACTCTATTTTTTTTATTAGATAGACCCTGAATGAACCCCGTGTTTGGAAGACAAAGTAAGTTATCAAGGAGCTCGATTTACGCCCGACTCTAAATCTCTAGAGACGAACAAGGAGATCGTAAATATGTAATAATTGATATATTTATGTATTTATTCATTTACTGTAAAAATACATTTAATAGTCCAAAATGCACGTGTCCGATACCTACAGCCAAAGATATCTAATATCTTTGCCTACTGTTATAATGTCCCGATACTCGAGCATATCTCGCCTAACCTATATCCGCATAGGAATAATAATAGGTTACATCGAAGGAAGTTACATCAAATGACAGTTTGAAGAATTCGGAGTTTCCTGTCTGTGTTGCAAATCAACACACCTTTGAAAAGTGAAATAATCACTAAAAGCGATGAAAAATTGACATATGAACCGAACCTGACCTAACGTAACCTAGGTTACTCGAATAATAAACACTTATGTTATATTACTTATATGTTTAGAAATAGCGTATAAGTAGTTCAGATGAACTTACAACAAAGATGAGATGATGTTAGATGACAGTTTAGAAATTAAGTAAAAGTAATATTGCAAATAAGACAACACGTCACTCAACGATATATTATTTTAATCGACATGTGTTAAGAAAGGGTTAACGTTGTTGATAAACTTCTAACAAATAACCCATCAGTTCGTACTTTCGCCTCAATACGTTATTCCATGTAAAACGATATCAGGCTTCAAACTACGAGAAGTTGTGCTCGACTCGGTGAGTCAGCTTTCGGGAAACGCGGCGTGTTTGTGTCATGGACATCCGGCGTTGATCAGGAAGCGGCTTCCCGAATTACCAGATGCTGTACGAGATTTATTTATTTATTTATTTATTTATTTATTTTATTTATTTGCAAAAACAGTACAAAAACCAATACATTGCAAAAGCGGTAAACAAATTATTGAAGAAAATTTTAAACATAAGTATACAGTTAAAACATATGCAAAAGCGGTAAACAAAATATGGAAAAAAAATTATACATAAGTATACAGTTAAAACAAATACAATATTTCGCGCTTAAAGTCGTTGTAGGACATATGGAAAATATCCAAGTTAGCTGGAAGGGAGTTAATTAACCTAGTGAGTCTTCCCAGGGGCATCACCATTGGTAAGTTAGTTCTGGACCTGGGAAGAATTAAAAGCCTGTGTTGGCGGCCTCTCGTGAAATTATCCGGGACATAAAGTCCTATTTTTGACAGAATGTCTGGAATTGATACTAAACCATTCAGAAGCTTGTAAGCCATCATCAATAATGCGACGTCCCGTCTGGAACTAAGGCTGCAGATATTCAGCATTCCCGAGATAAATGCTGTTGGAAACAGCCATGGGTAAAAACCAAACTCTCTCATATAGAGGTATCGTAAAAATTTCTTTTGAATTTTCTCGACCATTAGTACATAGACAGTGTCCTCTGGCCCCCATACCTGAGATCCACTCTCGAGAATGCTACGCACTAAGCTAAAGTAAAGCAGCCTAATGACTGCAAGGTTTGTCAGTTCCTTTGAATTAAAGTTCTAAACATCCACCTTACAACATTGTAGGCGTATCTCTTGGACCCGTGTATAATCATAGAGCCATACAATTAGACGCGCTATTGCGTACTAATAAACTATTAGAACACGATAATCGGTTCAGGTAGACCGGATTTTGTAGTTTCCGTTGGTACGACGTTAGTGTGTTGGAAGCCAAATCAGACTAATTGGACTTACGAGAATGGAACCAATTTTTTCGCTTCACATCTCATCTAAATAATATGATTTTACTAAAATCACAGGATATTATGATAGCAAATCTAATAAGTTAGTAAATAACACTACCTTAAAAATCCTAAATTCGCACACCCTTCAAAAATCACATCAATTCTTCAATCACAATTTACTTGTCAAGATTTTTCCTAAGAAATATGCGTTTCCAATACAGAATTAAAACAGTTTTCTAGTAAAAAAATATTTATTTATTTTATTAATACAAGACTTGAGGGTACATATGGTTTTTGTTATATTTCACCCTCCATGGTAGGGATGACCCTGTGTTATGGCGGGTGAATTTTACAGTTTAAACAGAATCTATACATTACTATAATATGAAAAAGAAAAATAACAAAATGATGTAAAGCTAGTTTGGATTGCAAGAAGAGAATGGAGAAGTTAGAGATTATAAATTTGTGAAATTATTAGTAAATAGATCACCCTAATTAATTATGTACATACTATACCGCTAAGTTAGGGAATAATAATAATAATAATAATAATTGGATAATTTGTAGATCGCCGTTTTTGTGAAAAATCACCTCAAGGGCGCTGAAGGATATATTATATTTTGTCTGAAAGGTGATTAAATTGATAGAGTGTAGAATGAATGGGTATTGTAGTTGTAATGTATTCCGTGTGTAAGGATCCATTTCGTAATTTGTTTTTAAAAAGGAATTGGGTTGACTGAGGGCCCGTTCCCACTACCGTTTTCAAATCGGAGGCGGGTCCCGTTTTAAAACGGGACCCGCCTCCGATTTGAAAACGGAAGTGGGAACAGGCCCTGACGGTTTTTAGGTTTTCAGGGATAAGGTTAAAGATTTTAGGAGCTAAGAAGAAAAATTGTCTTTGAGCTAACGTGGTATGTAGTGAAGGTACTTTGTAGTGACCGTTGGTTATTGTTCTGGTGGTGTAGTTGTGTTGTAAAAGAGTTTTGTTTTTATATTTGAACAGGAAATGTTTATGTAAATTAGCGAAAATTTTAGGTGGAGTTGTCGTATGTTTAAGACCTTATATTCTATGAGGAGTCGAGTGGAGGGGTATCGTGTCGGTCGCTTGATAATGACACGTATTATTATAAGTAGGTATTTTACTTAATTGTAACTGAAATTCTTATTTTTTATGGCGTTAGTTGTTATATAACGGCGACGACATGCAGTCAGATTTTTGTCAAAGTGTACGAACACAAAGGACGCGGGTTTCGGCTTTCAGATTAGTCGGCGCGTATGCGACCGACTGGCGAAGGCGCGCCGACGAGAATGTTTGTATGTAAATGAATGAGGCTGCACATGCTGCGCTGATTTGTGTACCCGCATAGCGGCGCCGATAAGCTTTACCAGAATGAATTCTTAATTTATACTCGGCGGTGACGTCGGTTAATGACGCTTATTTTGTTGAGCAGGAAGGTATTGTCAACTTTTTTGTTATTTGTTTTTGAGGTGTTATGCTGTGTTGCTCTACTTCCTTCTTTAGCCAACGTTTCAGTCAACGTTACAGTGTCCATCATCAGGGCAGATGTGTAGTTTCAGACACCGTTGGCTAAAGAAGGAGGTAGAGCAACACCCCAAAAACAAATAACAATTTTGTTTTTATTTTTTTATTATTTATACCCGTTAAACTGCCAAAGCCGGTGACTTTTGGCCGTGAAAAATCTAAAAACGTATTCGTTTCAACTTAATTATTAATTGCCGCCGTTTTCAACAAATCGTCAGTCTGGTTTTAATTTTTTGTTTTATTTATTAATTTCAAGAAAGAAATCTCCAAAAGTCAACAATCTTCGTCTGACTAGCTTGAAATTTTGTAAAAACTGATAATTTGCGTGTAAAATCTGCACAGCAGATTTTACACGCTTTTTAAATGTCCACAACTTGGCGCCAATCATGCGCCAACTGCCGCCGACGAACTCAGGCACTAAGCACCGATAATATGAAAGCCAAAACCCGCGTCCTTTGTGTTCGTATACATAGGTAGATACTGGTTTGTTTTATCCATTTATTTATTTATTCACTAACGGTCATATCCAATTGCAACACATTACATATTACACGAAGTTAATACAAGGAGAAATGTTACAATACAAGACAATTAAAAATTACTACTATGATAAAAATAAGGGCACATAAACAATAAAGATAACGTCCAGTCAAGAAACAAGGTTTTGGTGAAGTTGACGACTTTTACCACTTCAATATAAAATTTTACTTGCGTAATGACTGACAAAAATCATTTAGGCTTACACCAAAAAATTCTAGGTCCTGACTTGAGTTGACAAGTCTGGCCATTCTGGACATTGGTGAATGGTATCCATAATTCGTAGAGTTTATTGAGGAAAAGCAAATCATTATTTTTGAGTCTACGGGAAGGAATATTGAAAGGATGAGTTGCAACAAAGTAGGTGAGTCAATCATACAGTTAATAATTTCGAAAATGCAGATGAGATCAAAGTCCTTCAAAGAAGATTTTATTTTGATACAAGTTCATCGCCTCTTTTCAGCTCTAACCTCCAACAGTAAAGAGTTTTTTGGTTAATTATATTAGTGAATTCAGAGGTAATTCTATTGATGAAGCCAGGTAGCTTAAGAGCTTTATTAACCACACTATTAATGTGTTCGCGAAAATACAGCTTTTAATCCAAAGTGACACCAAAGTCCTTGATAAACTGCGCAGTAGAAAAGCAAAGATTATTTAGTTTATAATAAAAAATAATTGGTTTCTTCGCTCAAAGAAGATAATTGTGCATTTGTCAACATTTAGTTCCAACCGGTTGATTTTGTAACAAGCATTAAATGATTTAATATCTAATTGAAAAAGAAATCAATTTTGGTAGGATTTAATTATTTTGAGGATCTTTTTATCGTCTTCGAAAAGCCAAAAACGCGTGTGAGAAAAGACACCAATAATATCATTAATAAATAAGTTGAAAAGAAGCGGAACTAGATGAGCCCCTTGGGGCACGCCAGACGTTACATCAATGATATTAAGAGATTCAAAGTTATTTATTTATTATTTATTTATTTATTTATTTATTGGATGATTTTTATAGTGCCGCTTTTGCGAAATATCACCTCAGGGGCGCTGTTCAGTTAATGCAGATATTACAAAAAAAATATATAAATATTACAAATTGAAATTGAAATTAAGTCAAATAAAATGAAGTACAGAAACAGGTGACACGGAGATGGAGAATCTGCTGCAAGAATCCTAGGTGGTGAGGAAACTGGACCAGCTGCTGCAGCGAAAGAGTCCACCGCGTCCACCAACAGTGCCAGTACGAGGTTTGTCATCCTTCCAGGTATGTGTCTGCTGCTAATAGAGCGCTGACACAATGTCCTCTCATGGATTCCAGACCTTGGCAGCACCGTTGTGACATTCGACGAAGGTAGAGGATGGAGACTCTGCAGCAAGAATCCCAGGTGGTGAGGAAACTGGACCAGCTACTGCATCGAAAGATTGCACCGCGCCACCAACAGTGCCAGCACGAGGTTCGTCATCCGTCCAGGTATGTGTCTGCTGCTAATTAAGCGCTGTCACAGTATCCTCACATAGATAACAAACCTTGGCAGCACCGCTGTGACGTTCCATCTCCTTGTACACTTGTTTCTGGTGATTATGTTAGTGGTGCATTGTTCCGAAATAAAAGGCGGCGGACGAGATAATAAATCACCTTGGGCACTTGTTAGGGCTTTCAGAGTTTCCAATAATAACATTGAAAACATCTGACGTACCTACAGTTACCGATTCTCGTCCCAAGTTCAACTTAAGCGAATTTAGAATATTTTTAGCACAATTTTCGATTATTCATTTTTGAAACACTGCTCTCTAGTCACATTATTATTAAGTTCTGATTACTAATTGGTAAGTTAATATAAAATGTTGATTCACTGATTTTTAAAATAACTTTAAAGGGATGTTGCCTCGTTTCCCTTGAAAATACTAAAAAAACACAAAGCGGTTGGAGACGGCATGACGCGTCCAGCTGCCACAAAGGGCGCTATTCGCTAGATAGCTTTACTCTTAGCTTTTAAATTTTAGCTCTTTGCACTCTTCCTTTCTTTAAAGAAGGATAATAATGGATTTCTTATACCGATGGCATGTAGTTTGGCCATAAGGGTTGAGTGGTTAAATTTATGAAAGGCTTTGGAAAATTCAGTATAAAGAACATCAACCTGAGAGTTGTCTTCAAGAGCTTAAGGTATTCGTAAAGTAAAATAAATTATTTGTGGTAGATTTAGCAATTTATCTGCAAGTGAGATTTTGCAATCATTCAAATTAATAAAATCCGCAAAATTTAGTGGAGAAATTGTAGACTAAGTTTCAACATAATAGACAGAGGAAAAGTGTTTAGCAAAAAGGTTAAAAGTCTAGACCGTTTGTAGCACGAGTTTCATTATAAAGCATACTTGTAGGGAGATCATTATCAGCTCGCTTTTGGGAAACAAATTGCCAAGATTGTTTAGGGTTGAGATATAACTTCGTATCGGTAACTTCAATAAAGGATTAATAGCAGTTGGCTGATTCAATTATAGACAATTCTCTACTTCACTCTAAGTCACTTTAAATAGCTTATAGATTTTTTTTTCAAATATCAATTGTTTTAGTTTAATGCTGAACCAAAAACGAATCTTTCGCTGGGAGAAAATTTTCCTGGGAATAAACAAAGCCATGGTATGGGATAAACATTAATTAAATTTAAATATGGCTTCTTTAATATTGACATTACAAAAGATAGATTTCTAGTCGTAGTGGGCAAGATGTTCGTTCATGTTAGTAAAGTCACCATTATAAAATCTATAGTGGTAAAAAATGTTTGGTTTTATACCGTTATCCCTGAACAAGTTATTAATGCTTATAGAGAAAGGTTGATGGTAATTATCAATAGGCAACAATGAGTCCATAGTTTCGCTTATATGAACACTGGACATTTAGTAACAGTATTTAATTGAAAAATATTCATATACGTAAAAAGTTACTATAGTGGAAGCTTGCGGGGAAATTGTAATACTGGAAGTTTTAACACCTTCATTGTCAATTTTTAACAAGCAATAATTATTCGCCTGAAACACTCATCAACATTGAAAAATCTCCTGATAAAAGATACATGACGCCAACGGATTATAGATTTTTTGAAATATATAATAAGTGAATATTTAACACGGACATAACACATTTGAGGTTTCGCGAACTCTTGCTCCGTACTCTGTAGCAAAGTATATGTTAGACTACAGAAGTCAATTTATAGATGGCGCCACATCCGCTTGCAGTTCGTAAGTGTTAACTTCCAGCAGATTGGTTTATGCACCGAATTCCCTTTTCACAGCATACTTACCTGGCGTAGGGGACACCGTGATCAATAAGGCGGTACCCCCAGGGCGAGGCTGTTCCATTGCACTCCGGTTCGGCTGACCCTTGCGATTATCCCTAATGCGGATAACTCGGGCGCGTAATTTTTGGTAGTCGGGACTGCGTACGCGCTGTCCCGTCAAAAAATTTATCATATATTCTGGGTTCTGGTTTAGAGGTGGGAGGTGGGACGTGGCTCCTGTGAGATACCGATTTTATTATTAATACTCCTGAACACCTGAGTATCTGGGGACGGAAAGTAATAAATACTCAGCCGCAGTACAGATTACAGAATTTTTTTGAGTAACGATTCCTCACAAATTTTCTACGTAAAATAGATTCCCCCAAAACTTAAATCCATCGTCCAGTGAAAAGTTATTCTCCACAGCCCACAGAAATCTTTCCATATGAGAAGTCAGTGTCAGTAGTATTTTAAGTACTTGTTCCAGTATGTGCCACGTGGACCATCTTCATGAAACCAGTCGAGAGACGTGAGCTATCTAGAGTTAATTTTTTAGACCTAACTTAGGATAGGATCGTATTTACATTAGGTTTTAACATATTAAGAATTTGAATACTACTCTTCCATAGAAGCGTTGGCTTGTGTTTGGAAGAGGAGTGCAACTGGAATTGTAATCTTAAAAATAATGAGTTGTCAGTGTACTATAAAAATTTTCATTGCTGTAATACTAAATTGAATACCATTCGATGTAACGAGCTGTTCGAGCAATTCGAGCTGTCGACTGGAAATCAAAGGGACACGGGTTCGCGTCCCGTTGGCGTCATGTATCTTTTATCAGGAGATTTTTCAATGTGGATGAGTGTTTCAGGCAAATAATTATTGCTTGTTAAAAAATTGTTACCCTTTGTGCTATGCATAAAAGATCTTGTCTTAAAAACATTGTGGAGAATAAATTTTCACTGGACGATGGATTTAAGTTTTGGGGGAATCTATTTTACGTAGAAAATTTGTGAGGAATCGTTACTCAAAAGAATTCTGTACTGCGGCTGAGTATTTATTACTTTCCGTCCCCAGATACTCAGGTGTTCAGGAGTATTAATACTAAGATCGGTATCTCACAGTAGAGGTGAAGCGTATTTACTAGAACAGATGTTTGGAACAGATATTTCAAAGAGACTTTCGTACTTAGTATTTGTTCTTAAGTACTGCGCGTCTTGCGAGTATTGCGAGTCTTGCGAGTATTGCACGTCTTGCGAGTCTTGCGAGTATTGCACGTCTTGCGAGTCTTGCGAGTATTGGACGTCTCACGCGTCTTGCTAGACTTGCGCGTCTCGCGTCTCGCGTATTCATACCGAGGGCGGGGCATATGTATAGGCATCTCGTTACTCGCTTACATAAGAAGAGTCTTTCCCTAATCTTTGAATATTAGGGAAACACTCTTCTTATGTAGGTGAGTAAGCGAGAAAATACTGAATTTAGTAGAAAAAGTCTCGGTACTCTTTCTCCCTTACTCTCCCACGTAAGAAGTGTATTTCTCTAATCCAAATACTGAAACAATGAAGACGAGGTACTTACACTAAGCCGTGCATTACGAACCTGCACTAGGTAGGAAGCGCCCGGCCGGACCTTCTTTCCGTCAATGCTTTTGTACGCTTGCTAAAACCTTTTTTAACTGGTGGACGCATATTACCGGAGTATTATTGACAATAGCTGCCGAGATCGTGCTTGATTTTAACAGCCACTAATTCTCCAACTTTGGCGATTACTGTTTAACATAATTACACAGTTTTTTTTAGTGCCGTATTTAAATTTTTTTGTAGATATATTAATTTTCTTAATCATTAAAAAATATCTTAACAGAGCATTATTAACACACATATTATGTATATGTAAATATATACATATTTATATATTATGTGTTAATAATGTATAATAACACAGTTCAGGTACAAGGGTCCCATTCGAGGAAATTGATTTTGTTTAAACGGCTATTTCATTAAAATAATACATATATTTTATTGAAATTTTTTACATAGTTCTCACCACATCCCAACTATTATCTGAAAATAAGCCTACTTATGTCAAACGACTCCATAAACTAAATTTTAATTCAGTGTTTAACCATTTAGCGATGTTTTATGTGTAGAAATGTATACATTTTACTCTCTTTTTTTTCATTTTCGAACAGAGCATTACAAAACAAAGAAAATTTCCGTATCTCCGGAGTGACAAGTGGAAGAATGTGTTAGGTACCCGTTTTACGGGTTTACATGCAGTTTCCTTTTGATGAAATATTCTTACCCACAAAACACAAGGATTTGAAGAGTTGTTTCAAATTCTAGGAGATAATTAAACATTTTTAATATATTTTTGGTTTCGGTTGCCTCCATATTGTACCTTCTTTAATTGTCTGCTCAGAAGATTCTTATTTCTGAGCACAAACTGTATCCTGTTTTATATTGTGTTTTAGTTTTAATGTTCTTGTTTTGTCCTGTCCTGCGGTTATTGTTATTCTAAGTTTTGTCATCACTTTGTATAAACAGTGTATTTAGTTATAATAATAACATGGCATTTATATAGCGCAGTTTAGTGTAATTTCACTTCAGATGCGTTTTTCTATGACAAACTTAAAAACGGTAAAGTTATATAACGGTAGTGTTATAATATTAGATCTGTATTGGGTAAGGCACCTTGTAGGAATAATTTTAAGAACATGTCCACCAATACTAAATTACCGTTTTTAAGTTTGTATAGTAAAGCGCACTTGAAGTGAAATGACACTGGACTGCGCTATATAAATGCTATGTTATTATTATTATATATTCTGTGTTAATAATTCCCCTTTAAGATATTTTTACAAATATATCTACAAAAAAATTAAATACAGCAATAAAAACAAACTGTGTACTTACATCATAGAGTAATAATATACAAGAGACCGTACTATGCGAAATGTTGTAAGTGGTTTTGGACCAAAGATGACCAAAGAGCATATGGTTGTGATGGACTCGCCCTGGGATAATTTTTTTTATTATTGATTTATTATGGTGGGAAAGAAATTTTCAGTTGGTCTCACGACATAGGGAATTACCAGATGTTGGACAACTGATTTTAAAACAAGTGCTTAGATTTATTATGGTACTAGAGAAAAAAATAGGAACATGCACTGTATCGTCAGAGACCTCCGGGGTGGTTTGAATTCTTAGATTTTATTCAGTGGAGTAGCGACGAATTTAGTTTGGGGCGGATAGAAAAAAAAACCCTAACAAGATCAATAAGAAACAATTCAACTAGGTTGAGCAATGCTACTAAGTGACTTTCTAAGTATGAAATACGCCGTTAAATATAGTTACTTAATTTTCTGAGGATTTAGACGAATTATAATTATGAATAGCGAGGTAAATAACATTTTAACAGGACGAATTTGGAATTTGCCTAATTAAATTAAAATCTCGCAAGAAGATTTAAAAATAAAACTATTACATCATAATTATTTAATACATCCTAGACCGTGTTGATAATTGTAAGCCGAGCTAAAATGCTGGTGGGCCAACACGCCACTAGACTGGAAGGGGCAAGTTTCATCCTTTGAACAAAGAATTGGACAGTTTACTTGAGAAGTAACAATTTATTGGTTTTGAAACGATTTAAATTAATGTGACGGGTTCTAGAGCTCATAATTGATGGGGTCTTTTAGTGCGTTTCTGTCCTTGGATACACGAAATTTCGAGAATTCAGGAGACATAAATTAGAAATCGCATATGGCGATTTGGGGGTTGGTTTGGGAAGGGGGTCTGGATTTGAAAGCGTTGGGAGACGGTCAGGAATAATCAAGATCAGTCAGCGTGGAAAAGCGGGGGAAGATTGTCTAGATTCAGGAGCGCGAGGGAATAGTCGTGGTTAAGGAGCGCGGGCGGATAGTCAGCGTGAAAGAACGGGAGAAGGAAGTCGATAGTCGTGGTTAAGGAGCGCGGGCGGATAATCAGTTTTTGATAGTCTAGATTGGTGAGAGCTAAGGGGCGGTCGAGGGTGAAAAAAGCGGTTCAAGATAGTCAGTTTGAAAGCGTTGAGAGACGATCAAATAGAGTCAAGGGGGTCAGAGTTTCAAGGTCTGGGAGACGGTCGGGAATAATCAGGATCGGTCAGCGTTTTAAGATAGTCGAGTCAGTAAAAACTAGGAAGCGCGTCAACAAGAATTAATCGTCGGGACGCGAACACGGCTAAAGTCATTTAGTGTAGAAGGAGTGATTTTTCTAACAACATGAGTATTTTACTGCATGTGTGTGTGGTTGTTTCTTATAATTATTTGGATTGTTGACACTAAGATGTATCGGTAAGTCTATTATAATCTAATTACTAACCCTTATTTTCCTTTATGTTAACCAAATAATTCAATTGTATTTTGAAGTAAGAGTATTTAACCTGAATACTATAGGTAATTATGTTAAAATTCTTCAGCAGAAGAATTGAGGTCGGACCCTGTTAGCAAGAGGGGCCATAAATCACCTATTGTGTTAAGGCCGCCTGGGACTTGGTTAGTTTAACTGTAGATTATCGAACAATGCGCATTATTTTGGGTTATGAGTTAGACAATTTTTCTGCAATTTAAAATGATTTAATAATTCTCCAGTAGTTATATTTAGCGTCAAAATTTATAAAATATAAACCATTGTAATTATGCGATGTTTTTATAATTCGGCGAACGGTTATTAGTCGAAACAATCAGATACCTATAGGCGGAGTGGTAACGAATGGAACGGTTAATTATATGCTTCAATGCCTGTTATTTGACAATGAGTTATCGTATCTTCCTTGGGAATTCAGCTTATTCTTCACGGAATTCATAAAATATATTTAATTAAATATAACTTATTCAAACATCATTCTCACTTACCCGTGTGCCGCGAGCGCACCATTATTTCAACTATTAGAGCCACGTGCGTATACCTACGTACCACTAATACCTACTTCCAAGTCCGTTTTACGAACTTTGTGAAGGCTACGGTCTATTGTAGTTATTACAGGGGTTTCTCTGTTAGCATATAATTTTCATTCATCTTTGAATCGGGATAACGCAGCGGATTGAAGCTAGCCGCCGAGAGAATGCATCTGTCTGGCATTCCTATTCTGTCAAGTGATATTTTCATTTTTCATAAGTTTGGCGGGGACGAAGTGAACGAATTTTCCGTAGGCTGTCCTATCTTATCAAAGCGACAAAAGCGAAGAGAACGAAATTTGTGATTGGCTTGCCTAATAGGGACTTTTGTGTTAGCAAAGTCGATAACCCTGGATACCGAGATAAAGTCTATTTCAGTAGAGCAGCGCCGGCTTTTCCCCTGCTCAGGTGTGGTTGAGTTATTCCCGTAAAAGCATCGGTTTCTGTCAAAGGTGTTGGCGGACCAGCCTTAGATAGTCACCCTGAATGGACCCCTGTTTCGAGTATTTTCAGCTGGTGAGAGGACGCTTTCACGGAGTTCAAATCGAAGGGAACGAAGATTGCTAATGGGCTTTCCTACTTGAGTTAGCTGGTAGACGAAGGAACAAAGTGGATAAGGGCTATGCTATTCTTGTCTGGCGTATGGGGAGGATTTTCTCGCTGACAGAACGAAGGGATCGTGACGAATATGAAGTTGTTTCGGCGATTTCTGACGTCCTTCCTGTCAAATTCAATAAGTACTTACCCCACTATAGGAGGAGAAGTCATCCAGAATTAGGTTGGAAATTGACTCTGACTGAAACCGTTTGAGCTGACGGAGATCGGATGATTTCAGATTCACGACCTGATGATTCCAGTATCCCTGATCCTTAGCGCCGGAAGTCGAGGATATCATTTTCTACCATTCTTTGATATTTGAAGCGAACGTAGGGTAACAAACGATAAAGCGAATGACCATGACTTTGAAGTGGGGTAAAATCTCCCGTCTCGGAAACATTCGTTATGTCGGATGGACGCCCTCATTCAAATTAAATATTGAAATGACTATTTTGAGTGTGGACGAAAGACTTGAAGTATGTTCTGTATTGTACATATGATAAATATGTGTCATTACCTTTACTGGAACGAGAAGCTGTATAGACTGGAGCCAGGAGCTATTTGGAGTAGCGTGACTGCAGAGGCGAAGTCGAACAAACTGAAGCTGAATTCATCATTATCCTTACGAGCGTAAACCAGAGGGGTGTTCACGGGACTCCCGAACTCCCGACGTTGCTGATGCAAACCACTTCAGTATATGTTTATGTTTGAGGTTAGTAGAGTGGACTCCTAACTTTCGGCATACTGGCGAAGCTTAACTCATCATTGATTTGGGGGAGGTTGACGCGACCTAAACCTCGCGCTACCCACGTGACCCAAATGGTTCCTGACACCAGGCTATCATGCCACCGGACCGGAGCAGCTCCTTATACCTAATGGTATAAGATGAATCTTCTTCAATCATCATCATCATCAACATCATCATTTACCAACAAGGACCCACATCCCACCTTCATCACCCTCCGGCAGGAGGCAAAACATGTCATTATTTCATCTGTCGCTGAGCGATATTCAATTAATTTCTGGAGGTGTTGGATTGGACCATCAACTTGGCTGCTCTCGAGCTGGTCACGTTGATGGATGGGATTTGGACGGAGACCAATCGAAAGCAACACATGTTTTGTCTCTAGCTATTCCCGAAAATACCTACTCATAGAAATAACTCACAAAACTAACAATCCATAGTCAAATCATTAACTAAGAATTTTGTGCATCTTGAATTGAATTGTCTATAGCGAATTTCATGTACTTGTAATTAATTGTCTCATTATATTAGCACATTATCGACTGCAGCAACCGGAAACGTTTGGGCGAGCAAACAAGGTAGGAAAAGGTAGTTAAAATCAGGGTAGTCGGTCATTGTCTTATTTTCAAACCATACAGAATGTAACACGCCTCATCTAAAAAGAACCAAAGTTACCACAACCAATTAAAAGGATCCTTCAATGAATTAATCACTGTCGAAACAAAAAATTACACAACGTGACATATTAATTCGTTAAGATTGAAGGGTTGATAAACCGCGAGAAGTTGAAAATCAAACGTAACAAAATATTAATTCGTTAAAAAGCTAGTGTAGACGGTTAAAATCATTACATGGTCTACAAACTGATGCAGGGTTGTCAAAAGTTAAAACAATTAGGTATTTTGTCGTGAGTCATAAATAATCAAATGCAATTTCTAGTATATATATTTTAATATATTACATTATAAATATGAACAATTAGAAAGTTATTATCATGTGCATAAAATTATAAAATAAATTTCAGTTCATTAACTTAACCCTTCAGGCCTCGACAGTATTTATTCAGAGAGTCGAAATATTTCCGTTTAGCAAAAAAATCCAAATAAATAGAATATTTCTGAATGTATCCGAAAACAAAAAACTGTTTTGGAAAGATGTTAAAATATTTGTGCAATTAAAGAATTTTCTAAAGACGACTTAAATCCTGTAAGAGCTGCAAGACATTTCTCAGATTTTTATTTATTTAAATTTCTGACTACAAATCCAGCGATATAAATTACACAGTTTTTAACATAATTATTGCATAAATATTCAGGACACATAAATTCAGGAATATCATCATCATCATCATCATCATAAGTATACATATTGTTTAATTTGTCCTCTATAATTTGTCGTTTCGACTGTTGTAATGTCAAGATTTTTTTTGTTAATTTGACAATTCGCGTATTACGCCGATCTAAAATTCTTCTTAAAATTATTTTTCGTGGGGTTTCAGGTATGGGGGCGCGAGTTACGGGTTCAAGGCTATCTGAATTCTCCATGATCTGTAAACATGAAATCAATAATTTTTTTTCTATTTATTTTCATGCTGTATTTATATTTGTATTACACACAATATACTTACAACATCTATGCCTGCATTAAATGTAAGCGCCTGTTCTGTCACAGGTGGAGAAGACACATTTGAGTTTGGTGTTATCTGAAAATATTATTATTTTTTAGTTAGTGGTAAGTAAGTTGTTTATTAGTCATAAGTCATTGTATAAAAAAATGATAGTAAGGAGTGAATTTTGCACCAAATTTTGTATGGTGTTAACATACTTACAACATCTTTGCCTGCATTAAATGTAAGCGCCTGTTCTGACACAGGCGGGGAGGACACATTTTAGTTTGGTATAATCTGAAAATATTATTCTGTATTAGTTAATAGTAAGTTAGTGGTTTATTAGTCAATAGTCATTACCAAATATTTTTTATGGTGGTGTCAAAGCGGATGAAAAAAAATATAATAAAAACCTTTTGTGTAACCAAGGGTACTCTTAAATTAGATTGAGGCACCGCGAAATCCGTTAGACGGACCTTTGTTTTCGTTGTGTCTAAGTGCTCACTTAAAAAATGTGCGGAACAGATTGCACTGTGGTATTTGGGAGTCCAATTTTCCCTATTTGTTGCACGAATCCATTTCATTAGCCTTTTTTCATCCTTTGGAAAACTGTAAATAGTTAAATATTTAATACTAAACCAATTTCAGCACAGCCCTGAATTTTTTGTAACGAAAAAAAAAACAAAGACAAAAATTATTCCGTCTCTGTCCATTACCAACAAATTAGCGTTCATATTATGAGAGAAAAAGAGACAGAGATACATTCAGATGCCGACTAAAATAGGTAAGTTGCATTATTATAATTTAGCCAAGATTTCTTGTTAGTAAAACATATTAAAAGTGCATTAAAACGCATACAAAACGGATGTTTATTATATTGATACAAATAGTGCAAGGATTGTTTAAATAATGGTGGAAGTTACTTGTGGTTTTGTAGTTAAGAATATAAAATATTTGATATCAAAGATTGAATACAGTAAAAAACATGAATTCTTTAATTAATACCTGTGAAAACTGATTTTTTTTGTTCCTTTCGAGCTTCGGTTGAAGCACCCATTCAAAGCACATATAGCCATAGCGTTTTTTTTTTTTAATTGCGCTCAATTAACGTAAAAATATCAATATGTTTGCACTTTAGAGCTACCGAACGTTTGACAGATCACACTGGTGTGAACTTCGCGCGCTTTAAAAAGTCGCTTCATACCGTTTACACAGTATGTTTTTAACAGAAATTGTTTGTCTCTGTTTTTTGTACGTTAATGGAACCGAGTTGAAAGGGAGAGCTTTATTTTGCGAGTATGTCAACGATTTGTACAAATATTAGTGCGGTCTCTAGTATATTATTACTCTAAGACTTACATGAATCAGAAATCCGTAAAGTTGGAGAATTACTGACTGTTAAAATCCAGCGCGATCTCGATTGGTATTGTCAATAGATTCCGGCAGTATGCGTCCACCAGTTAAAAAAGGTTTTAGCAAGCGTACAAAAGCATCGCCGGAGAGGAGGTCCGGCCGGGCGCTTCCTACCTAGTGCACATAATTAGTGCACGGCTAATGTATTATTTTACAATTACTTGCCTAGCACAGACCAGACAACACGCTGCACCTGCGTGATATTTACTTCATTGTTGGTGCTAGAACAAAAATATTTTTTTATTTTCATAATCCTCAATATTTTTTTTTTTAAATTGCTCCATTGCGCAGTGTTGCGTGGCGTGGAATCATTTTCTTTACAAGGTAGAATATATTTATGTAAAACAAGACTTCAGTTTAAATTTTATGCATTTGGCAAAAATATGAATATATACATTTTTTCTATAACAAAATACGTAACGTTTAGTTTATTATCAACCACAAGGGTATTTTTTTACATTAGCTCCACATGGGAGGCTCTGAGGAAAATAATTTCATTTAAATAAAATGAAAATTCGCTTTCGAAAGTTAGAAGCTATCTTGTGCGAACTACGAACGAAAGTGGCGCCATCTAGAAATAAAATATTAGGGCTTTATAAAAAAATATTTTCACTGTGTTCTTTGTTGGCATTTAAAATCTTTGTTGTTAAGGTTAAACGCAACGCTCGTTGTATTCTACGTGTTCACAGATGGCGTTAATTAATTAATTTTGTTTAAATACGCTTTTGCAAGGTATTGCTTTACAATATTAAGACAAATCATTTGTTTGCGCCCGTATATACGCAATATGAATATGAATCAATAGTTTTGTTCGTTTAAAGACTTAATTCTTTCGAGAAAGGCACACAAATACAATATTTTACCGATGATTCAATCCAATATTGTATTTGTATGCCTTTCTCGATAGAATTGAGTTTTTATATGGACAAAACTATTTATTCATATTCATATTGCGTATATGAGGGCGCAAACAAATAATTTGTCTTAATACTGTAAAGCAATACCTTGCAAAAGCGTATTTAAACAAAATTAATTCATTAACGCCATCTGTGAACACGTAGAATACAACGAGCGTTGCGTTTAACCTTAAGATGCACCACCATAATAAAGCTTGGCATGTGGGGGTGTAATATTATGTTCGTTATTTTTACTATGAGTATTCTGTTTATATTTTCAGCGTATTTTTAAGGTGGTATTTAAAATGTTTATTTTTATTTCTAATACTTTCTGGTAATGTATTAAAATAATTTTACTCCAAGATATTTATAGTTGAATTGCACTGTTTTTTAATTACTTTTTCGAGTTGTGAGAGTTGATGTTTGTCTGGGTTTTCTATTATTTTTAAAGGTGCAGTTTTATTTAGACTATTTTCTTTGTAAATTTGTAAAATTACGTGATATAAAAATAATGCATTTAGTTTTCTGACTTTAAATTCTTTAAACAGACGTTCTGATGAATACGTACCTATATGATTTAAGTGGAATTATTTTTTAATTATTATTTTTTTGAATCTATGATGTATCTTAGTTTCCTCACTCTGTCTTTGAGTACGTTAATGTGTGTGGACGATTTTATGCATTAATTTGTCTACTGTAGTGTATAGGTATTTTATTTCGGTTTGGCTTTCTATCACTAACTAACTAACCATCACGCCGTTTCCCCGCAGGGGTAGGCAGAGAGGACGGACCGCCAAAAAACTCGGTCTTGGCACACACTTCTTGCCTCATTCACATTCATACATCGTCTCATACATACTCTTCTATTATTCTGACTCTTGACATGGCCCGACTCGAGTATCTGATTCACTTGATCGTGCCATGTCTTCCTCGGGCGTCCCAGACTTCTGCTACCATTCGCATTTGCATCATATATCCTCCTTATACTCCAATCTTCGCTCATTCGCTCTACATGCCCAAACCATCTAAGCGTCCCTTTCTTAATCTTACTCATTCTATCACTAAACACGAGATATTGCAGTTATGTTGTTGTGTATTTGCTTAGAGTGGATTATAATTTATTTTTCTTTAGTTTTCCTTGTTTTTTTATGCAGAATTGTATATAATATATTTTTTTTAAACATAGTGTTAAGTAGTAAATTTATGTCAAACCACTTCTTTTAGTTCATTGATGTATCTGTGTTGGCCATGTTGTTTATTTCCGTCCATGTTTATTAGTAGCACTGTGTCGTCCATTTGTTTCACCTTAATTACTATAAAAGGCAATCTGCATCTGGGAAATTTAAATTTTAACGTTCTAATTTTCATTTATTTAAAATGAAAATTCGCTTTCGTTGTATGGGAAGACAGCCATTTAATAATTTAACTTCTTGGGGCCTCCCGCCTCTTATATTCTTTTATTTTGCTTCATACATAGAAATTGGTATCCTCTAGCAATTTGAAAAAATCTAGGATTTGAAAAATCGTTGTGGGAATCTCAAATATATGACATTTTTTTGGGGGAAATAATTTTTTAGAAATTCTCTAACAACCCCCCCCCCCTCCCCATGTAATGAGCAAGTGAAATAGTGAAATACTAGGGAACAGGTATTTATTCATACTTGTACCAATTGTTCCGAGTATCAAGTAAAGCTAGTACGACTCACCTCTATCTCACAGGAGCCACGTCCCACCTCTTAACCAGAACCCAGAAAATATGATAAATTTTTTGACCAAAAATTACGCGCCCGAGTTATCCGCATTAGGGATAATCGCAAGGGTCAGCCGAACCGGAGTGCAATGGAACAGCCTCGCCCTGGGAGTACCGCCTTATTGATCACGGTGTCCCCTACGCCAGGTAAGTATGCTGTGAAAAGGGAATTCGGTTGAGTAAATTTGAAAATTGGTTAATGTGGATGAGTGTTTCAGGCGAATAATTATTGCTTGTTAAAAAATTGTTACCCTTTGTGCTATGCATAAAAGATCTTGTCTTAAAAACATTGTGGAGAATAACTTTTCACTGGACGATGGATTTAAGTTTTGGGGGAATCTATTTTACGTAGAAAATTTGTGAGGAATCGTTACTCAAAAAAATTCTGTAATCTGTACTGCGGCTGAGTATTTATTACTTTCCATCCCCAGATACTCAGGTGTTCAGGAGTATTAAAAATAAAATCGGTATCTCACAGGAGCCACGTCCCACCTCCCACCTCTAAACCAGAACCCAGAATATATGATAAATTTTTTGACGGGACAGCGCGTACGCAGTCCCGACTACCAAAAATTACGCGCCCGAGTTATCCGCATTAGGGATAATCGCAAGGGTCAGCCGAACCGGAGTGCAATGGAACAGCCTCGCCCTGGGGGTACCACCTTATTGATCACGGTGTCCCCTACGCCAGGTAAGTATGCTGTGAAAAGGGAATTCGGTGCATAAACCAATCTGCTGGAAGTTAACACTTACGAACTGCAAGCGGATGTGGCGCCATCTATAAATTGACTTCTGTAGTCTAACATATACTTTGCTACAGAGTACGGAGCAAGAGTTCGCGAAACCTCAAATGTGTTATGTCCGTGTTAAATATTCACTTATTATATATTTCACATATTAAATATGGTTAAATTACACCTAAATTAATATATTTTCTTATGTATTTTTCTTATTATTTTTAACCTTCCTATATTTGCTTTCACATATCACACCTGCTATTTTAAATGAAATACATGCATTAAGTTTGTGAAAGTAAGATGTTTAAGTAGTCCTTGGAGGGGAATGGCCGACAAATATGTCGATGAGGTTCGCTATCCATCACATCGCCAACCTTTCGGTGACGCATAGAGGAGGACGGAACGTGATCAATGTCGAATTGGTACATGGAATATTAGAGGAGGAATGGAAAGAAAGATGAATGAACTGTGTGATACAATGGTGAGCAAATGTTTGGACGTACTTTGTATAACAGAGAGTAGAAAAAAGGGAGCAGTACAATGCAGCATAATGATAGGCTCGTCATTTGGTCTGGGAGACCAGATACGGAGAGGGCATGTCAGGGTGTTGCAGTCCTACTATCTCCCAGAATGATTGAATGTTTGTTGAAATATGAATGTATAAGTCCGAAAATAATGTGGATCAGATTTAAAATCGGTTTGACAAGGGTGTTTCTTGTTATTTGCTTTGCCCCTGTCAATTTTGAAAGCGACGAAGTGAAAGATGATTTTTGGACTGGGGTGAATGATGTAATGACTCTAAAAAATATGAACAAAAGGATTATAATGGCAGGTGATTTTAATGGGTGGGTGGGAATTAGACGTCACGGATTTGAGTCGGTCTTAGGTATGTTTGTGGATAAAATAACGAATGACAAAGGGAACAGAATACTTGAAGTATGTTTAGAGTGGAACCTGTTTGTGTCGAATACTTTCTTCGATCATAAAGGTATCCACCAATATACGTGGGAAAGGTGAAATGAGAGGTCAATTATTGATTTTGTAGTAATTGACTCTAGATTGAGAGCCGTTACCGAGGACAAAAGAGTTTTCAGAGGGGCTGAGGTTGAAACTGACCACTTTCTGGCAGTGTCGAGAGTAAACCTTTTTCGCGGTTGGCGCTCTAAAGTGAAAACAAAAACGGTACTCCAACAAGAGTCAAAATAGAAAAACTGCAAAATGATAATGTCAGAAGTAAGTATGTGAATTGTGCAGAGATGAGATTGAATGAGAAGGAAATGGACGGTCTAGTTAGGTTAGGTTAGGTTGGTACTATCCATATAAATCCATAGATTTTGGTTCATCGACAAATATAAAATTATGTAAAGAAAGGGATATGGCTATTAGAAGATATTTATAGTTGTTTTGACAAAAAATTTACTTTTATTACATTAGCTGACATAAAATCAGTAGATTCAGCCGCAATATTTTTTTAAAGTATTATACAGAAGACTGTGATTCTATCGCTTACATATGCTTACAGAGAGATGAAATTATGGTATATTCTGGTAAATTGTATGGAATTACACATTAAATTTATGGTTCAGTTAACACAATTATGCTTGGAGAAAAATCTAAATTATTTAGAAGTACAACAGAGTTCATCGAAGTGTATCCTCTAACTTCTAATATTCATATTTAGTACCTAGAAATTAACATCTTAAAAAAGGTTATCTAGTTAATTTGGGATTTAACATACATTTTCATGTACAAAGTTTTTCAGACATGGTGAAAGGTCGGTGGTTGTTTATATAGGTGCTTTGTGATTGTGTGGTCCTTTATTCAGAAGAGATCTTCTGATTGTGTTATTTGAATGAATGGAGATTTTTCTCATCATCATATTTCCATTTTCAGCCCAGATGAACTTAGCCAAGTATTGACAATTTCGCCAGGTATAATATGCTGATCACTAGTCATTATCATTATTTTTCCGCCAAGTAATATGAATACGGGATTTTTTCAGAATAAATATTGTTTTATATCTATGATCGGAATACCTATTTAAGTTTTTTTTAACGTCTTACGAGTTACGACTACTTCTTTATTCTTGACCTTACGTAAAAATCAAATAACATTTGATTGAATTAGGTTCATTGTAAAAAAAACTTTTTTTTCTGTAATTTTAAAGTTCAATTCGGAAATCGCGACCAACCTTGGAGGAAATTAAAGACTAGTACCTACCTAATCTTCAACAGAATATAGTCTCCCCCAGGGCTGCCTCGCGTGAATTTTTTTTTATATCTCATCCGTAAAATTTATCAGTTTTCAAATTATAAAAAAGCTTTTTTTTTGGGAAATTACATAGTTATTTAGGGATTTTGAATAATATATTATTACGTTTTCCGGAAGAAAAACTGATAAATGCGTTGCACGACGTAAGTGAACGAAATGACTTTTTGAAAATTATGTATAAGTATATATAAATATATATTTAAACATGTATTTTTATATTGACCCCACACAGGAAAATAATTTTCCTAGGGGTCCATGTCATTTTTGGGGATGCTGTGTGGATAGTCTTTTTAATGAAAGTAAGGAGAGAAAGTTCTGGGAAGGTAAAAGGTATGATTGTTGGGTAATAATCTACGGGTCAGTGTGTCCAGGAGTGACGAACGTATGAACATTTGAACGTATGGCATAAGGCGATGGGTCGAGAGACCAATTGGAGAGACCAGGCACCCCTACTAAATCACAAAACGTAGCGAACCCTTTGGTGTGACCAATGGCTGGTACCCAACCCCGCTTCCCAAATATGTGGGATAAACACCTAGACGATACACATATTATGTGTGGAAGGCGTGCTTGGGTACGTTTTCCTTACTTCGAGTGAAATTGATTAAACATTTTAGGTTTCCAAATTCTTTCTCGAACATTTATTCACATTCATTGGCCTGCCTAGAACCTTGACTCGAAATGTCTCATGTAAACTAGCGAAAAGAGTTTTCTTACAAATTGGTTCACACTTCTAGGGATTATAATATTTTCTGTGGTTAGAAAAAAAAGAACTTACGTAAAGGAGAGGCAAGAAGAGATTAGTAGAAACCAGAAAAGATAAGAGGAGGCGGTAAGGCGTAAGAACATTTAAGAAGTGATATGACGAACAAAGAAGGGGCGAGAAGATGCAATAAGAAGCATGATCTAAGAAGATACTAAAACAGACTAGAAGAGACGAGAAGCGGCGTTAAGATGTAAGGAGATTAACGAAGAACCAAGACAAAAATAGACAAGATGAAACAATATATACCAGGAAGAGGCAAGGAAATATAAGAAGAGACAATAAGAAAGAAGACGAAGATTCCTTGTTGCGCTAACTCTTTCTTTAGACAACGTTTCGAACAAAGTTACAGTGTCCATTATCAGGGCAGATGTGTGACACATCTTTAGGAGTTACACAGGAGTTAGCACAATACGGCATAACACCCCAAAAACAAATACCAAAAATAACGTTCAATCAATTTTATTATTCCTGCCGATCCTAATTTTGTAGGTTAACTAAACAGTGCTCACTGGTATACCGGTCTCACCGGGACACGAGTGCTCTTGGTTGGGATGGTACAATCGTATAGTATCGTATAGAAACTATTTTTGGTCGACATACGCAAACCCGGAAAACTGATTCTTTTACGAAATTCTATCCGGTTCGCTGTTTTTTTTTGCAACCCTGCTTTTAATTCAAATGTCAAAGTAATATCGTGAAAAGCCTTTAGACCGAGTCGAGGGTTGCCCCATTCACATTTTTCCAATAAAATTATTATCGTTCTGTATTCGTCAGATGTTTTACCATGTTCTGGGAGACTAATAAGACCTCCCAGTTAATTAGCGTTCGCAATCCCAGGTAAACAACGACTCCGTTCAGAAATGAAATGTCGATATAAAATTTGTCCTATGAATTGGGTGCCTTAGGATTATTTCAAGGTATATCATAAAGGAGAATTTATTAAAAATATAATTTTAGATTGCGTTGCAGAGGCGTAACGATGAGCTTACGAACCACGGGGCAAAAGTTTTTAAAATGACTAACTTCGTTAAAAACAGCTTTGTAAGAAATAGAAGAAAAATTTATTTTAACTCATCTGCTTTTTGATTTTCGTATTTTTTTGTGAATACCGCAGGAGAGTTCCAACTGCTTTCAGCTAGATCCAGTGACATTCTGGCATCCCCAATTGAGATGGGGGTGAAGGTAGTGGGGAGAGAAAGACATGGAAAAGAGAAAGGTAGAGAAGTCCCTGACTATTCAGATAATGGTCATGGTCACCAATCACGAATAATGCTATTTGAAGATGTGATGCATCTGCTTATGTTATTTTCGGTATAGATCTGAAACAACCACACGGAGAAAAATTATTAATATTGAATAACGTTAATTTATTAAGAATCTCTCTATTTTTTTCTTAATCCGGTAAAAAATGGGATTGCAGGCGGTTAATAAACCCGAAAAAGACGGAATTGATTGCACTACGAAAAAATCCAGATACAAGTAAGATGCTCCCCGTATACCTACCTTTTTAACGAGGCAAGAATAAATACATGTTCGAACGCTAAATACTTGGGGCACATTATTAATCAAGACCTATTGGACGATGGCGATATCGAACGACAAAGGAGAAGCCTTAGCATAGTGTCTAATATGATTGCCCACAGATTTTGCAAATTCATCAATACCGTTAAAAAAATACTGTTCAACGCATTCTGTACTGACCTGTATACGTGTGAGACATGGTGTCACTACCGAACTTGCTCGATGGAACGACTCCGAATTATATATAAATACACCTGTAGAATCATATTTGGATACCGAAGATACGACAAACATCGACAATGTTCACGGAATTTGGACTAAATGGATTTGCCGGCCTGATGAAACACCGGGTCACTGGAGCCAGGATGCGGCTAATGGCCTCCGCCAATACGTTGGTGACCGCAACCTACCAGCACCAAACACCACTCCTGAGTGAGCGCTGGGTCGAAGCTCACTCAAGACCACGCCCTGCATAGTTGTACTCTGTTAATTTATTATTCTTCATATATTTTTGCATTTTTCACATATCTATTGTACAAAAAATATGTATATCTATATATGACGTGTGGGATTGCACTAACCTCCCCACATCCTTGAATAAAAATTATTATTATTATTAACGAATGAATTTCGAACGAATGGGGTTTTCCTATACTTTTAGTAAAATACGAATTTATAATCACAATGTCGTAACACATGTACATCAAAATTCTATAAATTCTCGCATTCGTCATTGTATTTATTGTATGACCGGTCGGTGGCTGAGTTGACATCGCGTTAAGGTCCCACTTAGGCATAGTGTGTTCAATCGCTCAGCTCGCTAAGTCCTTCATCACAACACAAGCAATTTTTTCCGCTTACCGTGGTGGTAGTAGGAAATTTTCAAATATTGTCAGGTTATTCGTAACCCGGGAATGTTGCGCTTTCTTTAAAAAAATAAATGTAATTTCGTCCGTGAACACGTGTTCCGATATTTTAGAAATTTTACTCAATATTTATCAGGAAACGGCCTACAATTCCGATCTTAACCGGATTATCAATAATTTTTAAGCGATTTTTAATAAATTAGCAATATTCATTTTTTTGTTCATGCAAAGACGGATGCTAGTTTTGAATTTGAAATTTAAGCCTCGATTAGGCAAATATTTGGATCTCGAAACACGCCTACAAGGCACTTTTTTATTATTCTTTATTCTATGCCGAATACAAAGAAGATCCGTCGTCCCTGGTTTGCATATTTCAATCGCCTCGTTGATTAGGTGAGCTCGATACGTTCAGGCTCTCTCAGCTTAGCCTTAAATCCAAATAGATGGCCAGTATCCTAAAAATGTTTTGCTATCGCGGATTCGTCCGGGTGGCCGAGTTTGCATACCCGAAAAGGATCAAAGACATTCGTCAAGAGAGTCATTTCTATCTGTCCCACGTAAACTTTATCACATCCTAATGTCAAATCTAAAGGCGCAAATTATATTGTAAATAACGATATGTATAAAAAGACAATACCAATAATATCACTCATAACAAAATCCACTCACCTGAATTGAAATACAAAGTAAAACAAAATGTCTTTATCTTTAGAAATCATAGTAGGCACAATGTAATACTCGTATTTCAAAATCAATAAGAAATGTTAACTGGTTCGATCTTGTAGAGTGATCAAATATACACGAACAGGCTTCTTTAGAAAAATATATCGTCAAGGCTCTGTTCTTAACCTCGACATATTTTACTGGGAACTAATAAAATAATGTTTTATTCCAGGAAGAACCTATTGAGTACCTTCCCACACGTATAGAGAGGCAATTCGAATACCTGAAAATGCCCTATTATGAAATTCCTAAAACATTCTGAAAGACGTGCAGCCCTCGAAGAAATGTCCCTGTAATTATTATTTTACTGGAGTGTGTTGAATATTGAAATGCTCAAGGAAAAGAATTGGGTTTACCTGAATGAATAATTATTAATTTTTAATTTGGTCAGTGTTTGATTTTAGACCAGTGTGTAGTGATGGACAAAAGCATTACAAAAAGGTTCACACTACGACTTTTAATCACGGGAATTATTTTCAAAATCGGGATCCCCGTATTAACAACTGAAGACAGATTTAAATCGACTTCCTCTATAATTTCAACTATCTAATTTCAACACAGGGAGTCTTCGAATCTGTTCTTCGACTGATTTCGACATTTCGGCAACTGTCTTCATCTTCATCTTTTGGTAAGGTTTAGATTTTTTGTAGGGATCATCTAAAACTACCAGATGAAAAGAGAAGTGACAGTGCGTCTGCCTGAAAAATTCCTGTGTAGTGATGTCACAAGACTAAATATTGAATGTGATTCAGACTTCAATAAATCTTTCTTACATCTAAGAAAGAGCGCAATAAATATATCCCTCCGTAAAATATTTACGACCTGTATCCCAAAAGCTCATTAATATTATGCAATAAACAATATGCGGCCAAAAGAAAATAATATTTTCACGGTTGAAACAAGGACGTGATTTCAACAAAAATCCCGTAATCCTGGTATTCAGCCAAGCGCAGCATCGGATTCCCGAGTTCCAGTTCAAACCCAGGAGTCGTGGTCATGGGTTCAATTATCTGCTAGCTATGTCATTATTATAATAATAATATTTACCGCTTAAAATGATGATGCGCTATGGAGCTTTGAGATGATGCATTCCATCATTTGAAATCGCTCAATAAGATATTATATTTCATAAACACCTACAGCCTTACTTAAAAACGTGTTGTAAATATTAGACTACATGTAAGGTCAGAATAGTAAAAAATCATAATTTTTTTTTGGTTGAAACGGTCTTAAACCAGGCTTAACGCCGGCTTTACCACAGTAACGTTGAACGGGTGTGTAAGAATCTAATTAGTAAAAATCCTTGTAATTACGGTGAAGCTGGGTGGTAATTACTTCTTCTTTTTCCGAATGTTTCGAAATTTTCAAAGTTCGACAAGATGGCTAGAAAATAATATTTTCAAATTCATTTAGCTCCGTTTGATTTATTAGCATCAATATGGAGAGATTTTTTCAAGAGTCATAATGATATTCCTTTTGAATCTCTATGTACTCTGTGATGTTAAATATGTTGATATCAGAAGCGATTCTATTTAGTAACAATTTACATTTTCATCGTTCCTTTTGTATATGCGCAACATACAAGATTTAAATTACCCCAGAACAACCCGGTCTATACCCTCCTCCCCCCTTTTACTTGAAATATTTATTGGGCTTGTTTTTGTAATGGAGAGAAATGGAGGAAAAGAAAGAGAAAGATAAGATCGTATCTCTTTCTAGGTCTTCTGATCCATCTTTCATAACTATTGTCTCCTCTGTTACTCTTAGCACGTGCAAACATCTCAATTTTAATTATTGGTGAAATGAAAACACTACTAATTTATAGAATCACCTCAAACATCGTCCATCCATCATTGTGTGGTTCAAGGTACAAGGCACAAGGACTACCAAAGCGAATCTTGATCAACCCGCAACTGCTTCAATTCAGTCAGAGCCGTGTCTACTATAGATGCAGTGGAACGTTGAACCGGGCGGCAAAATTATTTATTAATTTTGTTTCCTTGTTTTAATATTGCTATCACTTAACATGAACCATGAACTTTGAATAATATTTGTGTACACGTAAGCGTACACGTGGCACACGTCAACAGTGTAATTAGCTTACACCTTAATATACATACGAGTTTTTAATATAGATAGATCACAGTTTTTAATCGTGAAAACAGGCATTTGGTACGCCCTTATTAATAAACCCATTGCCTTGTAAAGCAAGCTTCAAATTTGGTTTATTTGTGAAATATGTTAATTTATGAAGCATAAAATAACTAAAATCTTTTTACTTTACTTATGGTAACTCCACAGTAAATATTAGGTTTATTCACCAACGTAGAGACGTATTAAATACTGGTTGCAGCTTGCAGCAGTTCCAGAATTCATAATATAGGTACGGTTTTTAATGTCTTTGGTCTGGTCGCCTTCAAATAACTTTTTTTCGACCTTCATTGTCAGTATTACTTTGATCGCTAATGCAGTCACTAGTCACTGGCCACTGACGATCATTGTGTAGGCGAGCTATATTCTCGTAGCTTGCCCTATTTCAGCACATCGCTTATCATACATTCCCATTAGGATATGATGTTTATAACGTAACGCGATTTGCCTGTAAGGGATTTTAAATTTGCTTTAATAGGGGTGTGATCGCAATAGGCGATTCAAGAGTGGACTGTAAAATATTAATTGTGAATTTTGAATTTGACACAACTATGGTTGGAGATGGTGAACATGGAGTAAGGAAGGAATCCGACTAACCCCTTTGATGTTCTTCAAATATGATGATGTTATGATTTCATCCTCAGGAGATATGATTTCACGCACAAGATTCCATAACATCCAGGTTGGATAAAAAACACACTGAGGGAACCGAGTATGTTCACTGCACAGGCCTTCTACCCTGAGTCAATATTAATAACAGCGCTCATAACAATAGATGTTCATAAAACAGGCTCTCTCAAATAAAAAAAAACTGGTATGACAGTCACTTTTATTGTTGTAAAATGTCACACACAAACGTGGGTATTGTCAGATAATGATAGGTACTTGTAGGTAAAAATAGGATGGCAAAAATGCAAGGAAAATGTTAAAGGCAGATTAATAGTTGCGTCAACAGGAAGTTTTTGTTTTCTTTAACTTTTTCTTAAAAAATATATATTTAAATTAATAACTTAACATTTAGAGAGTCGGGGTCGGGGTGTATTAACCCGGTCAGTAGCGGCTTGTGACTGTTCTGTCTTCTAGAGCTAATATAACAAAAAATGGCATTATTGATGTTGTTGTAGCTAAAAACAATTTTTTATTTTTTTTCTAAAATTAAATTTTTGTGTGAAGATTTTCAGGAATTTCCTAAATAAAAAAATTCTGAAAATCTTCATAAAAAAATCAAACTTTCGAAAAAAAATTTTTTTTAGCTTCAACAACATCAGTAATGTCTAATTTTAAACTTAGCACTCTATCGCACTGAAAAGTCACGAGCCGCCACTGGACCCGGTCATTATAAAATACTTTCAAAAAATACAAAGAAGTATTTTTTCTGAAAAAAGGGCGTTAATATCTGTACGTCCGTCCCTAAACAAAGGACTCGCTCCTGGTTTGAACTTCCTTCCGATGTTCTGAGGTGAGAGAGATCATCTAAGAGATTCTATCAGACTCATGAGGGAACTAATGCTGCTACATTATATAGTCATTTGAACCGATGTATATATGTACCAAAATCATTAGTACAGTATAGATTAGTATTTCTACATCGTTTGTAGGTGTACACAGTTATATCTCACTATTTAGTGAAGTAATTTGTATTTACATGGGGTTTTGAAACTGAATTACCTTCATAGATTTATAAAAATAAAAATATGTGAATACTGTCCAAGAGTTCCAATTGCTCCGTCTGGAACCAGTCTGTAGTATCCTCAATAAATTGGGTGTAGGTGTATGGTGTAAGACTGAAGGTAGTGGGGACGGGAAGGAGATGAAGAAGACGAAGGCGGGGAAGTAGGTACTGGGTATATTCATATGTGCATAAATAATACAAAGGGTATATACGTTTTTTATTTATGTAATTTTTTTTTAAATTTTGCTGGCAACCCGAGCGTTTATTGAAATAACATTATCACATACAAACAATTAAGTAACCCGCCTCACTAGAAGATTTCTGTTCTGAGGCAGGTACATATAGGTATATGCTTAAACATACACATACATACATACGTACGCATACGCAAGTTACAGTTCTGGGTCCGTTACTGTTTATCATCTATGTTAATGACATATTCATACAAAAACTAAACGGGAAAATAATATCGTATGCTGATGACACTGCCATAATAATAAAATGTACGGATTGGAATACTGTTAATAACTTGGCAAATGCTGATATTAATATACTGAAAAATTAGTTCGATAAAAATCTTCTCTCTTTAGACACAGAAAAAACAAAATTTATCCCATTTTCAATCAATAAATTTAAATCAGAACCAGAGTTAAAAATTATAATACATCAACGCAAATGTAGCAGAACTAACTGCAATCAAAATTGTCCTATCCTTAGTCCAACATCCAAAATCAAATATCTTGGTGTATATATAGATCAACATTTTAAATGGAAAACACATATTTGTGAACTTAGAAATATTCTTAGACTAGAAAACCTAAAAAGAGTGTACAATGCGATTGTTCAATCTATATTACAATATGGTATAATTGGTTGGGGAGGAACATATAATAAAATTTTGAACCCACTTAAAGTAGTTCAAAGATTGGTAATCAAAGTAATTTTGAAAAAACCGTCAAAATTTTCTACCGAAATTCTTTTTTCAATTTTCAAAGTACCTACAGTAGACAAAATGTATCAAAAATATTCAATACTTCAAATTTACAAAGAAATACAGTCAAATACTCATAACTTGCAATTCAATACATCAGCAAGATACCAGAAAACTATTAAAATCCCAAAATTTAACACTAAGCTCATTCAAAATACCTATCTTTATCTAGGCATAATTTATTTTAATAACCTTTCATTAAATTTAAAAAATATTCAGGAATTTCATCTTAAATTAAAAAATTACCTTAAACTATTATAAGTCCAAAATACGTTCACTACTTACATCTAGAAGTAATATTGTTTAAATCTTGTGTTGTTTCTTAATAATTTATTTACCTTAATACTAACATGTACATGATTGAACTAGAATTCCCTCACCAAACACGAGAGCATTGTCTCTTTATGGTGAGGAAAGGCTACTTTAATTTCTATTGTTTTATATCTTGTTTATATCCTGTATACTTATCTATGTAAAAAAATATTTTTTTCAAATATTAAATAAAAAAAAAATAAAAAAAATATTTATATATCCGTATATAAACTTAAATCAATATATACACATACATTCATATGGACATATATATACACATACATACACACATAAATTCACATACGTATACTCATTCATTCACATAATCATAAAAACATAAGTATACAAAGTTTGAATAAAATTATTAGAAAATATTTTAAGGTATAATTAATCATAAATCCTAAAATCAAAAAAAATATTCGTAATTACTAAAAGGTTAACATGGTGTCATAAAACGAAATATCTAAAAGAACAATTAAATATTACAATTTGAGGTTTTACTCAATAAAGTTATTCCGAAAAATGAATATATTAATATTATGAATAATGATGGTTCGACAAGTATTGGCTATTTCGTCAACTCAAAAAATATATATGATGGATAGTATAAATAGAATATATTCCTATGTGAGTACCACACAAGAGTCTGAACAGTTCCTAACCGTCTGCAACCAGTGAGACTATTGCGTCCCCGATGATAAGGGTATGTTGTGAGGCTGAAGGTATAGGAAGGAAAGGAGATGCGGAAGAGAAAGGGCTATGGTCTTCCACCAGGGCAATACTGAAAGTACCGGCTGGCCGTGCCGCAAATATACTGTATAAATTATTAAGTTGTAAAACAATACAAATTAATTAAATAAAATTTATTTTCGCGCGCCATAGATTGATAGGTAATTGAGTGGTAGCGATACGACAGATATTGAATGTCTCTCGACACACGTCTGCAATGTTGTCTTTGGTTTGTTTTGTTGCACTGTATACTGTTTTAATACAACAATCCTAGTCATAAGTTCCAAAATGAATTAAAACAAAACCCAAAAGCAGCATCTCTCCAACCTCATATTCCGCATTATGTACTCATATTACGTCGAGTAGGTACGTGTTTTGTATATTACATCGAAATAGAAAATACTAGATTCAGAAATTAATAACCTGTATGGAAATGTTCCTATCCTACTACACGCAGTCATAAGTATGGCAATGATAAAGGAATTGGAGAGAGGGAAATTGAAGATTGCGCATTACCTGACTATCAGAACCGATCAGTAAACATTCACGGAGAAAAAGCCTCCGCATACCCAACTTCTACCGATTTATAACAAGTTTCTCGTTAACTCTTTAAGTTTTTAACTTCCAAAATAGATAGATATTATCATAAAAAATTGTTATATTTTAAGATAATATACATACATTTTTAAAGCCGAAACGGTAAATATATGAAATTCCTCGATAAAAAAAAACTCCAAGTAAGCTCGATTTTTTCAACTGTAAACAACCAACTTTATTTTTGTAGGAAAGGCTTTGTTAGTGCTAAATTTCTAAATTACTAAATTATTAGTAAAAAATAAAATGAGCAGTAATTGTTGATTGAAGTAGGTACGTCAGTATTAAAAACGTTTATTATCTTAGATTCCAAAACTAAGCAGTTTTTTATGAGTATCGAGCACAGACATAGGAATTAATAGACGAGAAGATAATGTCGAGGGGTAAAATCAACTGTTGAAGAACGAAGGGAGTAAGGCTGACTGTGATTCGTCAATAAATCAATCTGACAGTAAATAGGCATCTCGCATTATAATATCACCATTTACTTCTTAAAAGTAAAACCTGCTTTTGAATGAATAGACATTTTTACATGGGAGCGCAAATTACTCGCCACGTTATGAACAAATTTGCGAAGTCCAAATTCGGCAAAAAAATTCGGTTCTATTTTCAGAGTCGAATATTTCGTTTAAGTATTTAGTTAAGACACTTTTATAAATTATCATAATTTACTTCCCAGCAACCAACCAGCTTTGTGTTTCGCGTCCAGACGTTTCTCGATGTGATAGTATATGTTTCTAAAACTGATCTATATTATACGATGTGAATATGCTTAAAATAAAGTAAAATAATGCTTATATATGGAATGTAATACGACAATTGGGTTTATTCTCTTTTTCACATCTATTTTTACAAGTTTTCATAGTACAAGTCAACATTTTGCAGTGTTATTTCGTAAAATGAACCGATAATGCCTCGACCATAGTTCGCACAAGAATGATGACGTCACGTTTTCAAACTTCACTTGAGGCCATACGCGAGCACAGCCGGCTCCAATGGAACCGGTATGGGGAGTGGGGATAATACGCTTTTAATCACTTAGGGCAGGTCTACTAATATTCATATGTCTATGGTATCGAGAATACTCGTGAAGAAATGGTCTTAAAAGTGTCTTAGGCAAAGATACCGCTTTTTGTTCAATTTTAATTACTAGTACATATTGAATTATTTGGCGGGTTGGAAATAAGCCGAAGTGGCTCAGTGGTCCAGAGCATCTGACTGGACATCAGAAGGTGCCGATTCAATTCCCGTGCCGGCATTTATTTTTACTCGGGAAATATTTTCAATTTTTTTTGATATTTCAGGTGACTAATTATTGCAATTAATAATTTGTTATCCTTTTGTGCTATGCAACCTTGTCCTAAAAACGTTAGTTTATCATTTAAAAAAAACAAACGTGAATGTGTGCCGGTGTTTATATTTTACAGTTTTTTTCTTGTGCAGGCCTACAGGTCCCGTACAATAGTCATAATCGTGATGGAAAAAAAAAGTTTTTTTCGTAATTTTTAATGACTTCATATATCACGTTTCAAAAGTGTTCTTATTTGTCACGGAATCGTCATAAAAATTCATATAATCATCCAGGGTCCATCTAGTCAATTCTATTACAATCGTGTTTGGGTTGTAGATTTAAGGTTTTATCAAGCGTCTTATTCAGCTATCGGGTTTCGGGGGCTGTACACAAATTATTTACATTCCTAGCGGAGGCTTTGTTGTTGATAGGGCTGGCCCAAAACACCGATGTTTCATGTTAAACACTACAATTATGTACAAAAATAATAATACATTAACAGCATAAAAGAGGCTCTGCGGAATATCCCACTGAGTTGACGTTATCTTCGGGGTTCATTTTTATAGATTTTAAATAGATTTTAAAAATTTAAATACCGCACAATATTCCAAATTCCTCGCAACCGTCTGGAGCCAGTAACACTTTGGCATCCATAATGGGGGTATGTTGTGGGGCTAAAGGTAGTGGAGAGGGGAGGATATGGTGAAAATGAAGGTGGGGAAGTACTTGTTCATTTAGATCTTGTCACCAAACACGGCTAATGCCATTTGAAGCAACGTTTCAGGGGCTCTATTCCTGAATCGAGTTGTCGAGAATCGTTGGTCGTCGTTGCTATTCCCGAAATTGGCCGAAGGTACATACTTCGACGCCAAACGTCAAAAGTCATTCCACAAAACAACTACTGGGTATAACCAGTAGAAAAAGGGCAGCGAGTTGTAGGTTGTTGGCGTTTCTATGGAATTGGCTGTCAAAATCTAGTCTAGCTGTCAATTTTTGTTTTACCGCGCGGATTCCGCAAATGTAAAAGTGGGTGAAAATTTCCCACTTACTAAGTCTTTATCGGAGCTTACAAGCTCAATTAAGAGTTGCTTTTGGCAATTTGTAATATGTCCCGCAGCCATTTCTGTTTTGAATAACGAATAACTGTTGTCTGTTTGACAGTCACACCATAGAAATCCCAAAAACATCAGGAACATAGACAATATTCACAGGGGTGCCAATATAATCATCTCTTCTACCAACTTCGACCGTTCGACGCTCAAGAATACGTAAAATTGAAACATTCGAAAAAGTTAGTCGCGACGACTAGTAGTTTTTCACTCGAAGACGGCGCATACGAAAACGATTGATCGTTTAACTCCAGAATCGCAGGCCAGTTCTGATGACTGGTGGTCTTACACTTATATCTTATGTATCTTTCACCCTAGAAAGTACCGCAAATATATTATATACTATTTTATATAAATAAATTGTGAAATAACAAGAGTAAAATCTAATAAAATTTACTTCCACCCTCTACGACCTTCGAATTGCTAGTCGAAAGCCTTAACCCTCGACCACAGATGCCCTTGTTATGATTGGAAAATGTTGTTCTATTTATTTATTTGTGACCAGAACGACAAGTTTCACCTTGTTGCTGTCGTCTTTAGACCGATAACCAGGATGAAACCGGCCTGGCAACAAATAATTAAAAGCAGCTAAAGTGTAAGGTTTTTTTCAATTGTTTATGGTAACTATGTAAATCAGCACTAAAGTTTGCTTTTGGTCATCTAATTGCTAATGATAATTCAGTAATCAGTAACCTAAACCAACCTGTATATATTCACACATCAAAAATTCGAACATATCCATAAATAGCTATTTGACCACCAAAAAACAAAATTAGCAACTATCTGCAATTATTTTGTTTTCATTTAATGGTCACCAAGAGTAAATTCTGTGTCCAATCTCATAACTCATTGACTAGTGGTGGAAATGATATTGATATTGATTAGTAATGGAAATGATATTGCAAGGTAAAATACCAGCAAGAAAAACTCGGTAGCTACATTCATTCATGTATCCATCCGTGCTTGATTTCAACATTTTAGAAGCTGTAGAGTACTGAAAGAGATTGTATGTTTATTTATTATAAGCAATAATTAGTCGCCTGCAATATCAATACAAATTGAAAATATCTCCTGAGTAAAAATAAATGCCGCCGACGGGAATTGAACCCGCGCCTTCTGATGTCCGGTCAGACGCTCTCGACCACTGTGCCACGTCGGCTTATTTCCAACCCGCCAAATAATTCAATATGTATTAGAAGTTCAATCAACAATTACTGCTTATTATATTTTTTTCCTCCTGTAAACAATCAACTTTATTTTTGTGGGAAATAATAATAATAATACCTGGATGACTTTTATAGCGCCGTTTTTGTGCAAAAACACCTCAAGGGCGCTGTACAAACTTATAATACATTTCTACAGTGTTATTACTTAACTATTTATGGAGAAAATATACAGTACAATACTTACCTGGTAGGTCACTTGAGATTAACACTTAATTAACATTATCTAATTGTTTATTGGCGAAATTTAGATACAGGGTTTAGGACTTAATTAAAAAATTGAATATAACTGGACTTTCTCTTAGGATTGGTATATTTAATTTAAGGGTACGACGACTTAAAAAGGTAAGTTTTTAGTTTAGACTTTGTTAGTGCTAAATTTCCCACTAGATGTCGTCGAATACGATACTACAGACAACTAACTATTGCTTGTAATAATATATTATATTTTGTGGTTCGCATAAAAACCTTGTCTTATAAACATTAGTTTATCATTAAAAAATAATGAGATTGTATGTGCCTAAATGCACACTCGTGGGAGTTCCCATGTACTTTTTCATACTCCGAAAGCGAGGACTTTTGCCTATACGAATGCGCCAATCAACAGAGCGACTCAACTGCTTGACTCAATTATCAACATTTTCAACGTCACTTAAAGACAAGTCAACAACTATCGTTTGACTCATGTCACAAAATGGTAAGACTGCCACCCATGATATTTTTACACTCACATGCACCTCAAATTTGTATTCTTCTTCCTAACATATTGGTGTGTAACCGTTTTATAGGGAACGTGAAGAAATAAATAAATTCCAGCGAGTTCCACTAAAACAGATTTTAGTGGAACTTGCTAAGGTGTTATTTTGTTAACCCCTCCAGCTTTTCAGGGTCATATATGACCGGGCGTCCATATTTTAAAAAAGTATTGTTATATTTTTTTCTAAACATAATCGTTTTGACGTTAGGAAGAGAAATAATAATTCTTTCCAGTTTACCTCAAATACCTACATTACATTTTACATTTTCTGTATTTTCTTACAAATTTCCCTAACAAAACGAATGTGTTTTTAAAACATCGAAATCTCGATTGGAGTAAATAAATGAAATAAAAATGAGGTTAGCGTTTTTGACAACATTTTGCGCGTTTGATATTAAAATTTTATAATTTAAAAA